>NC_090848.1:18642500-19250000 GCF_024217435.2 Syngnathus scovelli
TAAACCACAAATGCGCTCATTCTACAAGCAGCATGAAAATGCAAGACACCGAATCCCCAGTCGCTCCTGATGGTATATCATCAGTCGGTGAATGAGGAAGCAGAGTGTAGTGCTTTGAGTACCAAAGGTAAAAGAGTTCTGTACAAGTACAGCCTGTTTATCAAACGGCTAAACACGCATTATTAATTTCAAGTTGTATAAGAGACACGTTTTTTTTTTTTTTTAAATGAGCCATTTTCTGCTTATGTTAGTGCAAAATTATACAAAATCGCTTATGGATGGATGAGGAACCCAAAAGAGTGCTGGATCACTTGTGAATTGGACAGTTTTCAATTTTGTTTGTGGGGTCGTAAAACAGTAGCTGAAATGCCAACACAATGTAAGTGTTTGACATTAAAAATAAGTCTTACTGGGGGAAATGAAATTGTCTAATTTTCCCTGCTCTTTGCTTGATGACGTATTGAAAGAGTCCCGCTTGTCACTGTAACAAAAGACACGCTAAAGGAATGGTGTGCACTCAACAGCATGTTTCACCTCCTCACTATTCATTCTCCACAACAGTTAATGCAGTGTCCCTTAGAGCACACTGGGTCTTCAATTGAATATCTGCCAGCCACTGTGGCTCTCAGAGTTTGAACTGTGTTTGAGGCTCAGATTGATTGACAGTCAGCGGTCTTTTTCACATCTCATACAAACTGATTGACATACTTGTCAATGAAAAGGATGTGAAAGGAGAAATACTAAACTGACTTTTAGTCATATCCTTTTCAATTTGCCCACACGGTCTTTACATGTAAATCAATACATACATACATGTGATTGCTGAACAACCACTGAGACAGCTCCAACTGGACATTTTGAACATCTACTGTGTGAGCATTTAAACGTACAGTCATAGTTCAACGATTTCCTCTTTGTCGCATAAGTAAATACCCAAGAATTAGGACTTTTTGATCAGTCACCACCATACCACTTTGTTGTACCGTGGGAAATTGTCAGATTTCTCTCCGTTGATCTGAAAATCATTATTTACTACAAATCATGGATCCTTGTTCCT
The DNA here is from genome assembly GCF_024217435.2 of Syngnathus scovelli. NCBI lineage: Eukaryota > Metazoa > Chordata > Actinopteri > Syngnathiformes > Syngnathidae > Syngnathus > Syngnathus scovelli. The sequence continues at coordinate 18,643,558 of NC_090848.1, forward strand.
CTATGTATGCCAACGGCATTTAGCGAAGGGGAGAACAAATGAATGAGCTTTGACTTGTTGGCAGAAGGTATAATTAATCTGTGTTAACTGTATAGTTCATCTTTTGTTTGCAGTAGTAGGCCATGTCACTACTGGCCAAGCTGAAAAAAAGCCGAAGGTAACAGTTTTAATGAGCAAAAAAACGTGGCTTGTGATTTAAATATATTTCAAGTTAAACTGTCCCAATGTTAAATGCGCCCGACCTCCTGCTCCTTTTCCCAACTGGCTTCTCCATGGTTATCAACCTGCCTGCGTGAGCACGGCGCCAGAGAAGACGAAGACATGCTGGGCTGCCGACTGAGAGCACAAAACGTGTGTATGCGTTCGTGTGTGAATGTGGGGGCGTGTGCGTGTTTCACACTTGCTTCAAAAGGCTCAAATGTGATGCGAGCTGAAAAAATAATGTTCATATTTTGGGAGTTGAACAAAGTGATTAATATTTTTAGTTTTTCTCACTTGTGGTGTCTGAGTTCAGGGATTTTCTTCATTTTCCCTGATTCAAAACATGGAATAAAAAGTGTAGGTTTTTTTTCTAGCGAGGGGCAAATATTGATTCTTTACAGAAAGTGAGAAGAATTCTCATGGGGGAGGTCCCTTATGCCAAAACATGTACGTAACCACAATCTTGCGCAAATTAACTTGTTCAACATTCATTTAACATCATAAAATTGCATGGTTAGGCTGGTGCATGTTTTTTGTGAAAGAGTAACACAGTAGGGATACCCCCCCCCCCCCCCCCCCATTTTTCTTAAGGTCATTTCTCAAGTAGAGTTACAGGTGCACTTTGAAGCACATGGCTTGGGGTCAAAAGTTTCCAGCAATCATTTATTTTGCAGAGTATATGGACATGATGTCTTTGGCAACATTCCATTCATTTTCCATACTACTTACATTGTTGACTTGCTGTCATGGGGAGCTGGGGCCTATCTCAGCTGATTTTGGAAAATAGGGGGACGACATCCTGGACTGGTCGCCAGTCAATCACAGGACACATAAAGACATGACAGCCATTCACAATGGGAACTGAACTCACGCTGCCTGCACCAAAGTCAATCAAATCTGTGACTCGTGTTGAATCTTTCAACTTTATTCAAGCACGCTGACTAGAATAAATCAGCAGATTCCAGAGGAAAAATAATCCTGAATGAGTTCCTTTAATATTTAGAAAAAAGGCTAGGAGGAGTTCAGGTGACTGGCAAGAGGGGGTCGTTCATTTTCATCCCTCCCTTGCCTCTCCTCTTCTATTTTCCCTTTTTGCTCCCCTTCCTTCTCTGCATCCACCTTTACCTTTGTCTTGTCTATCTTACCATTTCCGTCTCCCTCTGCCCCTCTCTCATCCCCAGCCGCCCCACCTTCTCCTGCCCGGCATGACGTGGGATCACATCAAGGAACTGTTGCTGGGAGTTACGGGGATTGAGAGCGACGCGTTGGAATGCAACTCCAGCGGAGCCCCTGAGAGCAATTGGAGGAGGGAGAGGAGGAGGTTGTAGACTATTTCCACTTCATGCCTCTCAAGTCGTTCACCTCAATACTCTGACTACTCTCTCTCTCTCTCTTTCTCTCTGTCTTTAACCTCTTTTTATCTTTCCCATCATACCTCCATCCTCTCTGGGCATCCACACTCTGCCTTTCAATTCTTCTTTGCCCTTTCGCTTGACTTTTGTGCTGTTTATTGGCCCTCTGTCAGGCTGTCCAACCAGGTTGCCTGTTTGTCTGTAAGCAGTGTAAATGCCAGCTAAACAGACAGTGGCAGAGGCAAGGGAGGGCAAACACATGGAGATGCAAATGCACACACGCACACACCATGGCCAAATGGCCAAACACACATTCTCTCTCATCAGCAGAATGAAAGTGCTTTCTAGTGTTATTTGAATGAGACAGAAAAGATCCCTATTCAGCCCCTCTAGCCAGCTTTTATTAACACGGTGAGGCGACATGAGCGCCCTCTCCTCCCTATCCCCTCCCCCACTTCGCATCCCTTGTCTGACACACACACACACACACACACACGCACACACACACATGCACGCACACACACGCACACACACACACACACGGTGAGGTAGGTTTCCTGCACAGGTATGATCTACTCTCTCCTTTAGTTGGCCCCCTCCTCATTCTTTTGTAACCCCATTCCCCCCTTTCTTTCTCTCTCACACCCCCCTCTCTCTCTCTCACTCTTGCTCTCTCTCTGGCTCTCTCTCACCCTCTCTCTTTTTCTCTCTATCTGCGTAAAGGGCCAGTCAAAGGCACACATCCACCGGTGGCTGAAGCAGCAGCAGCAACAGCAGCAGCAGCGGCAGCAACAGCATCTCTTTGGAGCAGACCAGAGGACAGGGCAAGTGTCTTACTGCAGCAGCATGGAGTGACGTGGACTCGCGGGGACTTGTCAGAACCAAACCGGAGGATGGACCACCTGGCTTCCCGTGCATGGATGCTCGTCTTCTTTTTCCATTATGGTGTCACATGCATCACTCAGAAGCTCCTGCTGAAGTGGTAGTTTTATATTGTATTTGTTGGTATTTTTGTTCACACATTTTTATAGAGATTTTAAATATGTTTTATAATATCCTGTGTCTCTTTTGAGTATGGTTTGAAGCTTTGGATAGTCTCAGAAGTTTATTAATGAGGCGTTTGAATGACAGCTTAATATTGGATTCCTTTTATATCTACTTGACACTAAAGGTGACATAGTTTTAATTAATGTAAATACAAAATCACAATAGCCTGATTTAATGCATAGCCAATGAGTTCATTGGCTTGAATGCAAATGAGTGCATTCAACAATTGAGAAAGGTTTTTATCTCATACAGAACATTAACCTGAAGCGCAAATCTGTCTCAGTTTTCTTCCAGTTTACCTCCCACTCTGCTAAGAATGTTGTCACAAGTGGCAGAGTGGAAACAAATCCTTGTTAAAGCAACTTTTTGTTGAATTACTTTAAATGGTTCCGTTTGTTGGTTCGTTTGCAACGTGCTCGAGTGGAACCCACTAGTCAAGTACTGCTCACTTTGGTCAAATATGAGACAATTTGGTTTAGATTGATTCTGATTTGCCCATTATGATATAATGTTTTATTTTACGCTTGAGAGAAAGCTATTTTACTATCAAAATAATAATAATAACAGTACTTTGTAAATCAAAATCCTAGTAATTGTCATTGTTCTCTTACCTTTTTTCCATTTATAGTAATATTTTGTTCCTAACTCTACCTACGCATTTGGGCTGTAAAAAACTAAAATAATCGACCAACACAGCAGTTTGATTGAGATATACTATAGATATACAAATATATAATTTTCAACAGCTCAAGGAAATACATCCTACAATGCTAAGTAAATCCAATGTACAAAGTGGGTCTCACGCTTTAAACAACATCTCATATTTATTCATAGTCCGTTTCTATGTGTGCATGTGTCTGCTTGCCCATACAACCCAGTCTCCCCAATGCCCAGTTCGCTTTATGGCTTTTTATTCCTATCTGACTCTACTGATGGTTCATATAGGGATGGAAGCCATGCACCGCGCTGGAAGCACACACAACACACTGGAACATACACAAATACATATATATTGTGTAGTTTATATATCTGAATATGGATTCATGCGTTCAGGAGAAGAGCTGTCACACAGGGAGCCATGGGCACACGATCATATTTATGAAGAATTTGTGAACATTCTTCAACACACACATCTGCCACCGAACGTCAAACAAAATTGATATTGATCTGAACACAGAGGACAAGTGGATTTTGATGAATCAGATCAATTTGAAGCTGAGAAGCAGAACTCTTTCTCAGGGACCTGTCGTCAAAATAACACAATGAAGAATCATTTAGGGGCTATTTTTGGTCCTTGTAGTGTGAAGAGACTTTGCGGCAAGTAATTGCGACAACAACAGTATATTGTCAAATAGTAGCCTAGACCATTTATTTCCTTAACTGCAGACTGGATCAGAACTGTACTGTATGTTACAATTCATGTTAACTGAAACTGGAATTTAAAACTGTGGCTTTAAAAAAATGGAGGGACTGTTATGAGTAGTGAACTGGACGAGGTGGAACAAAAGTCTCATAGCTACTTCATCATAAACATGGACGGACACAATGTCAGAGTCCTCTAGAATCCATGAAAATCTTTACACAGCGATGTCATTGACGTGATAAGACTCCACACTAATTCATACAAAGAATTGTTTACACGTCTTGCAAGGTGCTGCTGTTTTGGTTTGCAACAGAGTCAAATTGGCTAAAGCCCCTGATTGATACTGTCTGGGAACTGAAGTTATTACAGTTACGACCTTTTTTCTTTTACTTAACAGGGAAAGTGAGTGATTTATTCATGTTGATTGGATCTAAACAGTGAATTGTTGGGAGGAAATAAGGTGTTCGAGATTGGAAAATAATGATACAATATTTATGGGTGGCTTCTTTCACCTTTATCATGTTTATGAAAAGGCACTAACTGCAAAAAAATTCATTGTAACAAGCAGTGAACAACACTGTTGACACATCAAAGACTATTAAATTGTACTTCATAAAGACAAAAAAAAAAAAGCAAAAAAGGATGGTATTCATAAAATTCACCTGTCGTGTTTTAGCCATGTAGCCTATTTTCCTCGTGTGCATCACAGTGATGGAAATTTTCAATGTAATCGTGAAAAAGGTGCAAATGAAGTGTTTGTCTGCTTTTGACTGAAACGAACTGTACAATAAACTTTTGCCACTAAACGTTGTCAAAGTTGTCTTTAATTCTTGTCGAGGCCGGGGCATGACACTAATCTACACGTAAGAATTTTTTGCACAAGACAAAACTATGTGTGTGCGTGTGTGTGTGTGTGTGTGTGTGTGTGTGTGTGTGTGTGTGTGTGTGTGTGTGTGTGTGTGTGTGTGTGTGTGTGTGCGGTGCGTGTGCGTGCGTGCGTGTTATTACTATTATTATTATTAGTAGTAGTATTAGTATTAGTATTATTTGATTAATTATTTATTTCAGTACTGTTGGTTGTAATGGCAACTTTTCTTATCCTCTGGCGCTACCCTCAGGATAAAGTCCGCATTTTCGTTCTGTGCTACCATTACAGTAATTCAGCTAATCCTCGTTAGTATCTCCTCCGCCTGACGAATGAATTAATAAGTAAATAAATAAATCTATGGTATCTACTTTTTCCCCCTAACAGAGTAGTGACTTTTAAAGTATTTTGATGTTTAAAAATCTTTCCTAATCGTGTACTTGAACAGCACCAGCAAACCATACTACTGGGTTCGCGGATTCTTCCTATCAACTGTGTAGTAGTGGGTAGTTTTTGCCGTAGCCTGCAACTTACTTGTGTTTCCACGTGATGGCAGTACACTCTCAAAAGTGGTTGTGAGTATGCAGAATCCCAAAAGAAAAAGAAGGTAACCGGAAGTGACACCCTAGCCCGCCTCCTTCACGAATTGTCGAGCAACTGTTATCAAAGAGGCGTTGACATGATACATAACTTCTTTTATCATGTTATCCACCAGCGCATAATTACACGCAAGGGATTTTGAGACTTACCGTTTACATTTTTACTTGATTTAAAAATAAATAAATAAAAAGGAAATACGTATTCTAGCGAAGAAAACAGCATGGCAAAGCGGAGTGGCTGTAAGAAGGCAGATGTCAATACGAAGAAGCTGAAACAAGTGCCGAAGGCAAAAGGTGGAGGAACTAAAGTGCGGGCGAAGAGAAAAGATGCAGGTAATATTTAACAAAAGACACTGTGCTGTCTTAGAACTCGGAACTTCAATTTGCGGAACACGTATTTCATTACGTGTAACCTATTGACACAATCAATGTTCATAGTAAGTAGACCATTCGACTAATCGTTCAACATTGCAAATGCCTTTATTACTGCATAGCCCTTATGATTACTGTGCCGACCTCTTGGTAAGTCAAATTGTTAAAAGTTTTGGCAATCAAGCATGCAAAACAGAAAAGCTTTACAAAGTAAATGTCCGACCATTACAATCCTAAATGGTGTCAATGGTTTCCTGTTTTCTTCAAGGTGATGATGAGGACAATGCAAAAGAGGAAGAGATGCTCAAGAAGAGGGTAAATCCAAAGCCACGTTCTTCTTCAGACCATGGAGTTGGGAATACTGTTGGCATCAGCACCAGCAAACATGTCCGGGCACCGGTGAAGAGGGAGGAGACGCACAGCACGAATGATTGTGATGAAAAGATGAGCTCAGCAGCCCCAGTGACACACAGTGGAAAGGAAAAAGAGGAGGAGGAGAGTGAGGAAGAGGAGGATGACTGGGAGGAGGTAGAAGGTGAATAGAAAAGAATAACAACACTATACCTGTACTTGCTTTTCAATTGACTTGTGTTTGTGTTTTGTGAGAACTGGCTGAGCCTCTGAGTCCTGCAGAATCCTCAGAACCAGCCCTGCCCTCTCAGCCAGTAGAGATAGAAATTGAGACCCCTGAAGTCAGAAAAAAGTAAGTGAACATCAATAAGCATTTTATTAGCTTTCTTGTGCAGCAAATACCTATCAAACTGTACTAGGTGGCTTCTGACTTGTGTTTTCAAAAAGGGAGTAGTTACGCCTTTCTATTACTAGTTGTATTTAGTTTTGTAATACCATGACAGTATGTGACAGTAAACTCAGACACAATTAACCAACACAATTACCAACTTAATCCACAAAATTTTAACGATCAGTAAATTAACTAATCAATTATTACAGGTACCCTAAGTGAAGAACTGGATAAAAGCCTAATTACAATAGCATTGGGAAATGGTCTACCTTCTGGAATGTTTGTACAAGAAGTATTTGCGTCAGAAGACTTTTGTCAATACAAAAAAAGAAAGCTATTTAATTTCGGTTGCTCCTTACATGTTACTACTGTGTTCGTATTTCAAATGTTTGAAACAACCTGTGTTAATAACACCACATATTTATATGTTTACTAATTTCACAGATTTCCACTTACATATTAATTGAGTTGTAATCAATCATTATTCTCTGGGAAATTGAGGAACATTTTCAGAAAAGTGATTCTGCTTTGACTCAAGATGAGCAAATTTCATGGCAAATATTGAAGTTATTTTTGCCTTTGAGCCATTTGACTGACAAATCGTGCTTTTAATGATGCTCAAATATTGTTGTGAGTAATCATCATTTGTGATTGTCCAGACAGAAGAAAAAGGCAGAGTTTGAAATGTACCTGAGACGGATGATGAACCGTTACAAGAAGGACCTGCTGGTCGACACACATAAGGTGAACACACTTATGTACACTTTTATTGTGAGAATCCTTCCACCCTGCCATTGGGAGTTATTGCAAGATTCTTCTCATACTCTGTCAGGTGCACCTCATGTGTCTTTTGGCCAGCGGGATGTTCCGCAACCGCCTGTGCAGTGAACCCGATCTGCTTGCCATCACTCTGTCGATGCTGCCCGCCCACTTTAGTGCGGTTGCCAAGGAACGTAAAGATCAGAACTACCTCTCTGGGTTGCTAAAATGGTGTGTACACATTATCAATAGTACATGTATGTTCACGCATCCTTCAAATCAGTGATTCTCTACTAGGCAGCTTTGGCTCTTAAGGTTGAAAAACACTGCTTAAAGGGAAAGCCAACTCAAAAATGTAGCCATAAAAATATGTACTATACTCCCCTACGTGGCTAAACACAGCATTCAAATTAACTTGATTTAATTCATATGCAACCAACCGCTTATCTCTGGTGGGCATAAACAAAATTTAAGTATTTATCATGAATTAATCTAAGTCCAAGAACAACAGCTTTTTGCTTTTTAGGCAACAGCAACAACAAACAAGTAAAACTAATTATAATTACCTTAAATGTGTATGAAACTAAAATATGCACAGGCTTTGAACTGTTTACCTTGTCAGTTAAAGGGTCAGTAATCTTATTGCATCGCCCAGGTTTCAAGCAACTTTCACCCTCAACCCCAGTCTTCCCTACGAGGAGCGTCCCGATCCTCGCGCTCTGCTCGAGAAACGTCTTGCGAGCCTGTCAGTAAAGAACCACCAGGAGATGACTCATGTCAGTATTTTGACCCATCCAAGGGAATGGAATGATTCGAATAAATGCTGTTGACATGGTTGTATTGTTTTGGTTTCCCGTAGCTTTTCCTGCTGGTCTTGAGGTCTCTTCAGCTCTTTTGTCGGTTGGTTCTTTCTCTGCAGCCTCTTCCTCTTAAACCTCCACCAGCCAAGGTAACGTCACCATTTTATAATATCTAAGCCATCCATCCATTTTCAGCGCAGCTTATTCTTATTAGCATGAAATACTATTATCACAATATTATTAAATGTATTAGCACAAAGTAAGGCTTATGCTTTTGTTAACGCATTTCTTTTTATAAATACATATTAATAGAGTATCTGCAGTTCAGTTATTAAATGCCCGTGGCCCCAGTGTACATATAGAAAATGGATGAATCTATGCATGGTCAGATCACTTCCCCTTTTCAGCCCGATTCAGATTTCAAGTCATGGAAAATGCATGCTTATATCACATCAGGTAGGATCCAGTAGACATTCTGTTTCTTTGCCTGTTATTGTGTTCCTGTCGGATAAATACTTTTAATATAAATCTGTGTCTTGTCAACAGGGCAAAGGCGCCACAACTTCCTCTAACGCACCAGCAAAAACAAACCAAAACCAGGTAACATCTAAGACCAGCTCACCTGAACAGAAAGTCTCTCTAGGCTCTAAGAGGCCAGCTGAAGCAAAAAGTGCTGGAGACAGGGGAGGCAAACGAGCAAAGAGAAAACCATTAAAGGGAGAGGAAGTAGAGGAGGCTGAGAAGATTTTGTCGCCAGGTGGCCCAAGACCAAAGAACTCCAAACGGCGTAGCATTGCCTCAAAGGTCACCTACAAGGAAGAAAGCAACAGCGAGGGCGAGGAGGAAGTTAGTGATGAAGACTTTCAACAGTCCAGTGAGGAGGACAGCGAAGATTCAGAGATTGGAAGCAAAACTGCCAAGGTAGTAGAAGATAAAGAAAGAGGCAAAAGTAAAAATTACAGGAACAATACAGCCCAGAAGAAAACGAGCAGTTTAGGAAAAGATGAGGAGAATCACAAGGATAGAGAAAAAGGACAGGCTGGCAGCAAAGCAAAGAGACAGAGCACGAAAAAGAAAAATGGTGTCGGAGCTGACCAGTGGGTGGAGGTGTTTGTAGACAAAACCTCCTCCTGGGTGTGTGTGGATGTGGAGCACGGAGTGGGCGCACCTCAGCTCTGCTCCCAGAATGCCACGCGGCCAATCACGTACGTGGTGGGCGTGGACGGAGACGGCTTTGTGAAGGACCTGGGCCGCAAGTACGACCCCACCTGGATGACGTCAAGCAGGAAGAGGCGGGTGGAGGAGGAGTGGTGGGAAGAGACGCTGCAGCCCTTCCTGAGACCAGAAGATGAACAGGACATAAAAGAGGAGAAGGAGGTGAATCATTGTCAAGTTTGAAAAAAAGTCTCACTTAACTGGATCAGCGTATGCTCAAGCTTTGTTTTATTGCCCAATCAGATGCAGAAGAAGCTGCTGAACAAGCCCTTACCTGTCTCCATCGCAGAGTACAAGAACCACCCGCTGTATGCGTTAAAGAGACACCTGCTCAAGTATGAAGCCATCTATCCTGACACAGCCGCCATACTCGGATACTGCCGAGGAGAGCCAGTGTACTCCAGGTCAGTCAAACACTCAGGGCACTTTAGTGTGAGGGACCATCACGGACATAATTTAGGATTACCTCTCACACCTGCTTTTGCACACCGCCCTTCTGTGTGGAGTTTGCATGTTCTCCCCATGCTTGCGTGGGTTTCCCCTGGGTAGTCTGGTTTCCTCCCACATCCCAAAAACATGCATAGCAGGCCGATTGAGCACTCCAAATTGCCCGTAGGTGTGAGTGAGTGCGAATGGTTGGTTGTTTCTGTGTGCCCTGCGATTGGCTGGCAACCTGTTCAGTACTGCCCGAAGTCAGCCGGGATAGGCTCCAGTGCACCTGCGACCCAAGTGAGGAAAAGCGGTTCAGAAAATGGATGGACTGAAGTATAAAATTGTGTGAATGAGAATGTTTTGATAAGTGTGAGCGGTAAGCCTGGATCTTATCACCAACGGCCCCTCATAATTTTGTCCCATTCTTCATCGATAATCAGCGGGTAGTCTGTCCAGTTCACAGGCTCTCTGACTAAGTGTGAGTTCAGACACTTTTCAGAATCAGAATCGGCTTTATTGGCCAAGTTTGTGCATGCCAAACAAGGAGAATTTGACTCCGGTTGATCTCAGCCTCTGTACAACATTTAAATGACTCATCATTTTATGGTAATAATGTGAACATTTTGACTGGTTTAAGAAAGTCTTGATACTTGCTGCTCTCTGAAAAATATATCGATGTTATACTATAGTATTAATATGTTTTAATGATTTGCTCAAATGCAGCAATTTCAGGCTCTTGTTTGTAATGTTGATATTTATGATACAGTATTGTATTTGTTATTTCAATTAAGCAACGACAGTGATCTACTCTAGAGGCAAGCAAAATTAAATGTGATCTTGTTCCTTTCTGCTAGAGATTGTGTGCATACTCTACACTCCAAAGACACGTGGCTGAAAGAAGCACGGACTGTCAGAATAGGAGAAGTACCATATAAGGTAAGAGTTTTGATATTGAATTTTAATTGTCAAATCGTTGCTATTCTGTGTTTTATTTATATATTATATAATCAATCCCCTTCTATAGTGATGAAAATAGGAACACCAGATATTGACTAAACTCTCCAATGTTCTTCCTTTTCCTCATCAAGACCTTAAAGTGGGATCTCCGGGGTTTCACTTTAATGTTCTTTTGTGTCCACGTCAGATGGTGAAGGGCTTCTCTAATCGTTCACGTAAGGCTCGGATGATGACCGAGCAGAAGGATGACAATGACCTTGCTCTGTTTGGGGAATGGCAGACGGAGGTGTATCAACCTCCCATAGCTGTGAATGGAAAGGTATTCAATGCTAGTGAATTGCTAACTTTGTCATTTCAATACAAAGAAAAATTTAGTTATCTATTGGGTTTAAAATTTTTGAAAAACCAAAATCTTGAAAATATCTCTCAAAAGATGTATGTAAATGAAGAAATGACCTCAAATTGATTCTCTCACTGCTGTATTATTTACTACTCATTTGTTACCCTCAGGTTCCCCGCAATGACTATGGCAACGTCTACTTGTTCAAGGCTTCTATGCTGCCGGTGGGCTGCGTCCACCTCAGGCTGCCCAACCTTCACCGTGTGGCCAAAAAGTTGGACATGGATGCTGCTCCCGCCGTTACTGGCTTCGACTTTCATGGGGGATATTCGCATGCGGTGTAAGACGGTTAATATAATCAATAGTACAAGAAATTTTTTGTTTATATATTAACTTTGTTCCAACGTGTGCTCCAGCACTGATGGCTACATTGTGTGTGAGGAGAATGAGGAGATCCTCAGAGCTGCCTGGTTGGAAGAACAAGAGCTTCAAAAGCAGAGGGAGAAAGAGGTGCGTGGGTGTCCACTTGTGGGAGTGTCTTTGAAACGTTGTTCATTGTTTGGGTAAATGGCCATTTTGTCTCTCATTTTTCAGAAAAGAGAAAAAAGGGTGATCTCCAATTGGACTTTGCTTGTGAAGGGCCTTCAGATCAGAGAACGTCTAAAGCGGCGTTATGGCAAAAAGGGCCAGGCTGCTGACGAAGACAAATGTGATGGACTGTCTTCAGATGAAGGAGGTGTCGAGGAGGAGGAAAATTCCAGAGCTAAAACTGCCACGGAGACACTGGCTATGTCTTGGCCACAAAACAGGCAAGCAAAGGAAGAGAAAGCAAAGGAAGAGAAAGCAGGGAGTTTCAGCGGACAGAGGGCAAAGCGGGAGAGGAGAGGCAAAGAGAAACATTTGTTCCCCTTTGAGAAAGCGTGATTCATGCATGCCATTTTGTACTTTCACTCGCTGCCGTTGTGCAGACACACTGCGTGGTGCGTATGCTTACAGTCAATCATGGGTGGTTTTACGGACGGCGAAATAAAATCAAACAATATGACAATAATCACATCTGACATGGACAGTTTTGACCGGATAGAAGCTGAAAAGTGTTATTGTTGTTCGACATAACTACACAACTTCCATTTTGTCCATATCTAAAGGAGACACACTTAGACTGTCTTTTTCTCACTGCTGTTCTGTGTTACAGTGCATGTTTGTTTCTGGATGATGACACTTGTATTTCCATTCTTTGATGGAAATTATTTTTTGTAAGTGAACATTAAAGTACGATTAAAAGAAAGTGGAATGCTTCAATTGAAAGTATCTATGGCCATGTTCTCCGGGCCCAAGGGTTATTTTATTTACTTATTCTCACAGTGCTCATTCAAGTTGCAATTTTCAGTCAATTTTCCTCACCAGTCACTGCAAATTCATGTTTGGGGAATTACAAAACAATATTTTCTGGGTATTAAAGCACAAGAAAGCTTGAGGCTGTCATTACTATTTCACGGGAGGCACACTGTAGGTTCCAGTGATAACTAACCTATCTTATGACATGTGTATTTATCTAACTTAAGAATTTAATTATCCAGTCCATCGCAGAATCTGTAGAACTTGAATAGCAAAAATGATGTGTTCATGGAAGTAGAATAATAGAAAACCAGTTTCAATGTAAAAGATAGGTGACGTAGACATTAAGAGCAACAAATTATTTAGTTTAGAAAAGGCCTTGCAAGGCGTGGTCAGTTTTTGAGCCACATATATCTCTCAGTGGACCTACATGTTTATATTGTGATGTTTTGTAAAGAGTTTGCTCAGGTTTAAGTTATTTAGGTAGAAATGTAGTTTTACACAGCACTCATATTTTACAATTTCGAACTTATCAAAACACAAGTGCAGGTTGAATATGTATAAATATATATTTTTGACTATTTGTGTAATGTGTCAGGTCCCCTTTTCCTTTTACCTTGTCTGGGAACTTGGAAATTCCGAGTCAGTTTCTGTTCAAGAACGCACCACATCGTCCGCCTACCAGCGAAAGCACGGAGCGGCTTTGTAGTCTAAAACACACTTTTATATGTCACAGTGGACGGCACCGGCGTCGCCCTGAAAGGTAAAAATGTCTTGAGTTAATGTAGAATTATTTGATACATCTGTGGTTAATTGTGTTTCGAGTCTCTCGAGTTGCTGACGGCCTTGTTTACATCCCAATCCACGGGTTTGGAGTGGGCAAGAGGCGTTTCACAACCATCAAATGCTAACGGGGAGCTAGCAGTTGCATTCATATCTTAACTCATGTGGTAAACTCGTGTACAATGAACTTGCTTAACTTTTGATCGTTTCTTTTCAAGGAATCCTTTAAACCTCGTCAATCCAATGACGTTAGCATTGTGTCGCTTTATGACTCAATCTAAATGTTTCAAGGCTAATCTGGCTAACTCAAATTGGCTAGTCGATAACTGGACATCACCTTTGTGGCTCTAACGCACACGATTCGCCAAACAAAGGAGGTAAATGTCGATGTTATGTGAATTCAAAGTACGGCATACTTGTTTTATCTCGTCTAGTACATTACAAAACCCCACCACCACGTATTATGAAACCGTGCTGACTCGATGTGATACATTAGCTTAGCAAGATGTGTGTCACCCAGTTTAAAGAGACTATTTTTAGCCCGGACCAGGAGCGTTTAGCTGTTGCCTGGCTGACACCAGGAACGCCTGGCAGGTTCGTTTTGGCTCCTGTCGACACGTTCCGGGTAGATTTTTGATACTGATCCTTTGTCTAAAAAGTATTTAAATTTTTGGAATTCACTATTGCACTTTTGAACTTCAGACTAAGTAAAGTGGCCATTCTCCTGTGTCACTGGGCTGCACTTTTTAATATTAACTTTTACAAACTGCAAAAAAAAGCTCACATCAAATGTAAAACATCAGTACACAGGTAAAAGAATACACATGCACAGTTAATCCCTTTATAGTGGCTGAACTGAGTAAGATCATCTCACCAGAAGTCTTGTGCAATCTCAAACCTCAAAACATTTTCCGTTTTATAGGTGACTTTGTATTTTGTTGAAAATGACCTTTGCGTGTCATGCCCTTCCACACCACTGCAAACTGTTAGGTTGCAGTTTGTTGAAGCCTATAGCTGATGATGAGAGGCAGGTCTACACACTGGATTAGTCGTGAAGTATATGTGCAGCATTTGTGACAGATCTCATGCAGCCATAAATCTAACCCTGTAGCGAATGTGGGCTCACCGATAAGTGTATAATACGTTATGATAGTCCAGCTACACTGTTTGTCTCGTGCTTTTTTTTTCCTGCTGAGGGAGTCCACAGGTGTGTCTTCCTTATATCCCCTTTAAAGCTAAAGCATCTTTCAACTAATCCTCTAAAGCTCAACCACGAAGGCTCAACACGTCATCCTTTATCCTGCATCCTGGTTAACATGACACAACTTCAAAATAGTACATCACCAACATAACAACTCTGATAGTTGGAACTCATTGAAGATTCAGTGTTTCTTGTCACCACCAGCCATTACTTTCCTGTTAGTTTGGCAATTGTTACCATATTGTGGGCATCGAAGTACCCCTGAATGAACGTAAAAGTGTAAATTTGTGAAAAGGCAGGGAGGTTGACTGTACTGTATTGTATTTTCTATTTCACAGTACTCTCATTGATTTCCCATTTGACTCACTCTCTGCCCACTCTGTTTTTTTGGATCAGCCTTCCAAATGAGTGACGGCGAGTGTGACTTCTTCTGTTTCTTCCGCTGCTGCTGAGCGCGCAATCCTCGCGGCTCAGACAATCCGGACGCCAGGTTGTCTCTGGACAGTGACGGAGAGGTGGAGCTTATACAAGCCATTCTAGCTAATCAGAGCCACGGAGATCCGACAGGTAGGCGTACAGTCTACCTGTCTGGGTGGTTGATTCGGTCGACTGGATGTCTGTGGACATGAACAGCCAGGCGTCTGACAGCAATGAGGAAGACTTTGGGGTGAACTCTGAAGAAGAAGAGGAGGATGAGGAGGACGGAGGGGAAGAGGAGGATCAAGGGGATATCGAAACCTACTACGACGGCGTGGCCAGCGATGTGGAGCAACAGGGAGCTGACTCTTTTGATCCTGAGGAGTATCAGTTCACTTGTCTGACATACAAGGAGAGTCAACGGGTTTTGAGTGAGGAGGTCAACATTGTTGCTGCTGCGCTGAAGGTGGGCCAGTTCTACTTTGCATCCTTGTAATGCCTACTTTTTTTTATACCCCAAATCTCAGTAGAGTTGTGAATCGAGTCGTTGCTACAATGCCACACATTTTCCAATGGGCAGTACATGCTTTTTGTTCACTGTTAACTACATTGCATTTAAATTGCCTGTTTTAAAGCATTGCTATGGAAAACAAAATAACTGCAGAATATTTCATTTTTATTAACATAAGCACAATATGAACAAAACAATGTAAAAAATATTTTTTTTCAATCATTTGAAGCATTTTTATTTAACAGTAGGAACAAATATAGAACAGTATAAAATAACACAATATGTTTGAACTACTAAAAATGGACCCCTCAGGAATAATGAAAATTCCTTAAAATTAGGGATGGGTGAGTAACGTTATCGGTATCTGTGCCAATACCAGCCTTATTTCAACGTATCAGGTAGGTCTTTGTTTATCATGATCAGTCGGTCTGAAAAACATTGGTATCGTACATTTCGGCAAAATGTAAAAAAAAAAGTTATGATTCTACGTAAGAAATTAACATAATTTCCACTTGATGTGCATGACGAAAATATGACACTTGCTGCTTTGCTCTGATCGCTGCATGGCAACTTGGTAGAGGTTAAACGCTGGGCAGGCTGTGCAAACACCACATCTATTTTCATGCATCCACTTCATCACTTATTCAAATGATTCAACAGGTTTGTTGCACTGTCTTGTTTTTGACAACATCCTGTACCGTACACAATGGCTTCATTTACTCCTTGTCTCGTTTGTAGTGCACACAGTAAGTTGCCAAAAAAGTAAGAGTCGTGTGGGTTGTTGTTTGTTAAGTACAGATGCGCCCTAGTAAACAAGAAGGGTAGATTTAGGATCAGATCTAAATTGTTTTGACCAACACTCTGCTTCTGGTTTATTAGAAAACGAATCAACTGTCAATGCATACCAGAGAAAAACGTCAACAGTGTATTATCATTGGGGGTCTGTTACTAGTTTGGCCTGTAATACAGGTGATGTCGTCATGCCGTGTTCCTGCCTCATCTCATGTCCAGGAAAATAAAACTAGTCTTCTCTCTCTCTCTCGCTCTCTCTCTCTCTCTTGATTTCGCCTCCTCTTTTCAGGTTTCACCGGCTGCTGCAAAGCTGATCCTCGTGCATTTTCACTGGCAAGTTTCACAAATACTGGACAGGTATTTTCCCCCATTTTTGTTATCTTGCAGAGTTATTCCAGGCTGTTTTTTGTTTTCCCAACATTGGAAACCAGGATGACTTATTCTGCTGTATAAAAGGCAACAGATGCTGCCTTTTGCCATCCAAGTAAAGACAAGTTGTTATGCCTGCCGCGACATGCCACTGGAATAGACAGAAAAACAATCATTTAAATAATAATAGTAATACAGTGTAATAATAAAATACAGCTTTGTTTATGTAGCGCTTTCACAACTGCTTTTGCCGTAACAAAGCGCTTTACAAAAAATCCAAAACAACACTCAATATACACTTTTAACTACAAGACATAATTGATTTTTCAAAGAGTCTACTGTGGGTTTTGTGAACTGTTCCAACTCAAATTTTTTGTTCACAAGGGCAGCACATACCATATATTTATAATGTCTCCCTCACAGTGAAGATGTTGGGAGCATCTTCTGTGGTTATTCACCAGGTACTCAGGCTTCACTCAGATTCATTGAATTATCCTTTAGATGTGAGTGTGTATCATCAAGTCTAGGGTGTATGCTTCTTTCCCAAGACATCTGAGATGGGTTCCAGCTCATCCGTGACCTTATTGAAAAGCGCTATATAAAATGGATTGGTGGTTTTCAGAAATGTAGTATTAATCATCCTAGAAATATATAAAAACTGAAATCGCAACTCATGGGGAAAAAGTTTTCATACTATAAAAACTGACCTCGGAACCACAGCTATCACCAAATGATTCCCGAGCGTGGCACCCCTGCTGCTCACTGCTCCCCTCTCACCCAGGGGTTGGATCAAAATCACACGGGGATGGGTTAAATGCAGAGGACAATTTTCACCACACCCAGATGTGTGTGTGTGACGATCATTGGGACTTTAACTTTTTTTAACTTTATTAAGTGCTGCAACACTTTGAAAATGCTTGAATCAGACATTGGAAAGGTGTTGCAAGAGCACTGGTATTGTTTTGTCCACCACAATTTTAACCTTTTCCATTCTCATTTGAGTTTGTGTTTTTCCTCTTGTGTGCAGGAATAAGTCCAGTTTGTCCCTGATGTTGTCAGATGCTCTGGTTCAGCCTAGCAGTACTTCCAGAGCAGTCATTGTGAGTAACAAACAAAATGAGCAATCACTTTAGTATTACTCAACAACCATCAAATTTTTGTCTCAAGGAGTACGTCTAATGAAAGTTCCAGTAATGCTCGTATGAGACTTTTGTTCACTTTTAGGCCAAAAATGTCACAATCTGTTTTCATGTCCTCCTGTCATATCTTTAGCCTGTTCATATTTGGCCATGTGTTTAAACTCTAGGTTGTTTCCTCTTAAGTTTAGAGTGAACTCTTTAACTGTATAATTTACAAATGATTGTATTTTGCTACACATCTGACCTCATGTGGCTCCCAATTTAGGCACTAAATCCTCCTTTGAGTACAATGACGCTGCAGAGCTGCTCACACGCTCTGACATTGTTATGTGGTAGGGAACAGCGTGCACACGTCTGGAAATGAGCATATGATGTTTCGTAAGACTTTCATGAACGTTAGTTGTATTCTTGTAAAATGTATGCAAGGCCATCAACATATGTTTTGTGTTGCTCTTTTACATGAAACAAACACATTGCAAGCAGACCAGTGCAATGTGCGTTTGTGTAGTTCATGATTTAGACTGTATTTTTAAATGTATTCACATTGGGACAGTTTTATTTGAACTGGAATTGAATTTGTGTGTTTCAGGCCCCTCAGTCCCTGCAGTGTGGCGTGTGTCTCCAGCTAGTACGGAGAGACTCCCTGCTGGCGCTGCCCTGCCAGCACTCCTTCTGCAAAGCTTGTTGGGAGCAGCACTGTACTGTACTGGTCAAAGATGGTATAGGAGTGGGTAAGTCAAAATTCTGTGCATGTGTGTACTTATCAGTACAGTTGTGGTCATTTGATACAAAGATGACCCTTTTGACGATGTCTATGTGTCCTTCAGCAAGATACCAAACGCTAATGTGCTTATTGAGTAAAAAAAAATATATATATATAGTACAATATATTGTACGTGAAGCCTCAATGCGATACAGTAGGTGAACGGCCAACTGTCAGTACACAATGTGTAGCAACCTTGTGGAATCTGTAGCACACATTAAGGCTGATATGGGAAATCGGCTCCTATGTGTGGGGGGTCGCGCTTGTGTCTTCCCAGGCGTCTCATGCATGGCTCAGGATTGCTCCCTGCAAGTGCCAGAAGATTTTGTCCTGCCTCTACTGCCAGGAGAGGAGCTGAAGGACAAGTATAGACGCTACCTCTTCAGAGACTATGTAGAGGTGAGGGCTTACTTGTTCTTCCTTAATCTACAGTCAGATCCCTAAATATTGGGACAGCGACACAATTCTCTTCTTTTTTGGCTTTAAACACCAATTGATTTGAAATGAAATAAACAAGATTTGCTTTAACTTGAAATTGAAAGCATAAAATCAGGCAACTGGAATTCTAATAGTTTAGGTACCTTTCAGTTCCAATTTGGTCCATGTTCAAGTGTATGTTATTCCCTTGTTAACATTCTGCTCAGCTTTACCTGACATCTCTCTGACTGCAGAGTCACTTCCA
This sequence comes from Syngnathus scovelli, assembly GCF_024217435.2. NCBI lineage: Eukaryota > Metazoa > Chordata > Actinopteri > Syngnathiformes > Syngnathidae > Syngnathus > Syngnathus scovelli. The sequence goes on from NC_090848.1 coordinate 18,662,597, forward strand.
ATTGCAACTGTGTCCGGGTGCAGACTGCCCCATCGTCATTAAGGTGCAGGAGCCACGTGCACGCAGGGTGCAGTGTAGTCGATGCAGTGAGGTCTTCTGGTAGGTCCACAACACACGCACACACACATGCGTACACAAACATACAGAACAAATAAATACAAATTTAAATTCCTAATTGTAAAGTTCTATATGTCAAATTAACCGCATTGGTTTATGCAGTTTTGCACGCATTCATGGTTCTGTAATGGTCTGCATTGAAGCACTTCATGATTGCGCATGGTCTGTGTACTTCTTTAATGACTGGTAGTTTAGCCAAAGAGGTTCAATAATAACATTCATATGCCAATTGTATGCAATTTAAGTTTCATGTTGAAATTCTCTGTTTATCGTTTCTCATTGTTAGTTTTAAATGCCGTCAGATGTACCACGCACCCACCGACTGCGCAACCATCAGGAAATGGCTCACAAAATGTGCAGACGACTCAGAGACGGCCAACTATATCAGTGCACACACTAAAGATGTATGAGCCGCCTCATGGTTTCTATCTTAACTTTGAACTTTCAAAAAATATTGAAATATGAAACAACTCTGTGTCATGTTTCAGTGTCCAAAGTGCAATATATGCATTGAGAAGAATGGAGGGTGCAATCACATGGTAAGTAACAGCAGAAAAGACAATGCAGTTACAGTATTTCGTTTGTAGTCTCTTCTTTTTGAGTCTGCAACCCTTCGATTTTGCACAGAATCTTTAATATTTGTACAATTTTGTGTTTATAGGCTTAGTTACAATTGTTATTGCTTGCTTTGACAAAATATCTTCTTTGTTTATTCCAGCAATGCTCCAAGTGCAAACACGGTAAGTTCAAGATTCAATCAATACATGGAATGTCCTGTCCAGACGTAATTTTAAACAAGTCTAAAGTATTTCTGCAGGACTTTGAACTGTGCATAAAATAAGAGTCAGTCTAATTGCCCTGATTGCATATGAACAGTGATTTATACAATGAAGTATGCATGTAATTTGTCAAAAAATGTTTGAACTGTTTTTTGAAAACGATACTAATGTAGATATCTTTAATAATTAATGGTTTTGAACTTTTTAGCATGTCCTGACGTTAAAAAACATATTTAGTCTATTTATATTTTGGTGGTTGGTCTTCTAAATGTTATTTGATTGGTTTTCTTTTTCTGTCTGTATTGGCCATGATACAGCTATAGCTGCTGACCTAGCAAAAACGAAATGAAATGAACTGTCTGCCCAAATAATAAGTAGTAGCAATAAGTAGTAATCTAACCATTTAGGTGTGCGCTCAAAACAAGGCTGAAAACTGTTAAATGAATGATTTTAACTTTTTATTTTCAGACTTCTGCTGGATGTGTCTGGGTGACTGGAAGACACATGGCAGTGAATACTACGAGTGCAGTCGCTACAAAGAAAACCCCGATATAGTCAACCAGAGCCAGCAGGCTCAAGCCAGAGAGGCTCTCAAGAAATATCTCTTCTACTTTGAGAGGGTGAGTAAGCAACATGACAGTGAGCGAGCATATTTTGGTCTTTGAATAATTACTAATACAGGGGGTCCTCGGTTTACGATGTCGTTCCGTTCCTGTGCGGCGATGTTAACCGAATGTTGTCGTATTTCGGAACAGTAATAGAATGAAACGGAATAAAAAAAGAGAAAACAATTCCTTGCCTTTGATGATGATGATGATGATGATGATGAAGATTTTCCGTTGCATATGTTGAGGTCTGCATACATGTATATATTTTCTGTGTGTTTCCTGCACCAGTGGGAGAACCATAACAAGTCTCTACAGCTGGAGGCTCAGACGTATCAAAGGATCCAGGAGAAGATCCAGGAGAGAGTGATGAACAACCTTGGAACCTGGATTGACTGGCAGTACCTTCATAATGCTGCAAAGCTTCTAGCGAAGGTTTTTTTTTCCTTGCTTGGGATTTAGGTGTTTTGGTTGCTTGGTTTGTTTTTTGATTTTTATGCCAGATGTACAAATTGGTATGTTCCATGACGTATTGAGCAAATTTGATTTAAAAATAAATCAGAAGTGCAGTAAGCGAGACTCCTAAGATGGTAATAAAATAAGTGATACTTTGTCATAATAATGAAACAGAACAGAACACTTCTCATGTTGTGTTAGTTCTTGCGTCTGTGCGAACATTACTGTTCAAAATTGTGCCCTGTGCTTGCAGAAACAAGTCAGGCATGAGTCTGTTTGCAGCAGTAGGGTGCAGAGAATCATTTTAATTGACAATTTCTGTGTTTCACTGATGCCTCTTCTGTGTTGTTTCTTTGCTTCCAGTGTCGTTACACACTGCAGTATACGTATCCTTATGCCTATTACATGTCTGGCCCACGCAAAAAACTGGTGAGAAACTTGTGCCTTATTGCCTGATTGATTCATCAACTTCACTCTCTTTTGTTTTGAAAAAAAAATGAGATGACAAGACAACAATAATAATATGCGCCTACTCAGATGTGTTTTGAGAGGGGGCAAATGGAGAGAAGAGAGATAAAAGCTTGAGTGCGTGTTGATGTTGGTTTTCTTTGCTGCAGTTTGAGTACCAGCAGGCCCAGCTGGAGGCGGAGATTGAGAATTTGTCGTGGAAAGTGGAGCGGGTGGACAGCTACGAGAGGGCAGTGGTGGGAGGCGAGGTCGATCTCAGTGCCAGCGACAGAGGGGTAAGACTCCCTCTCTCTTTGATTTATGCAGTTTTAGGGACTTAGCAGTATTGCGAGTCACGAAGAAATGTGGCATTCTGGTGTTAATGAAAGCGCCTACATAAAAATGTACAAAGATAGTGTACTGCATGCAGTGAAACACTGGAATGCATGTTTGGTGATGTCATATTCTAAAAAAAGAAACTGTTTCAATCGGTAGCTGCTCAATAGAAGTGAGAAAAAACAAGGAGAATCATTCAGCCAAAAATCACTCCCAGACACAGGCAGCCAAGGAAAGTTCCCAACTTCACTCAGTAGGCCTTGCCCCTTAAAGACACAAATCAACTACATTTGTTTTTGTGATTTTTGTTTTTTTCCCCCCCCCCAGTGTGTAGTAACTACACTTTATTTATTTTCATATTCTTTGTATTTTAATGCAAGACAGTGGTATTTGTGAAAAACAAACAACAAAGGTGATTTTTTTGGGGGTTGGGGAACAAAATGAATTACCGTAATTTCCGGACTATAAGCCGCACCGGACTATAAGCCGCACCAGCTAAAATTCAGGGATATTTTAGTTTTTTTCTTACATAAGCCGCACCGGACTATAAGCCGCACGTGCACATGAGTTTTTTACAAAGAAAGACAGTACACAGAAAGCCGTAAAAATCCATAAATACGCCGCGCCGCCATTTAAGCCTCAGGGTTCAAAGTAACCTTCTGAATGAAATGCATTAAAAGTTCACATTCATTACAACTTGTTTTTGGCGAGCAAAATTTCAGAAGAATTGAATTTAAATGCTGATTGATTGGGTTTTAATACAATGCAGATGGTCCAAACAGCGCCACTCTGAGTCACATGGCAGAGTAAAAGAAAGGGTTTAGAGCCCTTTGACGCAGGTAACCTAGTGTGCATTCCTACTAAAGCTCATAATAGTCACAAACAACACAGCCAGAATAAGCAGCAGCCATAGTAGTGTTTTAAAATAGTATTTTTGTTGTTTTTTTCTTCAAGATACCGCACAACAGTGGTCCACAGCCTTTTTACGAGTGTATAAAAGTGATCAAGTCATCACAAAAATCACGGAAAAAATCTTATATAAGCCGCACCTGACTATAAGCCGCAGGGTTCAAAATTTTGGAAAAAAGCCGCGGCTTATAGTCCGGAAATTACGGTAGTTGCGTTTCTCTTTATTTTCATTGGCAAAATTGAAAACGAGGAAGAGATCTATATGAGTTTTGGAGTGGAACAAACTCAAGTTGTAAGTCAAAATACCACTGCAACTTGAGGCGTGTTGTGTAAATGCAACTTAGGGAAAGTTTCAAGCTTTCTTTTCTCCGTGTGAACAGGAGCTGGAGAATCAGATGCACATTGCCGAGCAAAGGCGACGCACGCTGCTGAAGGATTTCCACGACACCTGAAGCGCCATTGAGACTGCGGAGCACCAGCATCTCTTTCGTCCGTCCTTTCTTCTTTCCTACTTTCCCTGTGTTACTTGCCCCACTTAACGTTTGCTTCCTTCAGTGTCTACACCCAGGCTGAAGTCCCTTCGGTGTCCTTTTTCCTTATCAACAACGCTCATTTGATTTGTCATTTTCTGTCTTTCTCTCTTCCTTATCTCACTCCTAAAATGCTGCAAAGACATTAAATGGCACGATTGTATCTCTTGCCCCACCCTCCTCTCATGGTCTATCACCATGTTTCGGCTTTAACACCATCACCCAAGTTAAACATCTTGATCAGAGCACACCGTTAGAATCAAATGTGTGTCTCAAATACCATTAATGTCTAGCATCATACTGGTCCCAGACACACAAAAAGATAGAATAATTTAAAAAAATATATAGAAAGGTCAAATCAGTTTGTAATGTTTGTCAACAAAGGTGTTACTACTAGTGCTGAGACCATAAAGCCTAGTCGACACTTTGTGGCAGTTGCATCGCACACATTTACATATGACAACTATTTGTGTTTTCATTTAGTTGGCTAATTTAATTTATAAATAATCCAAACCATCTGCATCCTTCATACATAACTTGGGCAAAATGTAGCATTTTAATGTGCATGGTACATTGTTCGCATACAGAACATAATGAAGATGAATGTGTGTTGTTTTGTTTGGGGGAATTTCTGGGCCACAATCAACACACTTTACACGTGATTTTTGTTATTGCCAAACATAAAATACTTTGACCACGAACGCCAGTAAAAAGCTGCTAGTTGTTATGATTTTAGAAAAATAAATTGATCCTTAGATGCCCTCTGCTAATATTACTTCAAACAGGGTGGGCAACCTACAAAGAGTGTGCCCCTTGATCCGACCTGCCACGAAAGTTTGAAAACAAAATATCATGTCACATACCGTGTTAAAAAAGCACCAGAATATAAATGCTCACAAGAAAAGAGTTCTTTTTAATCCATTATGACTGCCTGACCTGCAAATATACAAACTTGAACTTTATCCTGTTGAATCGATTCAGCACAGCTGCTTCACTGTTCTCAGGTGGATAAAATACTTGACTCTGTGAACAAATTCAAAGATAACACAGCATAGAGTCTGCACGCCGTTAACTGCTCATGACAGATCATAGGTGTAGTATTTTTCATTTCACTTAGTACACCAACACACATGAGGCATTCAGTCTGCCAAACATTTATTGTACTCCTTTCTCCTCATTTGGATGCTATTGTGTTGATCACCACCATTTCATCATTCTGGGGCTTTGGTTTTCCTCCTCTCTTCCTTGCTCACATTGTTCACATTACTTCTGGATAAAAATGGCTGTTGATAGATGGTTAAAAAAATAAAGAAAAAGCTTCCAAAAAGTGCTGTAATTTTCAACAGTTGTACATTAATACAGAAAATAGAATTACTGAGAGAGTTTTTAAAACTGAAACCTTGTCTTGTGTATTAATTGCAATGCTACATGTCATGCACAGTTCAAACAAAGTCTCTGAAGCCCGTGTCACCTTTAACATTTTTCACGCTGGTACCTGCTGTGCCAACTGCTCAGTCAGACTTTGTTGTGATCCATTGGCCACCCACAAAGAGCCTGTAAGGAAAAGCGGGCATTACAGTTAACATAGGTAGTTTAATGGTGCATGTCATTTTTGTGCACCAAGTAGTAAAGGTATGATTGAAGCGTTTTCATCTGCCTAAGAAAATTACAGTGATCTAAGGACAGACGAAGTATTAATTTAGGACTTGCGCCATTCTTTGATCCAGTACACTGAACATTTTAGCAAGTGTCTAATATTTTTTGCACTTCTTCCGTGAAATTTTTTCTTCAATAATTGTTTCATTGTAAATGATCAAAATATTTGTAAAATAAGCGATGCGTGTTCAAATCAGGTTTCGCCGGTACCATCTATGAGGAACATCTGCAGATTCTGATACTGATCCCGATTAGTTGCGCATGTTTCAATTTTTTTTTCAACCAATATGATTTTATTAAAAAAAATATCCCTTCATAATATAAAAACGAGACATTATTTGAAATGACAAAAAATGAACTTGCACATATGATTCAGTTCCTGGTTTCAATGTAATGTTCAGTGTAAAAGAAAGATTGGTTTCTCGTTAGCTGCAGGCAAAGTATGACCTGTGGGTGTTGGGTTTTTGTGATCATTAAAAGACATAACATACTTTTTCACAGAAACTAATCATGAGTGACCATTTGGAGTACCACGAATATTGTATAATTTTTTTTTGTGTGCATAATTCTAAATATGTACAAACTGAAAATTGTGAACCACCCGGACCTCTTCATGATCTCCCGCGAATGGTCCTGCCTATAGAAATTTCTTCCGTTCAGTGTTGGGTGCGAGCGGACGTGACGTCATTACATGCGGTGCAGGGAGCACATGGTGATTCGCAACGTCCGAGTGGGCTTGAACAGCTAGTTTGACGTCCATTCGAAGCTGCTTTGACTCTTGGACCGCGCTCACTGAAAAGGGAGGTCAAGTATAAAGTTCTTGGTCTTTACCCACGCGGTCTCTGTACATAGCCTCGCTATTTTTTTATTTCGCAATTCACAAGTGCATAGAGCCGTGAAGGTGCCATTGAATGTCATGGCAGAATACCTTATTGGGGAACAAACCGGCGATAATGTCCCAGAGGACGGACTGACGGGCCAGCAGTTGGTAAACAAAGGTGATGGACTCACATACAAGTAAGTTCGCCTTGTCACGCTCATGTTAGATTGACCCCGGTGGGTGGTAGACCCCTGACCTGCCTCGAAGAGTTCATTTTCATTTGACTGTCAGTAGATTGGAGCAGCACTCATTGGGCATTAATCAGAACATTTGATGTCGTATCTGCTACATACATTACCCGTGTTGTCTGGGGATCACAATGCAATAAATGCAACTCGTTGTCGGGCAAATGCAAAAGTTAATGCGTCTCATGTTTCGTTGCGGTTCATCCTAAATGTGTTTCGATGTTGTTCAGGCCAGGGCTCGAGCATGGCATGTTCTTCGAATTTGAACTGTTAGTCAGGAGGGTTTATCGGACCAGAGGCTGGTTATATTTAGTCTCCAGCCATTTCAGCACCGCGGGTGAAATAGAAGTGGTGCATGCTGACCAAATGTTTACATTTACGTACATCTTTGACCTATTAAAGCTGATGAGTAAGGCACAATTGCGTTGATTTGAATGGTAAACAACTGTTCACTTGTCAAGGCACAATTGATGGATTTCAGTATGTCAACCAATTGCACTCTACTGTTTGTTTTCTGCCTATGTCGATCAGTATGAAGGAAAATGAGTCATACCTATAAAACACAGTCACAAGCTTCAACATGCTGTCTTGGGCACCATTTCTGTTTTTAGTCTTGCTGTCATCAGCCATCATTGCTATTGCACGTGGGCCCACATGCTTTAAAAGAAGACACACTGGCTGTGGATGTTTCCTTCCATTCAAGCCGGAAAAGGTTTAGAATAAATTAGTTCCACGCTCCAGCTGTCATAGGTTATTTGAATTTCTTAATGCTGCACTCAATGTTTTGACTGAGTTGCAATTTAACATTCCTAACTGTTAGGTAAGTTAACTACGGCATAATATGACTAAATGAAACTAGTGAGGATGAGCTGTGCAGAAAATGGATAGATACAGCGATTAGCTGGTGACCAGTAATTGGTTAATGTTGTCTGTCAAAAGATGAAGCAAAGCAAGCAATTTAAAATACCTTGTTTTCTCATTTTCAGCGACTTCCTCATTCTGCCGGGCTACATTGACTTCACGGCAGATCAAGTGGTGAGTCGGGATGGATGGTCATCACATGTTTACCAACATGGCAAATCTGATTAATGCAAATGTAGTGATATTAAACTGCAGTGAGCTGAGTATGAGATGATGTTTGGAGAGGGAGTGCAGGATTACAAATATTCCCTCACTGAGACTTCTCATGAATGATTCATTCCAAACTAGAGCTAAACTGTGTATGGTCCCCCACAGTTCATTTTATTTAGCAGGCTTGTGACAGTATGCAATGTGATTGTCTTCCAATACACCAATTATATTTTACATGAAATACTTCTCTTTGTACAGAAAGTCCGCAATTTACTGAAGCCGCGATAAATTAACCGCCATGTAGCAAAGGATTACTGTAAATGGTTGAGAGGTGCACTGACCATGTTTGCAGATGTCTTATTTGGGATAAACACAAATATAATAACTCTGCTTGTATGGATTTTCCTTTGCTGTTGTGAGAGTAATTCTGGGGATTTAGACAATTAAAATTAAACAATGTCTCTAAACAATTAATTGATAAGCACAATTTTTATCGTTACTCTAGCAATTGGTTGTTGATTAATCGCTATAGCTGTTAGCCAGTGTTTTCAGTTTCTATTGGTTTGTTTGAAAGTGCATCACAAGGCTCGCCACATAAAGCACAATACAAACTAAAAATGACCAATCTGCAGGTCCTAACTTGTAAATTGGGGCATTCGTATAGTTATCAATAATTTATCTTAGATTTAAGTGACGGCCGGACATTCAAACAATCCATCCATTTTCTATTTTGCTCATTTAAATGCTTTACGGGAGAACTGGAGCCTGTCCCAAGTGACTTTGGGCAAGAGGTGGATGTCAAAATTAATTGGCAAGTCAATTATTATTACTATCGATTTTCATATTACTAGTTATTTGTATTTAATCTGTATGTCTATTTTGGGAATCTCAGCTACATTTGACATAATTTGGATGCGTAAATTATTCACAAAATTAGCTGGAAAATAAATCAAGTTTAAATAAGAAATCAAATTTTTTTTTAGATGTTATTTTCCATTTCCAATTTTGCGGAACACCTGCAATACCGCCATAGACCACTAAAGGTCCTCCCACCACTGATTGACAATCCCTGGTCAAAAGCCATTGTTTAACTTAAAATTGTCCAAATCCTGTGATTGCCTGTTTGATGATTGCTATTGTCAATTCTCCTTCTGTCACCAGGACCTGACCTCATCGCTTACCAAACAAATCACAATGAAAACTCCCTTTGTGTCTACCCCCATGGACACAGTCACTGAGGCCACCATGGCCATCGCTATGGCAGTAAGCCAAACACCCTCACACTCGTACAAGCACTGACCTACACCATCACAGCTTTTGTGTTGCATCACCTGCAAATATACCAAATTTGGGAGGTGACATATATGTATGAGGCATCAATTTTGTGTCATCTCCATGAAGTTGTATGCTCTTATCCAAGTTAACAGGTGGCATCGGCTTCATCCACCACAACTGTACACCAGAATTCCAGGCCAATGAAGTCCGGAAAGTCAAGGTATGGAATGCTGACTGATTTCTACTTTGGTACCTTGAAATTCTTCTCTCAAAGTCTGCTCACCTCACTGTAGAATTTCATCAATTCCACAGTTGATTATTTATCCATACATGTTTTTTCTCCTTCCTGCAGAGGTACGAGCAAGGCTTCATTACAGACCCGGTGGTGATGAGCCCTCAGCACTTGGTGCGCGACGTCTTCCAGGCCAAGGCCCGCCACGGCTTCTGCGGTATTCCCATCACTGATGACGGCAAAATGGGGAGCAAGCTGGTTGGTATCATCTCTTCGAGGGACATCGATTTTCTCAAGGCAGAGGAACACGACCTGCCTCTCAGTAAGGTGCCTGATATTTAACTAATCCAGAAGTTGGGATAAGCTGATTGCATTTGGGTAAAGTTTACACATGGACAAAATGTTGGTACCATTCTCATTAAAGGGAGAAAAAAACAAAAGACAGACTGGAATTTGACAAAAATGCAAATTGACAAGTCGCACAGCTTCTAAGATAATGTTCTTAAAGGCTGAGACAAAATTGTAGCTTTTTGGCAAGTCAAATGAATTGTAGCTTTTTGGCAATGTGCGTAGTTCATTGTGTGTGTCCTTGACAGGTTATGACAAAGCGAGAGGATCTCGTTATTGCTCCTGCTGGTGTGACACTGAAACAAGCCAATGAAATCCTGCAACGGAGTAAGAAAGGTGAAGACAAGTGATTGTGCTCTTTTGGTGTTTGTTCACCTTACATTTTACATACAGATAGAAGTCCTGTCCTCAAATACCCCTGTGACAGGTCCACTTTGCAAGTCCAATAATGGATACATGAGCCGCGTAGTTAACATACACTTTGCCAGAGAAGCGTTATAAGCACAAAACAGCTCAGTGGTCGGCCATGGTTGTCTTGACTGAACCAATGAAAACTTTGCCAGCCTTTTGTTTTGTCTTCAATTAGAAAGCACAAGCAACTAAGCCCGTGTTTCTTTTCCAGGCAAACTTCCCATCGTAAATGAAGACGGCTGCCTGGTGTCCATCATTGCCCGAACTGACCTTAAGAAAAACAGAGACTTCCCTCTGGCCTCCAAAGACTCTAGAAAACAGCTGCTATGTGGTGCAGCCATCGGCACACATAATGATGACAAATACCGCCTTGATCTGTTAGTGCAGAGCGGCGTGGATGTGATTGTACTGGTAAGGATGAAGATGCTTAAAGCACGCATGACACGGTCCCACTTGCTCTGAACGCATTTTTTGTAGCAAAAACCGCTCCGATTTCAGGTCCTTTTTCAGCTTTGGTTGCAACTATGCAGAGGACTGGCTAGTACATCAAGTTTCTATCATGTTCTGGGCTGCAGACTAACTAGGAGCACAATGGCATCCTAACCTGAAATTTTAGGGGGAACCGATGTGCAAAGTCAGTATCCTCATTTCCACTCACTAATGTGTTGTGGACCAGATGTTTATCAGCAGCAACAAAATTCAAGAATTGACAAAACAAACACAGAAAATTTAGTGGTCGCGCATGCATGAGTAGCTACTTGAAAAATTGACTTGCACTGTCTCAAATTTTAGGGCCACCATCTAGGGGCACTCTGGTTCTCTGATGTATTATTTCCTTTGTTTAATATTTTGCAGAACAGGGAAACCTGTCATTGCACTTAGTCATCTCTATTATTGACGGCTGCAGCCCTAGTATTATTTTTACTTTAGTGTCTCCAAATTTTAGCAGTTGTATATTTCCTTGCTGCCCTTAACTTCCTCATTGATAAAATGGGTCCCTATTCCTTGCCCAGCCCTACTTTGATAAGTGCAGTAAATATAGACCCTCATTCTATGTTGATGATGTTTGTTGCTGTGTGTGATAATAATGTGATGAACGTGGTTAGATTTTTTGCAGTGTTTTCCCAAAATAATTTTTTGGAGGTAAATAATGAATGATGAATGAATCCTCCACTTACAGGATTCGTCTCAAGGTAACTCAATATTTCAAATCAACATGATCAAATATATCAAAGAGAAGTACCCTAACCTGCAAGTCATTGGTGGCAATGGTAAGTACACACATTTTCAGGATTTTGTGAATGTACAAAGTGGGATATTTTTGTTTGGGCTAAATACCATAGTGAGTGTTTTGTTTGAATACAGTATATTCCAACATGTTTTGTTTGGTCTTGTCGTTCAGTGGTGACCACTGCTCAAGCTAAAAACTTGATTGACGCAGGAGTGGATGGACTGAGAGTCGGGATGGGCAGCGGCTCCATTTGCATCACACAGGAAGGTGAGTGACTGGACTGCAAAGTCAACAAATGACCATCCGCACACCTCCCACAAAGTTGTCCACAAGGACCGCAGACACGAGAAATTGAGTGTGATTTGTAATTTGAACTTTATTCAGTAGATTTTGCGTCTGTGTCTGCTAAAAAAAAAATGCATCATTCTCATTTCCAGAGGGGCAACTTCTCCTGTCCGTTCATTCACAGAATGCGACTCTTTAAGTTCATGTATACATTTTTGTTTAGAAATACATAATCCATTTTATTACCAGTTACCAGCAATTCATATCGATTTAAAGCTTCATTGAAGTTTATGCAGATGTCAAATGAAAACCAAAAGTTTATGGTGCAAATTGTTTAGCATCTCAAAGTCTGTAAACACAGTCATTATGTGACCAAACTTTGTTTACATCACTGCGGCTTAATGCTGTTACCCTCTTCTCTTCCTAACAGTACTGGCCTGCGGCAGATCTCAAGCCACAGCAGTCTATAAGGTGTCCGAGTACGCCAGACACTTTGGTGTGCCCGTCATCGCCGATGGTGGCATTCAGACTGTGGGACACATCGCCAAAGCCCTGGCACTTGGCGCATCCACAGGTACAAGTCTGATAGACCTCTAGTTTGCTTGGTTTTAACTGTGTTTCCCCATATGAACTATTAGAAATGTCACACATCTGGGTGGCACTGCGTGGTTATTTTTTGTGGTTAGCACATCCGCCCAGTGTGGAATTTGAATCTGGGCTAACAATTTAGCCCAATTTCCTTTCTTTATGCAGTGATGATGGGCTCTCTGCTGGCTGCCACCAACGAAGCTCCTGGTGAATATTTCTTCTCAGATGGCATCAGGCTAAAAAAATACCGTGGTATGGGCTCTCTGGATGCCATGGACAAAAACCTGGGTTCCCAGACGAGATACTTCAGGTGTGAAAACTTGCTCATCAACTCCGCAGTCTTTATGCAGTATAAAGGGTACATCAAGTTGACCACTAGGTGGCAGTAATTTGCAACTCATAAGTTCAATCAGAAATATTGAGGCGTCATACCATAAGCTCAAAATAATATTTCAACACATTAACAATTGAATGATGTGGGAAAAGACTATTTTCAATTGGTGAACAAATTTGTTCCGGCCCAGCAGTGATGATGTTAAAATTTTTTAAAAAAAATTAAATAATGCCAGACAATTGCTTGAATGTTCAGACAGACAACTGACTGTTTTGTGTGTGTGTCGGGTGTGTTTGTGTGTTTCTACAGTGAAAGTGACAAGATCAAAGTTGCTCAGGGTGTTTCGGGAGCTGTGCAGGACAAGGGTTCCATCCACAAGTTTGTGCCCTACCTGTTGGCTGGCATTCAACACTCGTGTCAGGATATCGGCACCAAGAGTCTCACTCAGCTCCGGTACATACAAATGACACGTTGCATGAGCTGTGACATCATCATGCACGTCATAAGATAATTCATAATGAAGATAATTGTCACAGCTTTTTTGTGGTATTGGGAATATCACTCCTTTCTGCACTTCGTTCTTCCATGCACAGAAGCTTAGCACATTTTCCAACTCATGATGTTTCAAGTTCACAAGTAGTTTGAATGCGCAGTAAGGAGACAGTGTTACTGACTGCTTTCACTCCAGTTCGGATATCTTTGCGATTGTTAAATTTCTGTCAAAGATAATTTAAAAAAAATGCAGTTCAGTGTGTAAAGCACTGAATGGTTGAGGGTCCAAAAACATTGCTGGTCTGCCGCTCCCATACAAAGCATACAAACCTCCCTGGTTATCTGTGGCAGTTCTGTCAGCCTATAAATGCACTTCCGAATCAACTGACAAATTGTCTTCTTGTCTTGTCAGAGACATGATGTACAGCGGAAGCCTGCGATTTGAAAAGAGGACAGCATCGGCTCAAATGGAGGGTGGCGTCCACAGTCTACACAGGTACGCACTTGCATGGGACCACACCTCAAGCGATTTCGCAAGAGGTCCCTGCCATTTGGGCACAGTACAGGTTCTTCATTTCAACGGTTGCTCAGGCTTCCTCTTTAAATAAACACCAGAGCCATCTTTCTTGACAGGAAATGCCGTTGTCAGTCCTGTGATTTTTATCTTTTCTTTTCGTGACAGTTATGAGAAGCGTCTGTTTTGAAGAACCTTCCGCTGGAGACAATCCGTTCTACGTTATGATGGCAAAACGCTCCAGGTTTTTTTTGTCACATTCTATTCATATTGTCACACTCGCACTCGTGCACATATGCATGACCTCAAAGCATTTCTATTCATCAAGTCTTCCAGTTAATTAGTGTCTTCTATGCATCCTGGAATAATGTGTCAAGGACAACTAAGCCTTATGAGTCGGTGATCTCTAATGCCTTCCATGTTGTTATAGAAAGTGTCCACGATATGGATGTGTTCATTTTCAAAGAATAAAAGTTACACTATTTTTCACAAAAGGTTCTCATTTAATCTCATTCATTTGCAAAATGTTAACTTAACTAAATTAAAGTAAGATAAAACTGCAATTGGCACGGTGAAACACTAGTTAGTACGTCCGCCTCACAGTTCGGAGGGTGCGGGTTCGATTCCACCTTCGGCCCTCCCTGTCTTGAGTTTGCATATTCTCCCCGTTCCTGCGTGGGTTTTCCTCGGGAACTCCGGTTTCCTCCCACATCCCAAGAACATGCTTGGTAAGCCGATTGAACACCCTAAATTGATAGTGAGGGGTGAGTAGGGATGGTTGTTCATCTCTGTGTGCCCTGCAATTGGCTGGCAACCAGTTCAGGGTGTCCCCCGCCTACTCCCCGATGACGGCTGGAATAGGCTCCGGTACGCCAGCGATCCCTTTGGGGACAAGTGGTACAGATAATGGATGGATGGATTTCCCCCCAATTACTGTTTTATTAACCAATTAGTTTTGTTTATTTGGTATTATTTAGTAATTTAAAAATAAGAAACTGAACAATATCACACAAAATGAATTGATAGTCATTGTTTTCCAAATCAAAAGCAGTTGTTTGCAAATATCTTATTTTGATTAAACCGTAAAGATAAATCAGTCTGCTTGCATGAAAAGCTAAAGAAATCAGAATGATTACTTCTGAGAGCCTGAAATCAGAAGATTTGGACAATCTTTCATGAAACAGTGGCGTTAAATGACTTCGATTGTTTACGATACTTGGGGATGAATGTGATAATTGATTTGTTGTCAATTAATTGGTTAATTTACACAACACGAGGGCGGCGAAAGGCTTAATTGTCTAACCTTAACCAGAAATGTCACATTATAGCGAAAGGTACAATCCTAGTGAGTTAATGTCCCTTTTGGTGCTGTTGATCCTTGTTTTGGAACTCAAAAGCTAGTTGCCATGACAACCGTTCTTCATCTTAGAAGACGCAGAAGAGTTTTTACTCGTACTTGGCCGTGCCAAGCCCGCTCACCTGCACCTCGTCTCCAGGGAGGATCAGGTAACGCAGACAAATCCACCGGACTTTCCGGGCCTGATATTCGACAGTCGTGTAGGAATTGTAGTGGTCACACTCTGTTGGTCTCACCTGCCTTGCGTCCTCATCTGTTATGTTCACTCATCATTGACACATTCACAATTAAATGGCATGAGTGCTAGTATCTATACATTTTATCTAGCTCAGACTGTTAACATCTAGTTCATATTCTACAACCCAACTGCACAAAGACCGTGAAACTAATGTTATGTTTTGAATGTTATGTTGTGATTTGTACAGCAGATCAATTTCACCATATTTGACACAGTGAATTTAGTAGGTTTTGATGAGTGCCAAACATTAGATTTTCTTTTTCCCCTCAGTATAGGTCTTCACTGATGAAATGTGATTGTTTTTTAGCATGAAAGGAAATTTTCACAACATACCTGCAATGTGTGTGACTGCAAATAAGTTTTGGGCTTGGCTGCTGCTTTACCAAAGTAACTTATTAGTAAATAATTTGTGAAATTACCAATCAAAACCAATCATTAACTGTCTTTTTAAAGGCAATTACAGCTCTTGCTGGAGCGCATTAGATTTTGCTAATGTGTCCAAAGTTGTGGCCAATGATTACAACAATCTCTGAATGCAACATAAAATGAGCAATCGTAGTTTGTGTATTTCATTATTAAACAGCAGCATTACGTTCATATATTAAAAAAAAGAAAAGATCATCCGTACTGATTCCTTTTTAAGGGAAAAAATAATGGGTGAACAGAAGTAATTTAAGTAACAAATTTCATCAAAAATACATGGGTAAAATCTAAAGAGTCAGTACAAATATTTGCATTTTATTAAAAGGGGTATAACATCTTAGAAACTTTGTAAAGTAAAATAAAAGCTTCACATTTATAGATCATTGAAGTTGGGAAAACAGTCCTGGATATGTGTTAAAAAAAAATCTTAAAGCAGTTTTTGTCATAATGTATATATTAATACTGTATTTTTAAATATGAAAGCATTTGAATAATGAACCCAAAAAGTACTTTAACAGTAGGTCATGTGTGTGTATTCAAAATGCTGTCTGTTTCAAATGTGTAATAACAAGACTAAAAGACAGAGTGATTTCCCTCTCCAGCTAGGAGATGAATCAGGAAGGAGGAGTTTTGTCTTGCGGTTAGAAATGAAAGTGAAATGAATGTGAAGTGCTTATAAAGAGGAAGTTGTCTGACAAGACGCCACTGCTCGAGGAGGAAGAGAAGAGGGACACTGCAGCCCTGGTGAGATACACAACAAACTTGCATACTTTTATACAATCTCATCACCGTGTGTGTGGGTTTCATTTACTTCCTTGTGTGTGACTCGTCTGACGTATGAGCCTTTAACTTCAAGCTGACTATCGTTATTTGCTCCTCATTAGTCTTGGTAAAAAAAATTTGTTTCAATCCATGTGTTCAGGACTTCCTGCTCCTAGCTTCTAGTCAGCAGAACCTCCTGTCGGAGTTTGTCTCCATTCTAGTCAGGCACATCCAGCCAACTTCATGTGACACGATGAGTTTTACTTTCCCTTCAGAGTCAACTGGTTTTTCAAGACAAGGCAGCTCCTATTATGTCCACAAAAGAAACAGCAGGTGAGTGGGCAGCATTTTCTTCAGGCACATCAATCTTGGGTGTGCGGACGTGTGTGTGTATGGGTGGGTAATGTGTGCTGGTGTGAATTGAGCGGGTAAATTTAGGGCGGTTTTACAGAGAAAGGCAGCCACATATAACATTGAGGTGATTAATCAAAAAGTCAAAGATTTCTCAGGATTTTGGGGTGGCCAAGGCCCCGCATCCCACCAGAATAGGTGTGCCCCTGCAATGAGCAACACCTTGTGTCACATCCCTGTATTGGGAACCAAAACAAGAGCAGTCTGTTCTCGCCGACCTTGACACACATCTGAAAGTGGAACAAACAATTATAATTCGTGCTATTTATTTTCTCCTGTCGCCGAAATGTGTTTACTCATCACGGTGTTATATGAGCTGTGTTACCATTTTAGTTGTACATCACTTCTTTGCGTTTTTGCTAATCTAGCGCAGTTCAACAAACTCGATAGCATTTACTATTACATAATGTTCTTGAAGTAATTAAGAGTGTAGTTGTTAACTCCGCCACGTGTGTTCAATTCCCAGTAAGTGACGTTGTCAACATTTGAGGAATTTTGGTGCCTCCTTTCCTATTGGGTAAAGAATTTCTCAATTCATTCTGCACACCGTTCTGCACAGTGTTCCTTTGCCCATTAATCATGACTTGAAGCTCAGCTGGTTGAAGATTAACTCAATCACTATCATGTCAATGCTAAAAGCTAAACAGAGCTACAGTATCGTCACAGATTAATTTTAGCTGATTGTAGCTAGATTAATTTAGCTGGTGGTGTTTCCAGACAGTGATTGACTGAGTGTAATCTAGTGGCATGAAGATGAAGTGCTGCCTCCATGAATGAAAATGTCTTTCGTTAAAGCGATTGACTGTCTTCACACTCTAGACTGTTTGAGTACAAGAAACTGTTCACCTAGTCACACCAGAGCGCCGTTCCAGTCATTGTCATGGTGTATGGATTGTGTTTTATACGTAAAATATGTAATTCTCTTCTCCTTTTCAGGAGTGTTGTCAGGACAAGATGCCCACCTTTTATTTTGGCGGGTGGGATTGTAACGGAACCCATAATGCAGCTGTGATTCGGAC
Source organism: Syngnathus scovelli (assembly GCF_024217435.2). Taxonomy (NCBI): domain Eukaryota; kingdom Metazoa; phylum Chordata; class Actinopteri; order Syngnathiformes; family Syngnathidae; genus Syngnathus; species Syngnathus scovelli. The sequence goes on from NC_090848.1 coordinate 18,680,488, forward strand.
CTCCAGCTGGTTAGGGGCTCCGTTTCCATCCCACCACGCATAAGACATCTCAACACCTGAGCTGCCCACATCCCATAGTTTGTGATTCTTAATTGAATTTGATGGTTTATAGTAGTACAAACACCAACTGATGTTTTTTTTTTGGTTCAGGATTGTTGTACCGAAAACATGTTTGGAAGACTCGTTGGTGATTTTCCTCAATGACACGTTTTCTCCCGGCTTGCTTATCCAACAGAACGCAACCGGGAATCCCGTGTCAGTAAAGAATAACACCAAATATAAATCTTCATCAGTAGCCTATGTGGAATTTTAATGCAACCATACTATCTCTGAGATTACATTTACCACATTATATTTCTTTCAGATGTTTATAAGACTGTCTACAAGAAATTATCACAAATAAATACTACATTATTATCTCCATGATACATTTCTGTATTATTATTACTATTATTATTTATATTATTATTGCTGTTGGCAGCACAATGGAACACTGGTTAGCACCTCCGCCTCACAGTTCAAAGGTGTGGGGTTTGATTCCAGCTCTGGTCTTCTCGTGCGGAGTTTGCATGTTCTTCCATGCCTGCATGGGTACTCTCGGGTACTCCGTTCTCCTGCCAGATTCCGACAACTGGCATGGTAGGCCAATTGAGCACCCGAAATTGAGAGTAGGTGTGGTTGTGAGTGTGAATGGTTGTTCATCTACTATGTGTGGATGAACTGGTGACCAGTTCAAGGTGTATCCCGCCTACTGCCCGAAGTCAACTGGGATAGGCTTTATCAGATAAGACTATATTGGTGTAAATAGCTTGAATGCTTGTTTGTACATCTATCATCACAGTTCAAAGTCAAAGTCAGCTTTATTGTCAATTTCTCCACATGCCAAAGACACACAAAGAAACATGGCTCACAACAGACAAACAAGTAAACAAATATAACAAAAGCGTGCTGAATAAATAATGAATAAATAACACAACAATAAATAAATAAGAGGAGCAGAAAAAAAAAAAAAGGAGCAAGTGCGCTTACAGCAGACATTCCCGAAAATAGCGCAACAGTGCCGCACGCTACGCAGAAGGGGGTAGCGAATTCAGGGCCCTAACAGCCTGGAGAAAGAAGCTGTTGGCGAGTCTGGTGGTGCGGGAGCGCAGGCTCCTGTACCTCTTCCCAGAGGGCAGAAGGTCAAACCTTGACCCTAGTTTCAAGCCCTAATTTTAAACCCTAACTATACTTTGGGAGGTACTGGTTCGATCCTTGCACAGGGTATGTTTCCACTCCAGCTTCTATTACATCAAATACTATTCATTCAAATTTAGTAAATGATGCACAGTATTACTTTATGTATGTTTAAATTCTCACACGTTTGCGTTCACATTTACGCATATTAGCATTCACACGTAATTTCAACCGAAATTGCACACTTTCTCGTTATTATGCTGTGCCACGCTCGGTCCAACGCGGAAACACGCCCGATGGGGAAGACGAGTTGGCGCTTTAGGTTCCGGTTGGAATGGGGGGCGGGGGGCAATGCGCCCTACCACTTTAGCCAATATATGACATCGACGAATACTCGATAGTTCCCGGGTTATGTCGGCCGCCTCCACGCTTGAATGAATCCTGATTTCCATTCACCACGATCGCGTCTGTATTAGCATGTCGCGGATGTGCTTTTAGCTGCACCCGTTTGTGTTGTTATGATAGCAGCGATGGAGAACATCGAGGAGTCGCCTTCGCCCCTCCGTATCGCTCCCACGGTCCGAGCGCTGAGCTCCGCACTGCGGGCCAAGCTTGTCAATGCCCACGACTCTGGTCGAAGGGACAGCGAGAGGATGTTACCGGATCCGGAGAAGGAGAAGCTATGGTTTAAGGAGAGCAACGCCAGGAACCTCCGAACTCGAGACTTTTTGTCGCCAAGTACCATGCTCAACACGCTCTATGCGGACGGACAGGTTGGTTACTGGCTCAATACACGGACCTTCCCGTCCCGTTTAGCACTATTACCTAACCGCGTCCACATTTTTAACAAATGGACTGAATGAATGAAACGGATGAGAATTCATCCAAACACATCATAGTCGTATAGACTGTAGAGCAGTGGTTCTTAACCTTGTTGGAGGTACCGAACCCCACCAATTTCATATGCGCATTCACCAAACCCCTCTGTAGTAAAGATTACATTATTTTTTTTCATATTCTAGACAGATTTTTTTTTTTTTTTTTTTTTTTACTGGTGCACAAAATGAGCCGTGCATGAACATTACCTTGTTCTAAGAACAAAACCAACACAATGCATGAACTCACAACAAATTACATATCAGGAAATCAGTTAGACTTCTGCGTTATCACAAATTTATACGACATACAAGTGTTTGGACCTCCGCAGTGGAGGTTCTGATGAACCCCTGAGACTGACCCACCGAATCCCTAGGGTTCGATCGAACTCAGTTTAAGAACCACTGCTGTAGAGCATAATCTTGTTCATTTAATATTGTTCATATTAATATGCTTTCCGATTTCTATGAATATTTTGTGAGTAAAATACCCTCGTTCCCGAGAGTCATATACCAAATACATTTTGAAGTCACATATTTACAACATACGTACATAAGACTCGGTGCAGAGTAGTTAGGTTTCCAAAAATAGAACAGAGGCCCCGGCTTCCTCATTATTCTGTCAACGTGAACGAGACTTGGAGTTTCAGTACGTTTCCAATTAGAACAATAAAGTATATATTCATAAAGGCACAAACACAAAGTCGTATTTTAGGGTAGGGCCATCAAGCTTGACCAGACATTGTGCTCGAGGCAGTGATCATGAACCATGAGCTGCAGATCACAATGTGGGTCAGACAGTCGCACAACTGCAACTGTGTATACATGTACTATGTGTGTGCGTTTGTGCAAAAATCAAACTATCCATCAATTTTTTTGTACTGAGTCATAGAGGCAGGATATCCGGAATCTGGTCACCACCTCACTTGCAAGGTACATACAGAGTAGCGTAGACCATTCATTCACCCATTATCCAATGTGATTCTCAAACGTTTTACACCAGTACCACCTCCAAAAAGATGAAGTTAACATTAAATACAGTCAAGTAGTAAGGTGTTCATGAAAAACATGGTAGATGTTTTATCTCTAAAAAGCTTTATTGTGAGACACTGAAACATTGATTTAATTTGAACATGAACACTGAACAAGAGGTCAACAACTCACCCAAACCAATTTTGGAAACATTAATGGTTGTTTTACATGAACTACCATACAAGAGTTGATTTTTTTTTTTTTTCCCCACTCAGGTTCCTCCGGCAGTGATGTCCAGGATCCTGTCTGTCCAAGGCCATGGCGTTCTGCCCATGGCAGGCGGGGAAGTGATGGATGAAGGTCTGCGGGTGAGAGTGGACCGAGCCGCCGCCTTCAGAGCTGTCCTGGATAGCGGGGCTACCGAGTATCTGACGCCCTCTGCTCAGAGGCAGGGCTACGTGGTGCTCAACTGTCCGGCCCTGCATCCAAAACCTGAACCCCCGACTCCTGATAGCCTCACTCTGGGACACCTCAGGACGATTCTGTTGGCTGACCATATGGGGGCCCTGTTGAAAGGGCAAGGGTGAGTTGCTTTGTACAATTTGTCACCTTTTGATTGAATCGTATATTTCACTAGAGTTTTTTTTTTGTTGTTGTGGACAGGTTTTCTATGGAGAATATTGTCCACTGGAATTTTTTTTGTCTTTCAGTCCTAAACGTGATTTAACACAATAATAAACTTGATCATAAAATAAATAATGCTATAGCTAAACAAAGTGACATTGACTATGTGGTGCTAACCTGACATTGTAGTAATTACTGTTACTATAGATATGGTATTTATGACATTTTACACAAGCTGACAATTGCCGCCTGCGTCAGATTTACAGTGTCTCTGTGCCCCCTGCTGCCTGAAGACAGCAGCATCGTCAAATTCCTCCGCACTCTGGGCATCGACTGGCCAACATTCCCAGCCTACTGGACAAATGAGGAGCGGGAGGCAAAGATCCAGGAAGCACTGGAAAACTCCACGTACAGAGAAAGGGAGATTGAGAGAGACAGGAGGATGAGCGGAGGGCCAGGCAGGAAGAAGGCGGACAAGAGTGAGAATGAAGGAGCAGTTAGGATCAATTTAAAACGAGTGTTCCAGGAAGAGGGGCTACAAGGGTATGATCCCAGCCTGGGAACCTGCACAGGTACGTTAAACAAGTAACCACCCACTGAGGCATTGTAAATGTGTGATTCGGTGCAACTTTATTGTCGTTTTTAAATATGCAATGGAAGTGTACAATAGTCCCAAATCCCACTGAGGTGCTGATTCAGATGGAACAAAAGGGTCTCACTGTCCCAACCTCAGACTGATGAGTTAATGAAGCAATGTGTCCTTTTGTCTGTATTTGCTGCTAACAGATTATTGGTCCATGTGTGTTCAGTCCACAGAGACAGCGTTTCCCATCTGGCACAACTGGACCTTGCCACAGCTGACTGCACCGTAAGACACCATACACGTGATCGCAGAGATGCACCACTTATTAAATGGAATGGCCCACAACAGAGCAATGAATGGGAGATTTAACAATGTAACGTTTCACAGGTTGCCATGGCAACAGCCTTGCATGTGACTTCCTGCCAAGATGAGTTCCGCCAGCAGCAGATAGCGATGCTGTGGAGAGCCAGTGGGGCCACACACAGACAGGTAACTACACACACACACACGCACGCACACATGCGCACTGGCTTGTGTTACTATTTTTACCTGGTCTTCTTGGGCGTTTGCAGAGACATCTGGTGTGTGGGCCTGTCAAGACTCCTTCTCAGCTCTCTTCTGCACAGTACCTGCAGTAAGATACAGTGTCATCTTCAAACAGTGTTTCTCCTCCTCTTCCTCCGTCTCGTCACACATTCTGTCCTTATTTTTTTTAACTTTCTGCAGTAACATGCACATGCTGTTAAATTTCTTCTGCAGGTTACTTGCTCATCATTCAACTACTTTTCTACGTTAAGGTTTGTATTTAGTTTCTTTTGTTCTTTCAACAGGCTTAGAAGAGGTCAAATGAAGGAGGCCTCAGAGATGAAATATGGAGATCAAGTAGAAGGTGTGTGTGCGTATGCCTGTATATGACTACTAATTTTCATCATTATCATTACTTGGAGTAAATTAAATTATTTTTTCTTTCACCACGTGTAGGTCAGACATGGGATGACATCATCAGGGTCATGAGCTCTGCTACAATCAGATTTGAGCTTCTCTCGACAGTCCACACCAGTCCAGTAAGTTTACTGTAAAACAAGACATGCAGTTACTGATAGTTATTTTAATTTGTAATCATTTTTAATTGGTATTCAGAAAAACAAACTCTGAGGTTTTTTTTTTTCCATGCTCCCCACAATCAAACATCAAATGAAGAAAATCTTGGCTCACCAAGTAACATCATCAACTGTAATTAAGTGGTGATTATTTGGCATACTGGCGTATTATCGCTACACCCCCAATAAAATAAAGTATTTGCCTGTTATCATTACTTGAGTAGTTAAGTGCAATATCATGGCTCCACTGCGTTATAGTGAGGCGTATGGTGTACGTAGTGACTCGTAATGACTACTACCAGCTCAGTGGCCTAGTAGTAGAGTGTCCGCCCTGAGACTGGAAGGTTGTGGGTTCAAACCCCGGCCGGGTCATACCAAAGACTATGACCCATTGCCTCCCTGCTTGGCACTCAGCATTAAGGGTTGGAATTGGGGGGTTAGATCACCAAATGATTCCCGAGCGCGGCACCGCTGCTGCTCACTGCTCCCCTCTCCCCCAGGGGATGGATCAAAATCACATGGGGATGGGTTAAATGCAGAGGACAAATTTCACCACACCCAGATGTGTGTGTGACGATGATCATTGGGACTTTAACTTTAAGTTTACAAATTTGCTTCAAAAATCACAGTACAGGCCTGTCTGTTCAGGTCACTTTGGATGTCCAGAGAGAAAGCGGCGTGTCCACCAAAGGCCCGAGAGGCGGTGTGTTTGTGATGTACAACTGCGCCAGACTGCACACGCTGTTCGACAGCTATGACCGAGGGGTGGAAAAAGGTCAGAGTCCAGACTTTGAATCAACTTAACGATTCACAAACGTCAGAGAGAGTATGTAACATTACGTCAAGTGACAGGAGAATCCAAATGAACACTTTAAAGCAGAACAGTATATTTTAAATGCACTGTATGTCTCATTAGAAAACACCAGCAAAAGATACAAGAGTGTTTGAAAAGGATATTTTCCATAATACTATTTATCCCATTTGTTAAACTCTTGTGAAAGCACAACAAAATACTTGGTCTTCTAAATGTATTTGATGTTCTTTCCTGTTCTCAGGTTTGTACCCAGAAATCCCAGACGTCTCAGAACTGGACTTCTCTGCCCTCAAAGAAGAGGTACGTCTTCATCACAATTGTATTTACTGAAGTTTAATGCCCTCACTACTCTTCCTTTCACCCTATGAAAAGACTGCTGCACTGCATCTGTGTTTGGATTTGCAGGGTGAGTGGCTGCTCCTCTTCAATTACCTCATTCCCTTCTCCGAGCTGCTGGACCAATCAGGACAAGTGTTGGACTGTGAAAGGGGAGGGGCTAGAGTCAATCTCAAAACCGAGCAGGTCAGTGGATACGTAATGCGTGACGTCATACATCATGTCCTTCATTTTGCATAGAATGTTGGGTCATATACTTAACTGCTCTATTAATACCCCCCCAACACACAGATTTGCAGGTTTCTGGTGTCTCTCAGTAAAGACTTCAGCTCGTACTACAACAGAGTGCACGTCCTGGGGGTGAGACCATGTTTGTAGTTTTTTAAGGGAAATGAGTTCAGCGAATAATAACTTGTACAGTGAAACCTTTGCGGTTGAAAACACATCACTCCTTCTTTGTTCATATTTACAATCCCATTTCCCCATCAGAAATATTGGCAATAGAAAGAATCCATTAGTGTGTCAAACTGCATCATAAAACACTTTTTAACTATACTTGCATTTTTTTCAAACAATTAGAACAAGCACCCAAGTTTAAAAATGTGTGAACCACTATAAAATTATATTGAGGGATTAAAAACAACACAACTTTTCTTCTTTCCGCATCATCTTGAAGAGTTTAGCAGCCTGCTTTCTTTGCACGTTTCTCAGCTAGCTTAATTGATGTTGCACAGAAAAACGTGTGAATCGTACAACCTGAGAGTCCTTTGTCGTTGTAGGTTTCACTGGACCATATGTGCAATCTGTATTTCTCTAACCTAACGTTTGACTCCCTTTGATGTCTTTCCTCCCAGGAGCCGTTGCCTCATCTCTTCAACCAGATGTTCTGTCGTCTGCATCTTTTGAGAGCCTTGCGGGAGCTCTACCACAGCGCTCTGGAAACTCTCAACCTTCCCCCAATTCGGCAACTATAGCCTCCATGTCTTGCACATCACTCCGCTACTCCTGTTACTCACCTGTAGCCTCGTATTCCACCAAGAGACAATATTGCAACCCTGCCCATTTCAATGATCAAATGAAAGTTAGTTTAGACTGGCTCCTGAAATCTGATCCCACTTAGTTGTGTGTCTCAACACGGCTTATCTTTATAATATGATGCTGATTTTCTGTCCTTTCTCCTTGTGCCAAGTACATATATTGTAGAACATTGCCACGACAAAATCTGCTTTTAATGAGCCGTATTCCCAAATTCATGTGATTTATCTATCCTGTATTTATGAATGGCATATAAATATAATTTATTACAACTATTAAAAAAAGGCGTGTACAGAATAGCTATTCAACATATAGTATGTTCCTTAAAAGCTGTCTTATAATTTCTATTGCTCCTGTCAGGCTGTTAAGATAATGCACGAAATAGCATGAACAAATTGTATATGAAGATTTTTCTTTTTCAAAATGATTATTTATAAATGTTGGGAGGGGACCGTCATGATTTATTATCAAGTGATTGTGTTGCCATTTTACCTTGGCTCAAATGTGCCATCGCTTGTTTTCAAAACTACACTACAACCAAATGTCACTTCACTGCATGAAACTAAATGTTGATTGTTGTTGCTTGTTCAGTCCATTTTTTTTTAAAATGACCTTTTCATGTTTACGTGACAGTAGGGGGTGGAGGCAGGGAGGAAAATGACCAAAATATGCCGATTCATACACTGTAACTTGTTTGCCTCCATGGGTATGGTCATATTATTAAAACAGGAGTGACAACCACGTTTCAAAACAAATTTCTTCTCATAGATTAATGTCACGTTTTTGTTTTGTTTTTTTACAGGTGAGAGAATTGCTGTCTTGCCTGTTGGTTTAACTGGGAGTTGAGGTAATTCTGCAATGTACCAGGTTCACCGTTAGAGGGCGACATGTTTTCAAGGGATGGCACAAAAACTCACTGGCAGAGTGGTACTGGTAGTGTGTCGCTACATATGACCGTAATGAACTCGCAAGTGGTAACCGGTCCTGTTTTTTTTTCATCCAAAGTGTGATGGGTTCCAGCTCTTTGAGTCTGTCTGAGTAGGATCAATGAAATAGAAAATGGATGGATGTCCAATATTGATTTAAAGTAATGCTCCCTTTGATCCAACACTTCATACTTAAAAAAAAATAATTAATGCCATGTCATATTTCATGAAATATAATGCAAAACTCAGAATACTTTGTTGCTCTCCTGGCTGCCTTCAAATTTCACAAATCGGAATTTCTTTGTTTTAGTGTTTCCACAATTTACATTCTTAGTGCTTCGACTTTTAATGTATTGCATGCTGCTTCAAAATATTTAAAATAATATGAAAACACCGGAAATGCTATCAAGTAATAGGAGGTGGGGAAAAAACTTAAAAGCCATTCCATTTTGGGAAAGACCTGAAGGTAGCATGGTGCAAAGTCACAGGTTGAAGGAGTAAGTGAGTGGCTGCCATTAACTTTAAAAGACTCTACAGAAAACAGAATTCCAATAAAAATATATGCTACGTGCTGCTGATATGACAGCACCCTGGATGACTGCTGTTTGAACCATAGTGGGAAGAACTCATTTTGGACCAGTTGGCGGTGGCTGTTGCCTGCATGGTGGAAAAAAGCTGCAAAAGAAGCTAAGTACAAATACTCCCTACTCAAAAACCTCGACACGTGTTTCATTCAAAGGAGCTGTAGTGTTATTCAACGTTTTTAGGCATGCATATGCTTCTATATTACCTTTTGCACAATGGCGATCTGTTGTATTAATGAAATATGAGTTAATTAGGTGGCTGTTTTCTAAGACGACTGGCGGTTAACAAAAACCCCGACTCCGCTGTACTCAATCAAGTTCGTCGGTAGACTCGAGGTTGCTCAATTACCCATCACGAAGTAGGACAAAAGAAAACTATTGACTGAATGCGCCAAACAACAATGACTCGTACTTGAGCACATTAGGTACAGGGAAACATTGTATAGTTTATTTGATGGCACCAAAATCAAAACAACCACAACTGCTCTGAGAAATTAGGCGTATTTGTTTGCGGAGCAGTGGTGGTGGGTGGGTGTTCTCACTTTGTGACGTCACAAATGAGGACCCAGTCGTTTTCTTGCATTCGGCTGGTGCTTAAAGAGGAGGAAGGAATAGAAATACACCAAGATGGGTTATTGAAGAAAAATAAGTATTTGGGGCAGTTGTTTTTGTGAGAAATTAGCACTTTAACATGCTAAAAGCTTGTGAAAATTGATTTAGAAGATTTTTCAAAAAGTTCACATATCAATAGGGCCTCCAGATAAAGCCCCACATTTGATTGAAACTACACGCGAGTTTATTTACACAGATTGCAGTTTTATGTGTTTGTTGTAAGTAGTGTGTACAATAGGATTGGGCGCTCTAGCTAAATTTCAGTAGGAAATCGTAATTATGGGCTCATTGGAAAGATTGGAAGTTATCTGTGGTCATGAAATCTTTCGAGAGGTTAGTGCTGAACCACCTGAAGGATGTCACGGGCCCCCTGCTTGACCCCCTCCAGTTTGCCTACTGGGCAAACAGGTCGGTGGATGATGCGGTCAACATGGGACTGCACTACATCCTGCACCACCTGGAAACCCCAGGAACGTACGCCAGGAACCTGTTTGTGGACTTCAGCTCGGCGTTCAACACCATCGCTCCTGACATCCTCCAACAGAAGCTCGTCCAGCTCGCAGTGCCTGCCTCCACCTGTCAGTGGATCACCAGGTGTCAAGTGGACCTCACTCTTGTGAGGTTAAACTGCAGTTTCCCCACTTGATAAGGAGGCTTGCTTCGAAGATTCAAATGGAATTCACTCAAATGTACAAGATTCAGACTTCGTTTCTTTCTTTCTTTTATTTTTCACAGTTGTCCAATCCACATAGCTGAAAAACCTTTAAACACAACCAGAAATAAGTGGTCAAAATATAACCCAAAATCAAATACTTAATTTTTTATCTATTAGAAACCAACTTCAATATAAGTAGAAAATACCCATCTTGAATCTTATGAATAATGAATAAGTGTCATTTGAATTATGAAAAGGGTTTTTATTTTTTCCCGTCAAACGTTCAACGGCTACAAGTGGAAAATTATGATGCTCAACTACCTGATGTCAGCTCAGGTAAAGCGTCACTCTCTGAAGTAGCCATTTAATCAAGCTATTTTTTATGCAGAGTTCCAGTGCAGCCTCATGCATTTCCCTTGCTTTGCTCACTGCCCGAGCCACCAATCAAGCCCCCCCCCTTTTTTATTTTTATACAAGTCCCCCTTTTGCTTGTCAATCACTCCCCTCAGGCAAAAGGTTGGAGCAAGACAAAGGGGGAGGGGAGCGAGTGAAAGGGAGTACAAAACGAGCAGGAGGAAGGGATGTGGTGCTCGTGGGGGGCGTGAAAGTGGTATGAATGGGAGGGGGGGGGGGGAACAGACATGAGAGAGAGAGGAGCATGTGGAGTAATAGGCGATCTAGTGTCATGAGGAGAGATGAATGAATGAGGTCAGGGATGCCCCTGAGAATAGAAGCAACGTGGGGTGGAGAGATGGGTGGGTGTAGTTTTGTTGGAGAAAAAGAGAGAAAAAGATGAGGAAGTATGTCAAGATAGGTTGAAGGAGAAAGGAGAAGGTAAAAGTGCAAAGAGAATCAACAATGTTGAGTTTAGAAATATTGATGTACAATTGTCATGTCTCTCGATCTTTCGGCCCTCTAACGTTTGGAATCTAACTGGCCAAAAAAAAAAAAGAATGAAATAAAATAAACGCACACTGCAAGCAAGCGGTGTTGCCAGGAAAATGTGCTGAAATGAAGAGAACAGGCTATTGGGAATAAATGAGTACCATTTCTGGGACAAATATTCAAATTCAGGTTGTAAATGATGATCAGTGCCTGTGATAATGATCAGGACAGCAGCAAACGCCAAGCTAATGCCGATGATTCACCACGGATGTGATTCAGTTAATTTCAGTGCAAGAGCCAGCCGTAATTAACAGGATGTAAGGGGCAAAGACAAAAAAAAAAAGTGAGGGCGAGGGGCCGAGGATCACGTGAAGTGGGGGAGTTTGGGCAGCTGAAGCAAAGCCTGTGTTCTCCATTATTGGAATAAATTGAGAATTGAATTAAATTAAATCATTTCGATTAATAGTCTGTGTAATCTTAATTGGTATGGACTGCTGTGATGTGTTCAAGGCCAGAAAGCTTTTTTTAGACCGAGATGCTATTCTCTTTTGTCCTTGGGAGGATAGCCAGCAGGTTGTTGTTTTTTTAAGGACATCATGAGGACAATAAAACCCAGTCATGTGTATTTCACTTTTTTTAAACATGAAATTTGACCTGTAGAATTGAAGAATGTCTTGTATGTTTTGTTTTTATAAAGAAAATCAATTCTTTGTGCCTAAAATTTGACTGGGGAAAAGCTTGCAGAAAGAAGTCTGGCAGTCTGTTTGGGTTTTGTAACTACCCTAACCCTCCCTGGCCTAATCTTCAGCAGATGTTCCACTGTACACACATTCGCTTCATCAGCCAAATGTAACAGACCACTCATGACTGTATTAGTGCTGCGAGATCACAAATACGAAATTGGGTACACGTCCTGGGTCCGTCAACGAGTCCGTTCTTGACCCATAACGTCTTATACTGTATTTGCATGAGTGTGACTATTTGTAAAAAAAAACAAAAAAAAAATTGTAGTTGAAGTTAGTGTGTAGCAACTCTATTCAGATTGTTTTTAAATAAACCACTGCTTTACTACCACTCTAGATTTTGTCCTGTTTTTGAAATTGTGTAAACTGTAAATTCTACCGTACTTTATTTAGTAGCTGGCTCACTTTTTTTTTTTTGTCTCGATCACTATTTGTTTCCACCTGTGTCTCTACCACAGGATTTCTCCTCGGCAGACCTTTGTGCACTGTCACATGTCTTTCCTACAAAATGACATTTCTTTTGTTTTGCTTGGGGAGTAAGCAAGTAAATTGTGTTCAACCTTGTCAAATCCACACTTATCGACCGTAAGTGACCCGACCCTCCATTTAAAGGGTTAAACTTCCCCTCGACCCCGCTGCTGTAACGCAGCCCTCATAGGGAGACGAGAGTTTCCAGGTCGAGGCGGGGAAAGATTCGTCCGAGTTTAACCGCCTCTAAGATATCAATTCGGACAGAATTAATTTATTCTTTTTAGGACGCCAATCCCTTTAAAGTTACTCTGAAACCGGTGCAGAGTAACCACTTGAGGCCCGGACTCAAGATGACCTCGCCCTTTTTACCAGCGGCTCCTTCCCCACTTTTTATTTGAAGCATTTGTTATCGCTCGGATAAATTTATCTGTCTTTGATAAGACCAAAGGGATTCGTTGATTTACTAGAGCGCATTCGCCCTAGCTGAGCTCTCCTCTGCCTTCCTCGAAGCTTAAAATTTGACAAAATCCAATTCGAAGCTTAAAATTCGACAAAGTTCAATTCGAAGACTTTGGTTCAATCTCAAAAAGAATGAAAAATCCATCTTCGTCTAAACGGCGTTCTTTACTCCGGGCAGCGTCACGGCCATCGCCCTGACTAGGAAGAACCGCCTCGCTCTGTGTCAGAACAACATATTTATAGGTTTCTGGCATTACCTCATCGGAATATGTAGGTGAAAGATCAAAATCCCTGCACCAGGTCATAAGAATATCTAGGTGAAAGGTCAGAATCCCAGCACTAGGTCATAGGAATATGTAGGTGGGCCATGGGACGTCTCGAGTTGCGTTGCTGAAGTCATCAGGTCAGAGTAGCCACCCCATCTAAGGCGCTCCACTCAGCCTGCTCTCCTTGCTTGACATCAGGGGCAAGCCATTTAAGGACGGCGGAGATGTGGGAAAGCCACAGCTCCCCACAACCGCCCTTCCAACCATCCAGGCGAATTTCGACAGATTCAATCTACTAAGAATGCACCTGGGTGCATTCAAAACACGTACTTGTCGGAAACACATAGACGCACTATTTAAGAACATAGAGCGGTCAATCCCTCCGCATGGCAGAGGGACTGGCCGGCAGGTGTTTATCGCTCACATTTGCTTCCAAAATAAAAACACAAAAATAAAATGGAAGTTACTATTACAAAACCTTTCAACATTACACTTTGACTCTCTCTGACTAAAGCCTTCCTCGACAGGCTTTTTGGAGCCCTGTTAAGGAGACGTTTACTATTTAAAAAGGAGGAAGTTGTCATTACTAACTCTTTCAACATTATAGAATCAAGCCTTAATCTATCAAATACTTTTTGACACTCTCTAACGCCTTCCTAGACAGGCTTTTTGGAGCCCTGCTAAGGAGACGTTTACAATTTAAAAAGGAGGAAGTTGTCATCACTAACTCTTTCAACATTATAGAATCAAGCCTTAATCTATCAAATACTTTTTGAACACTCTAACGCCCTCCTAGACAGGCTTTTTGGAGCCCTGTTAAGGAGATGTTTACAATTTAAAAAGGAGGAAGTTGGGGCCGGGGACACACTAGGCATTGCTGTACCATTGTGCTTGACCCTCCCCCTCCTAGAAGATAAATTTCTTCAAACAAATTTATCCTCTACTTACATTTGCAAATCAAATATAATGTTAGATTAGCAAAGTTGGCCGGTGTGTTAAAACTACTAAATTTACCTCTCTAAATTCGCACCATTCTACATCACCGTTGCTGGGGAGTTACCCCATCAACTCAACATAGCTGGGACAGTAAGCATACTCACTCATTAGTTCCCTATTTGTCTTCATCTGGAGACCCGGGGCTGCAGAGGCTCCGGGAGTCGTCAAAAAGTCAGTCCACGTGTCTTGCCTCCGAAGCACCGCCGTCGTCTTCCTCCTGGAGGCCTGGGTCTTCACTTTAGACTCCCTCCACTTGACAACGATGCTCACAGATGCTCACACAGTGTTTCGTCGTCCCTGTTCCAATAAAAAGAGTCACGTCGCCTAGGGACACAGCCCCGGGTGGCTCTTCTCAGCAGGTCCAGGGCGCGACCGGCCACTTTTCCGTTCGGTGTTTTTCGTATGATGACCGCACCTTTGCATGCGGCCAAACACACCAAGGCGGGGACAGCTAAGTTATCAGCTGTGATCTGGTTCTTTTGGTTACTTCCTAGCTCGAATCAGGTCAGCTGGCAATGGTTTCAACCACTCACCCTCTGGATTATTTTCTTCTAGCGTCTTGATCACGCTCACGATTACTGTTGCCGTTGGCGTTTCTCACAGCTTACAGCCCTTCATGTCTTGACAAAGAGTCCACAAGTACACCTCTTGCGCCATCGACTCGCATGGTTCCAGCGACATACTGGCCCCCATGGCACAGTGCTTGAAAGTCAATCCGTTGGTTCGCTGTCCTCTGCGACCTGTGCTGTACCTGTTATAAAGTTCATGCAAGGCACGAATTGCATTTTCAGAAATCAAGAGCTCCAGCTTCTCCAACTACTTCCGCGTAGGCAAGGGGCCCCTGTGGCCTAGCGCTAACTGTACGGCCGATACCACTTGTTTCACGGACACATCCGGGACCACTTTCCGCGAGGGGTCTTGTCCCATTTCTCAACTCCTAAAACTATAATTTTTCCATTCTCTGACGTATCAATGAACCTTTATTCTTAACCAGCGGGCCCCCTCCTAGGGCCCGTCGGGTCTTCCCTTCACACCCCTGTAGCCATGTTCTTCCCAAATGGCCACAACGTCTTTGAGGGCTTCCTCACCATAACGGCTGTCGGTTATGACTCTCACGCTTCCTGCGTGTCTGTTCACAACCTCCAACAGTCTTTCCAGCACTGTAGGAGCAACTTCTCCTGCCTGTGCGTCGCCGGGCGTTCTTCCTCGACGTCGGTAACTCCTCTTAGGGATGAAGGTGTGTCTGACTTCATAAGACCAAGTTGGGTTGTTGTGATGCGTCTAGTGTGTTGGTGGAGTGCCCAGTGCATGTCACTTCTCACTGTCAACCCTCACCGCTGGCTAGCAGTATGCGAACGGGAGAGCCGAGTGCGTAAGTCTCTCCCTGCCAGTACATAGCCTCTCTAACAGCAAGCCCTATGTAGTGCCTCCACGCGGCGACACATGGTAACTGGGTACAACACGGACCCAGGCAAAACTACAAGGGACTCGGAGGAGGGCTGGCCCCTAGACGTGCGGCACGCAGGCCCACCGGTGTGTGGACACGCCCTGGTGTCCACGAACCAGCCCCCAACTATGGGTTAAATAGTACCACTGCCTAGTGGGCTCCTCGGGAGAGGAATGGGCTAAGGGAGTCAACCCCTACAGAAAATCAATTTCCCCTTGGGTTGGTGTCAGGAAGGGCATCCGACTGTAAAAAGTTTTGCTCCAAAATATTCTCAGTATGGCTAGACAAACACAGAAGAGGCGGGGTACAGCCTTAAGTACCCCGTGGGCATTTTCATCAGCCTACGACAAAAAGAATGATGGAAAGGGAGGCCAAACCGCAGGTGGATATGACGGCCCTCAGCCCGATGGACTGCGGGGAGGCCTGAACCGGAATAGAGAGGGGGAGGAGGCACGTGTTAGGGTGGCTACATGGAACATCGGCAGCATGTCGCACCGATCCAGGGAGGTGGTTGAGGCTCTACACAGGAGAAGGGTGGATGTCTGCTGTGTCCAGGAGTCGAGATGGAAGGGTGGAAGTGCAAGGATGCTGGCTGCAATCGGCAGAAGCTACAAGTTCTTCTGGCAAGGCTGCAATGAAGGGACTGGTGGTGTTGGAGTACTTATCGCTGAAAAGTGGATAGATCAAGTGCTAAGCATTAGCAGGGTAAATGAGCGGATCATCTTTGTGAAGTTGATCGTTGGGAAGCGCCTGACAAACGGAATTTGAATCTATGCCCCTCAAGTTGGCAGAAGTCAGGATGAGAAGGATGTGTTCTGGGACAAGGCCATCATGGTGCTGTCAGGGATTCCCCAGAATGAGGTCATAATTCTGGGAGGTAATCTGAATGGACACGTGGGGAGGGAGTCAGATGGCTTTGAGGGGGTACATGGAGGACAGGGGTACGGCGTGCGGAACGCAGAGGGAGAGAGGATCCTAGAGTTCGGCGACTCACTGGAGCTGGTGCTGTGCAACACGCTTTTCAAGAAGGACGAAACCAAATTAGTAACATACAGTTCGGGTGGCTGCAAGAGCACAATAGATTACATCATGGTCAGAAAGGAGGACCGCGTCCTGGTCAGGGATGCCAAGGCAATCCCCGGAGAAGAGTCTGTGTCTTGGCATCGCCTAGTCATCGGAGACCTAACTCTGCGAATCAAGAAGGTGGGGGCTAAGAAGCATCCTCCCAAGTTGAAGGTGTGGAAGCTACATAGCGCAGGGAGTAAAAACGAGTTTAGGGAGAAGATTGAGCATATAGCAGAAGAAGTGGAGGAGATGATGGAGTCGGGTGGTGTGGATGGCAAGTGGCAGGCAATGAAGAAGGCTCTGCTTGAAGCTACAGGGGAGGTGTGCGGATGGTCAAAGGGTAAAGCAAGACAAAGAGAGACATGGTGGTGGAATGACAGCGTCGAAAGAGCGGTGAATGAGAAGAGGAGGTGCCATAAAGTATGGAAGAAATCTAAAAGGGAGGCAGACCGAGCGCGGTATGTAGAGGCAAAGAGGGCGTCACGGACAGCAGTGTGGGAGGCCCAAGAGACCAAGAGGAAAGAATATGCAAGTGAATTGGAGAGTGAGAGAGGACGAAAGAGCTTCGTCAAGATAGCAAAGCAAATGGTTAAGGAGAGGCGTGATGTGACCGGTGCAAACTGTGTAAAGGATGAGGATGGCAACATCGTGACAGACAGCAGAGGAGTGAAGGAAGTATGGCGATGGTACATGGAGAAGCTGCTCAATGTGGAGAATGACTGGGATGGAGAGGTGGGATGCGACGAAGTGGAGGGTGAATGTGGCACGATCACGCGAACAGAAGTGGGGAAAGCCATGAAGGCCATGAAGGATGGAAGGGCAGCCGGACCATCTGGAGTGGTGGCAGAGATGCTAAAGGCAGCGGGAGACGTCGGTGTGCAGTGGATGACTGACCTGTGTAACAGTGTCATCGCTGAGGGGCACATTCCGGAGGACTGGACAAGAAGCGTCCTGGTACCGCTATTCAAAGGGAAGGGGGACCAACTCGCATGCGGGTCATACAGGGCCATAAAGCTGCTGGAGCATGGAATGAAGATGTTTAGAGAGGGTGTTGGAAAGGAGGGTGAGGTCACGGGTAGAGGTGGACAAGATGCAGTATGGCTTTATGCCTGGTAAAGGTACAACAGACGCAATTTTTGTCATCCGACAGATGCAAGAGAAACACCAGGAGAAGAGGAAGAGGTTGTACTTCACTTTTGATGACCTGGAAAAAGCATTCGACAGGGTGCCAAGGGAGGTGGTGAGGTGGGCCCTAAGGAAGTCGGGCGTGGAAGAGGGACTGGTTAAGGCTGTGATGGCTCTCTACTGCAAAGCATGCACAGCTGTTAGAACAGGAGTTGGCGACAGTAATGGGTTTGAAGTAAGGGTAGGGGTGCACCAGGGATCAGTGCTCAGCCCATTATTGTTTGCTATCGTGATGGATGTGGTATCGAGGGAAGTGAGGGGTGGACTACCATGGGAGCTGCTCTACGCGGATGACCTGGTATTGATGGCTCACAGTCGAGAAGACCTAGCTAGGAAGCTAGCAGCCTGGAAGACCTGCCTGGAAGTGAAAGGAATGAAGGTGAACGCAGCAAAATCAAAGGTCATGGTCGGTGGTGCTGGCCTGGGAGTGGTACCGCAGTCAGGAGCATGGCCATGTGGAGTTTGCGGGAAGGGAGTGCAAGCTAACTCTATCCGGTGCAAGGGTTGTCAGAGATGGGTACACCGGAGATGCAGCGGAGTAAAAGGCAGCCTACTAGCTGCAAGTGAGACCTTCAAATGCAAGCGGTGCAGGGGAGAAGTCGCCCAAGCAGACCCAGCTGAGCAAGAGGGGCTCATAGTAGATGGGGAGATGTACAAGGTGGTGGACAGCATCTGCTACCTTGAAGACATGCTTAACGCTGATGGGGGGGTGGCTTCCTTATACATCTAAAAAACATGCTCTTGGTTCACTAAAAACTCTAAATTGTGTGTGTGAATTGGGGCTATAATCAAACACTAAATAAGTCTAGACTAGGTCTCACCTCTTCTGTGCACTTAAATTAATTTCAGGATGGTGACTTTGAAGGCGCATTAACATGTTGGATGTGACTCGGGGAAGTCTTTTGAGGCACTCGTGACAAATCTTATTAGCAACACAATTCCCATCTGTGTTCTCAACCGGATAGGGGGGGTGTTCTTATACTGTTGGCGGAATTGAGATTGGAGTAGCCACAATTTCAGGGTTATTAGACATATTAACTCTGTTTCCTGGTCTTCTCGCATTGTTGAATTACCATGAGCTTTAGCGTTTTCAAAGGCAACAGGCAACTCTTTATCCATAGAGTGCAGCAAGAAGTGCTGAGAACTTTGCCATTTCACTTGTGCGCGTCTCCTTCCACCTCCACCAGACACCGGCTTCAAGTATAAAATTATTCAACCAATTTCCTAAATACATTGTGGAACTCGTGCCTTTACTGAAACTGATTCACTGACGATGATGGACGTTACTGCCACATACAGCTCAGAACACAAGTCTGAATCTCTTGTGCCGACGATGCTGGACACTAAATAACACTGGTGTACGTTTAAAGTGGTAGACCAATTTACCTGACATATCTAAATGGTTGTGGTAAATAGCACATCTTTAGTTGTTGAAAGGTGGTGGTATGGTTATAATTGAGGCTTCCTCTTCTCACTGTATTTGAGCTTTATAATCACGTCCTTGAAAGGCTTTTTACGATAACATGAATCTATTTTTTGGACGCACACCAATTTTGCCGACTGCACTTATGATAAGTGGCGTCGGGCTGGATTGTAAATGCAGAAATGTAAATGCTCCATAAGGAATGAAAGATGGCAGCGTTCCTAATGTTGAGCGCTTAAAGCACGTCTCAAGGCCGTGTTCACTATTTTAGCGATTACATTCAGATTTCTCGTACGCTGCAGAGCGACCGCGGGGATTAACTCCAATTACATTGTCAAGCCAGTGCTCGCCTTGAACTGTACGGTACTTTAAACGAGTGCCTTAAAAGCTTTAATAGGCTGACGTTTGCATTAAGCACGTGCTGCGTTCCCAAGAAAAAAGCTGAAGGTCGTAGCGCCGCACTGTGTCAATGTTGGCAATACCATAAAAAGTCACATTGATACTTCTGTTCTGTCCTCGCACACAATGATTGAGATGTCTGTCTGGTGGTCTGTCTATACTGTGTATATGCACAGTACTATAAAGTTAAATGAAATATTGAACTGTAGTAATGAGACCATTTCCCTCCTGCTGGCCTCACTATTGATCCTGTGTCTGCGAGTGTATGAATTCAGATTTGCGCGGTGCCAACCAGACAGACTGTGTGACAGCCGAGGCTCCCTTCAAATAAAGATGTTCTTTTTGAACATGAATGCAGTTTGACTCGGGTCCAAATCAAGGGAGACATCTCAACTGGGTCCCGTTATGAATGTCATTACCGCGGTTTTAGCTTGAACGTTTTTTTTAAATTCACCAAAATCATTTAGGGCACTACTTGGCTGCAAGCAGCAGAGGTGCTGTTGAATCACTCTTGGCTACATTGCAAAAAAGCACATGCTACATTGAGTCTGACTGACACAGCTCAAAATTCTATTCTGGAAATTTTAAGGCAATATACAGTATATTGTGAGTAGTTTGGCTTTAAATAACTTCACTTGCATAATTAACATAATGTGAAATAATCTGTAATCCAATAATGCAAGAATACCATGATTTGACTATAGCTACTGTGAAATTCCCACACAAACTTTGAAATAGGACAATAATGTATGTGTGGTTGAAGTTTCAGTGAAAATGTAAAAGAGGCTAACAAGCTCAGATATTTATATCTTGATAGCTGCATAATTTCTGCTGCACTAATATCCAGCCCTTGTAGCCCGAAGCCAGCCAACATTTGTTGTGCTTCTTTCAGACTTGTTTCTAACTTGCCCCCTCCCTCCCTCCCTCCCTCCCTTCCGTGTTGCTCTTATTCTTACCCCAGAGTTGATCTGTTCACCCCATCATCCCCCTTTCACACTCAGGCTTTTCCAACCTCTCGCTCTTTTTATTCTGCGATTTAGGTCAGCGGCTGAGTAAAAGACGACACACATCTGGCCTATAAAGCGCTCTGTCCTCTTCCCCTCCCTTCCTCTCATTTAAACAAGTCAATTCTGGGTAGGTTGACTTTGTATGTCTGTGCTAGGTGACAGTCCGCTGGCGCTGCCATGTTTACTCTACTACTTCTGCATAGTATATGACAGAAAGCTGTATTAGCCAATTTCTTTGTGGAGTTGCACCAGCGGAGCATAGAAAGTCCAACCTAAATTTTTTCCAGGATGCTGGTGGACTTTTGAAAGAAGCGGATGTGTAAATTTGATTAAGTCAGGACGGGTGTGGGTGGCCTGGTGGGGCATGTGGTTAGTAAATCTATCCTAAAAAAAAAAAAAAAAAATCAGTTTTGAATCTCTCTCTGCTGGGGCTTTTCTGAGAGGAGTTTGCATGTTTCTTACACATACTTTCACAAATTTAATTGGAAGTCATCAGTCAGAGAAATGTATTTATATCTGACTCAAGAAGTACACCCAAAAGTGTTTTTTGTAATTGCAATCTCCCCATTTAATATTCATGCCTTTTTAGTGAAACGTTAAGGAAGATAATAAAGTACCTAGCAAAGATGACAAGCTAACCGGGGTGTTAACTAACAAAGAAACAAAGCAAACTGCTTTCCCTTTTGCATCAGGAAGAATATTGGTAAAACATCATCCCATTTAATTCTGTTTGCAGGCATGCTCTCCAATCTAATCAAGTGGCCACAAGGAAGAGCACGGAACTACACAGTGACATGTTCTACAGGGCAAGTTTAATCACATAATCTCAAATCTCCCAAATAATTAATGACATCATTTCGGGCGAAGCTGTTACAATGTGAGCCAATTGGGCGCCAGTAATAATGAGCGAGACAGAGGGAGAGGGCGGGCAGGAGGGAGAGAGATGGCGAACAAAGAGAGTAGACTGTTAAAATAAAGCGCAGATGATGAAGACACAATTTACAGGCATGAAAAAACAGTTTAGGCGCAATGCTCCCTTGACATTGATTTTTAGAAGGTTTTCCTGAAAAAGATCAGCAGACAAAAAATGAGCAGAAAGCAAAAGAAAGCAAATATTGCTCATGAGAGCTCAATTTCTCAGTGTGTGTGTGTGTGTGTGTGTGTGTGTGTGTGTGTGTGTGTGTGTGTGTGTGTGTGTGTGTGTGTGTGTGTGCGTGCGTGCGTGCGTGCGTGCGTGCGTGCGTGCGTGCGTGCGTGCGTGCGTGCGTGCGTGCGTGCGTGCGTGCGTGCGTGCGTGCGTGCGTGCGTGCGTGCGTGCGTGCGTGCGTGCGTGCGTGCGTGCGTGCGCGTGTTTTGCAATACAACCTTGGAACAGATTAATTCTATTCCCTATCTCAAATGGAATTAAACTGTTTGGAAATTTTAGAAATACAAGCAAGGGTGACGTCCTTCCTGGGAAGAATTGTGTTCCAGTTTAGAAAGTCCACAGTGACAACATTAAAAAAATAAAGTACTTGATTCTATCACATTAATGCAAATGGCAATAACCTAAAAGGAACTAATCTAAATGGATTATTGTAAGGAGAGAAGATCCAGACAGAGCGACATACGGACTGAAACGAATCTGTCGGTCAAATGTGCTGGGTTATACAGGGTCATAGGTTATACAGTCATCTAGACTTTGACTTCACTTCTTTCCTCCGTCATTCTTTCGAGGTCAATCAAAGGCTTTTTATTCATGCGCTTCCAATTTTGAACATCAAGGCACGCGCCGTCCTGCTGCTGACGCCATATGTTGCCCTCACACTGAGTGGCTGCATGGAGAGTGGGGTCGACGTTGGGAGGGGTGCTTGCAAGGGGCTTTTCCGAGCAAGTGCTTCTTCTGTCTTTGACTGCTCCTGCGAATGGAAAGGGAGGGGTGTCTGATGCGCACACGCACGCACACACACACACACACACACACGCACACACACACACACACACACGCACTGTGTTTGAATATGCATCACTTAGAAAGCGGACAGATGAGCAGCAAGGCAGTGACCACCTGCTGGCCTGCCGCTCAGCATCTCCCCAGGCTTTTCAGGGTGGGTGTCAGGAGGGGGTATCAGGGTTACAGACAGCCTGTGGCAGCATGTCCCCCCCCCCCTCCCCCCCCCCAATCACTCAGGCCCTCCCCCAAAACTCCACCCACCACCCTGTGGGATGGAGCAACAGAGGGGCAATTAGAGGGGGCTACTATATGCATGCACGCTATGAAGATTGGAAACATTATAGAGAGTGTATGCGTGTGCGTGCGTGTGCATGCGTGCATGCGTATGTTGCGCTATCAGCTTCCTCACCACCTTTGTACTTTAATACACGTTCTCGCATGCATGCATGCGCACACACACACACACACACACACACGCACACATGCACACACACACACACACAGAGGTGGCCATAATCTGCCAGTCTCTGTGCACCGCTACACACACACACACACACACACACACACACACACACACACGCACACACGATCGCTCTGTTACCATAGAAACCAACACCGACAGAACACACATAGGCCCATGCCTACAAGGCTCAAGACAACAAGGAGACTTCCTTTATAAGCAGTCAGCTGGTTATTGATCTTAGTGTACAAGTCCGGATGAGTAGATGGACACACACACACACACACACACACACACACACACACACACACACACACGTGCATATCTGTCTAAAAAAGCATCCACTGCTATCCTTTATTCGCTTGTCTTTTCTTGAATCAATCAACATCCCCTTTAGCCACAGTGACTGAGAATGAAGTCGACCTGTGATTGGAGGCCCTTGGGTTTGATTCCCTCAACTGTTGAGGCGCAACTGCTTTTGAGTGGGGCTATCTAATTACGCCCAAAGCACCACAAGTTCTGGGACATTGTCGATCCGTCCTCCCCTCACACATAAATCTTGAAATGAACTGCTCCATGTGAGGCAGAACTACACTTTATAAATTCATTCTTTTGCCGCTGAACACTTGGATTAGTCTCTCTAAATCAGGTTGAGACACCTTTCCTTTAATCCTCAACTGCACTTTAAGAAACACTGATGGCTGCAGCTCAGCCATCAGGACTGCATTTGAATTGAACACTCTTAAATATTAGACCCAGCAAATTAATGAATAGACCTAATGACTAAGTGCAGGCGTAGCCGAATCCACTTCCACTGAGAGCAAATTCAATCTGCAGCAGACAATGCGAACCAAACTCCTACGCTGATTGTACACGGACCAAATGGCCTGGAGCTTTGATCTCTGAAATCCATATTCTGTCAGAAAATCTCATAGAATACCAGGAGAGTCCCGAATGAATGGCTTTTAAGAGACCTCAGAGCAAATGTGGACCGATAAGGAAAACTCCTGTGCAGCCCTTCATACCCTTGAAATGGTATGGAGCACAGACCAAGTGGTCCATGACCACTATTCTATCTATTGCACTGATACCCACCTTGAAGCAAGGCAAGGAACTAAGTTTATCCAAGTATTTATAGAGTAAAGTTTCTTTTGTAGCTCTAGCATGTTCCCTTTCCACTATGCTACTTGACAGATGATCAGTCATTAAACGATGAAAACTTTCCTGTTTAGTAATCTCTCCTTTTCAAAAGCGCACTGATAAATGGATTGCAGACTGCAGCTGAGCGGATCAGCAGCAGACGGGATCCAGGCGCACCGCAACTTCGATTAGACCCACTCAAGTGATTATGACCTCCATGTTCAATTTTAAAAAAATAATTGCAGTCCATAATTCAGATTTTATGAAAAACTTTTAGAATGAGATTGCTCAAATTAAAAAGTAGAATTAGAAAACATCACAAGAAGAAATATGACAAAAGTCTTTACAAACAGCCCAACGGGAATGCTTAGCATGCATTTTTAAGTAAATTTTTGTCTGATTTTCTGACTTTTTTCTCCGCCTCCTTCTCCTCTCCTACAATTGTGGAGTCCCTGTCTGATGTCAAAGCCCCACAGCGTCTTCTCATGACTGTCAGTCAGTCACTTTCGTTTAGTGTTTGTAGTCCAGGGAGTGTCTCTGATCCATTATAAATAGCTCTAAGTGGCACGACATAGTCTCAGTGCTGTCACTCAGCACGTCCTATTAGAGTCTCCCACTTGTTAACCTGATCAGGTTCTCACAGCAGGAATGAAGGAAGACATGAAACATTTACTATATGTCATAAATACTTTTGTGTTTGTGAGCCTGTTTTCTCATGAAATATTTTGGATGACTTCACTGTCCAATGGGGAAAAAGAAGGTCCAAAATCCGTATTTGTAGGGCCTACGGTTTTCTCATGTTTCAAAAACTTAATGAATTTTATTCCTGCTAGTTAAAACTTACATTTATGAAGGAAACACCTGTGGGACAACTCAAATTTGTTTTTTTAAAAGAAAAGCAAAATCCTTAGTTCAAATTTCACTTACAGTTGATTATCCAAAATAAATTAATGATATTAGAATTTTTATACACGCACAAACACATGTATGTGTGTGTATAGTGGCTGCAGTGCACAGTTGTGCATGTGCAAGTACACCCTGTGGCATTATGGGAGGAAATTGAAAATCTTTCAGCTATTAACCTACGTTTCATCAATATATGCGAGCCACTTTATCAATACGTTAGAACAACATTGCCGCTTCGTTCAATTGACTATCAATATAACGACTATCAAAACGTTACAACAGTTTTACCAAATTGTTTTAACAATTACACTCGAGCGACAGTCCAGTCAAAACTGTTCTCACCATTGGCAGTTCAACCCTTCCGTAATGAATCGATTAGTTTCCATTTCGATGGAAGTTAATTTTGAAATTAGAACGTCACAGTGCATACAGATTGTATTCTTCTATGAAGCAAGTCTTTTCATTGTTTTTTTTAATTTTCAAATGAGTTCTGTTGACACAGAAATTATACTGAACTCTTTGCATAAGTCTCACTGAGCTTGTCTGACAGTTAATGAGGACGCCAATAAAGGGGAACTTTAATGACTAATTTATTGCATTCACTAAAACCGAGTGCGTACGCCTGTTTTTTTTTTTTCTCTTCGTGTAAATTTCAGGGATTTAGTGGTTAGCACGTCTGCACTACACTTTGGAGGTTTGGCCTTTCGCTCTTGGCTCTGTCTTCTCTGTGGAGTTTGCTTGTTCTGCCCGCGCTTGCATGGGTAGGGATGGTTGTTGTCCACATTTTGCCCTGTGGTCACCAGTCCATCACCCAAAGTCAGCCGACATTGATTCCAGATCCCACTGCTGTAATATGTGTGTGTGTGTCTGTAAAGAGAACAACAATGTCACACTGCGTTTTAAAGTACACGCTGCCTCGTCACACAACTTGACTAGACATCCTCCGACGGGCTCCCCTGACACGCGCCCCTTCCAAATCCTATTAAGGGCACCAGCCAGTGCCAAGTAACCTACATTCTGCTGTAATCACACTGTGTGACCAAAGCGTGCGATGGGCTTGCATCCACATTGGGAAAAAAAATAACAAATCCTGTTGGCAAAGCAAAAGGCTGCGGGACAGACTGCAGGCATTCCTGAGGCCGATAGAGGAGAACATTATCTTTTGTGCATTTAAATCGTCTTGAGAAATGGAATGTGTGCTTTTGGGAATACCGTGTAATTGTGGTTATGCTCCAAGTTTCTATTAGTGCTGGTAGAGAGAGGACATAAAATGGCAGTGGTCCAAATGGATGCAACGTGTCCTTAATGTTTAGTTTTATCTTGTGCCTCAATATATTGCAGATGATATTGCTCACTTTTGATTGACAGGGTCATAGTTCAGCATTAATTCTTTTTCCACACAGTGTCGGTGTGATCAGACTGTGATTGATTGTGGGCCAGACCAGTCTGTAGTCTTCTTTTTGCCTTTCAACCCTGGACAGGATAAGTGGTATAGAAAATAAAAAGATATGGGTTTTATTTACATTTTTTAAAATTCATTTTTGTCGATCAATATCATGTTGTTTCTTAAGATATGTTCCCCTCAGGTAGCTGCTTATATTTGCTGGAAAGTTGGACTTTCTTTTTTTGAAAATGTCATGAGATTGCATGGTGCCACGTGACGCTCTTCATCCTAGGTGACCACACGCGCGCAAACACTCAGGCACATACACGCACATGCATGCATGCACGCGCGCACAAACACGATTTCATGCTCGCCCATGTTTCACTGCTGTTCAGCTTCCTAGCGGGTGGGCCGCCTTGTGTTTTCATCTTCTATCTTGCACGCAACGCGAGAAATGCAGTCCCACCAATATCCCATTAGGGGGGGGGGGGGGGGGGGGGGGGGGGGGAGAAAGAACCTTCCCTCACAACCGGAAGGATAAACATAAACTGATAATGAATGTGGGTGGGATGGTAAACGATTTCCTGTAGAAAATAGGCAGTCTGGGTAATTTCCATGATGTGATTTCATTCCATTCTCCAACACAGTCAAGATCTGTTAGCCATGCGCAAATTGGTGTTAAATTGATATGTTGTGCGCAAGCGCTAACTTTACAACCGTGATAAATGATATGCATCAGTTTTGTCAGACCAATGACCAATTATACTTAATCTATCACTATTATTTGTTTGTAAACTAATTTGAATATGTTGACAATTGCCTGCGACCCTCGCGAGAATAAGCGGTTCAGATATTGGATGGATGCATGTTGACATTTTTATTTATGGTTGACAGTCTTAAAATATTTACTGAAGCAAATCTTACTCATCATGGCCAATACGATAATGACGTCACTTGTGAGCTGCCTGGCAGGGTTACGTCACCCTACTGGAATTTACTGTGGATTTCCTTTTATAATGATATGATACCGTGGACAAGCATATGGACATTCATATTTAATGTATTTAATGCACGAACACGCACACACACTTGCGTGCACACTTGCGTGCACAGACACAAACCCGCTAACACACACAAGGACACGTCACAAAAGCTTTTATTGGGCGCGAGTGTGTTTGTTAGCTTTGATGGTAATTTAAATTCTAAATATCTTATAGGCAGCAGAACATTGATAACATTACAGAAAAAATATATGACAGTTGAAGCAACGCAAAATAGACTTTTTTTTATCAAGCTCGATAATAGCTACGTTACAAAAGTGAAGGAATCCTGCAAAATACTCAAATAAAAACATGAAATAGTAATAATAATAATAATAATAATAATAATAATTAATAATAACAACAACGTTTCAATCAAATCACAGTTTACAAACTTTCAGAGCATCTAAATGTCCATCTATTTTTTTTACATTGAAATTTTAGATTTTTAAAGAAACGTGCAGGTTTTGCAACAAGTTCAAGTGGTGATAACTCCACGTCCCCTCGGTTTTGGTGGGCTATATATGTACCACTTCAAGGTAAAGACGCTGGCCGTAAAGGGGAGGGGAGAAAGGGGAAGGAGGAGGAGAGTTTGATTGTGTGTGTGAAGATGCTGGAGGCTTTTGCCGTCGCCAGGGGTGCGTGTGCGTGAATGCGCGTGTATGTGTGTGCGAGTGAGAGAGGCAACCAGTGATCGTGTGAGCCATGTTGGATGTGAGTGAAGGTGTGGAGAGATGCTGCTGCTGCTGCCGCCGCGCAGCTCCTGACGCACGCAGCCCCAGCATCACGCATCACAGCGTTTAGATGCCAACTCTCCAGGCTGACGAAGAGACGGGGGAGCCTGGGGAAAGGGTTCGGGCGGTGCCGGCGCTCCTGGAAGTGGAGTGGAGGGGAGAAAAGTGATCGGGCAAGAAGGAAAGACGGTCTCTTTGGAGAGATTGGTGGAGGAGGATATAGGAGGGGAGAGACCGAGAAAGGAAGAGACTAAATGGCTACACGGCTACCGGGCTTCACCCCGCTCTCGCCTCTGGGTCTTCACCTGCTTCTCCTCTTCCTCGGCTCTTTGTTCGCCATCACCCCGCGGACGGGGAATGCTGCGGGGTCTTCCGACCTGGGCACCCGGGCCCCCCGCCATCGGGATGCCGGTAAAGCGAGCGAACGGCATGAGCGAGAATGGGAGGCGCCGGGAGCCAGCCGGACAGAGCCGGAGGGAGGAGAACGACCAGCAGCGGGAGGGATGCCGGGACCACGAAAGGAGGCACGGGAAGGAGTCGGGACCTTTTGGAGGTGCGGAGACGAGCCACCGATACTACCTCCTCCTTATCTCCTCCCCGGTGTGACACACAGGAGACGCTCTGGGGGGTGGGAGAAGGGCGTTGTTCCGCCATCCACCTCGGCCGCTTTCAGCTTTTCGCCGGTTCAGAGTGGTAAAAAACGGACGGTGCAAAGGACTACCGGAACGTGCGCGCTTCCACGGCCACACCTAACAGAACGTGGCGCAGCCTTTGTGCGAGCATTTGGCCTGCGCGACGCACCCGGAAGTGGAGGAAGGAGTGGCGGAGAGGTGCGCGAGAGGGCTCGTGAGGTGAGGAGACTCGGAGCCCCCGCCACGTTTCACAAACCATCACCCGACCCTGTGCCTTGTCGCATCCTTTCTCTTTATGGATACAATTCAACGTGGACAGAGGCTTCTAAGTCTACATTTCAATCACACTCTTGTTTCAGCAGAAATTCACTTTGGAGCCAAGCAACAAAATTGGATGACATTCTAAACGCCCCTGCATTCAATGTTTTCCAGAATTCAAGTTATCAGTACCAAAAGGCGTATAATGATGAGGATGATGGTGGTGATGGCATGGTTAGGAGGCCAGCTGGTAATTGTTCTCATTTGGGCAGGCACAGCGTTATCGACCCAAGCAGCATCCGAGTGGGGGCTGAGGGAGCCTGCTGCACGGAACGCATTAGGGGGGAGAGGAAAGACCGGTTGGAGGGGGAGCAAGAGGACAGATGTAGTGCACCAACAATGTTTAGGTGCAAAGAAAAGGGGGAAAGGAGGGGTAGAAGAGGAGGAGGGGTGAGCCAAGGCAACAAATGCATTAACTTATCTAATTATGCGCTGAATGATTTGGCTTTTGCGACTCTGACTCGACAATGTAGGGCTGATAATGAGAGGAAAGCTGCGGCTACTACCGGGAGATGGAGCTATGAAGGCTGGGTAGAGAGGAGGGAGGTCACCAACAGTTCCATTTGCTATTTGAAGAGACTAGGGACGTGTTGTGGATTGTTTGCTGAATTTATGGGTCTCGGGGGAGGGAGAACACAGAAATATCCAGTCATCCAATCTAGACTAGGCAGCATCAAAGAAATGCAAGGTCAGTGGTTTATATGTACCAAAATGCATAAAAGCTTACACACACCTCGTGATGCAGAGATTGAACCCGCTGAACTTCTCCTTATCTCGCATGAGAAAGTTAAAGTAACTTCAGAGGTCGCTGAGTCAGCATTTTCTATGCAAGAGAATTTTCCTGTTCATTCAACCAAGCTAAGTCCTTTTTTGCAACATGATTTCATCTCAGCAAAACATCCCCTTATGGCTTCACAAAGCAACCTAACCACTTGGTCTAGTGAATTTCCATTTTTGCCTTTCTCTGCGAGGGACAAGTGGGATTCAGCACTATGGACAGCTCCCCTGAATGTTGGAATGTTTATGTGGCGGGGATTCAACATGAACAGTAACAACAACAACGAAGAAGAGGAGGGGGAGAAGGCAATACACGGTTTTGGTGAATCAGAAATAATTATGTCCAGTGAGCAAAGGCTGTTAGATGACGTCAGACCATTAGAAAGGCGGCAGATGGGGGTTGAGGGAGGAGCGAGGAGGGAGGGCGAGGCTGAGAGGGACGGACTGGAGGGCCCTGCTAGGGGAAGAAAATTACAGGTGGGGGAGGGCGAGTTAATGGGAGGGAAAGGACCATGGGGAGAGAGGCAGAGCGAAAAGGGGACAACAAAGCCAGGCCAAACTGAGGAGAGAGAGGTAGAGGGAGGGAAGGGTCAGGATAGGTTCAGCAGCACCGCCACCATCACACAGTCAAATATGGAAAGATGCAAGAAAGAGAGCATGGTTGATGAAAGCTACAAGGGTGAGAGGATGCCAGAGGGAGAAGCTGAAGAGTGGCACAGTTCAAGGGGAGAGAGGAGCCTGGAAAGGCTGATAATAGAGAGAGCTGATAAAACCTCGCGGGAAGAAAGGACGGACAAGGTTTTGATGCCGTGGTCTCGCTCTCGACGGGCAGCTAACAGACATCCTCATTTCTCCCTGTATAACTACCAAGTAGAAATAGCTGAAAACCAGCCACCTGGGACCTCTGTTATTGTCATTATTGCCACAGATCCTGATGCGGGGGAT
Organism: Syngnathus scovelli; assembly: GCF_024217435.2. NCBI lineage: Eukaryota > Metazoa > Chordata > Actinopteri > Syngnathiformes > Syngnathidae > Syngnathus > Syngnathus scovelli. Next base: position 18,711,395 of record NC_090848.1, read on the forward strand.
GCCGGCAGGGTGAGCTACAGCATGGCACCGCTGATGAACAGCCGGTCGTCTGACTATTTCCACATCCACCCCGATACTGGCCTGATCACCTCCACGCAGATTTTAGATCGAGAGCACATGGATCAACATTATTTCCGAATCACTGGAACCGATCATGGCTCCCCTCGTCTCTCTGGCACCACAATGGTAGCTATTAAAGTTGCAGATCGCAATGATCACGCTCCTATCTTTGAGCAGACAGAGTACCGGGAGACCATCAGGGAGAATGTCGAGGAAGGGTACCCCATCCTTCAGTTAAGAGCAACAGATTTAGACTCCCAGGCCAATGCCGATATTCGTTACCGCTTTGTCGGCGACTCCGCCACTATTGGGAAAGCTGCTTTTGAGATAGCCCCACGATCGGGGCTCATAATGACCCGTGGAGTTGTTGACCGGGAAACAAACGAGCACTACACGCTCCAGGTGGAGGCGAGCGACCAGGGCAAGGAACCAGGTGCGCGCTCAACAACAGTTAAAGTTTTCATCACCGTGTTGGACGAAAATGACAATGTGCCACAATTTAGCGAGAAGCGTTATGTTGTGGCGGTCAAGGAGGACGTGAGACCTCACTCAGAAATCCTCCGTGTGAGTGCCACAGACCGGGATAAAGACAGTAACGCTGCCGTTCACTATAACATCATCAGTGGGAACAGCCGTGGGCAGTTTTCCATCGACAGTGTCACAGGGGAAATCCAGGTGGTGGCGCCTCTGGATTACGAGGCCGAGCGGGAGTACACGCTCCGTGTCCGTGCGCAAGACAATGGCCGACCGCCACTTTCCAACAACACTGGCATCGTAAGTGTGCAGGTAACCGACGTCAATGACAATCCGCCCATCTTTGTCTCCACACCGTTTCAAGCATCCGTGCTTGAAAGTTCACCAGTGGGAAGTTCTATCCTCCATATCCAAGCCATCGATACCGATGCTGGTGACAATGCCCGTCTGGAATACAGATTGACCGGCACCGGTTCCGACACACCGTTTGTCATCAATTCTGCGACGGGCTGGGTCACCGTCAAATCCATTCTTGACAGGGAATCTGTCGAGCACTATTTCTTTGGTGTGGAGGCCAGGGACTACGGAATGCCACCTCTTTCTGCCACGGCAAGTGTTACAATAACAGTTATGGATGTTAATGATAACCACCCCGAATTTTTGCAAAAAGAATATTACGCCCGCCTGAATGAGGACGCCGTGGTAGGAACGAGTGTGGTAACCGTCACAGCTATGGATCGGGACGTCAACAGTGCGGTGACTTATCAGATCACAGGCGGGAACACTAGGAACCGCTTTGCTATCAGCACCGCTGGGGGTGCCGGGCTGCTCTCCTTGGCCCTCCCACTGGACTACAAACAAGAGCGGCGCTATGTTTTAACTGTCACTGCCTCAGACCGCACGCTCCACGACACCTGTCAGGTGCACATCAACATCACTGACGCCAACACACACCGACCTGTATTCCAGAGCGCGCATTACTCTGTGAGCGTGAACGAGGACCGGCCGGCTGGGAGCACCGTGGTAGTTATCAGTGCAACAGATGACGATGTCGGTGAAAATGCCCGCATCACATACTTCCTGGAGGACAATATCCCTCAGTTTCGCATTGATCCCTCATCAGGGGCTATCACGTTGCAGACGGAGCTTGATTATGAGGACCAGATGACTTACACTTTGGCCATAACTGCCAAAGACAACGGCATACCGCAGAAATCCGATACCACATACGTGGAGGTGAATGTCAATGATGTGAATGACAATGCACCTCAGTTCCTCAGCCCCAGATACCAGGGAACTGTCAGCGAAGACGCACCTTCTTTCACCAGTGTCCTCCAAATCTCAGCCACTGATCGAGATGCACACGCCAACGGCCGCGTGCAGTACACTTTCCAAAATGGCGAGGATGGCGATGGAGACTTTACCATTGAACCGACATCCGGCATTGTGCGAACCATTCGCCGATTGGACCGTGAGAGTGTGCCATTTTATGAGCTCACAGCATATGCTGTCGACCGAGGCGTACCTCCTCAGCGAACACCTGTCCACATCCAAGTGACGGTTCTTGATGTCAACGATAATGCTCCGGTCTTCCCTGCTGATGACTTTGAAGTTCTGGTGAGGGAAAACAGTGCCGTGGGCTCTGTGGTGGCACAGATCACCGCCACGGACCCGGACGAGGGCGCCAATGCCCAAATTATGTATCAAATCGTGGAGGGCAACATTCCAGAGATATTCCAGATGGACATCTTCTCAGGGGAGCTGACATCACTTATTGATCTTGACTATGAGGCTCGCAACGAGTATGTCATCGTAGTGCAGGCCACCTCAGCACCTCTAGTGAGCCGGGCTACTGTACGGATCAAATTGGTGGACCAGAATGACAACAAACCCAGTCTGCAGGACTTCCAAATTATTTTCAACAACTTTGTGTCAAACCGTTCAAACAGTTTCCCGAACGGGATAATTGGGAGAGTCCCTGCCAACGATCCTGACGTGTCGGACCGGCTGTACTACACGATTGACAGGGGGAACGAGCTTCACCTGCTGCTGCTCAATCACACCAGCGGGGAGATCCGACTGAGCCGTAAACTGGATAATAACAGGCCTCTGGTGGCTCCCATGCTGATCACTGTCACAGGTAAGAGAGCTTGACACGGGAGGGAAGTGTGTGTAGCGGTCCACTGTGACAAATACCATGAAGATAACCAAAAAGCCCGAAAAAAAGTAATTTTATGAACGATGGAATGGCGTGTGAACAAACCTGTTACATTGTTGGAGCACTTCTATACATTGAGTAAAGTTGTAAATGTCAACATTCATGGAGAATTTGCAAACATTTTGCCTTAAAAGTAGACTGTGCAAAAAATGAATGCTTTGAAGGTTGGTTAAGTTGTCTTTTTGAAGCTCAGTCTCGGGAGAGTGTGTGTGAGCTTGTGAGCATGTGTATATTAGATTAAATTCTCTTACTTTTGTAGCATACTTAGCAGCGACAGCATCAATTTATACAGTACTCATTTTTCTGTGTTTTTTAAACAGCAGAGAATTCAGCTGACAGTCAAATGAGGTAGTTAGACAACGAATGACTGCAGGTCAAAAAGTGAGTGAGTAAGGTGTGGAGTCCATTTTTACATAGTGCTTGAATTATTTAACAGCACATCTTTTGTTATTAATGTTACAAATTGGATCTAATTGACTCAACCATAATGCTGTGAACCATTCAGTCATTTTACTGGTTACGCTATGTACACAACTGCAATGATTTATGATGAAATATACACTGGCCTTCCTTTAGGGTGAAAAATCTTTCATTTTTGGTGGTGTTTATCAGCAGTTATAGCATGTGTACGTATTGTGTCTTTTGTGTCATGTGCAGTGAGAAATCTAAGTTTCATTTATTAATGGGAATCAGTCCAGATACTAAATGAGCATATGTGTGCATAGCGGACTTGTAAATGTGCCAAAACGGTGCCCCACTGACTTGTTCCACAGAGCATTCAGCTTTTTAAAACTGACTCACATATAAGATTCTCCCACTATCTTTCCCCTCCAGGATGTGACAGTTATGCGATTATAATGAAACTACATTTTGCGCCAGTCAGGCTCGGAGCATAGCTGTCACTTTCTCTCTCGCTTGCTGTGCGCACGTGTGTCTATGATTCCTGGTCTTTTTTTATTCTCTATATGCATGGATGTGGGGATGAATTAATTCCTATTAGTTGTCTCGCTGGTCTTTTTGCTCCCTCAGTCTTCACTGTGCTCTTCTCTCACCTTATATTACTATATACGTACTTTCAATTGAACTCACCTCTCCCTTCTCAGAACTTCACTGTTATCCTCCAAACATCTGGGTTGCTTCTTCTCCATGGAATTTTTTTTCTTCTTGACTTTCCACGCTTCTTATCCCTGTATTTGTGTTGTTCCTCGATGGTGTGTGTGTACTTGCATACCTGTGCAAGAGATGTGTATACTGTAGCTGTGAGTAGGCAAACGTTTTTTTATTTATTTTTTATTTTTTACCATATGAATCATATTTGTGTGTTTATTTTCCCCGTTTTCAGATTACAAAGTACGTATTCTCAGGTGGCTCAAAAGCTTTGTGCTTCAGAGGGTATTCACATCTTTTTAGTCAATAGTATCTGTGCATGGCAGAGAGCGTAGGGCTGCACTCCTCTCTCTTTTAACTTGGCCTCTTCTAGGTCTTTCTCTCAGTTTCTACGCTATTGATATAATTCCCATGTTTGTGCTTCATTGTTGTTGAAATGCGTTGCCCATTCATGTTTAGCCAGTTTTTACACACACGATTATGAATCAGTAGACTGCAGACAAATCATGTTTTTATTGTAGAGTGGCACCACAAAGGGTGTCAGCTCAAGGTGCCCTTGATCAGAGAGAGAGAGAGAGAGAAAAAAAAGAGCAAGTGGCCAAGAACGGCTTTGGTTGCACTCGCCAACTCTCAGAGGCAAGGCTTTGCTGGAGGACAAAAAAAGAAAATGCAATTTGTTCTGGGGACATCAATGGTAAATAATGTTCCACACACAGTGGTGTAGCACAATTTTGCTGTACGTCCTACAAGAAAACAACAACAAATGTTCTCAGCAGAACAATTAGAATATAAAGGGTGTATCAAAGATGTTGTCCTTTAAAATAATAGTAAAAGCTTAGTTCTTACTGCACCTAAACACATTTGCATGGAAAATAGACCAAAACCAACCAACCAAACAAGCAAGCAAATGTGATTTTTCACATACTCCATTACAGCGTGGGTCAAGGAAGACGCTACCACATTACAAGCTGTGGCCGATCCAACATTTCCCGTTTCCCCCCACTTATGTTTTGTGTTGTGAGACTTTTAGTGGTTTTCTCAACTGCTGCGCAAGTAATGCAAGAGTTTGATGCGGGTCTAATTGAGCCTTGGTTGAGGTCTATGCTGTACTGAGTGCTATCCTCATGTAATATGCAGTTTCATTCAGGGAACGCAGCCCATTATGTAAAAGCAAAAGTTCAAACCTCATGAGCATGTTGACTGCCACCTGAATGCATTGACTATACAGTATCCATACTGTACACGTCAAACCTGTTCTAAGACCACCAAAGAGTGCTTTCACCAGCCCATTAGAGGCCATTAGATCTTCTCCTGATCCGCAGTCGCTTGCCAGACGTTAAATATTTCTCAGGTGGTGCAGCAAGTCCCAGTTTCCGCACCCCGTCATCGGCTCAATGGACCAGATGTCACCTTTTTTTGGGGTTGTTTGTGGCCAGCAATCATGCCATAGCCTGAGACCTGAGACCCTGTCAGTAGCTTCAATGGCCTGCATATGTAATCGGTTTGCTCAAGGGGAGCACATTCTCCATGTGTGGTTCAATGGAATTTTATAACTCCTGAAGCCAACCTGCTAATGCAAAAAAATAAATAAAACAGTTTGAACAGATAATTGTTGAATGCGGTAGCTGGTATTGACATGTTCTTCGAGCAGGCATCAGACAATTTTGCGAAACAAACATTTTCTAAAATAGGGCATATCTTGCTTCATATCGTTTCCGTTGTCGTTAATGCTCCCTGGTTCACATTTCTCAATGTCACTTTTCCACCTTAAAAGATGCAAGGATCTCTATTTCCCCATTTTACATAATGTTTGTGATCCGTGGAGAATGAAAAAAGTAACAGACCTAGTTTGACAAAGTAGAAAGTAAAGATATGTTTTCACATTGGGAGTAAAAGTCATCAGAAAAAATTATATTCAAGAAATTACCCCTGATACAAAATGAAGTATTTTTACATTTGGAGAAAAAAAATTCCAGCTGCAGCAACAAAACAAAAGACACAAATAGGATGTTGGCAGCCGCCACATTCCAGCTGCTAACTGTTGTCACGTGCATGTCAGAGTTCAGAGTTGTGCGGATTTGTATGAGGCTGTAGATCAACCTAGGAAGTACAATAGACACAGCGTGTGTGGAAGTATGATATGGGCTAATGGGCAGAGACTTAACGGGCGAGATGGCTTTTGTGTCAGTGCAACGTACTATCCGGTTTAATGTAAAGGATTAAAGCTTTTGTTGTAAAAGGCTGCTTTGAACCCTAATGTTGCCGGCCGGGGTTGCCCTGTGCATATGTGTGTGTGTGTTTTCAACGAGTTCCACTTTTAGTATAATCACTGACCTCAGGCCTTGAAAGGCTTTCAAAACAAACAGAGCAGAAACCAGCAGTCCAGCCAGTGGCTGAGCTGCATGTGCACGTGCGCACGTGTGTGTTTTGCAATGATAGAGAGACTATATTTTTTAGTATACATTTTTTAGTATAAATTGATATGACCCATTTTAGTGTTGACAAATGTTGCAGAGAAACAACAACAAAGCACAAAGCCACTATAACCTTGGATACAACACAACATATTGCTTCTGAAGTCCAGTGTGTTCATATTCCCCCAAAAAAATAAATTAGAGGTATTTTATTGTGGGTCCTAATAATCATCAGTAACATATTGATGTACAAGCAATGATCAAAGTAACATTCTGAATTGTCAAACAAGTTGACTATTGTTAACTTTTGCGAGATTTTCATTCTTTGTGGCTGTCAAATGCAGAGTTCAGCGTACCTTGTCTTATCTGTCTCAGCAGTGTGTTGTGAGGTCAACCTTCTCATGCACTTGGGGGGCTTTTCTGGCAAGAGGGAGAGAAGGGTCGAACAAAACCATGTTGACAGCGCCGTGTAAAAAGGGATTGAACCCATCCAATTGGGTCGACATGGCCTGAACACTAATGGGCTGAAGGCACCATGACAGACATTTTGTGTATTTCTGAGAAGCAGTAAATGGCTTTTGTTCACCCTAAATCCAATTTTTGCGTTTTTTTTAAACGGGTTTGCATGCTAGTTGTAATAAATCTCCCCCTTTGGGCTTTTTACTCTTAATCCCAATCTCTTAAATGAGCAAGAGAGCAGATACTCAGCCAGAATCTCAACCACAACAGTACGGGTGAATATGAATGAGAAAAGCAAGAGGGGCCTTTTAAGTATTTAATCCTGTCAGACGTGTCTGCTACATCTACAGTACATCCCATGAACTTGACATCATATGACGAGAGAAAGTATTAATTTAAACAAAACGGATTATATCGCTCACCAACTTCTTTTCGCATTTCATTCTGATGTTTGGCCTTTTCGCATTTCATTCTGATGTTTGGCAAACTAATGGAGTGCATTTCTTATACTGGTTCTTAGTCATCTTCATTTAAAGTGCCAAACTGGTTTGCAGGTCCCTATGCCTTACGAATATCAATGTTTACGATAGTACCATGGCAACTAAAATTACTTTTGTCTCCTGTTTTAAATGTAGAAAAAGTTATAGGCTTGAACACACTCATTCAATTTTTTATCGACTGTTCATGAGTAATGCAAGCCCTGAAAATGAAAAGTACATTTCTTCCACATCTAAGGCCAGAATTGTATAATTTAGGACTCACTGAATGAGGCTTACAATTCCTGGTGGGTAGATTGCTTGTTAAACCACAGCACAAGTCTCCCTTAAGAGACCAAACATGCCTTGTGAAAGGATTTCCTTTATGTTGGTGGAAAAATACTGTCTGAAAAATAATACCTTGTGTTTCTTTTGTATGCAGACTTGCGAGCAAGTGCACCATTATTGGTGTTAACATTCGTCTACAGTAGAATCATGGATTTATTTTTTCAATTTCAATGCCTCATTCCATTATACTGTAATAATTTATTGATTTTAATTTTCCAAGTATAATTTTCTCATTTGTTATGGCCATACAAGGGTACAGATAAATGTAATGTGTAAACAACAGTAAATATATTGTTTTATGAAGGCGGAATGATTTGTAGATGCAGCTCATCCGTCTGGTTTACAACATTCTTAATTGTCATACAACTGCAAAACAACAACTCGGAAAGACATCTAACTTTGACAACGCCAATCCAATCACCCGGTAACGGCCATGATGACAAAGTGGATCAGCGGGGAGTGATTTGACACCCGGGGAGCGGTTCATGGTATCGGTGTTTTGCTCAAGGACAGCACAGCTGGGGGTCCGGAAACTGTTGGGGCTTGATGGTCGATTGCTGCATCCTTTCAAGTCTGTCTACTCTTGCTAAATCGTTTTTTTTTTTTTTTTTTTTTTGCCACAATCGTCTACTGGTCGATGATGTTGAACCAGCATCCCCGTGGTGTTGAGCTTTGATCTTAATCTCTTGGCCAAGGTAACCTCGCTTCTTTTCTCCTCAGATTATTTTCACTTGACACACCTTGTTAGGACAACTCCTTTTGAATATGCAGAGTTCATTGTCACTGAATTGAAGTATGCAAAGACTTCATGCTTGGCAGCGGTTCCCTCATCATTTTTCTCAGAAATGTTGGTTGAATTCCAAATGACCTCAGGAGCTTTCAACTTTCCAATTTTTCATAATCGCATTAGGTAGATGATTTGTTTCCATTTTACGCAACCCCCCCTCCAAAAAAAACATATTTTCCAGTCTGCTTTCAGCTGCTACTGTGGCGTCTCATTGAACCTGACTTTGCAGACTATTTGCATCCGTCTTAACTGGATGTTAGCTTGGGAGGCTCTGACATTCAAGGAGCTTTCAGCGCGCTATTAGTCAAGCTACCTGGCAACGTGAGATAGCGCTGGACTCCTCACTTGTCGACCCAGGGAGCATCTTAAAAGCAGAACACTTATTGGACCCGCTTGGTGTTCTGGCAACAGTGGGACTTTACTGGTGATTCCGCATCAGCGTGTTCATTCTTTAAAGGCTTTATAAGCGCTCTGCCGCTTTTCAAGGGGAAGATGATGTCTTCATGTCCACACGGGTCAAAAAGGTTTCTGCCAAGTTATTAAAAAATCTTTTGTTCAACAACATATACCAAAGTAACTTTCTATTTATGGCCTTTGTAAGATATTAATGTTTTATTGTTTCCATGCACGCTAAAGCATCAAAAAGGCTGATGAATTATTTATGACTTGATTTTTTTGTGCAAAATCACCTGTCTTCACTTTGTATCTATCGGAGTGCTTCACTGCATGGCTTTCTATCGCAAAGTTGGATATATATTTCTGAATGAATAAATGATGGTATCACCCAGCAGCAGTAATCTCTCTTCTCGACGGCGCCAGAGTTGCAAGCTATGTATAGTTTTTTGTTTTTTTTCCCACATTTGAAGTGACTTCTGCTGCACTCTGCAGGCACTCACATCTTTGCTTGAGATGATGTTTGACCTTGTTTGTTCAAGTGTCATTGAATGTCTGATGATGGATTTCCAAAGTGTCAGTCAAAATCTCATGCGCTACTGAAGCAAGCTTAGACTTAACCTTCATCAGAGTGTCATAACTGTTTATTGCGAGGCCAGAGAGTAGAGCGAGACATGTTGTGTTCTTTTGTATTTCAGTCTTTATCCAAACTTGAATAACTTCCAACATCACACCAAAATGCAATGTAGAATTACATAGAAAAGATGAGAAATGGTCTTTATTTTTCCAGGAGTCATGATGTACGTTTTGTTTTAATATTCCGCACCACAACAAAGCATTTAGCTGTTTCAATATCCACTGGTGTTCTCAGATTGCTTTAATTTGCTTCTTTTCAAGCCTCCCCTTGTCTTTTAATTGAGAAATGAGTAAACTAAAACTACTGCACAAATTTAATGAGATTAATGTGAGATTTTTTTTTATGCGTTATCCATCATGACTATTAACAAAATGTGGCAGGAGACAGTAAACCCACAACTCAGAGCAGTCATTTTTTAAAAATTATTATTTAATAGCTAAACGACGGATGTCCAAACAAAATGTGTGAGTGTGAGTGCGCATGTGTGATTAAATCCTCCTCCAGCAGATTATCCAGTCATTCTCAAGATTTCCACCATTTAAATAACAATAGGAGATCATCTTCAATTTGTGTGACATGGCATGATGACAATAATGAAATAATGTTGCCCTCTGAAGTTGAGGATGATGAGATGTCGCTTGTTGAAACGTGCTGTGTGAGCAGAGCTATCAGTTGTGACTACATAATAAGTCTATCTAGCCTGTAAGCATCCATTTTCTTCGTGTTAAAGTCAGGGACTCTTCTGGCTTCTTATTTACTGCCTTCGTCTATGTGTGTGCGTGCCTTAGAGGTCAGTAGGGAGTGAGGCTCTTCATAATCCGGTAATCAAACCAGCTGCCACCACCAGCAGACCCCTATCCTCGCTTCTGCCTTTCTCTCCATTTTTTAGCCCACTCTCCTTCTGTTGCTTTCACTTGTTTTTTTCTTACCAAATTCATTGATTCTCTCTGTTTATTAATTTTTAAATTTACAAATTACAAGATAAACTTAACCATTTGAATATCTTAGTCGGGAAAATGAGCTAATAAAAGCCAGTGATTCGTAATACTATTACACTGACTGTACATTTGATGATCCTCCAGCCATCATTTTGTTATGATTTGTTCTTCCATATTCCTGTTCAATAAGATTTTTTTTTTTAATTCAAGTATACTCTGTCCTTGTTTATTTATTTTTCACTAATTGTACGTGAGCCATCCACCACTTTCACCAACCGTGCACAATCTGTCATTCCCACTGTGTCTTCAGTCACATACAGTACCTCTCATCTTGATTATCTTGCTTTGGAGTGGTCATTTTTCCTCCCCCAATCGCATTACATATTCCAATCGCAGTGGGTTGGCTGGTTGCCAAAGGCCTGCAAACTAGCTGTAGCACTGCATATCCATCCATCCATCCATCCATCCATCCATCCATCCATCCATCCATCCATCCATCCATCCATCCATCCATCCATCCATCCATCCATCCATCCATCCATCCATCCATCCATCCATCCATCCATCCATCCATCCATCCATCCATCCATCCATCCATCCATCCATCCATCCATCCATCCATCCATCCATCCATCCATCCATCCATCCATCCATCCATCCATTTATGACTATTAATGGTTGTTTTGTTATTTTTCTGAGCTATTTGTCTAACATATTGCACATTACAGACACCTCTTGCACATTCTCTTTCCTATACCCTGAATTTGATTAATTCTCTCTTTGCACTGTAGTGTCTTCATTCGTCAACTCCTAGTTACTCCCCTCAAACTGTCCTTATGAATGTTTTAATAAATCTTGTTGTTTTTCCTTTTTACCTACTTACAGATGGTGTCCACAGCATTTCAGCGCACTGTGTCCTTCGTGTCCTCATCATTACCGAGGACATGCTGGGCAGCAGCGTCACCGTCCGACTGCAGAACATGTCCCAGGAGCACTTCCTCTCACCGCTACTGGGTCACTTCCTGGAGGGTGTGTCGGCGGTTCTCTCGGTGCCGGTCGAGGATGTTTTTGTCTTCAACATCCAGCCGGATATGGACGCAGCATCGGGAGGGATCCTGAACGTGAGCTTCTCTGCTGCGCTCCCAGGAGGACAATTCTTTCCTTCCGAGGCTCTGGAGGAACAACTGTATCTGAACAGGCCCCGGTTGACCTCGCTCACACAGATGGAGGTTTGTAACCCTGCAAGAAACTCCCAACACAGTTGCTACGTTTATTTTTGTTCCCTTGGCAACATAAACTATGAAAAGGAGTTTAACCTTGAAGGAAGAAAGGTGCACTTTGAATGCAATCAATTTACATAGGCTACTAGTACCGTGCGTCTATACTATTGTATGCCCACATGACAGAAGATGTGCTGAGAGACATGCATTGATTCACAAATAATGAAAAAAATATGAGGAGCACTAATGCTGTTGTGCATCAAACATATTTTCTTTTTTGTGTTCACTGTGAATTGCAGCCATAGTATTGACTGTATTAGATTTTCCACCAGCATACAAAGGCGTAATTGTGGACAGATAAGCTATGAAATAATGATAATGACATCACCCAATAGCTCTGACCAAGTGATCAATCAGAATGTTTTTGGTTCTCATTTCCATGGTCGATAACCAGTTTTGAAACAGAAGTCAAGGAAAATTTGTTGCGAGCTTTCGCCAGCCACATAAAATGAATGGGAGCAAGACACCTGTAATGGATTGGCTCAGATGTTATTCCTAAACTTCATGAGGGCATATCTACATCATATCTGAAGATGCTTTGACATCCTGTGATCAGTTCTTTTCTTTCTTTGGACCTTTTCTGTACCCTCAGGTCCTTCCATTTGACGACAACGTGTGTCTACGTGAACCGTGTCAGAACTATATGAAGTGCATCTCCGTGTTGCGCTTCAATAGCTCCGCCCCCTTCATCTCCTCACCTTCCATCTTGTTCCGACCCATTCATCCCATTGCCGGCCTGCGCTGCCGCTGCCCCGTGGGCTTCACCGGTGACTACTGTGAGACCGAGATCAATCTTTGCTACTCCAACCCCTGCCTGAACGGAGGGGTGTGCGCCCGCAAAGAGGGAGGCTACACGTGCATTTGCCGTGAGGACTACACTGGTGAGTGATGATGCACACTTTTTATACTAGCAGCAGAATTAGTTCATTAGGATGTTTTACTTGAATGTTGTGATTATATGATATTAGTTCCCACTAATCAAATCTTAGTGAGCGAATGGCACAGGCAAATGCTAAAGCTTATTTAAGCCTGGCCAATTTTGAATTCTTATTTATGTATGTATGTATGTATTTATTTATTTATTTACAAAGTTAACATATTTGCTGAAGCTGCCGGTTTACATTGTAGGTAATTACAAAAAACAAAGCAAAAAATAATAAACAATTCATTGTTATTCAAATCAATATTTACAACCTTCAAAAATAGCTTTGCAAACAAGTACTTTAAAAGTGAGCCACAGATTTTCCAATACCATATATATTTGCATAATTTCAGTATTCCAATAACACAAACACATCTCCGTATAATTCCTTTAGCATTTTTTTGTATGGTAAACTTGCAAACAGTTCTTGAATCACATTGAAATTCCTGGATTACAAACAGCTTTTGTATAAGGTGAGAAATTTTGTATTTTGAATGAGTGTAATGATAAGTTTTAATAAGTATCAATAATATGTATTGATGTCTTTTACAAAACCACAATATAATGATAATAATGATAAAATCATAAAAATTATGAATAAACAATATTTACTTAACTTCCAAACATATTGTTACATTTTCAGTTCGAACATAGTAGGTAGGCCAAATGCTAAAAACATTTTTTTTTTTACTCACGCATGCCCAATATGCTGTGGCATTATAGGAAATTTACTACATTTGTAGCATTAAGCCTACAAGTATGTCAGTCAAAATATTTTTACTCCCCATTGGGACCTTCACACTTCAGTAATATAGTGATCTTCCAATGGATTTTCTTCCAATATATTGGTTATTGCATAATAATTGCTGTCTCGTAATAATGATTATTGTCATTGAAAAGTACTGGTGGCTAAATTATAATTATATTGTACTAGAGGTTTCAATCCCAGTTATAGCGGTTAAAATAAGAAACATTTGTGTACCGTATCTGTGAGATAGGCATTAATAGTAGCCCAGGAATTTAGCAGATTAAAAAGAGTTTCTTCTTTCAGAAGTTGTTTTTCTCCATTGGAAATATTCACAAATAGAAGCGGCTAATGATGGACGTACTGTGTAAATTCATTTTCATGTAATTACTCTGGATGTGGTTCACATTTCACACAGTGTTAAAAGTGTGTTAGGCCACTCATGAATTTCAAATCTGCATCCTCTCCAAATAAATGGGTGCCCTCGGGTAAAAAATGTTTCTTTTTTTTTTTTTGTCGGCACGCTCAGAAAAAGAACACACATGTAAAGTTTCTGTGAGCTGAAGTTAACAGTTTCCTTTGTTGGTGTCCCACATTGAGATTGTTTTTGATCTGCTGTGTTTTCCCTCTTTTGTCATGTGGCGCCTGACAACTTGAAACACGCACCATTGCCATGTGGGAAAACTTCTACTTTGCCGTTGTCTACCTGTTAGTTTGTCATTTACACACAGCATGGCTACTTTATACTGCTTTGCTTTAGTCTATAAGCTTCTGTTTTTTTACTTCATTTTGTATTTGATTTGAATTGATGCTGTGAAGTGTCACATCAGAGAGGAAAAGTAGTTTCAAACTCCCACTGAGACATTCAAGAAGAGTCACGACGAATAGAATGAAAACTAAGCACAATTGGTGGGGAATACGGAAGTCAAGACCACTAGTGGAGTGATGACTAATATCCATATATATTCATATGATTAATAATTGTTAGTTCTCCAATGGTGTCAGGTAAGTAGAAAAGACTGACTTGATATGAATGAGGCAGCCTAGAGAAGTAAAGGTGTATGCGTGACTTATCCAGGACAAATCAAGAGTCTGTCTGAATATAAGTAGCAGATTGATCACACCATATGCCTCCCTAGATCTGAATGGACGTGTCTTCGTAACCATTCCAGTACCCTCGCCTAAACTCAGCTGGGATTGGTTTCAGCTCAACTCCTAATAAGGACACGCAGTATAGAAATTTTAGAGTATGTATTTTTTATTCTTGTGTTTCAAAGGTAGTCAGTACGTCACAGAAATTAAGGAACACAAAAGCCTCTATGGACCTAGTTCAAATGTACTTTTTCTGTGTTTCTGCTGAACCCAGCTGGTGCTTTAACTAAACTGTGGTGTGAATTGGATCTTAAACATTTGATAACCCTGATGCCATGAAAAAGAAAGATGACGGCAAATTATCTCATGCGACACTCAAGATGGTGATATACGATCACACTGTAAATGCAGAGTCTGCTTGGAAGAGACAAGACACAAGCAGGGATGCAGACTAAATTTGTTTGTGAGGAGACGGAAAGTCGACGTAAATAGAAATGAATTCTCATGGTGGTTGTGCAGCAGGCTCTATTTCATACACAGTGAAGCTGAGACAAAAAGAGAGATGGCTAGAAGCGCAGTATAGGTGGAGACAAGATTAGTTTTACCTGCTATGACTATTAAATTGAAATATAATCTATTTTACAGAGAAGAGTGAGCAAGATCAGATATCTAAGCTCTAGAAATGCATCTGCTCAATCGGTTGGTGTGTTATCAAACTAGTGGATTGTTTCAAGTGTTTGGATTGTGTAAAATAAAATAAAAAGCTGCATTCATCTAGTGCAGTAAATTTCAGTGAAGGTGAAAAATGTAGTCCAACCCGACAATTTCGAACTGCAAGAACAGAGGAGTGCTTTGTCTGTAACAAAACAGGGAGATAAAATTGTGAGGGCATTGAAAACAATCTTCCGAAAGGTAAACTACTGAATACAAATACCTGAGGGAGGGGATAGTACCAAAACTAGACTATCTTGCATGCATATGTCACGTTGCACTCATCGGCATACATCATCATTACTGCCACGCTGTTCTCATGAGAAGGTAGTACAATTTTGTATGACCAGTCATGCAGTACTGGTTTATATTTAAGGTTGCTTAAACACAGGAAAAGGTGCACCTGATTCAACAAGGCCTCAGCACAGCACTGCAGCTCTCCAAATCTGGTGGTCGAAAAACAAAAGTTGAGTACGTGGTGCGTGTAACTATGCATGGGGGCGGGTTTTGTAAATCTGCGACTAGCAGATCTGTGAGACGGAGGTCTCTGCTGCTGTGGGAATAATCAACAGCCAACTTTGATTATATCAGTCGCGCACTGACAGCTGTGGGAATAATCAATAGCCAACTTCGATTGTATCAGCCGCGCACTGACAGTGTTGACATGCCGGAACGCAGAGAACCACTTTTTGACATGGGCGCAGTGGGCACATGGGGATACAAAACATCTTCTCATCTTAAGGACTGCCCCTTACCCCTAATTGTTTGTTTGTCTCCACAGTGGTTGCGCTGACCATTAGGATATGATTTAAAAAAAACTCTAAAATGATTCAAAGGGCCTGCTGCTCCCAATTTTCTGAACGAAATATCCATCATAATCCACCGCATGTCCTCTGAGCTTGTTATCTGTCTGCCTGTGCTTCAATCGAACCCATGGAAGTCACGTTGCAGCAGCAGTCTACCCTGCACCAGCACTTAGACATGGTCTGAGCTGGCGCAAGTTTACATCGACTTTCTGCCACCCATTAGTCACTCAGCCAGTCTCATCTCCTGTAATATAACTCCTTTTGCTGCAGTGGTGTACCCTGCTCAGTGGAAACCGGTCTGCCAAATTGGCAAACATGCGCAGCCAGTCTTTCGCTTGCACGGAAATCAAGATACGCTTGCATTTGTTCCCCACAGGTAGATAAGCTTTCCAAGAAAATAGAGCCCAGTCACTTCACATATGTCCCATGTATTTTGTTCTTTTTTATTTGGGGGGAGGAAGGGCATTATTCCCACAACAACCAGCTATTGCAGCTGGCTTTTCTACTAGACACAAAAAGATAACCAAAATCAAAACATGCGGAGTTCATAACTTGAGCTATGTCGAGGGCTCATATTATGTCATGTACGAAGGCTATTCGAATACCAAGACTTTGTGTCTTTTCAGGCCCCCCCAGAGTGCTTAATTCTTTTGTTCAGTCACTACATTTTAATATACAATGTTGTTTATATAGAAGCACTTTATACAAATTACAGTTTACTGTTGTCCATGAGCTATCAAACACCACCGTGGTAATTAAAAACATATTTAAACTAAAAAAGAAGTGGACATTTTAAAGTGTTACATAAAATGAAAGGATAAATACTGTATTGCAAACGAGAGAAAAGCGAGGATGTTTGATACCACTTTTTTTCAGCCCCATATCAATACGAGTTCTCAATTCTTGAGTAGTAACCCTGACGGATACCAATCCCTATATTAAAGTTGTCCTTGAAATTAAAGGAAGTTCATGACAACATTCTATTCTTCTAATTTCTACTTCCTGTTGGTAGAATGGTCAGAAAATACTAGTTATATTGCCCATCCCTAGAAAAAAAAAAGATTTCAGTGGAAGTCTTTTTACCTTTGAACAGCTGCTGTCAAGTAATTGAACCCAGGAATTGGAAACTGCCTTTCATAATACAGCTATGTTTTGTCGAGAATTAAACGATGACAGCAAAGATTGTTTATTTATGTGAAAAAGTCACAGATTAAGCAAATTGGTTGATTTGCAGTTCATTATGCATTTCTAGAGGGGCCGTAGGAGAGAGAATGATCGAGACGGGGGGGACGATGTAAAAGGGAGCAAGACCTACAGGGGGAAGACAAAAGGCAGGAAAGAGGGATCTACGCAGAGTATATCGGCCTCCGGGGATGTACCATGTGGTGAGGTGGAAGAGGAGGGAGCGACCGGGCGGTGGAAGCCGAGGCAAAGCAAACCAAGATGCCGAGGGGTACTTGAAGAATATAGTGGCTTTGATGAATAAAACATCTGCATGAATGAAAGGATGGTGAGAATACATTAAGCCAAGCATGGAGGAGGAAGAAGAGATGAGCAACTAAAGATGAGGCAAGATGGATAAATACTTAGAGAGAACACAGGTGAGGAAAGGAAGGATGAAGCAATAGACTGGAGGGAGGCAAAGTGAAACAAAACTAAACTGATGAGGTAAGTGATAATTCAGGTAGAGCCATAATATTTCGGGACTGCAAGTGGACATTTGCTGAAGTCAAGGTCTACAATCTAAAAATATATTTTAACATTAGTGTTAAAAGTACAGCAAAAATAAAATGTTTTTTTGTGCCGGTGCAGGCCTTGTGTGACAATTTTGTGGCTGAAATGTTAACGACTGTTGGTCAATTTTAACGGCAATGAGAGGAGCCGCTTTGATTGGCCGTGAATCTGTTGTGGTCACACTCACAGTGACGCAAACCACCTGTTTCTGACAAGCCTCGTGCCTCTGTGAAAATATCGACATTTGTTGTAGCCTGTCTTGTTGCACCGCAGAGACTGCCCTTTGCTCAAAATCTTTGGATTCTATGTATCCTTGATTTGGGAATATTTTCTGTGGAACGTTTTTGACTCCCTCTTGTCACAATCCAAGGATGAAAAAAAATGCACTGCAATCCTGCCTGTTGTTCTTGACATCCTCTAATTGGGATGTCTCTATGTTTTTTCAGTTATTTCTATTCTTTCTCCAATTTATTTCCAGTTTCTGTCTCCGTCCAACTGTGCATGCAAAATGAACCAGCCTTTGTGTTTGGCACGTACGCATGTGTGTATTTGCGTTCGTGTGTGTGTGTGTGTGTGCGTGTGTGTGTGTGTGTGTATTTATAGTAGGTGCGTTTAATAATGAACACGCATTATTCATGAGTATTAATGTCTATTCATTTATTTTAATATTAATGAGTCTGTGCAGATAAGTGGTCCAAGAGAGAAAGGCAAGACAGGCAATTTGCTGCATTAGCAAAACTGTGTCCTTGTTGCCGAGGTTGACTTACATGGACGTTTCTGTTATGTTTCTGTTGGCGAGAGAAGGCGACGCCACTAATGGATGATGCACTAAGATGACAATCATTTGGCAATTGGCTAAGACGATGAAGACTTGGAAGGACAAACAAATGAAGAGTAGTCAAGAAAGCAAAGTGGTCAGCTACTCACCTGCTCTGTACATACTATTCATAGGAATATCTAAGTATAGTAATTATGATGATACGGCGATGATGTCTGCATTGCCTGGAAGCACTCACAAACCATTCAGTTTCCTCTGAAGACATTCTCTATGTGGCTCGGAGCCACGAGTCGAGGGAAGACTGAATCTTTTGCTGTTTGGCTTCACTTGTGTGTGGGCGTGTGTGTTGGAGGGCCCTTACCTGCCCTCTAAGCATCTGTAGCTATTGTTTGTATATCTCAATGTCTTTTCTGTCTGATGATATTTTCATCCAAACTGCCATGAGGAATGGGGAAGGTTTCTATTGACTTACAACTGTGTGTGTGTATATTTGTGTGTGGCCTTGTGTGATGTGTGGACTTTTTGCTCATGGGCACAAGCTAAAAGCAGCACAAACAAAGTGCCAACAGAGACAGCTACTTGATCAAACTTGACAGCCTTGAGGGCAAGGGCAATGATTCTTTGTGTTTTGTGTTTTTCTGTGTGCTTGTGTGTGTTTGTGTGCAAATGAGAGAAATACTGGAAGTCTGACACACAAAATTTGATTTATTGCTTATGTATGTAATCAGAATGTCGTTCTGCTTGCTATCTTCTGCAGTGTGGATGTTTGAAATGCTGTCGTCAGGCTCTACTGAGGGTCCTTAAGGAGCAATTTATCTGGAGGCCAGTTTCAAACCCTGTTTGCTCTTTTTATATTGAGAAGCCAAGGGGGATGGGGTGCGAGTGTGAGCAGCTGCTGTGTCAGAATATGTTTGCGTCCGAATGTGCTCCAGGAAAGGTAGAAACAGAGCATTGATGTGCTGCATTCTGTGTGTGGTGATGAAGGGATTATGTGGGTGTTTCTTTTCATAGACAGATAATGTAGAACTTGTTTTTCATTTCTTACCTGCAAAAGTACATTCCCAATAAATTGGAACAACACTCATTGAAACGGAACTAGCCAGAACTTTCTGAAATGCGACGTGGGATGAGGCCACCCAGTTTGATTTTTTTTTAACTTTCAAATTTGGGGTAAATGCTGTTAAGGCGTAAACCTTGCATTGATGACTGTTACTTATTCAGTTAGTCTGTGTTGAGAAGAAATAAAGGCAACAAATTTGTTTAAGTTGGCTGTCGTTGCTCATTTGCACTGTCTCATCAAATCTCATGAGATGAGGTCATTTGACAGGCTAGCTGTTTCACGCAAATTATCCTTTTTTTGGAGGTTAGATTGCCTATTATACTTTTTTTGTGTTTTTTCCATAATATCTTGTGTTCGCTCCATTTGATCGACCACAAAGGTCAGTCCGCTACAAAAGAAACTCTTAAGTCTTCCTCAAGGAATCAGCACCCTGCTGGTGTACTCCATAATGAAGGAGACGTTTGCATAAAAAGGAGAGTATAATTGGCTGCCTGATTGGGAAGAAAAACCAAGTCTATGAACATGGTGCATAATGGAGATACAATCAGCACTGTTTGTTGCACTATTTTTCCATCCTCAAAACCTTGAAATAAATATTTCTGAAGGCTATAGAAAAACAATAAGAAACAATAACAACAATAACGCTGATTAATTAAAAAATAAGGTTTTTTTTTCTTGTGTGGTACATTATGAACATGTTTCTGTTCCTTCAATGGACCTGCAAATTTTGACTGCACATTTCGCAGATTTTTTTTTTCCTCCAGAAATCTATTAAGAGCCAAACAATTTATCCATTTTTAAAAATGTAATTTTTGTCATACATCAAGATAAGAAATAAACAGTCATATGTGCCCCCCCCTTCCCCCCGGAGCATTGATGAAAAATTGTAGAGCGCAGCAGCATTTAAATTGCCCCTCCCTCCTGTATTGTTTCTCTGTGTCTTGTTTTTGTTTCTAAGCTACTGTGGTGTAATTTCACAGAAATCGTAAGAGGCCTTATGCTTATTAAGTGTGTTTCCGACACAGGTGACCGATGTGAATCCGATCGGCGAAACGGTGGCTGCGTGCCAGGGGTGTGCCGTAACGGAGGAACGTGCCGAGAACTCTCGGGTGGTGGCTTCCGCTGCGAGTGTCCTGCCGGCGGGTACGAGCGACCATATTGCACCATCACGTCCCGCTCCTTCCCCCCAAAGACCTTTGCCATGTTTCGGGGCCTCAGACAGCGGTTTCACCTCTCCATCTCTTTAACGTAAGTAGATAAGAAAGACTACTTTCTGTTGCTATCATGTTTCCTTGGGCTCTCATCTCTCAAAATCCAATTTCCCCTCATCCAGAGATCTATAATTAGACCCCTTTGATTCTCATCTCGCACTGTTTTTTTCACTTTTGATTTGGTCTCCATCTCGTAGATCGATGTCACTCTCCTTTTCTCTTGCTTCCATGATGCACACTGGTGGGCAATATGATTTCTCCTCTTTCAACTTTCATCTGCCCATCTACAGGTCTCATCAACATCTGTATCCCTGTGGTGTTCTCTCAGTCTATCTCATCCTTTCTTAGGGAGGCCAGCGGAGTGCCTTCAGTATGATTTTTATGGTTTTCCTGTACAGTGATAAAATATTCAATATTAATATTAAAATAGTTCATAAAAACCAGCAATTCTCTAAAGTGGCAGCAATGTTTAAGTTTGAGCAAGCATATCTTAAAAATCCAGATTTTTACTGTCACCACAAACACTCTGTATGCATTACATTTAAAAATTGCAGCGTGTTCAGAAATCTTACTGCAATCGGTGCTCATTTAAAAATTGTCTCCTGACAACTTATGACAAAAAACGATCAACATCAATTCTGCAAATATACAAATCCCTCAAAGAAGGCCCTTCAACTTTTAGACCAAAAAAAAAAGCCTGGCTTGGCTGAATTTAGTGTTGTCCACACACATTAGGATTTGCCATCTGAAATTTGAACAGGTTTAATGTGTATGACACCACAGGATAATTGGTCAGGATAATCTTTCAGTGTTTGTCGACTTTGAGCTAAGAATCATTGTCAAAATTGAGAAACCCTATTGTTAAACTGCAGGTGCCCATTAATAGTCACATGTGGGAGTCTTGCACATCAATCTTAAACGTAGTGCCTTGCTGAATGGCAAAAGATTGCTGAGCTTGACATGCAGTCAAATTCTTAGCCTTGTTGAATTTTACATCTTAAGGTAGCTAACTGAAGCGTCTGCACTGACATTGTTACCCTGCCTGCTCTCCATATTTTATTCAGCACCCTGTTTGCTTCCAGTGAAATGTTTGGCCTGATTTTGCAGAGCACACCATTGTAGAACGCTATCATTTCTCAAGTCCCTCCACCCCCTCCAAACAATTTTGTATCCCAGACTTCATCAGTCACCTTCAGAGGTGCACGATTTGTCATTGCCACGGGGCCTAAAGACTGATACTGGGTAAATATGCTGTGTTCCCTGCAGCAAGCAGTATATGTTTTTGTGTACGGGCCAGCTGGAGAGTCTGTGCTGCACAGATGAACAAACATTAGTTGAGAAATTTTAAGAGCGAGAACATCAATATGCTTCGCCAGCAGGGATACAAATATGAACTAAAGCATGTTTTTATGCTAAATTTGTACAACATATTTATGTAATGTCCAATGCCATAATGCATTAGTCGTCGACATATTGGGCACATGAAAATTTACCACATCCTTTCCTCTCCTGTCTGTGTTTTAGCTGGCTGTTGCACAACGGCTAGTTGGTTAGCAGAAACTTGATAGCTCTGCAGAATGTCAGCAAGCACGGTTCAGCACTGCTGCAGTGACTGCCAAGTCATGCAGACGATTGCTATGGAAGAAATCAGTATTTGCATGATTGTAATCAGTTCACATATCACATCTTCTATAATGGTCACAAAAGTTCCAAGTACACATTTACAAGATTTTTATGCTTTATAAGTGAAATCTGCACCAAATCTGAATCTGGTTTTCATAGGTTATGATCCGTCGTAATAGTTACTTTTTACTTCATTTTAACTTGTTTTTTAATTCAGTTAGGTTGAATTAGTTTTTGGAGTGGGTACTTTTTATTTTTTCAAAAATGCTTTGTTTCACTTGTCATTGGTCAATTGAAACATGTTTTGATTTCCACCCCTTTATTGAAAAACAAGACATTACTTGTATTTCAAAATTAACATCTACGCACGCACTCACTCGCTTCTTGCTTTTGAACTAAATAAAGTTTATGACCATCAAAAATGAGTAGGGGTGCTTGACCAAGTAAGAAGCCAAACTTTCATCCTATCATACTATATGTATGTTTTTTTTCTAGTTTTGCCACACTTGAGAGCAACGGCCTTCTGTTCTACAATGGACGCTTCAACGAGAAACATGACTTTATCACTTTGGAGATCCAAGAGGGACAAGTGGTGCTTAAATACTCCACAGGTATGTCCAAACACCGAGCATTGCAGGTTGTCTCAATACATTGAGCTGAATGAAAAGGAAAAACTGCAAGGTCGGTTATTTTGAGTTTTTGTACAATACCTGCAGGTGAATCGTCCACCCAGGTGAGCCCTTTTCTGCGTGGAGGTGTGAGTGATGGGGAATGGCACACAGTTCACATCCACTATTACAACAAGGTGAGTTGCTCACAAAATCTTATCACAATTGTGCTATTTTATTACACTCACTCACATTTCACATGTTATTTCATAATGGCTTCATATCAAGTGTCCTTTTCCAGGCTTTGTATTGTTTGGCTTTCTCCTGAATTTTAATTGCTTTGCTTGTCTACTGAATTTATTTTAACATTTCATGCCAACAAAGCTCTTTTCTTGCTGACAAACATGTGATTATGCCATTGCGTGGGTGTTTGCTTGTCATTCTAGCCATGCACAGTGAATGCACATCACCTTTAATTTTCTTTTGTTCTTTTATTTTCCTCAGCCAGCTATACGCTATGTGAGTATGACTGTGTGACATGCTGTCTGTTTTCCTTTCTTACCCTGCAGATTGTGTGTAAATTAATCAGTTTATTGTGTCTTGCCTGAACAATAAATCTTTTCCTTTTTCCTTACTATGAGATACAGTATGAGCAATGTATCCCACTGGTCTGCTATACTCTATTTTAGACTGGTAGTAAGACAGGTATCGAGTGGGATACAATGTAGTCAACAACCTTGCATTTTTAGTTGATAATTTTGTTCTTTAATGTGGTTTGTCTGGTTGTCTAAAAAACGTCATACAAGAGTCTTAATTAAAAAAACAAATCCTCTGCAATCTTTTCATTTTGCTCCTTTGTGTGTTCAGCCCAAGCGCAGCATGAGTGGTGAGGCTCAGGGTCCCTCAGATGAGAAGATTGCAGTAGTGAGCATTGACGACTGCGATACAACCTTGTCACTCCGCTTCGGGAGTCAGCTTGGAAATTACAGCTGTGCTGCTCAGGGCAAACAGATCAGCAGCAAAAAGTGAGTGTGTCTTTTTATGCAAGAATGTTATGTTTACACTTGAAGAGCCAGTGTGGTGTATATACGTATATGGATGTGTTTTCAAATTGTGAAACATGTACTCCTACTCCCATAAGATCCCACAATGAAAAGATCTTGAAATTAGTATATTAAGTCGTCTTTCATGAAACATCAATTGACTGCATGCTCCCTGGTGATTCGTTGTATCTCTCTTATGATCTTATTACCTATTGTAGTCATCATCTTCATTTCTTTCAGCAATGCTTGCTGATATTGCGCTCCCATCTTTAATAAAACACTTTGATGGGCCTGTGTCTTGTCACCAGAAATGTGTAAAGGTTATAAGGATGAAATTATAATGATAACTAAAGAATTTTCCAGAAACTTGCATGCTTGCTGAACCAGATAAGTGATACAGAAAATGGATAAATGCATCGGTGGATGTTAAACTAATTTCCAGAAGACCTTGGTCCCGATGTTCTTGCCCAGCACAAGTCCAGCACAAAGTGCAGCTTAACTGAATGCATGGGTGGATTTTTTTTTTTCCTTTGATATATTTGTAGAGAGGGGAGTTTGCACCATTGTGGGAGTGAACACAACAGACTTACTTCCTGGCCACTGAACGCAGCTCCACTCATTCTGTCTTAATGCAGGAGAGGCTCACGCAGTCTTTGACATTGCGAAAGCAGGTGTAGATTTATTGTTGTACATGCAGAAGTGCACAGTGAACATTGATAACGAACTTCATGCGGAACTCCACTTGCGGATCATGTTAAGTTGACCAAGGCAATCATAGAAGACTGCTGTGAAACTTGGAGACCACCTTCCACCTCGATTAATTTTGTGCCCGCGAAATAGCATAACGGACACCTTCTTCCTCCAGGCTGTCGCTCTGATGAACTCACACCACTCATAGAAACTCAAGAGACATATCACTGTGCAATAACATCCAGCTCTCACCACTTAAATGTTTTGTTAGTTATCTGAATGTATTCAGTCGCTTAAATGTTGCACAGAGGCTGAGATCAACCAGAGTCAAATTCCCTGTTTGGCATGCACAAACTTGGTCAATAAAGCTGATTCTGTGCCACTGCCAAGGAATCTGAGTTTCTCTACCTGTGCATAAACTAGCCCTGCTTTGAGCTGGTCTAAAGTATACTTTCTGTTACCAAATTTTGATATGCATCGGGGGCGTGCAAAAGAAAACGAACAGCATGGTGCACCACTGTCTGCCACGTTCCCAAATACAGTAAACTAGTCTTGCCGTGAGACAAAAATTAAGAGGTGTCAGTTTTTGCGCGCTGCATTTGAGAGCAGAGCCTTGAAAGTTGAGACGTGTAAGAAGTTATTTTCTAAATCAGTGCAAAGGGGTCATTTGGTGCTTAGACTGACTTCATACATTTCACTTTTTAATTTCTTCCCCCCACTAACTAGTACTAATAAGTACGAGTTGACTATGACTTATTGACTTTGCTGTACCAAGTAGCACATTTCTATCTATTGACAAATTATAGACGCAATTATAGACAAATCAACATAACATGCAAGTTTTTGGAACATGTGAAGAAGACAAAATATCTAGAGAAAATCCACTTAAGTATGGGTAGATCATACAAACTTGACACAAGAGGTGTGAAACCGAAATTTTGACCTGGAACCTTTTAACTGTGGAGCAGATGAGTTAAAGCTAAACACTACTCTACAGATGCTTAAAATTGTTGTTGTTGTAGTGGTTTATGTTTAGCTTCTGGGTGCTGTGATCACATTGGCTGTGTCATCTAAGCATGAAGAAAAGCAGGAAGGATCAGAGAAACACTGTCTATCGTCTCCATAGCATGTGTCATCTTTTACTCAGCACTGGCTTCCAATGATGGTTTTTTGTTCATATTTGTCAAAGGTAAATCTCTTTTTGTGTTTTAATGTGTCTGGGTTTCCTCTCCATTTGATATATGGTCTTTTATCAAAGCCAGGTTTAACAAAGAAAATAAAGACAATATTCACACTCGAGAGCACAAATTTCTCTGTGACAACACAAAGATGTCTTTGTCAGGTTATTCATTATCACGTATTCTTTCTCCCCACATTCCCTTAGCTTACCTTCTGTTTTTTCATTCACTTCTCCACTTTTGATATTTGCTTTAACGCACAGTTAATCACAGATTTTTTTTTGTCTGCGTCCCAGCTGCCTCCTGTCATCCTTTTATTATTTTTTGCCTCCATTATTATGATTATGATTGTTATTTTGTCGATGTTTCCTTAAAGCACCTTATTTTATTTTTTGCCCCTGTTCTCTGCTTTGTCCCCCATCTACCTCATAATCCGCTTGATGATTAACGTCACTCATATTCAATCTTCATCTATCTCCTTGTATTATTTCCTGTCTCCTCTTTTCAATTTCTTTCCTCCTCCCTTTAGTCCACCATTATCCTTTGATTTCACCCCAAAAGCCGTGCTTATGCTGCCATTATTATTTCCTCAGACAAGATATTTCATGGGTTTGTTTAATCCTTATCGCCTGTCCTTTCTTATTATCTGACAATGGGTGAATGAGAAAGTTCTGCCTTAACATCCTTAATCCATATCTCCTGATTTCTTAGGTCTCTTGACCTTACTGGTCCATTGTTCCTGGGTGGGGTTCCCAACATTCCAGACAACTTCCCGTTTGGCACCAGGGAGTTTATCGGCTGCATGAAGGAGCTGCACATTGACAACAAACCACTGGACTTGGCTGGGTTTATTGCTAACAATGGAACTCTGCCAGGTTAGCAATTTTATTCAAGTCATAGCTATCTTTCGTTGCTCTATTTTTGGGACTAGCAACAATCCGTGCATGACCAGTGGGTGGCATGGGAACAGATATAACACTAACAACGATGGCACACTAGCCAACAGGACGATTTAAAAACAAAAATAATGAAAGCGATCATAATAATGATGCGTTCAATTAATCTATTTCCAAGATGACTCAGAAGGTTTAATGCTTTGTTTTCATATTTCTAAATGAAATATGATGAAATTCACGCACATATCTGTGCTTGTGACCTGAACAAATTCATCATAACTTACAGCAGTCTACGTACTACATTGATCCCAACTGCCCCCACTGCCCTGATGCATTTCAATAGCTGTCAATTATACAGGGATTTCTGCCATTCATAGTCCAGCTTGGTCCCTATCCCCTGTGAATACATACAATTCGCTATGTATCAGTTTTTAATACCTGCAAATACTATAAATATGTAATATGGTGTTCTCCTGTGTTACTGATAGGCTGCAGTGCAAAACTTCCCTTCTGCAAGTCCAATCCCTGTCAGAATGGAGGAATCTGCCGGGTCAGCTGGGAGACATTCTCCTGTGACTGTCCTCTTGGGTACGGAGGGAAGGACTGCAGCCATGGTGAGAACCTATTTCAGTTACAAAAATTTGCCTATGGCATTCAGTGCCTAATACATTATTATGAAAATATTAGCAGAAAGTGATCACAGTATGAAATCTACAACAAGGTGCTTTCTATTTTCAATGGGCTTTATTTACCTGGACTTTTTAGATAGAAGAGCAAAGGGTCAAATAGGAGCAGCATGGGTAAAAGAAAACTGAAGCTTATGGTTGAGTTTGAGGGTGGAACAGACCACAAGGGATTTTGAGCAGAAAATGAAAAGCTGTTACATAGATAAGCAGGAGCGGAAGACAGGCTGGAAAATATGATCAGGGTTAGCTAAATGTGTTTATAAGTAAAACAGAGTTCCTGAAAAGAGAACAAGAGGCAGATGGCGAATGAATGAATCTCGCAATCTCCAACGCTCACTGAAGTGGTTTGCAGTAGAGGTGTAAAGTGCTTAGGATGAGAATTGGCACCTCCAAATCTGAGACTAAGCAGCAGATCCTGGATAGAAGTGACCCAAATGAGTCGTTCGGGAGGAACTCAAAGTTGAGTCGCTCCTCCTCCACATTGAGAGGAGCCAGATGAGGTGGCTCGGGCATCTTGTTAGGATGCTAGTGAGACGTTCCGGGCACATACCACCAGGAGAATTCTCTGGAAACAACCCAGGACATGCTGGAGAGACTCCCAACTTTCCTGAGAACATCGCGCTGGCATTCAAATTTCAGTGTCTAATCATTATTCCAAGTGTCGACTTTGCTCGTAATTACACTAGGCCGTGGTTCTGTGGTTATTCATACACACGCACACAGTAATATTAAATTTCATCTACATCATATTTCTTCTCAAGTCCAATGATTCATCCGATGACTCATCACCATTATCGTCATCCAGGATGTCTCTGACTTTTTACACATGATCCCTTCTCATCTTTTCTGCAGTGATGCCACACCCCCATCGCTTTTTGGGAAACAGTGCCCTCTGGTGGGATCTAAAGAACGACGTCACTATTTCCACACCTTGGTACCTGGGTTTGGTGTTCCGAACCAGATCCCGAGAAGGGACGCTGCTTCAGGCTCAGGCCGGCCAGTATACCAGCCTGCTATTTCAGGTTAGGAAACATCTCTTTCATAGTTTTTGTCTTATTTATGCTACTTCGACGACCCGGTTATGTTTACTGATGTGTCGCATTCTCTTCCAGGTGATAAATGGTCAGCTAGTGTTCTCCGTTACTCGGGGTTCTACCAGACCAGTGAGGTTGAGGCTAGATCAGGTTCAAGTGGCAGATGGGCGGTGGCACGACCTCCAGCTTGAACTACGAGATGTTCGCAGTGGCCGTGAAACTCGCTATGTTGCCACTCTTCGCCTTGACTTTGGACTTTATCAAGTAAGTATCAATAAGCCAAAAGAAACCATCACTTCAATTTTACATTTTATAGCTGATCTTAGAGAGAATGTCTCAGCCAAAGCTCTCACAAAGGCAAAGGGTGCATACCTAAATCAAGTATGATCCACTCCAGCTCTGGAGGTGCAGTTCAATCGACCAGATCTGGTCGGTCTCTGCAACTGTAACTGCAAAGTTAAAATAGATTCAAGTAAAACTAATACACGCTTTTATAATTTGCACCCAAATCCAATCAAATTTCTCTGAGTAAAAACAAATCACTAAACCACATTCACATTACACATAAAAAATTGCTTCTGAAATAGAATTTGAGCTATTAGTGTAGCTCAAAAAAAGTGTTTTTCCTCCTCTATAATGTTTGCTAGGCAGAGTCCTAAGCTACGTATATAGTAATAATAAAGGTAAACTACCAACAGAAAGTAGTTTTTTTTTCACATTTATTTCCTTGTGAGAATGAAGACCATTGAACAAGACCATTACAAATGCCCAAAGATTGTATCTGGAATCTTCTCGCTAGGTTTGTGAGGATGTTTACAGCAGTCGATGTTTGACATTAAGTATTCATTAATTTGACAGTGATTACCTTTGAAATTACTTGGCAGTGACTGTCGGCCAAACATCAATTCTTATTGCTGAAAGACTAACATCGTAGATGGGACCCATTGATTTATATTTCATGCTTGATGTCTAATGTTCCCAGACACTGCTGCATCCAGTGTCGTGAGCATTGTCACTGTGTGCATCGATTTCATTTGATTGTTTTCTTTTATTTAATTGAGTCTATTATTCTGTCTGCCGCTCCATCTTCAAAAGCTAATATTTTAGTCTGCAATGTGTCCTTGGTAATAATCACACATGAAAAAAAATATATACTTAGAACTATTGCACTTTAAATTTCTTTAAATTCCACTTTAAATTAATTAAAAAGACAACCTTGATTTCTTCATTCTTCATACATTGCTATTTGATAATGACGGTGACATTCAAATGAAACCCTCATGCGTCTTTGTTCAGGAATTCAGTTCTCATCTTTTAACAATGATCATTTTTTTTGCCTTTTCTGTCCCCCTTTGACTTCTCACTATTCTTTCCCCTCCATTAGGGAACAGCAATTGTAGGAAATGAGATTCATGGATTGAAGGTGAAACATCTGCATGTGGGAGGAGTGTTGGGCTCTGGAGAGGTCCAGAATGGGATCAGAGGATGCATACAGGTGAGACTATAATGGTGAATTATTGATGAATGGGTGGCCTCATAAGGGGAAACTTATTTGTTTTTGTAAAATATGTATGCAATAACTGTCTCTCTTTCTAGGGTGTTCGCTTGGGTGTGAGACCGGACGCCCCCCCACTGCCGCGCCCCTCTAGAACTGTCAAAGTTGAAATTGGCTGCAATGTGGGGAACCCTTGCGTCTCATCTCCTTGTCCTGCCCACAGTCGCTGTTCAGACCAATGGGAGCGGCACACCTGCGTATGTGAACCTGGTGAGTTAGTTGCCTTTTACCCACCTAGGAAAGAGAAATTGCAAAAGCTATCTTCAGAGAAAGAGGGAGAGTAAAGTAATGATATCAACTGTTTCATTTCTTAAATTTACATTGTGCATAGCAGTAAATTTTCCCAGCACAGATAATTTAACTGTTTTCACATGGGCAGAGTTAAAGTAAAAAAAGTTTGTCAGAAAAAAGTTAAGTGCAAATACCTGAAATGTTGAGGAGTTCTCATCCAAATGAAATTGAAGAAAAAACTGAAACTTTTGAGGCAAATGAGAAGAGATGAATCACAACAGTGGGAGCAAACACGTGAACAAATGAGCCAAAAAGAGAGTTAGAGGAAGATCAGAGCGGAGGAACAGACGGTTTGAAAATGTTAATGCTTAATTAAGTGAAAATGATGGCAGACGGAAATAATGTAAACAGCAGCGGTTTGGGGCGGTAATACAAAAGACGAGAAGAAAGAGAACTTGAGAAAGTCTAATCAAATAGCCTGAAAACATAGGCGACACATTTCATGAATAGATCTGAACAGTAGGTTAGAGGAAAAAAAAGATTTAAAACTGAATCATTAATTAAGCAGAACAAGCTGCAAGAGAAATGTGTCAAGATACAAATGACATCCTCAGCTCTGTATTGTTTACATGCAACCATCTGTCAGCAGATTGAGGGAAAAAAGTGTTTGAGAAAACAGTCATTGTATTAAGAATTATTCATATTCAAAATACTCATATTGTAAAGTTGTAAATTGAAAAGTCTCTGGTTGTCTGTCTGTCTGTCTGTCTGTCTGTCTGTCTGTTTGTCCTTTATGTACTGTATATATTTGAACAATGTAAAAGTTAGAGGGGAGTCACTAAACAAGGAAAAGTTTGGAAATGAGACAATGTGCTCGCAGCAAATATGGAGGGAGCAAAGGAAAAGGATGTGTGTGTCTGTGTGTGTCTGTGTGTGTCTGTGTGTGTGTGCGTGCGTGTGTGTGTGTGCGCGCGCGCGCGTGTGTGTGTGCGTGTGTGTGTATGTGTCTGTGTGTGCGTGCATTGCAAGCAGGATGAAGAGGCTGTACTGTGTTCAGAAGCCTCAGGCTTTGCAGCCTGAGAGAGGAAGCACGGAGGCAGTGCTGCTTCTGTTGCATCCTCCATTAGCCCATGAGCTAATGCCCCTTGTCTTATTTGCATGGAACACCGCAAACGCGTGTGTGCGTGCACACGCATGCTCTTGTTTATTTTAAACTACAGCTCTCATTATTTTTCATCAGCACAATGATCATTAAAAATGAAGAAAGTTGAACAATGAGTGCGGCCTACAGACAAATAAAAGTTTAATAACAGCACAGAGGGTGGGGGAAAAAAGAGAGTTAAGATCTCAATAATTCACCTTCATCTGATAAATCAAACATACAAATGACTACGTACGCAATCGGTCCAATACAAGACATTGCACACAATTTTAAATAGGGCAAACATGTTCACTTTTCTCCCAATGATATATTTTGAATAAATGACTAAAAATAAAATAAAAAATATGCAAAGAACCAATTGAAAACATTCTAACAAAAATAACATGCAAGGGTATCTGCATGCCTCACAATATTGACCAACCTATAATCCCATGTTCGCCTAATAAATATGAGCTGTCATTGTGTTCAATACTGCCCGTCAACTATCTTCAAACTCTGGAGTTTGTCTTTTGCAGTATGTGATTTTTTTTTTTCCCCCCAAGGTATCCAAAATGATCATTCTTGAACCCATATCCAGCAATCTTTCCATGTAGTCTTTCTGTAAAAATATCATCATATTGTTTTTTAATTTGTGCTCAACCAGGTAAAGTCAGAAAAAAAACCCTGTCAAGTTTGACAGATGTTTTATTATTGATCAACACTGATAATGGAACTCATAATACTGTAGAAGAGAACCAACGGACAAAACAATAAATCTAAACGGGAGTGGCATTTATGCCATTTGCAACATACTGCAATAACTACAACCTGTGCTAGCTACTATACTAATATTACAATCACTGATAGTTACATGGACTAATTAAAATGTCTCTTAACAATTTTTAATAAAACCGCTGCCAGTCAACCAGCATTGCTGTCAACATAACAAAAGAGATCAGCCAATGCTGCCAACCCAGTTTGATCAATATCTGACTTTTATTGGCTACATCGATCAACTGGATTTCCTATTACCTGTCTATCACAACTCTGAAACCAAATTAATCTGTTTAATTTGCACCTTGATAACTACTTTGAAATATGCATTTCCATGACCTACAAGAATGGAGTGTCATGATTACGATATCTGTCTTGGTGGTCACCGTCTGTGCGTTACAGAAATATGATCAAAAAGTCTTGAGACAAAAAGCAAGTCAAAAACAGTTCTAACTCAAGTGTTGCGATATATTGTGATGTACAGCAGTTGCCGTAGTTACAGTTAAGTGAATTAATTTCTCCCAGTGGCGTCTCAGCTTGGTGACAGTATCTCAGGGAATCAGAATTCGTTGTGAATGTGGTAAAAGGATTCCCTTTCTGAAGCAAACCTCTAGAACAGTCACAAAAACAGTGATGTGTGTAATGATTAAAAACAAAATGTTTTAATTAATCATACCTTCTCATCTTGTGTGATGTGCTGCTGCTTTGTTCACACAGTCTCAAATCTGTCTGCATCTGAGACCGGTTCCCTTTTTTTTTTTTTTCCCTGTTGTTGTCTCAAGGCCCATCATTATAAGTGTTTGAACAAAAAGCCAAGGCTGTCGTCACGGTGCTCTGTCAGTTGCCATGATGAATGAGTGGAGATGTATAGCATTGATAACGGACTGCATTTGTGCGTGTGTGTGCGTGCACATGTTCGAGTGAGTGTGAAAGCAGAAATTTGTGTGATTCTATACTGAACGTATCTGCGTGCCTCTGTACGTGTGAGACGTCAGCATCAAGTCAACATGCTTTAAATAGATTTCTGTTAATGAGCTTGTGAAATACAACTACATAAGGTTTCTCAGCTCCACATCTATACATTATTAAAACTCGTGACAAAAATACTGTTCGAAGAAAAAAAATGCTATTTTTGTACTGACTGTGTTGATCTTATTTATCACACAGAGGGTTGACAGCTATTTGCCCTTAGCATGTTTACAAAATGCTCGCTGCTAGCAAAATATTCATGAAGATTTCCGCAAAACATTCACAACATCCGTCTCTTGTCTTTATTGCATACATCATATTGTTATGGTTGGAGAGAAAATCACGG
This sequence comes from Syngnathus scovelli, assembly GCF_024217435.2. NCBI lineage: Eukaryota > Metazoa > Chordata > Actinopteri > Syngnathiformes > Syngnathidae > Syngnathus > Syngnathus scovelli. The sequence continues at coordinate 18,744,819 of NC_090848.1, forward strand.
CTCTTTCCTAGAAACCAATGTACATTTTCTTCCTACATGTTTGACAAAGTAAATGAGCTGTACATGAATGTCAAGAGTATTTGTATTTGCTCCTCACATCGCGTTGGAGTGCATCGCGTTGGAATGCATGTTTTTATGCACACTCTCTCACGCTCTTGCAGGTTACTATGGGAAAGGGTGCACTGATGCTTGCCATCTGAATCCTTGCGAAAATGACGCTCAGTGCCACAGGAAGCCCAGCTCGTCACATGGCTACATCTGTGACTGTGGTGACAACCACTATGGACAGTACTGCCAACACAGGTGGGTCCAACATCTGTCAAACTTTATGCATGGTTCTTTGAAGCTGCTTTTGATAATGAGAGGCCAAGATACTGTAAATACTTTATATACCAAATCAACTATCTTGTGTGCACATTTAGGATTGACCACCAGTGTCCCAGAGGTTGGTGGGGATCTCCCACCTGCGGGCCCTGTCATTGTGATGTCAATAATGGCTTCGACCCCGACTGTAACAAGACAAGTGGACACTGTCGCTGCAAGGTAGGACAGGATGCACGCTCATACTGTCTACAGGCCGTTTTAGGTTGGAAATTGCATCATTTATACATCATTGCATACTTTGTAAACCACCTTTTACAGTCTGGTGGTACCCAGTCTGCTATAGTAATATAGAACTGTGATACATGAGAAGAAATTATTTTTAAGCACAGATTACATAAAATAACTATGGTCTGAAAAGCTTTATGTGGAAAAATAAAAAAAAAATAAAAATCACCATTTGCATGGCACACAGGCTAGTGCCATGTCGTCCAAGTGTGTGTGTGTAAGTTTCTATTTTGGTGATCCACTCTCTAATCTTTACTATTACCCTTCAATCTGTGTGATATCATGGAAAATGTATCAGATTTTTTTCCCTAGGTGTCCGTGTCCACATATATGTTCTGTGTGACACATACGTGAATATCGCCATCATTATGTTATCGTGTTTTCCAATTCCTGTCAACTCTGTCTGGAAGGTCGACACTGGCAGCCCTTAACTTGTCATTCAGAATTTGTCAAACCTTGTGGGCATATGACTGTTAGAAAATTATTTGTGTGTTGTTGGAAATAAAAGAAAAATAATTCAGAAACAAACACATTTAGACAGTAAGTGAGTGATATCTGGTACCAAAGCAGTTGGTGGCAGTCATAGTTTTTTTTTTTATTGAAGTGGATGGATAGGTTTTATTTTATTTTGACTTTTATTTTTAGTTTTAAGAGTGGGTTTGCTAATTTTCTTCATGTGTTTTCAGGAGTTTCACTACCGTCCGCGCGGCTCAGACAGCTGCCTGCCGTGCGACTGCTACCCAGTCGGCTCCTTCTCACGAACATGCGACCCCGAGACTGGCCAGTGCCCATGCAGGCCCGGCGTGATTGGTCGCCAGTGTAACACTTGTGACAACCCATTTGCTGAGGTCACAAACTCAGGGTGTGAAGGTGAGGGTGTGTTTGAGTTCTCATGTGGTTAGGGATTTTTTTATTTTAATTGGAATCCAATTTCGCCACATGTACATACAAACTTTTATTTTGCTACCTCCATGTACTCTCTGCGTCTGGATTCAAATTCTGCTCCTCACGTCACAACTGTCCAAGAGTGTGAAACAAGTCATTGTCTCTTGGATTTTTTTGTGTTTTTATGTGGTTTCAAACACTGTGAGCCCCATCTCTATTTGCCTCCCAATATTTTTGGGTAATTTATTATCACTGGTCCATAGGTCTTACTCATCCACACTTGACTGCATGTGAAGCAAAGCAAGTTCACCACCTCCACTGTTACTCCATGTTTTGTTTTGTGCAGTCATTTACGATGGCTGCCCAAAGACCATCACTCAAGGGATCTGGTGGCCACGGACCAAGTTTAACCTCCCCGCTGCCGTTCCGTGCCCTAAAGGTTCTGTGGGTGAGTTCACACTCATCTCCAGTCAATTCATATAGGTTGTGACCTTTTGGAATGGAACCATAACACAAATTCTGCCCTTGGACTTACAGGGGCTGCAATCAGACACTGTGATATTGAGAGAGGCTGGATGGAGCCAGACCTTTACAACTGCACCTCCCCTCCATTTGTGGAGCTCAATGCTGCTGTACGTTGGCAAATAATGCTCTAGATAGAAAGAAAGCACAAGATATTTAGGATGAAATTGTAGCTGCGTTTACATCGCCATATTTTTTGGTTTTCATTCAGCTGGATTCACTTGAGCGCAATGAGACAGAGCTGAACACAATCATGGAGAAGAAGCTCGCACACCAACTCCGTGATGTCACCGAAGCGACAGGCCGCCTCTATGGGAATGATTTGCTCATCGCAGAGCGACTGTTGTCACGCCTTCTCACCTTCGAGACCCTACAAACTGGCTTTGGACTCACCGCCACGCAGGATGCACACTTCAATGAGGTAGGAGATGCGTAGCCATTGTCAAGTTTTAGGCAGACAAGAATGCAAATTTACTTTGATGACGATTGCGGGATCGGCAGCAAGGGTCGATATAGGATAGTGGTGAAAAAAGGAATACGGATGAGTACATGAGCGTGAGAGGAGCATTAAAGTGCATTGAAAGAAAATATGTCGTTAATGTGCTTGGACAAGGTCTTGATATCGAAGTCTGAAGGCTAACAAACACATTAGAATTCAGTAGGTGGGCAATGTGGGCATAATGTAGCATCATTCATTGCCTTGCTTTTTCACGTATTGCTCAAATGATTAGTTCTCCTCGAAACAACATTGATTGATTGAATTCAAATTGCCTATCATATTACTACTGTATTACGTGCACAATGTTTGGATAGGACTATTTTGATGTTACTTTGGTTGAGCAAATGACTAGTACTTTGAAATTGGAATAATATGCTACAGTCAATATGCTGTTGTGCCTCCCAAAACAAATTATTTTCTCATAACGCCAAGTTAGGGCTGCGCAATAATTCATTATCAATATATATCGCAAAAGACACCTGGTCAATATCAATAGAAATTGTACACAAGAAAATATGGATTTAAAAAAAGTCAGTATAAAACCCCCGACTGTGTTATTCTGCAGGCAGACGTTACAAAAACCCAAGAGGAAATTTGGACCGCAAAAACAGTTTTTACTACCAGATATTTTGAATGGTATTTTTCTTTTTGATAGCTTTCTTTTATTTAATTTTAATATTCAATTAAAAAATAATTAATTATCAATAGACTGCTCTTGGCGGCTCGGTGGCGCACTGGGTAGCACGTCCGCCTCACAGTTAGGAGGGTGCGGGTTCGATTCCACCTCCGGCCCTCCCTGTGTGGAGTTTGCATGTTCTCCCCGGGCCCGCGTGGGTTTTCTCCGGGCGCTCCGGTTTCCTCCCACATTCCAAAAACATGCTTGGTAGGCCGATTGAAGACTCCAAATTGTCCCTAGGTGTGAGTGTGAGTGCGAATGGTTGTCTGTCTCTGTGTGCCCTGCGATTGGCTGGCAACCGGTTCAGGGTGTCCCCCGCCTACTGCCCGATGACGGCTGGGATAGGCTCCAGCACGCCCGCGACCCCCGTGGGGACTAAGCGGTTCAGAAAATGGATGGATGGATAGACTGCTCTTCAGCCAGCCCTACTAAGCACAGAAAAGAAGCAATTGAATTCATTCAGTCAAAAAGAGTATAAAAATGTCCTGAACATGTTATGAGATTCAGCACTGCCACAGCGCCAGTCATGCCTGCTGGCATTGTGCACCGTGACAATTGCATCTCGATCTGACTGTATCATGAACTCCTGCACAGTAGATTAAGCCAGCATCTCTAATCCATGCAAACTCGATCAATTGTGTGTGGTTTTAATTTTACAAAAAGGATTACTGCCGTGCTACTGATAAATTCATGTTGGCATCACCACACTAAACCTCTGCGTTATTGTATGTAGCTACACACGCCACAGTGCTTACATATGCTTGATATGTAGCAATGGAAGCTTAAGTCTGAAGCAAGTGATGTTGCGATGGCAGTCAAGTGATGGCAGCTCATCTAATGTTGCAAATGTCATCCTGTCATACGACAGAGCCTCATTATACGTACCTGATATGATGAGAAATTGGGAATTTGTTGGCATTTGAACACGCCAACAGGCTTTCCAGTCATGCAATCATACTGTGAGCACTCCGCTTCCTCCTCTTAGTGTACTCTGAAAGATTTCCGTGTGTGTCGTGTAAAGCTTCAGCTCATTCATGCAGAGAGGGAGAATTTTAAGTTTTTGTGAGGGTCTGGGAAAATAAGATTTATAGCGGCCCTCTTCCACTTGCAGCTGTGGCTATATACCGAGCTGTTGAAAAGGGCTCAGTCATTGTTATACCACTGAAAATGAGTTGCCATAGAAACGGTCATGGCTGGGGAAGTAATATATCATCATATATCATCTTGTAATCACAATGACAACTTCAAGGAAATGTTGACCTTTTAAAAGACAAATGTTATTTCTAATGTGGTAATGCATATGCATTTTCTCCATTATTTTTTTCATCTCTCAATTTTCACACCATCCTTATGCCAACAGTGTTTATTCTCTTTTCTCTCTCGCAGCTCTGCACACATTGTAAATTCATTGCTTTTGGGACTGAAAATTGTGTGTCTTCTTTTAAGGAGAGTCATCAAAAAGAAATCTAAGATTCTCTTTATCTTTATTAAGAAAGACTTGTGGGGCATGCTGGATACTGTCATTCTTTCAAATAAATCAAACAATCGAAGAAGGATGCCAATGTTATTGTTAGTTTTCGGATCTTCACAGTTCAAGTAACTTTCATTACTTTGATCGATCAGTCAAGACTACAGTTGTCATGGCAACTGAGCCCTACCTTAAAGGAAATCCTATAGTGAGTGAAATGAATACCCTCTTATGGCAGACCTCTATCTGAGTGAAGCAACACGTGCTAGAAAAAATAATTCCATACTGTAGAAAGAACTTCATTTTGGCAATTTATCTACAAGCAAAAAGCACTAGAGTTTTGTTTTTTATTTTATTTTGAAGGGCATCCATGGCTTATTCCAATTTGTTTGACATACTAGTTTTTGTACCTTTTGTGGAAGTGACTCAATAATCCAATTGATATCCTGCAAGTGGATTCTGTTGTGTGCAGATTGTTTTCTTAAATACAACTCACTGATCAATTTTTAAATGTAAGGATGTAGCTTTAGTTCTTGGTTTGACTTCACCATTTCCTACTTGTCAGTCCCTCTGTAAATTTATTCAGCCAACGTTTTTCTGTCTTTTACAGTTCGTTGCTTTCTTAGCTCCTCCACTGCACTCTGTGCTTTGTTACTGTATTCTCCCCTGAGCATCATGATGCTCCAATACTTTATTGGATCTGGAGTGGTATCATGAAGCCCCCCCTGCACCCCCATGCTCTCTGTTCATATATGAACCACAAACAGAATGACAAAAACAGGCAAACAAAAGCCTCTCTTATCATGTCTTTTTATACACGTTATAGTTCTTCCTCCTCCCTGCTTTTATTGCAATTTGTCTACTTCTTTGCTTTCTTGGTATTCATTGCAATCTTTGCACCAAAATGTACTCTTTTGGCTCCTTCTAGAACATCCTGCGGGGCTGCAGTGTGCTGTTGGCTCCTGGAACAGAGGGGCTTTGGCGCGCCCTCGCTCAGGGTCAGAACCACGTTGCGAGCGGTCCGGCTGAATTGTCTGAGTTGCTGGAGCAGTACACGCAGAATCTGGCTCAAAATATGAAGCTCACGTATCTCAACCCTGTGGCACTGGTGGCTCCCAATATTGGTGAGTTGAGGGTGACACACATACAGACATGATGGAGCTATACCATCAGTCAAGCACGATAACATTGAGTGGACAGCTTCAAGATGTAAATCCTCACGGATGATCTGCCATGAAATGGGCTAGAATGAATGGGGGACGCAGATGAGAAGAGCTGGCAGCAGCACAGAGATAGATGACGCTTACATGCACGCACGCATGCACGCACACACACGCACACATTCATCATTGGAATGGAAGTTTCCATGTACAGCGCCTGAAACATTTTAGCACTGGCCTTTTAGAATTAAAGCTATCAAATGAACAAATTCGCTCAGTTTTCAAGACCTTAAAGTGTTTTTGTATTCCCTTTTTTAAATGTACCTACTACTAACCAAGAGCTATCATTTGGACAAAATTTATTGGAAAATAGAAAATATTTGTAATGGCTAATGCACCTCAAAAACACACCTCAAGCTGGTTGGTATGATGAACAATTGTATTATTCTTTAGTTTTACTGTCAAAATGTACTTTTGACATGACGCATGCTTTTAACATTAACATGTGACTGTGTGTTATCTTCCCTTTGGCTCAAACATGGGGATTTGGTTAAAAAACAACAACTTGTTTTTGTTTCCTCTGTATTTTAGTCATGAATCTGGATCGGGTGGAGAATCACACCCATGTGCGGCGACGTTTTCCACGTTACCACACGACACTGTTTCGTAGTCAGGCTGTGTGGGATCCATACACCCATGTAATACTGCCCCCCGCTGCGCTCATGCCACAACGACAACAGCAACACAACTGGAAGGAAAAAGAGCGCACAGAGAAAGAACGTGAGAATACATGCATAAATATGAAGAACTGCGAGAGTTGCCAACAAAGAGAAAATACTAACCAAGAGTTCTCTCTCTCAGACGTTCCTCCATCTAATGCTGTTCAAGCGACAGTTAGCATCTCGGCCAATCAGACAGAGTACACTGCAGCTCGGCGAACAGTTGAACCGCCCATCACAATCGTGATTTTGCTCATCTATCGAAGTCTGGGTGGGGCACTCCCTCCCAAATATCACACGGACAGACGAGGAGTGAGGTAAGACTCAACAAGTTCACAGTCTTTTCACACACTGTACCTTTAATGAGAAAAATTTATATTGCGATATAGGTATTTAAAATGATCTGTCACTGTTTTGGGAGTAATTTTATGCATCAAAAATATCAATAGCACTAATGGTATTTAGAATTGGTATTGCTGACTACTCAAGAGTTGAATACTCAGTGTGATATTGGTATGAAGAAAAGCGGTATCAGACGTCCCTCATAATGGGAAATTCCTGATAGTCTTGGCCTACAATATATATACCTGTAGATCAGTGGTTCTTAACCTGGGTTCGATCGAACCCTAGGGGTTCGGTGAGTCGGCTTTAGGGGTTCGGCAGAGCTGATATGTCATTGAACCCCCCCCTCTATAGAGGGGTTCGGTGAATGCGCACATGAAACTAATGGGGTTCGGTACCCCCCCCTAAAGAGGGGTTCGGTGAATGCACATATGAACCTGATGGGGTTCGGTACCTCCAAAAAGGTTAAGAACCACTGCTGTAGATACAAAAGGAGAGTTATCATTAGAAAATTTCAACCTCAACCTCTAGATAGGACTGTAAAAGATGGGCTCACTGAATGAGGTCATTAACCCTACACTCTCTTTTGTTTCCAGACTTCCTAGACACCCAGTCATGAACTCCCCGGTGGTCACCATCTCTGTCTATAACAATCAAACTTTTGTGGGCGGACATTTGGACCAGCCCATCTTACTGGAGTTTAAGCTACTAGAAACAGCCAATCGCAGCAAGCCGCTGTGTGTGCAGTGGAACCACAGCAGCCAGTCAGTTCACAATTGTTTATAATCGTAGTTCAGTTCGTTATACAATATACTATCTTTATTTAGCCTTTCGAGCAGTGGTGGGAAAAGGTTTGTTCTCAAAGGCCACTGTTGACTTTTTAAAACAGTTTTGCCTATAGTCATTTGTAGATGAGGCAAAAAAAAATATGTTGCTGTGACTTTCGGCTCTTTTTTTGCCTACATGATGTATGCTGTTAGGAATAAACAGCTGGCTCGTAGGCTGTATTTTACCCTCCCCTGCTTTAGAGAGGTTTCTTTAATAATGTTGATATTCAGAAAGGACATGCTTTATTGTAAGGTCGCAGATTCAGATAAACAATAAAGATAACTTCATATATTCATGATGTAATGTTTATCTTCTCTCATGGATGTCTTTGTTCTGTGGCCCTGCAGGTGTGAGATTGGCGGCTGTTGGACAGTAAGGGACTGTATGGTGGTATACAGGAACACGTCACATGTCCGCTGTCAGTGTCAAAGACTGGGCACCTTTGGAGTGCTGATGGACAGTTCGCAAAGAGAGGTTTGTGATACGTACACACTATTATGTGGTCTCAACATGGTAGTGCAGCGGAAAGCAATTAACTTGAAAGCAATACTTAACAGGCTCTTTGCCTTCTGGTCTTTGTTTTGAATTTTAAACTAAAGCAAATACTGCAAAAAGATAATGTGGTTTGTTACTGTATTGTGTTTGCAATCTACTGCCATTCTAAGCGGTATTTTTGTCTGCAGTTCACAGATCATGATCTTATTTATATCTTAACATCTATTTCTTAAATGTTGACAGATTATTTTGTGTCATCATTTGACAGGTGAAGGCTAAATACTGTAGATTTTTCTTTTAGATGCTCTCAAACCTCAGATTTAAGATATACTATAGCTTCACTTGCTAACTCTTCTGCATCACAGTGCAGGGCTCGTGGGTCCGATCCCGGCCTCTGGCCTTCCTATGCGGTGTTTGCATGTTTTCCCCGTGCCTGCATGGGTTTCTTCAGGGTATTCCAGTTTAGTCCCACATTCTGAAAACATGCATAGTCGGTGAATTGACCACTACAAATTGTCCGTAGGTGTGATTGTGAATGTGAATGGTTGTTTGTCTATGTGTGCAACCAGTTCAGGGTGTACTCTGTTTACCGCCCAAGACAGCTTTCTCACAGCCAGAAATGTTACCCACTGATTGTCTTTTTGTTGCTTTCACAAGCAGCAGTTGGAGGGTGATCTGGAGACGCTCGCTTTGATCACGTACTCCTGTTTGGTGCTGTCAATGCTGGCTCTGCTTCTCACCGTCCTGGTGCTGTCCTGCCTCCGAGGTCTCAAGTCCAACACCAGGAGCATCCATTCCAACACGGCGGCGGCCATGCTTCTGTCTGAGCTTGTGTTTCTACTGGGTGTCAATCAGACTGAACAACAGGTTGGTCCTTGAGTTTCTCCTGCCTAGTTTGTGTCAAGGAATCATTCTAGCTCACTCTACTTTGTCATTATCTAGGTGACTTCGCCATGTAAAATGTAAAATACAGTATGTGGAGACATTTCAGTTTGCGTTATTTCATCTGCGTTGTGACTTGTTAATTTTGGCATCATTCCTAACTTGACTTGCCAGATGGTTTGTTTCACAAATCTGTCTGTAAAACAGCCTTGACAAACATGTTTTGCAAATGGTGTCTGTCACATACACTAGAGGCCAAATACAAACCATGCCTCTAACTTTGGCACACTGCTGATTAGGCTACTATTTTTCTTTAAATATACTCTCTACAAACTGTACTTTTTGTGTATTATTGCAAAATACATTATTATATATATTATCATTCCCAGCCTGAATTTTATAGATCTAAAACATTTACTTGCTCACTGTGTTGTATTTTCTGTTTGATGGTAATTTTCTCATGTTTTTATAGACCCCGCAGCTTTTGCTCTGCGCTTCCATTTTCCTTCCTGCCATTTTAATGATGCCATATATGCATTTGTGTTTGCATTTGTGTGCAGCAAGGTATATCTTGCTTTCTTACAGAGGAAAGGCTGCTCATGTGTGCTCATTCTGCATGAAATCTTATTAATTAAAATGGTTAACTCCAGCTGTACTAGCCTATGTGCTCTCTCAATTAATGTATATTATGCATCATGCTTAGCAGAGCGTGTTAGTGCTCATCGTCATTCTGCTATATTTGCTATTTCTCACACTTCTACTGTCAAGTCCATCCCTTTTAAAAGAATATTGTCAAGGGGAATGTTTTTACTTTTTGTAATCATGGTAACTGTCTCTGGCCACAATCCAAGATGTCTGCCCAACACTAAATCTATTGGCAAGATTTGCACACCTCTTTTCCCATGTATATCACTCACTCTCTATCACTTCATTCGTTCCATCTTAACTTGGAGCCATCTGTCTCACCTTGCTTCTGAGTCACCCTCCTTCTCCTCTTGCAGTTCCTGTGCACGGTGGTGGCCATCCTCATGCATTACTTCTTCATGTCCACATTCGCCTGGATGTTTGTGGAAGGCCTTCACATCTACCGCATGCAGACTGAGCAACGCAACATCAACTTTGGCGCCATGCGATTCTACTACGCCATCGGCTGGGGCGTGCCGGCCATCATTACCGGTAAAAAAAACAATGCCCATGCGCATGCTTACAGTTTCTGAATTTTAGATACATGACCTGTCATTCTTATATAAATTAGAGAAGGCATTTTCAGGCTTCAGTAAAAACTATGCCTAATGTATTTGCTTGAAATGCTTGTTTTCTTTCAAAGGCAAAGTTCTCAAAATTTACCAATATAATCAATGGTGAGTCGTTCTAAAACTACATCGTAATGGAGAACCGAAAAAATACTGTATTCTGATTCAGATTTTCAATACATAGCTCACACCATAAAATTATTTTTAAGTTCATTTGTGCACTTCTTTATTCTTTGGAAAAGCAAAAAAATATGTGTTGGAAAAAAAATGGTGCTGTCAAATGGATCTAGTGTGACGTGAAATTGCTCCTAATGCAGGCCGATGACTGCATCCACATTGGTGACATTGGTGTCAATTCATTGGCAATATCCTATACATGCACACGTCTGCAGCAGCTGTCTGTGCAGATAAGGTGTCCTATTGCCGTTTGGGCGGAATGTGTTCCACTGACATTTTTATCTCAGCAAAGGTAAAACCTGAAATGGACACATACTTGGTTGTCCATCAGTTTTCTTCACTGTCACACGTATACACGTGCAAGGTGAAACAAAATAAAATTGCACAACCCTTTTGAAAAGTTACCAATTTCTTAATGAATACAAGAACTTGCAGACTCACCTGTGGCGGACGTCTTGTGAATTAGAATATTTTAACATATCATTTATTTTAGTTTGAAATATTATTAGCTAAAAATATTATCAGGCTTGTATGCACGTTAAAATATCTAATTTGCAATAAAAGGTGCACATTTGTATGAGTGTATTGAAGTATAACACACTTCCCCTTGCTGTATATAAAAATTCTTGTTGCTATGAACATCGAAAACTCAGAACATGCACAGTCAACAAAACAGCAGAAAAAAACGGCTCATTGTGCTCTAAAAATGAATTGATATTAAATAAAAAATTGTGATTTTACCACATCCACAATATGAATGTCTCAATAGCTCCAAAGTTTGTCTACATAACCATTGCTGTATATGTCTGAGTTTCAATTCTGCTATTACTGTCCTCAAAAAATCAACATTTGCCGGCATTAAGACCATTTCTGTTCATTAGTCCGCGAGCACTCATCCTCTTCGGAACTAATTTAATTACCTTTATTTAATAACTTATGCATGCACAGTTTATTGAAATGGCAAATTGTGTTCACTGCTCATTGGAAAATGATGCCCAACGTATTCGAACGATTTCCTCGAATGTTTTTTTTTCCGTGTGGTGGAGTTCGCTTCAAATGTAATAGCAGTAAACATTATTCCATGATGTAGAATGTTTCAAATGGCTCTTGCATGTATTTGATTGTTTTTGAACAGCTGAAGCAATTTAGTGACTGTTAGAAATGTGTGTTACAGATGTCTAAACTACATGACAGTTGACCTTGTCCACTTGTGTGTGTCTGAATTGAAGGTTTGGCTGTGGGCTTGGATCCCGAAGGTTATGGGAACCCGGACTTTTGTTGGATCTCCATCTACGACAAGCTCATCTGGAGCTTTGCTGGTCCAATCGCCATCGTTATACTGGTAACTTTTTCATATTTTTTTTTCCTCATGTTTTTTTTTTTTCCCAAATAAACATTCTTCTTAAAAGATCAATGTTCAACACAGTAGTTTCTTCTTCTCTGGCTGCATACATGTGACTACATGTGCCTCACTGTCCCTCTGTCCAGATGAATGGAGGCATTTTCATGATTGTCGCCAAGATGTCTTGTAACACGTCTCAGAAGGAGACCAAGAAACTTCCTGTCATGTGAGTATGGCACCATGACAACAGAGAGACAGTAGCATCTTGAACTATGTATGTACCTTTACATTCTTTTATTAGTTTCTGAGCATGGCTACTCCAGTGGTGACTCTCAGGACGACTTTATACAGGACCATTTTATACATGAACCATATTTATATCAATCCGTCAATTAATGAAATGAGCATTTTTTTTATTTTTGTAGAAAGTTTGTATTTCATAAAATCTGTTGTCATGCATTTACTATCCAAGCCATTTCCCTTTGCAGTGCAACCATCCGCAATGCGTTCTTGCTTTTGATGGTGGCCACCTCTACCTGGCTGTGTGGTTTGATGGCTGTCAACAACAGTATCTTGGCTTTCTATTATATCTTTGACGTCCTCTGTCTAGTGCAGGTATGATCATTCTGCATGATGAGTGTACTGGGCTCCCATGTCAGGTCCCGTTGTTTGAACTGGTTGTTTTTTCTAGGGTCTGTCAGTGTTGTTGGTCTTCGCTGCGCTCAACTCTGAGGTAAAGGAGGCTTGGAGAATGGCTTGTTTAGGGAAGAAGAGTCCTGGAGAAGAGACGCCAAGACCAACATCGAATGCTGTAAGTTACACTGCATCATAGTGGGAGAGGTTCCTAATGATTTGGGTTTAGCTTCAGAAAGCGGTCCAAACACTATTATGAACGACAACCACATTGACAAAAATAACAGCAGTAACCCACTTTTCGATGACCTAATAATTAGGACAACTGAATACGTATTATCTTGGTACAGGCAGGGTTTCTGATGTAATTTAATTGTTAGACTTCATTAGATGATGCAATTATACCCAATGATGTGTCCATTGAGGTTATTATTATAAAACCTGTATAGGCTAATCTCATCAATGAGGTTATTTACTATTATAAAGTCTGTGTAGGCTAATCTCATCAGATGCACTGACTTTACTGTGCTAATCCACTCCATCAATTCTCCCTTCCATCTCCCCTGTCCTCTCGCTCTCCTTCTGCCTCCGGGATTCGGTACTGACCCGGATAAAATAATATACAGCCCTTCCCTGCATTGTGTGTGCATGCGTGTGCGTGTTAGTGACAATGTAGTTCAACCTTTAACTTCCATCGCTGTCGCAACGCTCACTGTAAAATTTAAAACGACTATACAGTAGCTCTCGTGAGCTATTATTGGATGCTCAAAATAGACCATGTTTGAAGCGCCGCTCTGTCCAACAGCATATGTACATTATAAATCATCTGCTAGTGTGCTGGCTTATTAAGTATGAATGAATAACCTATTGCAAAGATCGCTGAGGTCATGTCAAGTTTCATCATGTCCTACTTTGACTACATCTGTCAAAGCTCTTTTAGTGACAACTGAGAAGGGATTTGTTGAAACAGAAGCACCTTTGAAGTTTTAAACAGTTTTCACCTGCAATTAATTCACACCTCGTAGAACCTTGTCTTGAGTCTTAATTGCATTCAAATGATGTTCTAATTGCAGGTACATTTCAGAATTAGTAGAAAATCGAGTGAGAAAAGCTGTTATAGCTTCAGTACATCTAAAATTTGTCACGTCCTCCTTCCTCCTAGGCTTGTTAACATCAACTGTAGACTAACAAACACTTTATGTTCATTAAACTTAGGTTTTTTTGTCTCAGACACAGAATCCCTATCACAATGCTTCCCTGCTGGAGCAGAGTGGTCTCCATCGCATCACCCTGGGAGCGTCCACCATTTCCTCCGTCAGCTCTGCTAGGTATAAAAGCACACAAATACATCATGCAGCATACATACAGAAATAAATTTTAAAAAAGATGAAACATCAATCATTTAGGCGGTACTAGTACTGCTTCCTTGTGCTACTGGATATCAGGCAGTGTTGCTTGAGGGAGGGAATATTGAAACTCCAGCCATTAAAAGCCTCTTGTCTGTTTTGTGGGTCAGTGGGGTAAAGGGAATACACATCGGATAAAACAGTTTCTGTACCGAATGTAGAGCAACTCTAATGTTGCCGGGAGTGACTTTTTCTTTGTAGCTCGCTGCTTGTCTCCTTGTTTGTAATTGACATGCTGTATTTATGTGGATGCTCTCCATTAGTCAGCATGAGTAAACACGCAGTACTTGTGTCTCTAATGTGTAGTAACTCCTCTCCTGGTTTGCCTTTCAGAGAGAATCTTTTAGCGCGTCAAACTCTGGAACAAAACATCGTTCAAACCGGGGCAACGGACTTGGATGTCGCCATGTTCCACAGAGATGGAGGTAAACAAGCCCAAAGCATTTCAATTAGCATAGGTCAACAAATTTCATTTATGGAGTAAAGACACACTCATGCACCAGGTTTGGACATTTGTTTTTGCTCCAAAATTTTATTTATTTTCTGTCTTCCCCTTCCTAAAAGGTGAGGATTCTGACTCTGATTCCGACCTCTCCATGGAGGAGGAGCGCAGTCTCTCCATACCATCATCCGAGAGCGAGGACAATGTCCGTCTACGCGGGCGCATCCAACGTCGTTTTAAGCGCTCCAATCACGGCGAGCGTCTACTCACAGAGCCTTCCAACAACGGTACCAAAGGTGGGCATATTGTCGAATACACACCTGTACTGTAACTTCCATTTTCCTATCTTTTTATTTTACGGCTCTATTTCTTGCAGTTAAAAATTGGTCTGTTAAAGTGTCCTTCTTACAGAACATGTTTTCTACCAAAGGTTTGTCTTCGAGGAATGAGAAAAGGGCATAGAAAAAGAGACTAACAATCTATGAATCTAAAAAAACAAATCAATGTTAAGCCCAATAAGCTATCTGGGTTTTCTCTTGACCAAAACCTGTCAGCTATATAGACAAGCATGTCCAGGATCGCGGTGATCCAGGAGAATTTCAATCAATTCATCAATGAGAAGGACTGTGACATGATTGAGGGAGGGGATGTTTTACTGAAAGGTCATTTTCTTTGAAAAGATGCTATCTCATCTGTCTTGACGTAACATTAAGGCTGCCATTGATTTGGCAGAGTCGATAAATGGATACCATTAGAAGACCACAGGAGGAATATGGATAACTAAGACCAACCACATCTGTTACAAAGAACATTAAAGTACCGTAATTTTCGGACTATAAGTCGCACCGGAGTATAAGTCACACCAGCCATAAAATGCACAATACAGTGAAAAAAAAACATATATAAGTCGCACCGGAGTATAAGTCGCACTTTTGGGGCAAATTTATTTGTCAAAATCCAACACCAAGAACAGACATGAACCAGCAACAACAGGCTAAACGATACGGTATGCTAACGTGACATATACACAAACGAGGAGCTGAGAACGGGCCTGAGTAACATTCAGAGTTATTCAAATAAGTATTACATAAATAACACGTTTATCAAACCATCTGTGTCACTCCAATTCATTAAATCCATCGATCGTCCTTTATGTAAACAATGCCGTGTATGCGCCACATACGCGCCGCTGACGTCGGACTCGTAAGTTGCATTTCTAATTATTCCACAGACCCATATAATGATATATAAAGTATATTTCAAATAACTATCATATAACAACAAACTATCTGTGTCACTCCTAATCATTAAATCCATTGATCAAATTCCTTCTCCTTTATGTCAACAACGCCGCGTGCGCGCCGCACAGATCTAGTATACAACTATATTGTAGCGTTAACAAAGTACCAGGAAACACGTGGGTTTGGTAAACGGCTCTTTATTTAACAAAACAAGAGTTCAACAATCCAACAACTACTGAACTGTAACGATAAAAACATATACAAGTTGCTACACGAAATAAAATATATCAAATAACTATAACATAAATACGTTTTTCAAACCTTGTGTCACTCCAAATCATTAAATCCTTCAAACGTGGGGCCCTTCGTCATCTTCGTCATCCCGTGATAGAATCCTTTGTCCTTATGTAAACAACCGCCGCGCTGCTGACGTCACTTGCATGTCAAATGACAGTAATCCCTTGCTACATCGCGGTTCGTTTATCGCGGTTTCACTACATCATGGATTTTTGAATTTTGAAAATTTGCAAAAAAATTCACATATAAGTCGCTCCTGAGTATAAGTCGTCCCCCCACCCAAACTATGAAAAAAATCGCGACTTAGAGTCCGGAAATTACGGTAGTCAAATGTGACACAATTGTTTGTCTAGTGACGGCCCTAAACTTTATTTTAAAAACAACCCATGAATAATGTACAGTATTTAGTCAAGTATATGGTCATCAGTGCAATGTATTATTCACATTTAAACAAATTTTAGCGCTCTGGTGAGTTGTTTTTGAGGTTTCAAAAGTGGTATGCTTTTTTTCACAAAAATGATTTGAAGATACAAATGGATTAATTAACATACTGCAATTTTTTTCTTTTTACAATCACATGTGCATATCATGGGTTTTTTTTCATTTTCATTGACTTACAATATTTGAGTTTGTGTACAACTCTTTTACATTTTAAGTGCTTGAGGGTGACTTAACAGAAGATTGAACCTCTTATTGTGTATGCCACAGTGAATAAGTTGTGTTTTTGCCTAATGGACACTTTAAATTTTAGTACTCTTAAAATGAATGACTCAATGAATGAACGAACAAACAAACGGATGACTGAATGATTCATTCATGTAAAATCTGTTGTTTTTAAATTTTACCGATAAAGTAAGCAGACCCTGACTGATCATTTGTGGTGCGTGACAGATCTGGATGGCAATGACCTGCTGTCCTATTGGCCCGCTTTGGAAGGATGCGATAAACACACCCTGCAAAAATGGGGCTCCGAGCGCCCACTCGGCGCAGACGACAGTAAGGATGCAGCCAACAACAACCAAGCTGACGCAGCGCTCACCAGCGGCGACGAGAGTGGCCTCACACAGCCACACAGGCACCGCAAGGGTGAGTTCAATCACGCGTAAGACCCGAGCCTGATGTCAGGGTTATTTCAAAGCTTCCCAAAATAAACAGCACGGGTAATTAACAATATCACTTTATGTTCGTGTAACACTCTCTGGAGTAAAATAGTGAAATACAGACTCCACCTATGTATTTACAGTTAGCTATTCACAAACTGGCTAAGGTGACGTCAGGGAGACAAAG
Organism: Syngnathus scovelli; assembly: GCF_024217435.2. Classification (NCBI taxonomy): domain Eukaryota; kingdom Metazoa; phylum Chordata; class Actinopteri; order Syngnathiformes; family Syngnathidae; genus Syngnathus; species Syngnathus scovelli. The sequence continues at coordinate 18,761,982 of NC_090848.1, forward strand.
ACACTTCCTTTCAACGTATAAGGGTGTGGAAAGTAAATTTTAAATGTGTATGTACTGGCAACCTTCTGCCTCTGAAACTTATGCATCAATGTCATCCTGCATCAGCCATCAACACACAGGACAGTGTGTCGGAAAAATACCGTTCTTGGTGGCCAGTGTGTTAAAAAGGCTATTTTCTTTTAACAGTGAGAGCTTAATGTGGGAGTTCCTCACGGTATATTACTAAAACCCATTGCAGTGATTCCCAAATTGTTCACCTTGCTAGAAAATGAGAAAAAAAAATGCTACATTTGTTTCTTTCTGGTTTTCGAACTTTATTTCTTCTTCGATTCTGCCATCATGGCTCTCATGCTTTATAGGTATCCTCAAGAATCGTCTGGGCTGTCCCCCCGCCCTCCAGGGGCTTTCATCAGTGGGCCGTGGTGCCAGTGAGCTCAATTGGTACCGCACCTCAACCCTGGGCCACCGAGGTGTTCCTGCGGCCTCTTACGGTCGCATGTACTCTGCCTCAGCTGGTGCCGGAGGGGGTACGGGCTCCCTCTCGCAGCCAGGTTCTCGCTACTCATCCAGGGAGCATCTGGACTCACTGGCCCGGAGGCAGCTGTCTAGGGATCCTCTCGGGAGGCAAACAGTCGGGGGCTCGAGGGACCGGCTGGACTCTCGGGGATCCAGGGACAATCTGGACCTCTTACCCAGGAGGAGAGAACTGGGCCAGGGTGCAGGGCTGGCGGGGTTGGGGCTGGATCACCAGAGAATATCGTCATCCAGGGAGAACCTGACCTCCTCTAGGGACAGACTGGACAACCATCACTCCGGTACCATCCACGCCTCGCGAGAGGACTTGAGGGGAAATGGGGGCGCTATGGGCGGTGGCATAGAGGGAAACTTGAGCGGGTCCAGATCCCAGTTGAACATACAAACTCGTCGACAGGCTTCATCTCGAGAGCACCTGGCAGGTGCACTGATGAGCAGTAAATCAAAGGAGCAGCTGGAGGCCAATGGAGTGTCGGCGCAGGCTCAACCCTGTCGCGAGTGGCTGCGCTCCCTGCCGCCCCGCCAACCCTTGCACCCCGACCAACCTCCGCCGTCCTCCCCGCCTCCACCCATCTCGGAGGAGCCCCACCAAGAGCCCTTCTCCTCGTCGGATCACGGTCGAGGACGCCTGGACTCTTCATGTAGGTACCCCGGTCATACGGCCACGCCTGGCATGGGTGTGAACCCTCTGGGGAGACAACCTTCTAGCGAGCACCTGGATATTCTCTCCTCTATCCTTGCATCCTTTGACCCCTCTGTCCTCACACCTCCAAACGCTGCCTCCAACCCTGGGTCCAATGGCCCCTCCCTGCCGCAGTCTGCCACCTCCCACAGCATATCAGAAGTTTCCCCTGACTCTGAGTAAGTGTCCTCTTCATTTGTCTCAACATGATGTCCTTTAACCAAGCATATAAAAATGATGTCTTATTTTGATTGCCCACATTTTTAAATGATTGCAATGACAAAATTCATTTCTTAAAATGTACACAAAATGTGAGTTTCATTCAAACAGAAAAATCACACTATAATTGGGTTAAAAAAGAGCGTAAGGACAGAATGTTTGATGTTCTCCTCATGTTTCCGTGGTTCTTTAGCTCATACCTCTCACATTCCACACATTTCGTGGCTCCTTGAAGACTGTAAATTGCGCATTGATGTGACCCACTTGTTTGTCTATATCTACCATTAATGAGGATGCGCTATACATAAAATGATGTTTGAGGTTTTAACTGTATTTCTTATATTGAACCGATTATTCATTTGCTTTAAGGCAGCATCACAGCATTCATTGGTCATTTGTAAGGCAATTATCAAGCTATCGGTTCAAATTGTATGCATGTCCTTGTCTCATTTTGTACAAAAAGAAAATCTAAAAATAAAATGATTTGCAACTGAAATTAATTTGATCTTCTTTCCATCTCAGAGCGAACAGAAGCGAAGGACAGTCTTGATGGCAGCCTCAGTATTCATCGACGCATTCCGAGAACAAGGTGAACCAGCGATGCATTGGAGGACTAAAATACAGCTTTGGACACAGGTGACTTAGTGTGGGAAAATAAGAAGATGCCAACTTTGATGGTCCAGAGGACAAAAACTGTTTACAAAATATCGCAGTCAGATGTAGATCGAATACATCTAAAATCGGGGAAAAAACTGTACATACTAAAACATTTTTATACATTTTGTATCTTTTTCATTGGAGACTAAGCTGTCTCTTGTGATGTTTTCTTTTTTGTAATGTCCGTGTGAGTGAGGTTTGTGCGAGTGAGCTGTATTTAATTCACAAAAAAACATATCTCATCTAATTTGCGTGGTAATTGCAAATGGCATAATAACATCTGATGAGAAACCGCAAGACATAGTTGGAGGGAAACTATCAGCATCAGTGGGTGATGTGTAAATAGACCGTTATCATTATAAGTGAAGAGATTTGAATGGAACAAGATGATTGTAGGGTGGGAGACAATGTTGAGGGTGCCACGTGAGGTTTCAGGGTCTGACCATTAAAGCTCCGTCACAAGTTGTCATGAGATTGTGATGTTTTGTGATCAAAGTTCCGCTGTTAAATGAATGTGACCTTGTCGTCTGTCGACCTTCCGTGCCTGGGCCGTGTCCGTGTACGTGCGGCGTCACATCCTCAGTGGGTGAGGGTTGACACCAGCCTGCCTCTCTTCAATGTGGCTACATTAAGCCACAGCAGTTTTTCATAATTTACTGTTTTTGCATAACAACTCAACCTGCCTCAAGGGACAGAACAGATGCATTCAAGCCAAAGGGAAAACGATCCCAAAGCTATTTTAGGCATCGGATTCACTCAACACTAATGATGAGAAGATAAATTGAAGATGCATGGATGACTACAATTAATCAGTTACAAGACTCATTATAAAAAACATCAATTCATTACTTTGAGTTATAATCTGCATTATATTGAAATGTGTAGAATTAAATTCAAATCATAATAATAATTTAAATATGCATAATTAATTCAACATTATGTCATTGGCTTTATTGATTGATGGATGGCAGATTATTTTTAAATTATCCCCCCCAAATATTACAGATTATTGCAATGACAACAAGGGCATTTATTGTCATTGTATGATTTGCCATTTAAATATTAATAAATTATCTTTAAATTATTTTTTATTTTATTTTTTTAAATAAATTTTCAGTGGAAAAAAAAAACATTTGTGGGTCGCCACCAATTTAGGTCGTCATAACAATCAAACTATGTACAAGTCGTAAACAGTGTTCACTTTCCATGGCAGCGATGTAACTCGAATTTGTCAGAATGTGACTAATGCAGTAATTACACTAAACATTTGTAAGAAACTACTTCTGTTCTATACGTATAAAACACTCAAATGAAAAATAATGTAACTATGATGTTAACGGAGCGTGCCTTCCCGTGACACGTGACAACGTATTCTTACATTAGCCAGATAGCAGGTGAAGCCGAGGGCTCTTCTGTCCCAGGAGCGAAAGGACTGAGTCTGCACAAACTCATACGAGCTCTCGATTAATTTTTAGATATTTAAATGCTGAATTGCATCATTGGCACGATTCCAACACACTTTCTTTCACTATCTGCTGGACACCTGCACTGAAATTAAATCACTCCTAACTGCCATACAGGATAATGACCACATTTAGTGTAAACAAGTGGACTTAGATTTGGCCTGTCAGTATGAGTAGTTCAGCTTCCTGCCAAGAGTATTAATGAAGTGAGGGAAAAGACGTTCCTGCAATTTGAACTTCTGTCTGAAGGCCGGTTTAGTCTCCTACCCGGTGAATTCTGCACTGCGGCTGCACCATTTGCACAGGAGAAGATATCAGTTGTATCTCTACGGGCTTTTGAGATGCAGCTCTGTTTCATCGTAACAGCCACTGCTGTTCTCACTCCTGCAGGAGGAAGCACAACCCTCACAAATGATGACTTCTTTTCCCCTTCAAAAAGCTACATTGTACTGAGAAGCTAGGACACAAATGTGTACATCATCATCATCATAGTTTTTACCTTTGATACGAAAATGTGGTGGCATTGTATGAAAAAGCAAAACACTTCACAGACTGCAAAATCACAAAGCTAGAGTCTGACAATATTGAGTGACGCATCGTGATGGAAGTTTTTACGCAACCTTCCACTGTACTTAACACTCATGGCGATAATCTTCAATGGTATTTGCATCCATGCAAATCAAACTTTTAGTTAAATTATTAATTCTTTAGAAAACTGCATTGTACGGCTATGATGCCAACATCATCTTCTTCATGGATGTAAATATTGTTGAAAGTGATCATTTCCGCCCCGCCCACCCCTTCCTCTCTTGATTTGATGCAGATCCAAGGTTGACTTTGAATTATATCTGTTTTGTTTTAATGCAATGTTTAGGAATACACAATTACAGCAAGGAGGCAATATGGTTGAATCAAGAACAGAATTTCTCGGAAAGACACACGAATGAGGCAGTAATGAACGGCAATGTCTGTGATGCATTTGTGTTTACAATGGGATGCCACATTCCCTGCACTCAGCAAGCAGATTGCGGCATGAAACCATCATAGTTTCTGTTACCATGGATACAACAGAAATGTTGAACATTAAAAAAAAAAAAATTCTACACAGGTTTTTTGTGTGTGTATGTGTGCGTGTGTGTGTGTGTGTGTGTGTGTGTGTGTGTGTGTGTGTGTGTGTGTGTGTGTGTGTGTTGAGGGGATGGGGGTGGGGGGGTGTAATACCTGATCTGTGTGGGTCCATTATATGATTACTATTCACTAAATAAAAACAAAGTCTGTTTGGAATCTAATAATGAGGGCTAAAAGTGTGACAGCAATAAGGAGTATGGAACTAATGTTAGAATTTCTTTAAATCAATGAATTGGCCTCTCAATATTTACAATAAGGGATGAACTCAATTTGACCACGTAAGGCACTGGTGTCCAAACTATAGCATGCAGGCCATTTGTGGCCTGCCCGGTTTTTAGTGGCCCGTGGCATAAATAAAAAAATATATATTTGGCATGACCTGCAATGAAATTAAAAAAAAGGTATGTGGGTGTGAGCAATAGTTAGAAATGTGGTTGTTGAAAAAGTGGGCTATATGAGCAATATACCAAATATATAGTGAAATGCCACTATAACTTTTAATAAAGCTTTTCTAAAATAATAAAATATATTTGAGGAATAAAGCTGTGGTGATAATTTTTGTTTCAGAAACAAAAATGGTTCTATTTGGATCTATTCTAGTGGGCTGCAGGGTCACGGGCCAATCCAAAACTAACTTTGCATTAACAATTGTACCATGTTTAAAAAGTTGTATTGAAAAAAATAATTACTTCCGTCCTGACATTTTTCTGTATGCAGACCTCGGAGGAAAGAGTTTGGACACCTCTGCTGTAAGGTGGATTTATTCATTACATTGGGGTCTTTTTGGTTGTTATTGGTACATTTCAATGTTATACATGCACATACAAGCCGCAATGTGAGGCAAGGTTGTCCATATAAGAATGCTAGCAGAAGCAAATATGATGCTAGTACCACAGGCACACATGACAAAAACATATACTGCCATGCAAAACTTGAAAAGCTGTACAGTGGCTTTTCTGGCTGCCCTGTCTGAGGAGAGTAACTCACACATCAGAGAAAGCTTAGAAATATGATTTTGGTTAACTTGGTAACAACTGCATTAGTGCAAGCAATTTGGATCCTTGGAAAAGCAGAATGGGTGACCAAAATCTCATTACACTAGCTAATTACTATTTTGTCTAAGCTTATTAACAAGCTAGCATTAGCGAGCTCATTAGCGTGATATCGTGAGTTGGGTTGTGCCACAGATTGATTGTTGAGACAACAGGTCTTAGGATTCTGTGTAATATTTCCTAAAGCAAATATTAGTACGTAATAGAAATAATCTGTTCCAGGATCAAAGTGTCACCACAGGCAATAGAGTACTTCAAGAAACAATTAAACATACTTAACTGCCGTACACATTGCAATTTTATCCACTACATTTAGGTTCTAATACTGAATTGAACATCAGGGGCAGATTCCAATGTAAAGGTCCACTGAATCCAGGAAACTATGTTGATATTGTTTGAAGACTACTTGGGTGCCATCGTCAAGATTGCCACAATTTGACCCAAGTTATTATATGGTAAGCATATCTGCCTCACAGTACTGTGGTTCGGGTTTCAAATCTTGGCTTTGGGTTTCTTCTGTGGAGATTGTATGTTCTTTTCTTGCTGATGTGGTTTTCTGTGTCCTCGAAATTCCATCAAAATGCATTTTAATTCGAGATGCTAAATTGGTCCAATAGTGGTTAATGGTTGTTCATCTGTGTGCGTTGCTATTGATTGGCTACCAATCAAGGGAATGCCCTTCAGTTTGCTCAAAGCTGGGCTGAGCTCCTAATAAGGGTAGGGAAAAAATGTAGTATGTATGGCTGAATTTGACTCATAATTTACTTTATCTGAGGTTTGAACTCTCAGACTTGCCAACTTTCTGGTGTAGCTCACTTAAGATGTAAATAATAATTTAAAAAAAAAAAAAGTGGGCCTGATATCGTAGCTTGCTCTACTCAAGCAAATGTTCCCCTTGTGCAAGATAGACTGATGAGGCAAAGAACAGTCTCAGCATTCAGGTACAAAACCATACATTAAAATACTTCAAGGGCATGTGGGACAAGCGCTTAAATGGCTAAAAGTAAAAACTCGGCTCATCCCGTTGGATCGGGGCCTCTCTCTTCGTCGCTGGTGTCGGGGGAGGATGGCGGCACGACCTCTCCCATCCTCTTTAGTTTGGCCTTGTAGTAGTTCTTCTTCATCCTAAAGGCTTTCACCTTCTGGCGAGCTGCTCGTGTCTTCTCCCTCATCAGCTCCTGCTCCCACGCCAGCACTTTCATCCTGTTCTCCCACTCTAGCAGCTTCATGTGCTGCTGTTGCTCCAGGACTTCTGCCCTCTGCTGGTGATCCGCCGCTTCCTGTGTCCGGCTGACTGCCGGCGGGACGAGACGCTGGGTGACAAAGCCGGAGGTCCCTGGGGGAGGGGGCAAGTATTCAGCATACAGACAAGAGATTTCCCTCTAGTTAAGGAACAATGTGAAGTGAATGAATTGGGATCAATATGTCATCATCATAAAGTCTTTATTAACTGTACAGCGGGGTGATAAATCACATTTGTTAGTCATAAGTGTCAAGTCTTAATTTTCATGCATGGCCCCAGTTAATGTGGCAACAATCAAGCAAGCAAGCCAAGTCACGTCTCCACTAAATTTCAAACAAGTTATAAGTCAAGTAATTTTTTCTTTTTTTAAAATGGTGCCTTGACTTGAGAGTTTAATTTGTTCGGTGACCACAATCATAATACAAATCACATCTTTTGCGGCTACCATCTTGATTTTTGTTTACAATTCAAAGTTTAAAAAGAAGTCCAGCAACGTTTCATCGCTCGATAAACAAGATAGTTGGGTCATTTGTAAGTCAAGGCACCACCATAAATTCAAACATTCACCACTTTGCACTCAGTAGCTGTTGCTATTCTCTCTCCCCCGATGTACTGTAATATTTGATTTGGTGTCAAAGTGACTGTATCTACCTGCTGCTGTAAAGTAGGCAGCAGGGAAGGATGCATCCTGCAGCTCAGTATTGTGGAGACTGGAGTTTGACACGGGGCTGTGTTGCGGATCTGACCAGTCGTTCCCTGGTAGTCTATCCAGGTCGTGACGTTGCAGGCAAATAGCCACGTGGTCCTTGCTGTCTTCAGTCTGTGCATCACACTGAGGTGAAAGAATACTTCATCATCTACAGTTTTGGTTAGAACAATTGTTTTAAGGTAGTTACCCAATTCAAGCTGCCGTTCATCTGTCCTGCAGCATTTATCATCCTCAAGTTGCCTGTTTGACAGAACAAGAGAGAAGGAGCGCAAGTAATTGTGTTTGTGGAAACCAGTGGGCAGAGTATGTACAACACGCCCTACAAGAAATAAGATTGTTTACTATTATACTATTATATTACTATTATATATAATTATATTATAATTTTACAAATACTGTAAAATACAGTATTAATATAAAGCATCTTAATATCTTGCGCCACATTGAGACAATATTCGATGATTGAAATTTGGTGACCTGTAGAAAAATGCTGTATCAACGCATGGTGATGTAACAGAAATTGCATGGGCACTCATTTTGGGTGGGAACATGGGTGGCTTTGCCAAAGTAAGCAGAGCTGCAAATGTTAATGTTTTTGATAAACAGCGCTTACTTGATTGCTCCAAGCGCTTTTTCTCATTAAGTTAGGCACGAGTCCTGACACAAATCGCAAAAATACGCAAAAAATGTTGCTTCTGAAAGTATTTACAATTGCCTATTTTGATAATTACAACCCATACTATCACCCCAACACACTTTAATATAATTTCAAACAAATCTTACAACAATACCCCTAAAAACAAATGCCTTACAAATTATTTGATTTTCATAAAACTTCACCTGAAGTATGCATGCACATGCGAGGAAGACTCTATCTAGGAATACGAAAATATTAGTCTTTGGTCGGAATGTATCACTTCTTTGACATCAATTACTACTTTCTTTTTCACCAGAACTTTGGTGCCATCTTGTGGCATCTTAGGAGATTACAGAATGTGTATAAAAGAAGAGAAGTGTGACTAGTGTTTATAGTAAAGCCTGTGTAGCTAAGACTTAGATTCTTGAATATTGAGGGTATTGGGGGCGTTAGGGGCGTGCCAGAGACAGTTAAATTGCACGTGTTGGCTTACTAAATGCTCGCTGGTAGTGACCTATTAATTAGCACTGACTAGTACTGTTCATTGACAGCATAGCTTGGCATTAACGCACCACATCTGAGATGAAAAATATACTAATTATAATATACTCATAATGCCGTGTAAACCTTAATTTAGCAGTTTCATCGTAGAATAACAACTACGCGTAGTGTCGTGATTGTGTGGCAGTAAGCAGCATAATGACACGCCGAGAATGCACGTAATTATTATTGCACAGGATTGTTTCCTCCCGTCTGTTTCCTACTTTGACATGTGAAGCTTATCTACCTTCCACAAGCTTGCGCACCGCCGCTTTGTGTCCAGCTCCCCCTGCGTGGCTGGTGAGAGCAGCCTCGCCCATGGTCTGAAGTTTAATGGATTTAGAACAGGCCCGACATCGAGCGAAGTGAATGTCATGGGTGTCCTTAACCAGCCAGTCTTTGTAAGCCTCCTTGGAAAGCCAGGACTCCTGAAATTTGCACTTCCCAGGCATGGTCGAAGGAGAAGTTAGCTGGAACGCTATTCCACGGAGCTTCAGCTTCTAACGGCGCATTTAAGTTCACTCGGAAAGGGGCAATTTCTCATTATTGCTTCACTGCGCCATTTAATATTTGGAGAGTTTTATTAACCCTTGCATTATCAATGCAGCGATACTCGCCCATTTAAACATTATTCAGTGTCGACCTACTCATGACCCACTCATTTAATTCATTGAAAGTCACATCGGAGTGGCATCTACTGTTGTTGCTTATGAAACTATGGCTTTGCTAATCCAGTTTTCAAATCAAATATGAAATCCACAAAGAATGGGGGTAAAAGTGTTTTTTGTAAAAACGTGCCGCATAGGGATTATAACGACTCTTCTGTTTTAACCAAACATCCTTAAAAGCCTCACAACGCAGTCGACCTCTTACACGTGACTCATTGTGTCCAATAGAAATTCATCTTCAGTATTTCCAACCAGTCAGCAACCAAGAACCCCTGTGAGAGGTCTGATTGGTCATAACGCGGCACAACACGGAAGACGGAAAACGATCACGCTGGACCTTATTGGAAACTTGAAAATAGAAATATTTTGAAACGTCTCCTGTCTATTCTCAAGATACCTTGTGGGCAAAATGCAAACCGTAAACGTTACTTTTTGCAGTCTCACATAGACTAACTCATGCTTAAGCAAGATGTCAGCGACTTCAAAATGCTTTACTCAAGATCACTTGAAGATGGAGACAGCAGCGTTAGTGGTCCCGGTCACAGCTCTGGAATTCTTCCAGGACACGTTTCTACTCACAGGTAGGCATTCCTTCCACTGCACAAATTTTATTATTTTCCTCCTGCAAACATTTGTCCCTAATGCATTGTAAAACTCCAGTATTTAAAAAAAAATGTTTTTGCAGTGCAAATGCAGTTCTAATTTCATTGTTGTCAGGTGAGGGTCCAGTGTTGACGGTGTACAATCTACTGCCTGAACCTAAAGCATGTACCTCAGCGACGGTGCTTCAACAGCACCGCATCCACGGGATAAGACCAAAAGTCTTGTCGACTGCTTCACAGCAGAATTCATTCACAGAAAGTTGCAGAGAAACTAAAGGTAAGCTCAACTTTTATGCTTTGCATTCATTACATCTGATGACCACGATCCCCCTCTCCTCACTCCCTAGACCTGAGCACCACACTTCAACCCAACTCCTATGATCTAGCTGTGTTTGGTGGAAAGGCAGTCCGGCTTGTGAAACTACATTTGGATGCCTCAGCTGTGGAGCCTGTGCACTTGGAGATACTGACTCCCCTTGTAGAGCTCCAGGACTGGGCTCTTGATATCCGCTGGCTATGTGAAGATGAGCAGTCTCTCCTGTGTGTGGCTGTTGCCCATAACGGTGCCCTTCTCCTGGACATCAGCTCAGGGAATGCCTTAGCTCAACGCTCGTGTCTGGAAGGGTGTCTGCTGTACTCTGCCCTCCTTGTGGTGCATAAATCTTGGGCAGATACTGTTCTGATAGCAGGGACCGTTTTCAACCAGCTGGTTCTTTGGAAGCCTGGAGGAGGAGAGAGTAATAAAAAAGCTCCGGTGGAAAGGCGTTTGCTGGGACACACCGGTGTTATCTTCAGCATCTCTTATCTCCTGGAGAAAGGATTGCTGGCATCAGCTTCCGATGACCGTAGTGTCAGGGTGTGGGCTGTTGGTGCTTTAGGGGGCTCTGGAGGGAACTGTGGGGACTTGAAGCCAACGTGCTTAAGGGTGCTTTTTGGACACCAAGCAAGGGTCTTCTCAGTGTTCCTTTCCCCAAGCAGAGTGTTTAGCGCTGGGGAAGATGGAGCATGCTTAATTTGGGACTGGGCTGGAGTTGGGACAGTGCTTCGCACTTTGAAGGGACATCGAGCAGGTGGTATTCGAGCGCTGGCAGTCGGTGCGGGAAGGGATGACACAGGCAGATGGGTGGCAACCGGGGGAGCGGACGGAGGGGTGAGATTGTGGAAGGTTGAAGACGATGAAGAGGAAGACACTGCGACAAATACAATAACAGACTTGGAGTTTTCTGGTCAAGGCATGCCGAAAGTAGTTTGTGTCACAGAAGGCGAAGCTCACACTGAAAATTGGAACAAGTGTAGGATTGTGGTTTGTACTGACCAAGGATTTGTTTACCAATACGGTGACGGCTGCTGGGAGTTGTTATGGCAAGGTTCTCCTGAGTTTCAGTCCTACTGTGTAATGGAAACTGTGGCCTTTAGAGTGAAAGACTCAACAAGCAGAGCTAATTTATGTGCTGTTGGGAGCCTGAGCGGAGTATTAGAGGTCTTTCTCATCTCTCATCCTTACAATCGCATTGTCCTCCAAGCTGGATCAGGAAAGATTCACAGTCTTACTTGGCAGCAATGTGATCCAAATGTGTATTTGCTAGCGTCAGGTGCTGAAGGACGAGTCCATCGCTGGTGTATTGGTGTGAACTTCAATGAAACGAGTACTCCCTCTCTCTGGGTAAAATGCTGCCCTGCATTTGTCCTGCCTGCTTGTGCCAAACGTTGGCTGACGGCTGCAGTGCGCTTCCATTACAAGTCAAAGCGGGCTCTGTGGTTGTGCGGAGACAGAAGGGGGTCCCTGCTTTTGTTTCAGGAAGACCTGGAGCAAGTGTGTGAGAAAGAGACTACTCAAAGAATTCATGAAAGGGATGGAACACTGAAAGAGACAGAGAGGCCAGAGGAACACGAAGGCCAGCCATTGTCTCCACTAAGCTGCTTGTTTGGTGTCCATGGAAAACAGGGTGTCACATCAGTCTGTGAATATCAGGGACTTCTCTACAGTACTGGGAGGGATGGCTGTGTGCGGATTTCCAGAGTGCATTACACACACAAAGAACAAGATGAGGGAAGTGGTAAGGTCCTTCAGCTGGAGGTTCTAAGAGTCCAGCGGGCTTGCAAAGGTATGGAGTGGCTAGAAAGGGCTTTGATCATGGCACCTCACAACTCTGCGGAGAATGGACTTCTAAATGAATTTGAAAGGCTAAATGTGATCGAGGAGAACCAAGAAGAAGGGTTAAAGCTAGAGAACAAGGGAACAGAAGCCCGCTTTGTCATTTTTGGCTTTCATGCCACCCAGTTTGTAGTTTGGGATCCGGTAAAGCAGGAGAGGCTCTTAACGGTGCCTTGTGGCGGTGGCCATCGCTCTTGGAGTTTCTGGCCGATCCACAGTGGAGTTTGGTCTGGATACGGGGCTCTGGTTTTCATCAAGCAGGGGTCCGTCCTGGCTTCTGAGCCCCCCGTAGGCTCATCAAGCTGGTCGGGCAGGGCAGCGTGGAATGAGGGATGGAGCCTGAGGGAGGGCATACATGGGAGGGGGATCGGGTGTGTTTGCCGGTTGGGGAGCATTTGGGTTCAGAAAGACTGTGCAGCAGACAGAGCAGGAAGTTTGAACTCGGATGGGGTTCAAGTTGAGGAGCAGTGGGAAGTGATAGTGACCGGTGGAGAAGACACAAGCTTAACAGTTTTGGCCATACACCCCAATTCTGGTAGCGTTACAGTCCTCTCCGTTATTACCGACCACATCTCGAGCGTACGCGCCATGGTGGCGCTTCCTCATCAAGATGGACAGAGATTTCCTACCCATGCCCAGACCCTCTCTGCCCTTTTGATATCAGCCAGCGGGCGAGCTCAATTACAGTGTTATCGGCTGTGCTTCGGCTGGAACAAGCAGAGACTGGCTCCCTTCTGCCAGGTGGTGCAGGTGGCCAGTCACAGATTGGATGAACACTGGGAGAGGAAGAGGAACAGACACAAGATGGTGAAAATGGACCCGGAAACGAGGCAAGTCTCAAGAGCATAAATTACTATAAAAACTGCTACTGTAACATCATGGCTGTGCGTTTTCAGATATATGTCCATGGTGGTGGTTGACCACAAGTCAGATGCTGTTCTTGTGGCTCTTGCCTGCAGTGACGGTGCAGTCAGGTTAGTAATGTTGCAAAAAATACTGTACCAGAGCTCTGATCAGTGCTTCTCAATTACACTACTGGTCAAAAGTTTGGGGTCGCTTCGAAATGTCCTTGTATTGAATCTTCACCAGGCCTTTCTGATGGGCGTCTGTCACTAACCTAGGCTTGTCACATTTTTTAGAATGATACAGTTTCACAGGGACTATCATGATAAATCATTAGATTGCAATGTTTTTTATGCTGTTGATATGGTAAAGCATCTTAAATCGTGTACCTATGTCCTTGTCAAGAGCAAATAATAATTGTCAAGACTATTGAACATTATTTATCCAAGATATTACTTATTTTCAAACGACATCATTATTAAAATGCATCTTGCACTTATAAAATTAACCATAAATACAGTGACCTTTAAAGCGTAGCGTTATGGTGTGTACAGAGATACACTACTGTTTAAAAGTTTGGGGTCACCGAGACTATTTCGTGTTTAACATGAATATTAACCCAATTGTGTATGTGTGTGTATATATGCATGTGTTTTTGTGTGCAAATTTGTGGAAAAACCCATGGCTAGCTATATCAAAAATAAGAATATCTGTATCAGCCTTCCCAGGTCACCATTGTAAATGAGAAAGTGTTCTCAATTGGCTTACCTGGTAAAACATTGAATATTTTTTTTAATAATCACACTGAACAGATTTTGGTATTTGTATGCAGGCTCAAAAGCTCTACCAAGGATCTGATTTCGATTACACATAAGGACAATTACATTTCTTTTAACAGAAATACTTTTAAATTTTCAGTTTTTTAATGTGCATTCTTCTGATCTGATGCACTTTTTAGTGAGTTGATCATAGATTAGTAGCCTTTTAACCATCAATATTGCTGTCGTTTCAACCCTGCACACTGTATTGTTTCATTAAAGTCCTATTTGTTTTGAATCACTGTCAGTTCCTCAATGCCATTGCTCTCTTTTTTAGATTGTTCTCCGTCAGTGAAGTGAAACGCCAAATTGATTTGTTGCGGGAGATGTTTTACCACCAGCGGTGTGTGCTCAGCGTTGCTACCTGCAGCCTACAGGATGGAAAAGGCAACAGGTAGCACATTGTTTCTGTCTTTCACACCTGACTGTTTTTACATTAATATAACTCATGCTGTAAAGTATTGTTTCTGTCTTTCACACTTGACTGTTTTTAGATTAATATAACTCATGCTGTAAAAAATATAAATGTAAATATTATGGGGAGGGATTTGTATCAAAACTATTGTCACAAATACTACGTCCACAATTTTCATATGTTTCACATCTCTAAATATACACTGCAGTTCAAAACTTTGGGGTCACTTAGAAATGTCCTTATTTTTTAAATAGAATTGCTGTTTTTTTTTCAATGTTTTAAGAGGTTACACACACACACGCACACACACACACACACACACACACACACACACACACACACACACACACACACACACACACACACACACACACAAACCACATAGTGTATTGGTCTGAGCATTAATGAAATGGGTACTTTTATTCATTACATAGAGCTGTGACAAATGTTTGTAATTTTCTGCAGGTACATATTGCTATTCAGTGCTGCGACTGATGGCAAGATTGCAGTGTGGGATCTGACCCAAGAAACCTACAGCTCGCTGAGTGGTGCTCCAACTCCGTTAATCCCCTGCCTCACCTTAACCGCCCACCAGAGTGGTGTTAACTCACTGGCTGTTTGGGTCCAGACACAAGGGCATCAAGATGGCGGCCTTTTAACCATTGCGAGCGGCGGGGATGACGGGATGCTGATGATGTCCACCATTAGCGTGGACTACCTGTACAATCATGGCACGACTGTGGGCTTTACACAGGATCAGCCGCAAACTCATCTTGGTCTACATCTTCTCTCCCAATTGAGTATCCCTTTGGCCCATGCAGCCCCTCTAACTGCCCTGAAGCTGCTTAGACCAGGCCTGATAGTCAGCACCTCTTGCGATCAGAGAGTCTGCCTGTGGGAGCTCCGCAGTACTTCCATCAACCACAAAATGGTGCTGTGCTCCCATGTTGCTGATGCTGCAGGACTTGCAGTGTGGGAGGACCAGGTGATGGTGGCGGCGGAAAATGGAAAGAGGACGACCGAATCTGAGGCTGATGAGGTTTGTGGAAGGACAGAAGGTCAGACGCATTTAGAACGAACAAAAGGTAACGCAGAGGGGCTGGGTCATAAGGACCAGGAAGATGGTGGGTCATGGGATAAGATAGACGACTCAATTATGAAGATGGATGCTGAAACAGAGTTTGGCAAGAAAATACATACTAACAACCAACATGGAGATGAGACAATCACAGGAATTGCTTTGAGATCTTGTGATGAAAGGAAAGGGGCAGAAATTACGGGATGGGTGTTGGTCTGTGGTCAAGGCTTCCAGCTTCTGCAAATTCAAAACAAAGACACTTATAAAGATGTACAGCTGCATGAAAGGAGGAGAAGCGAGAAGGACGAGTGCACAGTAGCTTTACACGGAAAATTAACATGAGGCCGCCAAGAAGTGGTTGTTTTTGATTGCATATGCTGCAATCATTAAAAGCATTTATTACACACTTTTAAAAATAAAGCTTTTTTGTTTGTTTGTTTCTTAAGTCGTCATTTATGAGGCAGATGCAAAGAATGTACTTGAATGGCTCAAGACCTGATGATAAAGGACAAATGGCTCTTGTGTACTCAGTGCTGTATTTTAGTTTTTAAATATGTACGTATGTATATGTTTTGCACAAACTGTTCAGATTTGAGAGTGTTACATTTTTGGTCATAAAAGGACATTTGGTGTTACATAAAAAGTATATTTCAATTTTTCTGCAATTTCCTAACCTTGGCATATCTACATTATAGTGATTAGCATTGCTAAAACAGCATTATGTTTTTCTTGACATTATGTGTCCTGATATTTTCCATAATACATTTATATATTTAATACATTTTTATTCAGCTGGATGGCAATAATGTTTTTGTTTTTTACTGTTAGTAGTCCGTCCAGCTTACGCCATGTCTGATCAAAATTTGTCTGCACTCCGCAACAAGAAGGTTTCAGAGATGTGCTGGGAAACTTTATGAATGAATGAGCAATTTAAATTCTGACGCCTTAGTATCCATACAACATTGTAAAGAGGCCTGCAACGATATATTGCCATATTGATTTTTTGAGTACACATCTATTATATGGGATGGGTAAAAAATTAATCCAGGGGCCTGCATGTGGTTGACATTTGCCCATTCCTGGTTTAGACTGTCATAGACTATCATCAAAGAGATTGGAAGAGTCACAGAAAGGCATAGAAGTGCAGGTCACGACGGCAATGGAAATAAAATCCAACCGATCAAGTTGTGCGAAAAGTATTGAACCATTGAACAGCTGGACATGAGTTCACAAGTTTCGAGAAGGTCAAATTAAGTTCAGCAAATGGTTCTAGTGCATTTTAGGTTCATTCTGAATATTTACCCCAAATCCTTATACCTCTAAAGTTTTGTGATGTGAATGTACGTATGTGTTGCATGGAGAGTGGTAGTCCATTAATTTTTTTGTTCTACTGAATGCAGCATTAATATTTTAATGTATTAACTTCGTCTCATGTTGCCCTTTTGTCTAGCACCCATGTCACAACTTGTCATCGCAGAGAGAAAAGAGGAGGAGCGGGAAGGAAAATGAAAAAAGATATGTCCCTCAAAATACCAAGGAGAGACAGAAGCAAAGAGGTCAGCATCAGTGCAAGTGTTATTGTATTGCTTACAAGAAAGGAACTCCAGGTGAGTGAAAGCATTGCTCTTGTACAGGCACTGTGAAGGTGAGGCGAGCTGGGGGATTATGGAAACATGAGAAGCTGCCCTGAGCATCACTGCATTTTGTAGATTCATTTTTAATCATCTCTATCCACAGATAAGAGAGCTGCATTCGAAGACTAACTTGTTTCATTTAACAAACAACAAAGGTAGAACCACTGCTGCGCATTTCATTTCTACCAATCGCTTTCCTTGATGTGTCTTGAACTCTTTGCCACTTGACTGGGCACGGTTATTTCTTGTCTCTTCAAATTCAAGTTCCCTCTTGTGATGATGTAACTCAAAGGGTCCAATTGACCTCATAGTCAACAGCTTTTCAAGTAAGTAACCTGAAGTACCAATGAGTAGCTGTAATTAGCTGTATTTCTACAGTGGTCATATTTTCAGTACGTGTAATTTGGCTGCACTCCCATTTGCATGGCTTGTGTTTCCACAATGGGTGTGTAATTGATGGCAGTTATTAATATGACTTCATGGCTGTCGCAGTAAATTCATCAAAGGAAACAAGAAACAAAAGCCCTGTTTAAATCCTTTAAAGCAGTGGTAACCCACATTTTCTTAGAGCTTTTCCAATTCCATAGCATTCTTTGCACACAAAGGAAAAGGACGCTTTTGCAAATGGCAGCTTTATTCTCCAATAGAAAAAAATAAGTTGTGTTTTTTATGTTAAAAAGAATAAGTGGAAAATTAGATGAATAGAAAAGATAAGTTGTGTTTTTTATGTTAAAATAAGTTATGTTTTTTATGTTAAAAAGAAGGGACTAAGAACATCCATCAGCAAATTTTCTCACGGATGGCTTTTATGCCAAACCTATTTTGACCCTTTCAAACATGTCTTTACCCTTTCTTTCATGTCTTTTTTTCACATTGACCTATAAAAGCTTGCATTGTTAATGTTCTGTCAGTTGCAGTCCATCTTGGCGATGCCACGTGAACGCCTTCTTCTCATTGGTTCTTCTGGAAATAAAACTGGTGAGCTACATGTATGTTCCCAATTGTTAAAGCTACACTGGAATGTTTATGAGAAAATCTTTCAGTTTCATTTGGAATTGCTTATGTCAGACTCATTTCTATTTACTTTTTACAGTCAAGCCTCATCTCCCGTCACGGACTCCCCAGCGTATGAAACGCAGAAAGCACAGCCATCAGGAGAGACCTTCTGATCACGGCGGACAACTTCCTCTCCTCTCTGATTCCACAGTGACACCCTGGCGAGCCCTCCTTCTCTCCGACTCCTCTTTTTCATCTATTCATGTGGCCCCATCTCCAAAACCGCCTCCATCGACCCCTCATCTTGGCAATCACAATGAAGAGTTAACTTTAAGTTTCAGCTCGAGCGGTAAGATTCTGAGGAAGACAGATTCTTTTTTTTAAGGTGTAGCCCTCTTTTTTTCTTTATGAAATTACTCATGATAATTCAAAATACAGTAGTATTGTGGTAGTAGCTTGACTATAGTGTGTATGTAAACCTATTCACATTGCTCTATTTTTCTCTTTAGATGAAGGATGCAAAGAATTAATCACACAACAGAAAATGTGGACCCAGTCAGTGACACCTCGTCCAACACGTCTCCCTCCAATGCGTCCCATTACCAACCTCAGCTTCTCTCGCAGCTTCACTTTCTCTTTCTTTGAGCTTCCTCTGCATCAGTCACCTCGATGGCGTTCCGAACGTATGAAAAACCTTATGCAGCTTTTGAGACAGACACATTACTGATCCCACCCTCCCAGAAAAAAAAGAAAAAAAAAACCTAATGGCTGTTATCTGTTTTGATCAATTAGAATATTCATAAACTCTTAATTACGTGTGTGTTTGGCTTGATCTATCAGTTAAATAACCTAATGGGCATTTTAAATGATGGAGCAGGCCACCAGTTTTCAGCAGCTATCTTGGCCGTGCGTTTTTTTCTAAATCCCTCAAAATTCAAAAAGCCTCCAATATTCACTTTCTAGGGAGAAAAAAACTGTTCTGGGGGTTGTGGACCGGGCTCTGAGCGTACTGTGTGCAGCTTTTATGTTCTCCTCCAACTTGTGTGGAATTTTGCTAGGTAATCTGACTTTCTTACCGCATTCTGTAATGGTGTGCTCTGAGAGATCATCTGGAGTGCCATGGGAACTTTTACCGAGGCAGAGTAAATTTCCATTTTCTTTGCTGCTTTTGCTTAAACAAATAAATAAATATGTATAAATTGAGATCCAATGATCATTATTTTAATGCTCATACTTTTTGTGACCCGGCTGGTGGTGTACCATGAAAATCTAATAGGACATTAAAGGTTAAAGCATTATTGGCTCAACCAATGGACCCTGAACACTTCCTTGAGTGACGGCAGCTGTTGCGGTGCACTCTGGGACTTGTAGTATCTGATCCAAACTAAATGACAAGACCAGTTATTTTGTCCCAAATAAAGATGTCTCACATCACATCCAAAGACTTCAGTTTCTCATGATTCAATAATGTTAGAATACAATAATTGATAAAGTGGTTGTATCCCAACCGAGAGATTGGAGGTTTGATCCCCGGCCATGAATCATGAAGTATTTATATCCGTTATGTAACAGTATAAATTATCCTTGAGCATGGGGAGTGTGCCATGCAGTTGCCTCGTTTTTCCTGATGTACTCTTTGTTTATCTGAAACAGTATAAACTATATAGATTACAACATTTTAGGATTGCGTAGTTGTATTTCAGAGGGGAGAGACATTGAAGAAAGATGCGCTTGGAACCTGATCCCAGTCATTTTTGCATTCTAGAATTATGTATTGGAAGTGCAACTATTCCTTTATTTCCACACAAACCATAATTGAAGCATTCAGAGCAAGAGAACGGAGCTGCTGGACTAGGACTGAAGGGGGTTGTAAAAGCTCTGCAGTGTCCGGAGTTCAAGGGTTCCCCATGCCCAATCTCCACCCTCCTGGAGTCACGTGTGTTTTTGTGTGCTTTGCTCCCTCCCTACTTTCACTTTGGCACGTGAACTCCTGCAGCTAACCTAGCATTCAAATAGGTCATCCCTTCTTGCGCATTCGCTTGAGCTGAAAAACCTCCCTACTCAAGTTTCATGACCTTTCAGACAGAAAAGTGCTTCAGAGTTAGGACACATTGAAGGCACACGGTATAAAAAGTGAAGATCCTCTGTTTTATTAATCCCTAAACTTGTTTTTAAATGGACGACTCTGAGCAAAATAGCCATCCCGACAACGGGCATTATCTTGCTGTGGCCCTGGATGAGGCCCAGCTGGAGATTATTGGGCAGCGAGTAAACACATCAATGTCCTTCTTGGAGAGGGTCAAGATGATGATTGCATCATCATCATGGTGAGTCAAAGAAGGTCAGATTTTCTGCATGCACTCTCCACAGCCAATATCTAACTCTCTGTGTGGGTTTGCATTGCATTCAGGTGTTCAGGCGCCAGGATAAAGACCACACTGCTGGGCTTGTTTCCCATCCTGTCGTGGCTGCCTCACTACTCCATCAGAGAAAATGCAGTGGGAGACCTGATGTCAGGGCTTAGCGTGGGCGTTATGCATCTGCCACAGGGTGAGCAACGTACAATAGAGCAGAAACTATCATTAAAAAAAACACACACACATGTAAACACGGCGTCTCGCCGCACGGGTAGTTAGTGCTTATGCTTCACAGTTCTAAGGTTCCAGGATTGAAGCTGAGTTTCAGCTGTCCTGTGTGGAGTTTGCATGTTCTCGTGCTTGTGTTGATTTTCATATCTAATTTGATTTCCAAACACATGCTGTAAATGTGATTGAGAATAGTTGTCTGTTTGTGCAGCAATTGACTGGTAACTAGTCCAGGGTCTCTTGCTCAATGCCAGCTTGCCAGTGACATGAGAACAAGCCCTAAAGAAAAGGGATTAATGCAAACAAGTCAACAACTAACTATACAAAAAAAAAAAAACACCCAATCTAATGAATGGATTTAGTGAGACATGACTATACAGGTGACTTGTTGGTCTTGACTATATCTATATGATGTTAACATAATTGGTTCTCAGAGACAGCTTGGCTCACCATCGTCAATTTCATCTCAAAGCATAAAACTTCCACGTTCCATTAACCTCTAAGGCATGTGTCTTTTGTCTCTATCCTGTGCAGGTATGGCCAACGCCATGTTGGTAGGCATTCCTCCGGTGTTTGGCCTCTACACATCGCTCTACCCGCTGATCATTTACTTCATATTCGGCACTTCCAAACATCTCTCCTTAGGTGACTGTCACATTCAAACAAAAATGTCAACAAAATATACATCCTTATGCCTTGTGTCAGAATTCTCCACAAACGTGTGGAAATTATTTTGTGGGTGAATACACAAAAATAATATGGATTCACAATGGTACATCCTGATCAGCCTTGTGTTTTCACCGCCATGATGCCTGATGGCGTTCAAAATAGGTACCAGTACCATAAAATATGCAACTTTTGATGATGGAAACAAAAATTACACTAATATGCCAAACTAATCCTGCTTGGTGTACATATAACTTTGAAACTCAGCAAATAGTGGGTTTATGTTTCAGGAACTTTTGCTGTCCTGGCCATCATGATTGGGTCTGTCCCTGCTATTGTGGAGTTGCCTAATGATGGTGCTGATGTGGCGGCAGCTAAAGTCAACATAGCTGTACAACTTACCTTGCTATGTGGTCTCATACAGGTAAACACACACACACAATACATCATTATCTATTTTTTGACAAAAATACCGCCTTTTGAAAATTTAGTTTGTTTATCCTAATATTTATTTATGTATATATATATAAACATATTGTATTGTATGTATATATATTTATTTTATAATATTTATCGCAGCTCACATCAATTCCAGATTTGAAAACCGCTAGCGTGCGTGTGTATGTACAGTATGTGCGTGTGTACTTATCCAGCTCCTACTGTATCTGCTGCGCTGTGGGTCTGTGTGCCGTTGGTTGTCCGATCCTCTCATCAGAGGCTATACAACAGGTGCTGGCCTGCATGTGGTTGCCCTGCAGCTTCCCCTCATGACCGGAATCATTGCACAGAGACACACTGGACTTATAGCCTCCGCATGGGTTGGTTGTAGTTACACACACACACACACACACGCACACAAACAGAAACACGGACAATTTCTATTCAAATGACAGCATGTCATGATAGTCATTTAAACAAGTTAAACATGTACAGTATTATCCGGGGCAGAGGTCCGATTCTTTTGCATTCCACCAGCATCCACTTTTCATTTCCACCACTTTCTGTATGTACATTTTATCATCAAACTTTCTCTGCTGTCAGAACAGTGGATTACCCCCCCCCCCCACACACACACACACACACACACATACACATACTCACTAACAGTAATGCTTTTTAAATGCTCTTTCTAAAGACGATGATGATGAGGATTATATATTAAAGCATCTGTTGGTTTGATTATGTCCTCCTTTTCCAGACTTTACATGATGTCCTGTGTGGGGTTACCAGTTTGGTACCTGGAACTCTGTCAGTCACTGTGGTTTCTATGGTGATACTCATTGGTGGCAAAATACTGAATAAACATTTCAAAAGCAAACTGCCTGTGGCCATACCTTGGGAAGTCATACTGGTGAGCAACACATACAAACAGCCATGTGAACAAATGACTGTAAATAGTTAATCTGTTCATCTGTATTGTTTTTATGGGTTGTTTATGCATTTTGTGTTTTTGATATACATAGATTAAAGAGGTTCACAAGTCTTTAAGTAATTGTGTGTTTCATTTATGTGATGAGCTGCTTAATTCACAAAGCTGCAAAGTGTCAGGGCTTTAACCTCCAGTTGAACTGCTTTAAACAGGATGTGATACAACACCGTGTTTGTGTTAAATCTGTTGTTTTTGCGGGGCCTACAGATTGTCCTGGGTACTGTGGTCTCGGTGCAGATGGACCTGGCTGAACAACATAGAGTCCAGGTGGTCGGAGACATTCCTTCTGGGTCAGTGGTATAGTCTTATTGTCTTTTTTTGCTTCTGTTTTCATTTCAACTTCCAACATTTCTATTACCAGATGCTAATTCTATTGTTATTGTGTATTGACATGAATTACACAATCTTGAATAGAGACAATGAATAGAGGCTATATGTTGACTGACCCATATTTGCTGTCTTACTATCATAATAATAAGCTCCACATTTTAGTCTTAAATTGGCATGTTTAGAACTAATGTTGTTGTTGTTAAGATATATATATATATATATATATATATATATATATATACATTTAATGTCTGTATTGACATCAATGAGTAGAGATGGTTTTCTTTTAGAGTACAATCACAACATCATCTTTTTCCAATTAACCTGTTCACGGGTGGAATGTTCCAAACAATCTTTTGTCTCACCTATCCCAGCTTTTGGGAATGTATTGCAGGCAAAAATAAATTGCAAAAAATCAAATAAATAATTAAATAATTTTGAATAATAATTAAAAAAAAATAATTAACCTCATGAGTTTGAACAATAAATATTCTATTTTTGAGGTGGGTGTATTAAATTGAAAAGATGCTGAAAATGATTCATAAATCATTGTATTTTGTTTCTATGTTTTACACAACATCCCAATTTCTTTGGAATTTGGATTTGTTGATTACTCTGCTAAATCTTAAAGAAAAACATTTTTTGAACAATAGTGAGAAGAGTATTGAGGGCACATTGTTTCACTTAGTAGATTTGGAATTGAATCGTCATTCAATGGGTGTTTTCCTTTATCGTTCGTCTTCTGCAGCCTGTCACCCCCCATCATCCCCTCTCTCACCATGGCCAGGGAACTGTTCATTCCAGCTTTCTCTATCGCTCTGGTGGGATTCAGCTTCCTGTCAGCTATGGGCTCCACGTTTGCCCTCAAACATGGTTATCACTTTGACTCCAGTCAGGTACAGCCCGCCTAACCCAGTTCTTCAAGAATTATTAGTTTCTCAATTTCCTTGTCAAATATTTGAGGGTCCACTTTTTTTAGTTAGCAGGGTGATTCATGCTAAGAGAAATCACCTCAGGTCCATGACAGTGCTAGTACATTGAGGACCATTTATTTCAAGGGACTGCAATAATAGCAGTATTTGTTCTAGATGTATTGCGACCATCCTATGAGCTACATTACATCAGTGTTATGTTTTTTCGATGTTGTTTCCAAGTCATTTTGACATTTTGTAACAATTTGACAATTCCATTTAACTTGCAGAGTTGTCTTTCCATTGACACCATACTGACACCATACTGACTCAAATAGAAGACTGCTGGGCTAGTTGATATCTAAACTCACCACAGCAGTTTTCCCAAACATCACTTCAAACCCTCTCCGAGCCTCCACTGATCATTTTGAAAGATTACTTTAACATGTTTTATTTGTTTCTTTAAATTATTTTTTTAGCCATCTTTGTTCCTCCTGCCCTTAGGACCTGCTGGCTCTGGGTTTGTGTAACTCCATAGGAGCCATGTTCCAGTGTTTTGCTGTCAGTTGCTCCTTCTCACGCAGTATGGTTCAGGAAAGCATCGGCGTGAAAACACAGGTATCGTTTGTTTCTCGAAAAGACTCTTCTGTTGAAAGAGCAACATGATATAGCGTCATTAATTTTCATTCTACTACTACTATTTATGTTTATGTTCTAAGTGGTTGGCCCAAAGGAACTATTTCATGGACTTTTATTTTACTTTATATATTATGAAATAGTAACTACAGACAATCAAAGACAATATACATTCTGCTGTTTGATAACAAAGAGGTACTTTTTCCTCTTTTTTATGTTACCTTGATTTTTTCTTTATTTGTTCCTGTATTTGTAAAACTGGAATATGAGTAACAATTTCTTGTAAATGTTATACTGCAAAAACGGTGGGTGTTTACAAGCTTTGCACTTCAGCCAACTCCTTCTGAGCATTAGTGTACTAGTTTTCAATTGTAAATTTTAAGTATCCTGATATTTGCTCAATAGAAATGATGATGATGGTAAAAATGTAAATCCCCATGTTTGTACTTCCTATTGCTCACATGCTCCTTGGTGGTTTTGCTCTTCAGATGTCTGGCTTGGTATCAGCCCTGATGATTTTAACCGTTTTGCTAAAGATTGGTCATCTCTTCGAGCAGCTGCCAAAGGTAAAATCTACTTGTTATATCATTGCAGCTATTTTTATTCCTGTAAAAGCATCTCTTGCAGTCATACTTACACATTCGAGCTCTGTTGAAAATTAAATGCATGAATTCACTTTGTCTTCCTCCCACTTCAAATACCAAGTGGTAGAAAATGAGTCAATGGTTGTCTGACTGTTGCTGTGTGTCAGCCTTGGTAGGACTGGCAACGGATCCAGGAATGAATAGAAACATGCTGTGTGTTCCAGGCAGTGCTAGCAGTCATCATTGTGGTGAACCTGCAGGGGTTGCTGGCTCAGTTTAAAGATGTGCTTTTGTTATGGAAGTCTGACCGATTGGACCTGGTAGTATACAAACGCACATTCAATCTGATACATATTCTGCACTTGATTATCAAGACACTTACCCTTGCCTTCTTGATCATGAATGTTTGACCTCTGCTCTGGTATTTCCCAACTCAAGCTTGTGTGGTTGGCATCACTTATTTCAACCCTAGTTCTAAACCTGGATTTGGGTCTGGCAGTGGCCATCGCCTTCTCCCTGCTTGTGCTCATCTACAGAACCCAACGGTCAGTGTTGTTTCTCTACCACATCAACTGTTTGTGTAATATTGCAGTCTGTACGTTTAAGCCTTCAATTGAACTGACCACCTCACAATTGAACACAGAAAGGATATAGGCCTAAAATAAATACTTCTGTTTCTTTTTTACTTTGACTTGCAAACACAAATTTGAGATACAAGCGCTGTACCCACTCAATCCACTTCAAAATGAGCTGCGCTTTGCCAGATAGTAGAACAGTTCTTCAAAAAATAGGCTTCAAGGTCTTCATCACTCCCAGTTGTAGTTTACTGTTTATTTTGTTACACTCTAATTGTTATAATTGTTTTTTTATAAAGTACATTATAGAGTGCTATTTTTCTTAATAGATGATGAATTAAAGCCCTGTCTGTGTGTTTTTTCTAAGCTTCTTTCCCCAATTAGCTTTGGAGTCATTTGCCATGTTGTATGAATCTTTCTCTCATGTGTCCATACCTTCCAGCTCCCCCATTGCTGTCTTAGGTCAAATTCCTGGGACAGACTGTTACAGAGATGTGCAACTCTACACTGAGGTGTTTTCACATTTTCTATTACCTTTAATTTAATCTTGCAGCAGCTGTAACTATGAAAGATGTGTTGCTTTTGTGCTATCGTTCATGGATACCATTTAAGATAACCTAGAAAAAGTTGAGCAATACAAATCCTAAAAAGCTGAATAATGGAGTCTCCACATATAAAAAATATAGTAAGTGATATATCCTTGGTCCTCTCTGTTGGATCAAGGCTGCATCCTTCTTTCATTAGCAGCCGTGTTCTTTGGTTCTTTTTTGCAGGCAAAGATGGTTCCCGGAGTTACCATAATCCTTTTTCCCAGTCCAATTTATTTTGCTAACTCTGAACTGATCTTCACTGAGATCACACAGGTGGAAAACACACACAAACTAACACATTTGTAATGCAATTGTCTCTAACGCTTCCACTTTCTGTTCAGATCGTGAGTCATGCTCAGACGGAGAACCCGATAAGAGTCGAAACTTCCTCGTCGTCCTCCACTGATGTCCCGACACAAAGCCACTCCTTGATTCTGGATTTTAGCTCAGTCAACTTCATGGACACTGTGGCCATGACAGCACTTTGCAAGGTGATTAATCAATTCTTTCGATATTTATTTTGTAGAAGTACAGTCGAGACAAGATGACTGGACTGGCCTTAGCCTTCTTTGTCAAAACTCAATTCGCCACTAACCAATGCCCAAATAACTGCGATTCTTGTGGAACAGCAAACCAAGATTTCCAGGACATCGCAATGGTGATCTCACAATAATTGGTCATAAAAATTCTTTATTCATAGTTTATTTGCCTTCAGCCATGTCATACACAATATGTATGACTACTGGAGCATGATTAAAACATGCACCCATTAGAAACAATTTGTTACAATTTAATCAATGAATTTTCTAAATGTTTTTCAATTCACATTTGAGTCGACAGAGACGTATCTGCATAAAAAATGTTTAGTTTCCATCAGATTACTACAAACATTAAGTACAGTTTTAACAAAGTGTATTTAAAGGGTTATGATTTCAATCTGTCTTTTTGAGCTGACTATACAAGGTAACTAGTACTTTTCATGTTATCATAGTAAATCACAATATATCATTGGCCTAAAGTAAGGAGCATTTATTTTTCTTCAGCTGTTTGTATCTAATTTGGCGACCTGAAATGTAAGTCTGCTGATTAGTTTTTGTTGGTCGGAGGTTAATGTTCACAAATAATGTAAAAAAAAAAAAAAAACAACGTTATTTGCAACAAAACCCATTGACTCCCAGCCGCCACCTTGATTTGTACTTTGAAGGTATGTTATATTTTCAATATGTCCTTGTTATGTCTTCAATACATGTATGTCAGTATGTTGTGTTTTCAATATGCAGTTAACTTATTAATTATTTCCTACCGCTTATCCTGTTCACAGTCATAGGTGAGCAGAGTGTGGGTGAGAAGCAAGATATATGCTGCACTGGTTGCCAGTCAATTGTGTTGTATGAAAAATAATCTTCATCTCATATTTAATTTGCAGATAAGCAAAACACACTTAGAATTTGTGGTAAAATCTCTTCTAAGCTTATTGAAAGTCAAATTGTGGTAGCCAAGTAACTTGTACTTTAAATTTGAGCACAACGTAGTTTTTTCCTCCACTTTCAGAAAATCCAATTCAAATGCTCATCTATGAGTGATACGAAACCGTTCATTGGTTCCGTTATCACCAAAGTTGATAAACACCTTGTTGATTGCACACTGTCAGTTTTTGATGAATGACCAACCAATCTTAGTCACGACTTCATCACATGTTTGACCTCACTGACAAGCAAAATAATAAACACAAGAAACTCACCAAGCTTCTTGACAGATTTTGCATGGCTTGTGATGTTCTATTTGTGTTCAACAGCTCGTGGAGAACTTTGAAGCCTCGAGTATCCGTGTTTTTCTGGCCTCATGCCCGGGTCAGTTTTATTGCATGTTTTTTTTTTTTCTTTCTCATTCATTGTGACACGTGCTCAAGCTTACACACACCCAATTTAGACGTCAAGTAGTGGCAGACACCTGCATGTTTCTTTTTCCAATGGACACACACGTGTCACAAACATCTTTATCTATAAATGTGATTTTTGATGACGTGACTGAAGTGCATACTATGTGAGGTCAAACTTGAAGTGTGCTGTGTGTCAATAGAGAGTCTTTTATCCCAGCTTTGGTATCACGGCTGCATTCCCAACAGCCTGCCAAGCTCCTGCATCTTTCCATCAGTCCATCACGCCGTCCATCGTTGCATCAGCGCCCCTGCCTGTGCTTCTTGAGGTATTTGTGTACAAGCAATTAAAAAGTCATGTTCCCTTTAAGTACCACACCCTTGATGTCAATGATTGTCTTCATGCAAACTACCCAAGAACATCTTATCATTTTTCTATAACGATAGCTGAGCAAAGCAGTTGTTATGTTTGCATAGCAATTATTTGTCATGCATAGGTTTTAATTGTATTCATTCAGCTCTTCCCAGGAAATTACCTCTGATGCAAGATAAAATAGAATGTACAACTTGGACTGCTTCCTCTGTATGTATGTGTTATACAGCTCAAAACTCTGGCACCATTCAAAGTGGATGTCCAAATGTTGTAGTCCAATTTATTCATACAATTTTGCAGTCAAAACTATTATTAAATATGTGTGGTTACATTTTGGAAATATTAGTGCTTTTTGAATGAGGAACTTTGATAGTGGTCAGTTTTCTGACTATTTTCCGAAAATGAAACATTTCTTGTGAAAAGAAATACCAATTTTAAGAATGTTTCGCAGTCGTACAGTTTTGCAGTGTATATGAATTTATACATAGGAATCATATACAGTACGTCCCACAGCATCTTGAGGTGCCCTGAAAAAAAATTGGCACTTCATTTCACTAACATCATTAGTAATTGAATGCAGTCGTAATCTGTGATTGCACTCATTACATTCATTAAGCATCTACTACTTAGCACGCTTGCATTTGTCAATGTATGTAATTGTATATAATTATAATTATATATATATATTATATGAATATGTAATTATTATTGGGGTATACAAACAAACAACAAATCAAACCAATCAAGTAGTGTTGTGACTGTTAGGGCCCTTGATGGTGTCAGTGGCTATGATCTTTATTTTGTCACAGAGTGTTGGGCGTGGCCTGGTCATTTGCTGGCAAGTGTGCCAGTCAGCTTGTCCATGTTGTCCACTGTTCCTTTATTTTTCTATTATGGTTCATGATGATTATGGACTTCCTGGTGACACAACTTCATCTTTGTGAAGAGTGGTCATCAGTATCACATTCTGTGAATTTTGTTTTCGTTTTGTTGTCTGTTTTGTTTTCTGGACAGTATTCAACAGTGGTGTTGTCTGTAAAAAATAAACTTTGACGAAGGTGGAACACTCGCCTCCAACTGCCATGGTGAGTAGAATGTTCTTGTTCTCGATCAGGGGTGCTCGAACTTTTTCAGCTTACGAGCTACTTTTAAAATGACTAAGTCACAAAGATCTACCCACTACAATAAATAAATAAATAAATAAATAAATAAATAAATAAATAAATAAATAAATAAATAAAATAGTGCGTGTATTTTTGTAACGCACTTGGAAAAAGTCCAACTCCCATTCCGTATGAAAGTGATCCGTTTTTGGCTTCTTACTTGGTCCAGCAACCCCACTCATTTTTTATGGTCATAAACTTTATTTTGTTTAAAAGAAAAAAGCGAGTGCGTGCGTTGATTAGCTTATAAACTTTGGCGGTTTGTGTCTGCGCGGCCGTTACACATGTTGCGGTGAGGGGTTGTAGTCACTCTCTATTGCGCATGTGCGGTTCACTGTGATTGCCTCCCGACAGGCCTACCTGTATGTCAATCAAGCGATGGGCTGGATTCTAGCATACAGCATTTTTTTTTTTTTTTTTTTTTTTTTTTTTTTTAACGTTATGCGATCTACCAGTAGTAGCTTTGCGATCGACGAATAGAGCACCCCTGTTCTAGATCATACCCGTTAAAAAAAAAAAAAAAATATATATATATATATATATATATATATATATATATATATATATATATATATATATATATATATATATATATATATTTTTTTTTATATATATATATATATATATACTGATAATAATGTAGTGCAGTAGTCATATCCAGGACTACATGTTTTTGTGTTTGTTATAGTAAAAGGAAATAATAATAAAATAAAAATTAATAAAATAAATTGTTGAACCATCAGCATTGTCAAAGAGAGCAAGCTATTTTCAACACACGACTTTGGTCAGTAATTTGGAAAAATAACACACAAATAAAGATTGAGCAATAATAGGAAAATTACCAAATTATGACAGGGGATTTTGACCTGATGCAAGCGATATATTTCATTTAATCATGACATCATTGATCACGCATGATTAAAATGTGGCCAACTGATTCAGTAGCAAAGGGGAATTCTGCTTCCATGTAATAAAATAATCCATCAATCGCTCACATATTAATCTGTTTTGAAAGTAATCCAGCCGGCATCATATTTCTTCTGTCTGGTGAAATGATTGGACAGGAAACAATCCTGACTCCAATGGCTGATTTATCTAATCTCTCACAAATGCAAGATATGACAAGAGCTCGAGTTAAAGGAGGCACCATAAGTGTGCTCCACTGTTTCTTCTGGCTGAAGACTTGCTCCACTTGAATCAGATGGAAAACTCTTGAACAAATTCGATTGAAAGCCTGGGGACATATCTGCACATAGCAAGGAATCGTTTGTCATGAAGTGGACTTTGTAGGATGTCATCTTAGGACCTAACCAACTTGATTTTAATCAATTGGATGAGTTTATTATCCTGCCGTCTGACTTGGGAAAAACAAACTGAAGACTCAAGGTTTGTGGTTTTTTTTTTAGTTTTCATTGTTTTTACCACAGCAGGAAAGTATTTGTCACTACTTATTCTCTTTGCTTAGTAAGTATGGACACATAATGTGTATTTCAATTATTCCATCATAGTGTTATTGTTAACCTTCTGCATTGTAGATATGGCAGAGGGGGGAGGACTTGTTGACAGAGTCCACAGAGAGATCTTGGATGAAGACGCTGTGGACAAACTGTCCGGGACGCCAAAAATGTCTGTGTGTAACAAGGTCAAAAATTCCCTCAGGTAAATGTCATGAATCCTCATCCATTGATTGTTGCCATGTCCGCAAAACAATTTTCTGTTTTGGTCCTCATGCATATTTTAACACTGAGAAACCCCCTCACACTATAAAGCAATTAAAATCGTTACATTCATTTGTAACATTTAACACATTTTCCCAAGCTGCCCTTGAACATCTCACTTACAGCTCTTTCAGTTGAGAAATTATGGTAAAAAAGGTAAAAAAAAAATTAAAAAGTGTAGTCTGAGACTGACATCACTCGCTTTCTTCACTTTTCTCAAAAATTCATAATGCTTGAGATAAATGCTACCTTTAGTGTCTGATTATAATTTATGCTCACTCCAATCTAGGGAATCAAACATTTGTGATTGATTGCCATATACATCAGAATATACAATAATAATAATAAATGTGTGCACGTATTTCTTCCTGCTTGGACACGGTGGTAAACCGAACATGTTCTACTCATGTCCAGAAATCTTACAGCATCCCCTTTTTCACTTCTTATATTCGAACCTGAGCAGTCCCTTGTTATCTGCAATTAATTATCATACAAAGGAATTCATATTGTGCTCGCATGAAAGGGAAAGATTGACATTTGACATTTCCCCTCTTGTATTCCACACAGAGACCACGGTTCATGAAAACAAGTGAACCTTGTGCATTTCACCCCTAGGTCAAATCTTCGTCACAGGTGTTCCAGTCAGAGTCTCAAGAGCTCCCTGCTGGCTAGCGTCCCTGTTCTGTCGTGGTTGCCTCGTTATTCCGTCAAAGAAAATGCCCTGGGTGACCTCATCTCTGGGCTCAGTGTGGGCATCATGCAGCTTCCCCAAGGTGAGCTATTGTAGGCTACATACTGCATACAAACAGATTGCAGGCATTTTCACGCTTGCTGAACCTGTCAAATTAAAACTCAGGTGTTTTGTACATTTATTTCAATGTAATCAGGTGATATGGTGAATATTATTTTTTTTGTGGCCCTGAAGGTATGGCCTATGCCTTGTTAGCGGGTGTCCCTCCAGTTTTTGGCCTTTACTCCTCATTCTACCCCGTCCTCATCTACTTCATCTTTGGCACATCCAAGCATATCTCAATAGGTTGGTTATTCACAAGTCACCACATATTGTGTGGAAAAGGCTCTCGCAACTGTTATTTAGCACAGATTTCACATTAGATTTCATGGGACACCACCAAACAAAAATTTTAGAAACAGTATACATACTGAAATAGCCGCAATTTACCCCTAAATTTACAAACCCCAATTCCGTGGTGCGAATTCAAAATGACAAATTGTGTGCAAAATAACAAGAAGATTCATCAGTAGTTTGAACATTATATATTTTGTATTTGTAGTGTATTCATTGAAAATAGTTTGAAAAAGATTTACAAATCATTGTATTTTTTGTTATTGTTGGAATTGGGGTTCTTATTATGAAATCTGGGCCTATTTAACTCAATACACTTCTGATAAACAAACAGGAAACATGACTTGTTGAGTATTTGATATAACGCTCTCTCCTTCAGGAACATTTGCAGTGATTAGTGTGATGCTCGGTGGGGTTACGGAGCGATTAGCCCCAGACTCAAACTTCATGACATGGGACAATGTGACCAACATGAGTGCATTGGACATCCCTGCTCGCGATGCGGAACGAATCCGAGTGGCTGCTGCCGTTACTCTCTTAACAGGCTTATTTCAGGTGTCGTTTTTGTTTCCATACCCACTAACAAAGCCTGCATTTCTATATTCATATGTTTTGTTGTCCAATCAATGTAGCTCCTGCTCGGCGTGGTCCATTTTGGGTTTGTGGTGACCTACCTCTCGGAGCCGCTGGTCCGAGGTTACACCACAGGTGCCGCAATCCATGTTATCGTGTCCCAGCTCAAATACACCTTTGGAATCAACCCCTTGAGATACAGCGGACCGCTCTCCTTGTTATATGTATGTTAGGTCATTGTGCTCATATCTGTATTTGCAGATCTAAATACAAAAGTTGTAAAAATGTGTGCTTTTGCCACATCTCTTTTCCTTTATCTCGCATATGTTGTTGTTTTGCAGACAGTGCTGGAGATATTTTATCTCGTTCCACAGACCAACATCGGGACTCTGGTGGTCAGCATTGTCTCCATTATTGCCCTTGTCCTTGCAAAGGAGCTCAATTCGTACTTGAGTAAAAAAATTCCCATCCCAATACCTGTGGAGTTGATTGGTGTGAGTATAAGGCACATAAATATAGGGGCACTGCATTTAACAAGGAAGGCATCAATCAGTCAACACGCTTTTACTCCAGATCACCGTAGCTACATTGGTATCCTGGCAAATGAACTTACCAGAGAAATATGGAGTGGATGTGGTTGGAGAAATTCCATCAGGGTGAGAAACAACATTTTTGAATCAATGTGGGGGTTTTATTCAATTTCCTTGACTTATCGGGCAGCCTCCAGCCGCCTGTTCTCCCGAGAGCTTCGCTCTTCACTCAGGTGATTGGGGACGCCTTCGCCCTGTCCGTGGTGGGATACGGCATCGCCATTTCACTGGGAAGGATCTTTGCACTGAAATATGGATATAAAGTAGACAGTAACCAGGTAGGACACAAGCACGCTGATCAGGATGTCGAAATGATTGACTTAAGGCATGTCCCTTTTATGCTTAAGGAACTGATAGCCTTGGGTCTCAGTAACTCCATTGGGGCAATGTTCCAATGTATTGCCGTCAGCTGCTCCATGTCACGCTCTATGGTTCAGGAGAGCACAGGAGGAAAGACCCAGGTGGGCGGAATAATCCTTTTTCGATTTCATTTTCTACTTAGTCAATTTTCCACTTCTATTGTTATTGTCAAGAGGAGATTTAAGAGTCAGTTGTTTATTGCAGTCTTGGAAGCTTTATTAAATGAGACTAAAATGTTACTTCCTTTTAGCTCTTAAGATGTCAGATTAATTGGTTTTGTGGAAGACAAATGTCAAAGCCCAAAGTAAAATTATCAACATCACACAGCACCTAAAGCACTGAAAGGACTACATGGAAGAATGCTGAGTTTACCATTTATCATTTAGGTTTGTAAGAGGAAGAGAGGCAGGCCCTGATTGACGTTCTCCTCCAATAATTGTGTTGTGGCTCTCTTCAATGCAGGTTGCTGGGGCCCTATCAGCCATTGTTATTCTTTTCATCACCCTTTGGATTGGAGCTCTTTTTGAAAACCTACCCAAGGTCTGTGTGTTCATGTTTATCTAGTTTTTAGAATGAGATCTAAAATATTCAGGAGCATTTTTAGATGGCAAAAAAATGGTGGAATACCAACTAATCGACTATCATACATACGTGACTTGAAACCACAAATCCATTTCATGGGTTCATTTTTAGTGACCACATCTATTCGAGTCACCACCGATTGGTTGCTGCACAGCCCTACTTATTTCCATTATAAAATTGTGAAGGCCTTTTTTTTTTGTACATGAAGAGCGCATGAGAGCATCAACAACCTTTAAATGTAGAGGCAGCCACTCCACACAACACGAGTCATACACAAGATGGTGATTCTCTTGTTTTACAGTACAAATAAATACCGTAATTTTCGGACTATAAGTCGCACCGAAGTATAAGTTGCACCAGCCATAAAATGCACAATACAGTGAAAAAAAAACATATATAAGTCGCACCGGAGTATAAGTCGCACTTTTGGGGCAAATTTATTTGTCAAAATCCAACACCTAGAACAGACATGAACCAGCAACAACAGGCTAAACGATACGGTATGCTAACGTGACATATACACAAACGAGAAGCTGAGAACGGGTTATTCAAATAAGTATTACATAAATAACACGTTTATCAAACCATCTGTGTCACTCCAATTCATTAAATCCATCGATTGTCTTTTATGTAAACAATGCCACGTATGCGCCACATATGCGCCGCTGACGTCGGACTCGTAAGTTGCATTTCTAATTATTCCACAGACCCATATAATGATATATAAAGTATATTTCAAATACCTATCATATAACAACAATATTATCAAACTATCTGTGTCACTCCTAATCATTAAATCCATCGATCAAATTCCTCGTCCTTTATGTCAACAACGCCGCGTGCGCGCCGCACAGATCTAGTATACAACTATATTGTAGCGTTAACAAAGTACCAGGAAATACGTGGGTTTGGTAAACGGCTCTTTATTTAACAAAACAAGAGTTCAACGAGCCAACAACGACTGAACTGTAACGATAAAAACATATACAAGTTGCTACACGAAATAAAGTATATCAAATAACTATAACAAATACGTTTTTCAAACCTTGTGTCACTCCAAATCATTAAATCCTTCAAACGTGGGGCCCTTCGTCATCTTCGTCATCCTGTGATAGAATCCTTTGTCCTTATGTAAACAATCGCCGCGCTGCCAACGTCACTTGCAGGTCTACATCGCGGTTCGTTTATGCGGTTTCACTACATTGTGGATTTTTGAATTTTGAAAATTTGCAAAAGAATTCACATATAAGTCGCTCCTGAGTATAAGTCGCCCCCCCACCCAAACTATGAAAAAAATCGCGACTTATAGCCCGAAAATTACGGTAATATTCAAGTATCACATGCAGCACATGTGTTGTATCATGTATCACCATGCTTTGTTGTTTGACACTATTTGTGTTGAAGAGACAACAATTGTGCAGCTATTTCTGTTTTTAATCTTTAGTTTTTTTAAACATTATTTTTTTATATGTATACAGGCAATGTTGGCTGCCATCATCTATGTGAACCTACATGGTATGATGAAGCAATTCCTGGACATACCTACACTGTGGAGGAGTAACAGAACAGACATGGTGAGTTGGAAAAAAAAAGGGTACTCAGGTAGTCATAGTCGATGACAATTATTTTGCAACGTAAGTAAGAAGAATCTACTTTTTCATTGGAACGTAGGGAAAATTGAGTACTTAACAATCGCTTTTATACACATCTTGGGGATTCTGATGTGCCTGATCACCAATCAGATTTGAAATTAAATCACTTAGACAACCTTTGAACTGCCTCTTGCTAATGTGTCTGTAAGCAAGCCGTTCTGCATTTTTGGTTTACGGCACTCATTAACTGGCTAACTTATCCCAATCAATCAATCAATCAATCAATCAATCAATCAATCAATCAATCAATCAATCAATCAATCAATCAATCAATCAATCAATCAAGCAATCAATCGATCAATCAATCAATCAATCAATCAATCAATCAATCAATCATACTGTATGATTCAGCAGCGAGGTTGACAGAAAGCCTGGCATTTCAATGCTTCTCCACTAGACAGAACCAATATCATTGTTAAAGTTCAAAGGTAAGCAGAGCTGCATTGTTAGCACAGCGTTATCAGTGTCAGCTTCTGATAAGCGGCACATAGTTAAATGATTGCCGAAGTCACTAGCGTGGGGAGGGTGGAGTGTTTTTGTTTGGCGGTGTGTGAAATTAATTAAACAGATCAGCTATACGACTTTAGAGCCATAAGGGCCATGCTATGCTTACTACAACTGACTTGTTAGGAAAAAAAAGAACTAATGCAAGATTTCTCAATCACACTCTACTATTAGCTCATGGCCTTACACAAATGTCTTCTTTCCAGATGATCTGGCTCGCCACTTTCCTCCTTACCCTGCTGTTGAACCCTGACCTGGGACTCGCTGCCTCCATTGGATTCGCAATGCTTACTGTCATCTTTAGGACACAGCTGTAGGAAATATATCCAGTAATAGTATAATAATCGTCAATTATATTGAAACTTGTAGTTGAGTCATATTTTCCTCTCTTTTGTGTGTGTTTTATTCCAGACCTACGTACTCCAAATTGGGGCAAGTTCCAAACACAGAAACCTACTGGCCATTGGAGGACTACACTCATGTAAGAAATATGATATTTCAGAGTTAATTTAGTGCTTGTAGTAAATGTCTGTTTGGTACAAATTTTCAGCTCATTTTACAATATTTTTGTTTTCATTCGGAAAATGATTTGTCCAGTCAGCATTTGTCATACTATTGGTTTCCAAATGACAAAATGCAAAGTTTTCTTGCCACTACACAAACCTTTGTAACAACGATGTGATTTGTTATGCATTAGTTGTAGTTAAGTGCAAATGATGCATATAATGTGTCTGTTTTTACTGTTTACTTTATAGTGATTCATTTAACGTGGTCATAATGTTGTGTATTGTCGGGTATAATGATAGTATTGTGATTTCCCCTCCAAATCGTTGACTGCTGTAAGGTGAGAGAAGTGCCGGGTATTTTGATCTTCAAATCTTCTGCCACGCTCTACTTTGCCAATGCTGAAATGTATCAAGATGCACTGAGCAAGAAGGTGAGCCCCTCACCATTCAACACACACATTCTCAAGCGCGCACACAGTGACATGTTATCAATCGATTGCACAGAACATCATTTTTTTTAAAAGTTCTAAAAAACAAACAAACATTCCACCACAAACTTGAAACCCATTTATAGTAGTTATTCAAACTTTTAAAAGTGTACACATATTTGACCACATTAAAATTAAAGTATATAAGAATTACACAATATTGGAATAAAATTCTGTGTTTTTGTTTTGTTTTTTAGTCCCAGCTTTAATATAAGTGAACCGCAGTATAGTGACTCTACTCACGTTAATATGGACACTATCCTTTTACAACGATAATTATTCATGCACATGCAAATGTACATGCTGCTTGAAAGAATTACAGCCTTAAAATGGATCAGGAGTTACTTAAAAAATAGAACCCAATTTGTACAGGTAGAGACCAACAGGTCACCTACATTGAAAATAACGTGTGGCGTCCCCCAAGGGTAAATTTTGGGCCCTAGGTTATTCACGCTATACATAAATGACATTGCAAAGGCATGTTCCCTCAAAATGGTAATGTTTGCCGATGACACCAGTATATTATGTACTGGACATAATTTAAGACACATGGAAGCTTGTATAAACAGAGAAATGTCAATTTTACAAGCTTGGTTCAATGCAAATAAATTATCTTTAAATCCATCCAAAACTAAATATATGCTATTTGGGAAAAGAAAACCAAGCGAAGACTTAAACTTAGTGTCAAACGGTACCAAGATCGAACGAGTTAATGAGTATCAAATGCTTGGCATAACACTTGATTGTTTACTTAACTGGAAACAACAAATTACAAACTTGTGCAAAAAAAATCAAGAAATATGGCCATTCTGTGGAGGCTGCAAAATAAAATTAGTACATCTGCTTTAAGAATAATGTGTTTGACACTCATAGAACCACATCTACATTATTGTTCAGAGGTCTGGGGTCACGCATACCAGACATCAATCGAACCACTTTACAAACAACAGAAAAGAGCACTGAGGATCATTTGCAAAAAGCCGTACAATTCTCACACGAACAACCTCTTTATAAACACTGGAATCCTGAAGCTCCAAGACTTAATCACTGTTGCAGGACTGTTTAATGTGTACAAAGCTTCTAGATGTATGCTACCAGCAAATATTCAAAGCCTATTCACCATGAGGGACACAAAATACGACCTCAGAGGATTATTTAACTTTGACCAACGACAAGTGTCCAGTACACTCGGAGGTCAATCCCTGACGGTTGTCGGTGTAAGAAATTGGAACAAACTAAACTCTGACCTAAAACTATCCGAAAATTTCAAGGACTTCAAGAAAAAACTGAGAGCCTCTCTCATATCAAATTACGTAAGCTGAGTCCGCGGCAACCCTGGGACGAAAGCATTGATAGCTGTTTGTTACACTCGATACAAATCATTCAAATTCCAAATATTAGCATCATACATAACCATAAATTTTTTATGTTGGCTATTTTGAAACTAAATGTGTAAATGCACTAATGTACAAATATTAGCATCATACATAACCAGAAATTTTTTATGTTGACTATTTTAAAATTAATGTGTTACATAATATCTGTGAAGACTCTCATGAAATTGCTGTGTGATAAATATCTGTGAAAACACGAAAAATATTTGGATGAAAGTTTTGGGACGGGACTCGATAAGCAAGACTGCTTCCACCCGTTCCGTTTTCGGCAAGTACGAAGCGAACTCTAGGCTTTGTGAGGAAAGTGTGACTTTGATGATGTCTGTGTACAAGCTGAAATAAAAAAAAAAAAAAAAAAAAAGTTATATCACCAACATTGTTCAAAACGTCAACCAAGTCTTTTCTCCACATCGCATTTGTTTAGAAAAAAACAGATACAGGAAAAGCATGCTTGACAAAAGGCATATTCATAGAACACGTTTAATTAATTTTCATGTCAACTCGTCAGTATGATAAGGAATGGGGAGCTTTTTTGCTTCCCTATCTTGGGAGCACAAATAACCTTTCACAAATGCCACTCACTGTAAGATGACTGGAGGTATCTGCTCCTATGAAATTACTGTTAGGTTAAGATCGGGTGCTTGAAGGATTTCAATGTGGAATTCATTGTTTTCTGTTGCGCATGAATTCATATGTAAACACTTCCAATTCAATTGCAGTTATTCACATGTCACTCGACGAAAAACGAGGGGATGAGAAAACAGTACATGCAGTGCTGATATTTTCTGTTTAAAAAATGGGTCAAATGCAACAAAAAAAAATTTAAGACATAAAACATCTCAACATCAGATCCAAGCTGTAATTCTTTTTTGTGTTTTTTGTTTTGTTTAGCTTATTTTCTTGTGTACCCTTTTATATTGGCACAAATGAGAACTCTGTTAAGATATTCATCGAGTTTCACAACTAGTATCTCTAAATGCTGGATGCCTATTGCAGTCTTTTTTTGGTCAACATACAGCATACATTATTTTTTCTGCATATTAAACTATGATGTATCAAGTCTTTTTCAAGATGATCACTCTTGAAATGTTTTTCACAAATTCTACTCAGCTAGGACCTGTGTGGTTTTCACATGTTATCCAAGTGCTTGCGTGGGTTTTTAGAGTGTACACCAGCTCCTGCCCACATTATAAAAACAAAGCAAAAAAACATTTTG
This sequence comes from Syngnathus scovelli, assembly GCF_024217435.2. NCBI lineage: Eukaryota > Metazoa > Chordata > Actinopteri > Syngnathiformes > Syngnathidae > Syngnathus > Syngnathus scovelli. The sequence goes on from NC_090848.1 coordinate 18,802,440, forward strand.
GGGTGAGTATGAATGGCTATTGTGGTTCTGCGACCAGACCAGAGTGAACTTTTCACCTGAAGCTCTCAGTGAAAACAAGCGGTGGAGAAAATGGATGGATTGACATGTTTCAAATCTTTACAGCTTTAGTACTCTCACTGGTTGAGGTTTTGTGAAGAGGATTTCTGGCATGAGTGCTCAATGTGAACAAAAATAAATGAAACAGAAATAGGTGTTTGTGTATTTCATGTAAACAAAATAGTATGAAGATAAAAGTCAGGCTTACATGTATGTCTTTTGTTATGTACTGCATTTTAGTTTGGCTATGACATTACCAAAATCTTGTCAGCGAAGAAGAAACTTGAAGCCAAAAGGAAGAAGTATGAGATCAAAAAAGCCAAAAATGCTGCAAAAAACAATGTGGCAGACATGGTGAGAATGCTACACAAACACAAATTCCACATGTTACAGAATTGCTTTTTAGCCTCCCGCTCAGATATGAAACCAGATTGTCCACATTTACCCTTAACTTGATATATTTGCTCTCATTATGAAATAAATAAATCATTTGCTTGTATTTGCGTCCTTCTGGATACTCAGGAACAAGAGCTGGAGGAGCATGAGAAGGATATCGCCACCATTCAGTTAGAGACTGAGCCTGACCCTTCAATGCCCAGAGCCATCATCCTCGACCTCAGCCCTGTCAGCTTCTTAGACACTGTGGGAGTCAAGATCTTGAGTGGTGTAAGAAAACCATAGTTACCATTTGTCTAGCAGGCTTATGAAATGACTGGCAATATTTACTAATCATCTTGGAAAAAAGTACACGCCACACCACATGCACTCCCCTCGTGAGCTCTCAAAGGCACACGTTTTTTGTTTTTATTTGGGGTAGCAGGAGCACACTTGGTGTTTTGTGAAGGCATCTGCAGATTGTGGAATCTGGCCACCGCTTAACAAACCATTGCTTTCCATACCCTACCAGGTTTTGGACTTGTTGCCATCCAGCAAGTCCGACGTACTTAGTTACTTTGAGGATTATGTGCAACATTCATTTTTTGGGAAACAAAGTATTCCGTCCTTAGGGAATTAGTCACACAAAGATTAGGCTTCAATTAAAACCTTTACCTTTGACGTCACTTCCATTTATTGCAACCCACAAGGAATTCAATTACTGATGTAAAAACCCAATTTATTGTCCTATACTGTTTGCTGTTGTCTTTTTCAGATTGTCAAAGATTATGGGGAAGTCGGTGTGGAGGTGCTGCTTGCATCTTGTCAATGTAAGTTTCCTGGCATAGCTAGGAAACCATAGAACTGACTCGTTGACAACAGACATTAAATGCACAATATACATTTTCCATTTCCTGTCTTTCGTCTGCCTCATCACACTCTCATCATTCACTTGCCTTTCTGTTTATTTCTCTAGCTGGCGTTGTGAATAATCTGCACATGGGCGGTTTCTTCAATGACAAAGAGAAGTCTCCTATCTTCGCCACTGTCCATGAGGCTGTGCTTCACTGTCAGTCTGGGCAAACAGACTCAGAGGTGATGTAAAAATCGATGACACACATCCAAGGTTATTATTTTAGTCAGTAAAACTAATTACATTAAGATTAGGATTAAAATTCATCAAAGTGCATTATAATATAAACATGTTTCTTTTTTTTAATATAGAGAAATCAATACCACAAAACATTCTTTAACCACTCTCCTGATGATAATGACAAATGTATGGTAATAAACATTGCAGAGCTGATGCGCCTTAAGTAAACCTAAATTAGCTAAATAATAAAAATTTCATAAAACAGTCTCAGGCATGTGCTTGCTGACGCAAAAAACTATATTCACCACTAGTGTAACAAAATGTTATTTGAATTCTAAAGATTTGTATGGAAGGCCAATTGAGCAGTCCAAATTGTCCGTAGGCGTGAGGGTAAATGGTTGTATGTTTCTGTGTGTCCTGCAATTAATTGGCTGCTGACTGATTCAGGGTGTTCCCGACCTACTGCCCCAATGTCTGGAGTTCAGAAAGTGGTTGGATAGGTGGATAGTTAATTGAGAGAAACCAAAAATGCTCTCCACGTGTACCAGGTAAAGCAAGCAGCACTTGCGGGATGCAGTTACTGCCTCATGCGCCCGCTAATGGCGATATCATTGGAAAGAACGCCAAACTAGCCAGGAATTAACCAGAAAGAGGAGAGAATTTAGTCAGATTTGGATTTAAACATGCAGAAAATGATACTTTGGGGAGTGTGCATCGAATAGAATGGTTACTTTTTTTTACAGGTGATCACAGCAACACATTTCTGAATGCTGTGCGTAATTTTATGAAGATGGACAACTAGAAGAGGATATACTGGACTCTTTTGCATATGTGCAGCCAGATCAATTTAATGAATGGCAACCCATGAAAAGCAACAGAATTGAAATGAAAAAAAGTATGTGCTAACAATCCAAGTTTTGAATATAAATTGGAAGGATCGTGGATAAACCGACTCGTGATGGGGCTTAGTCTATCTGGTGTATGCATCAAATCATAGGTTTACGATTCCTGTCATGAAACAGCAGCTTTTCGTTCTACAGCATTTTCAAGTACTGTTCGAAAGTGTTGATTTTAAAATAAATGCACATCTGAAAATGTGAATAGATGGCAGGCAAAATGTCAAAATTATTTTTGGCAGGAAATGAGCTTTACACCCGAGCATGAAAACTAAAAGTGTAAGGATAAGAAATGAATACCATATTACATTCTACAAAAATTAACAGAACATACTGAAACCTTCTGGAGAATTTCGTCATGATGATGCCAGTGATGGTAAAACTAGGTGTGTTGTGTATTCTACACCATTACCTTTATAATTAATCAATTTTATTCTGTGTACTTATTTGATGTGCTACTCGCTTCATATTTTTCACCCAACCAATTCTCACCATTCTAACTTAGTCCAGCTGATAAAAAGGACTCAGCTGAGAACCTCTGAGGAAGGCAACTGAGTACACCAAAACTAGTAAGGTAAATGCAAAACATTTCCTCATTGTCTTTACATCCACGAGGTGGAAAAGTAATTGTTTTGGTCCTAACGACCATTCGTTCGTTTAGGTTTTCCCTTGTGTTTTCCTTTGAGCCATTTGGTCCGTTAATGATATCTATTGGCCACCTTTGATAATGACATGTTTGGGAGTGTATTTCCGGTTCTCTTCCCGTTTGGAACGAGAGCTCAGCGTTCAAGAGCTTCATAGTTGTGATTCCTCACGAGGGCAATGCTGGTGAGTAGACTAATAATGCAATGTGATTGCCAATGAGTATTTTGTTGAAGCTAGTTAGCGATGTATTATTGGGACAAGGAAATGTACATATTGCTAGTACTACTGTAGTCAATCTGTTCTGTGTGTACAAAATATTATTTTGGAAATCGTTTGAAAGACAATATAAATAAAAGCATATTTGTATTTCTTAGTTTTACAGCTTTCTGTTTTGCACATCTGTGTGAAATAAAGGAGAGGAAATATTAGAGGATCGTTTTGCATTCCCTTTGTTGGTCTCCTCACCTAGCCGTTTACACATGCTGCATAGTTGAATACCTACACGTTAAGTGAGGCCAGTATAGCAATCATACCCATGCTGATAATTAAAAGGGAGAAATATCCCAGCAACACTGGCAACAGCCTCTTCTCCTTCGAGCCTCGCAAAAATGACGTTCCTGTATTGTGCCAGAATCATCAGTTTGGAGAAACTACTACTTGCACTGTGCACGTGTATTAAGTGATAGCCTTTACTTCTACTGTTTAGAAGCCCATCATGTTAACTTGTAGAGTATCTGTTCCAGGAAAGGTCACAAATCGATGATGTCACACTGCCCAGTGATGTCGCTACCTCAAACCCATGTGGTGATGCCACACCCTGTGTTTCTACAGCTGCCATGACACAGTGACTGTCATCATCGAGGAAGGCCTCAGAAAGCCACTTTTGAATCCTGAAACTGCCGGGATCTCCTCACAGGAGGTGATTTAGAGTGCTATGTTTAAACAAGGCAGAACAAAACGTATTTCTCAACAACGTAACATCATATATATATTTTTTTTTAAATATAAATGGATTCAGATGATCCTTCGCCATATAGCGCTAATAGCCTACAGTCTACATCCAGTACACCAGTCATTGCGACAGAGCCTGATACTGTCCCAGAATGTAGAGAGACACATAAAACCCATGCGACACAAACTGAAGGAAAAGACTTGACAGATATGAAGGAGGTTTCCCTTCACTATGAAGAGCTATGGGGTAAGTCAGTGTGGTTATTGATACTAATGAATGGGGTCGTGACAGCAAAATTAAAATGTTTCCATGCAAGACCAATGTCACTGAAAAGCACTGGAATAAAGGATCAAACTAGTTTAATTTTGGTCAGTATGTTAACAATTAAGGAAGTTTAAAGGAAAACATTTTAAATGTTTCAAAAAGTGTGCAAAAAACGTTTTCCATCCACTGTGCGAAGGAGTGTGGCTTGTTATGGAGAAGTAACGGATGGATAGCTTATACCAGTGAATAGCTCCCACCATTCAAGGTTAGACAACACATTTTAGTGTATAATTTCCCTCCTTTGCATAAACCGTAAATGGTAACTGAACTGCCCTTATACAGTGTTTTTTTTTTTTCTTTTACTCCGTATGCCTCACATTCACCCATTCAAACACATATTCGTACACCAATGGGAGGCTGCTGCCATGCAGGGTACTGCCATGTCCACTGGGAGCAAATTAGATATGTGTCTTGCTCAAGGACATGCTATTTGTGCCAAGGCTAACAAATTTGTTGTGAAAAAACACGTTTAATGAAGGGGACAAACAATGTATCTCAATCAATCAGTTTGGTGATTTGAACAAGGAACATAGTAACTTTGCTCAAGGTTAATGGGACAATGCTGTTAAGTCACTATTCAATTCACTCTATTCATTGTGAAGAAAATACAATATTCAATTCACTATTTATTGTAAAGAAAATGCAAAACGTTTGGCACACAAGCAAAAGCGGGTAGCCAAATCCTCAGAGGGAGATGAAGTCAACTAAAATTGATTTAACTCTTTATTTGTTATTGTTCATGTCTTTTGGTAGAATTGCACACAGGGGAGTCTCCTTCACTCTCTGTGTCAAGTTCCTCCACTGCATCAGTGATATGGAATATAAAGAAAGAACTCCAACACGAAGAGATCCCTGTGTCTCATATGCACAACCCCTCTAGACCAGCCACACCACCACATGAAAAGACACAAGTGGATCAAACAGAGGGTAGCTATGGTATTCAGGATTTAGCTGGATCATCAGCAGATGGTATATCTGGAACTGTTTCTCCAAAACTCACCCAGGTCAGTGCAACTGGTTTATCCGCATCAGTGACAAAAACAGTAAAATTGTTTGGACCACAGCCTCAGGGTGTGTCTCTCACACACAAATTCAAATTAGAATCTGGGCCACATGGAAAGATTCATGTTTTAGAGGATACATCTGGACTTGAAGACATCATTGTATCTAATATAGATACGTCACATGTATCAGTGTCAGACTCGCATGGCACAACAAATCCGGACCAATCTGATTGTGAACCTAGAGTGACCCGTTCATGTATTCAAAAAGAAACATCTGATCCTTTGCCACTACCACGCAAAGAAGAACATTACTGTCAAACAAAGGATGTATTTGAAATTGTGCAGCCAGAACACAAATACGATATTTGTCAACATTTTCCAGTAAAAGAACCCAAAACAGAAACTACAAAATCTGATACAGTGGATGTATCTAAACTAGTCTCACCACAGCGCAATCATAAAGAGGACTTGTGTGGATGGGCACAAATCCCATCTCATACCAGCACTGTTAAAGATACAGGGAACTCGTTCCAGCCCAGACAACTACCACATCAAGAGGACCCTTCTGAACCAGTGCAAAATCCTGTATCAGATGCAAATGATATTTCTGGGCCGGATCCATCAGCATCCAGAGAGATCACTGTATCCGATCATGATTTAAAGACAATTGCTGAGAACTTATCCGACCCGCTTTTAAGTGTAGAGGACTTATCGGGGCCACTGCCATCCTTTTTTGAGGGAACACGCTTAATACATAAAGATGATTCATCAAGTCCAATGTTAAAAAAAGAGCCTATTCATGGACCTGTCCGACAGTCACATGGACATATCCCATTTCTTAATATAGAGGACCTAGCCAAACCAGTGCCAAATAAAACTGACATATCTGGACCAGGACCACCAACGCCACATGAGGACATGTCTGTATCTCATTTAAAGGATTCATTTTGCCCATTGATATCACCGCTCAAGCACTCTATCATATCCGATAGAGAGGACTTTTCTAGATCATTGACACAATCCCATGAAGATGTCACGGTTGCAGAGCTTGGCAGTTTTTCTGGATACCTCCCATTACCACCACAAGACCCTAATTTGATGAATAATGACAACTCACTAAAAGGGCCCGTACAGCCTGATGCAGAAGGCATAAGAGCACCACTTTCCTCAGCACATGGAGAGACTACTGACTCTAATTCCGAAGACATCACTGAATCAGTGCCATTGCCACTAATACAAGGCATTGGTTTTTATAAAGAAGGCATAACTGGGCCTGTGCCACCACAAAAAGGGACCACAGAGAATGTTACAGAAGGTATATATGAACGAGTACCATATGGAGAAACAAATGATAAAGAATACAACACTGATTCAGTGAGATCACCACAAAAAGAGACCACTGACTCACAAACAGAAAACGTGACTGGACATGTGCCATCACCACAAAGACATGCCGTAGAGCATCATGGAGAAGACATATCTTCCGATGTACGAGACATATCTGAACAAGTTCCATCATCACAGGAAGAAACCATACATCATCATTCAGAAGACATTTTAGAAGTAATTACGATTGGAGAGACCACTAACTCTGATACCACACGTATCAATAAATCAGTGCCATTACTACAAACAGAAAGCAATGAGTCTAAAACCGAAAACATAGCTGGACCAATAACATCACCACAAAAAGTGACCACTGACTCTGAAACAGAAGACGTGACTGGACCTGTGCCATCACTGCAAAGACCTACCCTAGAGCCTAATAGAGAAGCTGTATCTGAATCAGTTAATTTACCACAAGGAAACACAAATGACTCTGATACAGAAAAAAATATTGAACCAATTACATCACCACAAACTGAGATGGATGAGTCTAAAGTTGAAGACATATCTGGACTTATGTCATCTCCACAAAAAGATACCCTGGAATCTGACATAAAGGACATACCTGGACCAATTTTGTCACCACAAAGAGAGACCATAGATCCTGATTTACAAAACATATTAGTCTCTTTACCATGTGTGGACACCATTGACACTGATAAAGAAAACATAAATGAATCAGCAACATTACCACAAGTAGGAACAAATGAATTTAAAATAGTAGACAAAACTGTACCATTTCCACAAACACAAACAAGAATCACTGAATCTACAACAGATGACATAACTGGACCAATGACACAAAAAGACACTACTGACTCTGAAGCAGAGGATGTAAAAGGATCTGTACCATCAGCGCAAAAGCAGACCCCAGAGCCTGATTATGCAGGAGACATATCGGAACCAGTTCCTTTACCACACGGAGAGACCACTGACACTGATAGAGAAGACTTAGTTGAATCAGTGACCTCACCACAAATAGAAACTGCTGAGTGTAAAATAGAAGACATAACTGTATCAATACAATCATCAGAAAAAGGGACAAGTGACTCTGATGTACAAGACACATCTGGGCCAGTCCCATTGCTGTTTGCAGAGGTCAATGATTCTGATACAGAAGACATGACCAAGTCAGTGCCATCCACACAAATAAGAACCAATGAGTCCAAAACAGAAGACATAAATAAATCAATGCTATGCAACTCTGGACCAATAGCTTTACCTCAAGAAGGCCCTCCGAACTCTGGAACATTTCCTTTACAACAAGAAGAGACCAATGAATTGTACACAGAAGACCTTGCTGAACAATTGCCACCACCACAAATAATAACCACTGACTCTAAGACAGAAGGCATAAATAGACCACAAAAAGAGGACATTGACTCTGACACTGAAGATACAGCTGGAAAAGTGCCATCACCACATAGCAAGACCACTGACACTGATACAATGTACAATATTGGAAAACTGCCATCACCACAAAGGGAGAACTTAGATCCTGATACAGAGGGAATATCAAACCCAGTACCCTTCCCAAACAGGGAGACAACTTACTCTGGGACAGAAAACAGCACTGAACTTATTTCATCACCACAGGTGGAAACCAATAAAAGTGAAAGTGAGGATATAACTGACTCTGATATAGTGGACATAGCTGGAAAGTCACCATCACCACAAAAAGACATCATAGTGCATGATGCTGAAGACATGTCTGGATGGGTTCCTTTACTACAAGAGGAGACCATGAGCTATGAAGCAGAATGCAATTCTGGACCAATTTCTTTACATCAAGAAGAAGAGACTGCTAACTCTAGACCATTTCCTTTACAACGAGAAGAGACCAATGACTTGTATGCAGAAGACCTTGCTGAGCAATTGCCATCAACACAAATAACCACCACTGACTCTAAACCAGAAGGCCTAATTGGACCACAAAAAGTGGACATTGACTCTGATACAGTAGACACAGCTGGAGAAGTGCCATCACCACATAGAAAGACCACTGACACTGATGTAGAGTATAATGCTGGAAAACTGCCATTACCACACCCTGATGCAAAAGGACGATCAAACCCAAAACCCTTACCAAATGGGGAGACGACTTACTCTGGGAAAGAAGACAGTACTGAACTTGTTTCATCACCAGCGGTAGAAAGCATTAAAAGTGAAACTGAGGATGTAAGGGGGCTAATTCAATCACCACAAAAAGAGAACAGTGGCCCTGATACCGATGACATAGCTGGAAAGGTGCCATTACCACACATAGCAACAGCTGACACTGATGCAGAAGACGTTGTTGGACTAAATCGAGATTTAACTGAATCAGTGACATCACCACAAAGAGAAAGTGCTAAGTGTAAAATAGAAAAAGGGACAAGTGACTCTGATGTACAAGACATATCTGGGCAAGTTCCATTGCTGCTTGCAGAGACCAGTGATTCTGATACAGAAGACACAATGACCAAGTCAGTGCCATCCACACAAATGGGAACCAATGAGTCTAAAACAGATGACATTAATAAATCAATGCTATCCCCACAAAATGAGAGCAGTGATTCTGAGGTACAAGACATATTTGAACGAGTGGCTTTAATACAAAGACAGACCATTGAGCTGGGTACAGAATTCACATTAGAACAAATCCCTCAACCACATGGAAAGACCACTCAGTCTGATACAGAATACATCACTGAATCAGTGCCAGCCACACAAATACAAACAACTGAATGCAACATGCAACACAAACTATCACCACAGAAAGAAATAACTGACTCCGATGTACATGATATATTCGGACTAGGGCAATCACCACAAAGAAAGATCTTAGATCCTGACATTCAAGACACATCAGGACTATGTTCTTTACCATGTGGAGAGACCATTAACTCTGATAAAGATGGCATCACAGAAACAGTGCCTTCACTTCAAATAGAAACACTTGAGTCTAAAATTGAAGAGATATCTGGACTAAATTCTCTATCTTATGTGGGAAGATTTGATTCAGAGGAAATCATTGAAACTGTGTCTTCACAACGAATGGAAACCACTGAGTGTGAAATAGAAGACATAGCTGGACCAATTCAATCACCACAAAAAAATACTTTTGACCATGATTCAGAAGGCATTACTAAAACAGGTCAATCACTTAAAATGGAAACCACTGATTTTGAACGAGAAGACAGGTGTATACCAGTGCCATCAACACAAAGTGTGACCATGGAACCTGATAAGGAAAGAATATCAGAAGCAGTTTCTTTACCACATGAGGAGACAACTTACTCTGGTACAGAAGACAGCACTGAGCTAATTTCATCACTCCAGGGAGAGACCATTAAAAGTGAAACTGAGGATGTAACTGGACAAATTCGATCACCCAAAAAAGAGAATACTGACTCTGATTTAGACAAAGCTGGAACATTGCCATCACCACAAAAAGAGAGCACAGGGCCCAATATAGACTTATTTGCAAAAGTTCATCTACCACAAGGCAAGACCATTGGCTTTGATGAAAAAGGAATATCTGGACTATTTCCTTTACTACATGGAGAGACCCCTGACTGTGAAAAAGACATCACAGACACCGTGCCTTCAACACAAATACAATCCATTAAGTCTAAAACTGAAAAATTATCTCAACCAGTTTCTCTACAACACGTTGAGACAGTTGTCTCAGATACAGAAGAAATCTCTGAATCACTGTCATCACCACAAATAGAATCAATGGAGTCTGAAAAAGAAGACAGAACAGGAGTAAGTCTATCACCAGAAAAATATCAATTTGGTGTTCGTATGGAAGGCATTACTCAACTAGTTCAATTGCCGCAAATTGAAACGACTGATTCTGAAACGGAAGAGAGGCCAATACCTTCACCACAAAAACAGAGGATTGACTCTAATATTGAAGACATTGCTGAAAAAGTGCCATCACCACTCAGTGAGGTCTTAGCACCTCTTAAAAAAACTTTTACTTTGCCACATGACTCAGCTGAAGAAAATGCTACTGAACTAATGTCATTTCTACAGGTAGAAACCATTGAAAGTGAAACTGAAGATATAATTGGACCAATTCGATCACCAAAGAAAGACAATTTTGACTCTGGTAGAGTTGACATAGTTGGAAAAGTTCCTTCACCACAAAAGGAGACCTTAAAATCTGATGCGGAAAGACGATCAATACCAGTTCCTTTACAACATTGGGGAACAACTTGCTCAGATACAGAAGATAGCGCTCAACTAATTTCATTATCCCAGGTTGAAACAGTTGAATGTGAAATAACGGGACAAATTCACTCACCAGAAAAAGGGAACATTGGCTCTGACATAGAATACATTGCTAGAAAGGTGCCATCACCACAAAGTGCGACCTTAGATATTTATGAAGAAGGAACATTAACACCAGATACAGTGCTTTCATCAAAAAGAGAAAACACTGAGTCTAAAATTGAAAAAATACCTCAACCAGTTTCTCTACCACATTGCAAGTCAGTTGACTCTGACACTGAAAAAATCTCTGAATTAGCGTCATCATCCCAAATGAAAACAATTGTGTCTGAAAAGGAAGACATAACTGGAGAAATTCAATCATCACAATATCTGTATGATTTTGGGACGGAAGACCGTGAACCAGTTCCATTATCACAAATGGAAACCACTGATTTTGAAATAGAAGACAATACACAACTAATATCATCAACACAAAGAAAGAGCACTGATGCTGTTACAGAATATATTGCTGGAAGTGTGCCATCACCACAAAGTGACACCTTGGAGTTTTACAAAGACGAAACATCAGAATCATGTCCTTTGCCACATGGGGGTTCAACTGACTCAGCTAAAGAAGTAGTCACTGAACTATTGTCATCACCACCAGTAGAAATTAATGAAAGTCAAACTGAATCTCTAACTGGACCAATTCTATCATCACAAAATCAAAACATTGACCCTGATACAGAAAACAAAGCCGGAACAGTGTCATCACCACATAAAGAGACCACAGCTTCCGATGAAGAAGTCACTGAACAAATATCATCACCACAGGTAAAAACTAGTGAAAGGGGAATCGGAGCTCTAAATGGACCAATTCCGTCATCACAAAATCAAAACATTGACCCTGATACAGAAGACAAAGTCGGAACAGTGTCATCACCACAAAAAGAGACCACAGCTTCTGATGAAGAAGTCACTGAACTAATGTCATCACCACAGGTAGAAACTAATGAAAAGAAAATTGAAGCTCTAAACGGAGCAATTCCATCATCACAACATCAAAACATTGATCCTGAAGACAAAACCGGAACAATGTCATCACCACAAAAAGAGACCACAGCTTTCGATGAAGAAGTCACTGAACTAATATCATCACCACAGGTAGAAACTAGTGAAAGGGGAATCGAAGCTCTAAATGGACCAATTCCGCCATCACAAAATCAAAACATTGACCCTGATACAGAAGTGTCATCACCACAAAAAGAAACCACAGCATCCGATGAAGACATATTTGGAAAAGGAGAGACTATTGACATCACGGATATGGTGCCTTTACCAAAAATAGAAACCACTGAGTCTAAAATTGAAAACATATCTCAATCAAGTTCTCTCGCACATTCAGAGTCATTTGGGGCTAAAATGGAAAAAATATCTCAACCAGTTTCTTTACCACAACGAGAAATCACTGATTCTGAAATGGAAGACACGGGAACATTAACACAATCGCCACAAAGAGAAAGCACTGACATAACTACAGAATATATTGGTGGGAAAGTGCTGTCACCACAAAGTGAAAGCTTAGATATTTATGAAGAAGGAACATCAGAAGCAGTGCCTTTACCACATGGGGAGACAACTGATTCAGCTAAAAAAGGTATCACTGAACAAGTGTCATCACATGTAGAAACACTTAAAATTGAAACTGAAGATATAACTGGACCAAATCGATCACCACAGAAAGAAATTATTGACTGTGGGACAGAAGACAAAGCAACAATTTTGTCATCATCACAAAAAGAGATCACTGCGCGTGATGCGGAAGACAAATCTGGACAAGTTGTCTTAGAAGAAGGAGAAACCAATGATTTTGATGCAGAAGGCATGTCAATACCAGTTCCTTTACCACATTGCAAGACCCCTGAATACGATAAAAACTACAACTCAGATACTGTGCTTTCACCAAAAATTGAAGCCCTTGAGTCTAAAGATGAAAAAACAGCTCAACCAGTTCCTCTACAACCTGGGGAGAAAACTGACTCTGATAGAGAGGAAATCAATGAATTATTGTCATTCACAAAAAGGGAAACAATTGAGTCTAAAATGGAAGACATACCTGGCTCAGTTCAATTACCACAATATACATCTTATTTTGATTTGGACGACATTACTGGACCAGTTCAATTACCACAAATAGAAACCACAGATTCTGAAATGGAAGGCAGGCTAAGACAAATGTCATCACCTTGTAAACTGACCATAGACTCTGATATTGAAGATCTTGATGGAAAAATTGTTTCACCGCAACATGAGACTTTACATTCTGATACAAATGGAATATCAAAACCACTTCCTTTACTATGTGGTGAGAAAAGTAACACATATACAGAAGACGGGACTGAACTAATTTCATCAGCTCAGATAGAATTTGTTGGAAGTGAAATTCAAGTTATAGAATACAATGCTGGAAAAGTGCCGTCACCCCAAAGTGAGACTGTAAATATTTTTATAGAAGGAACATCAGAAACAGTTCCTATTCCACATAGAATGACAACTGACTCAGCTAAAACAGACATCACTGAAATAATGCCATTACCACAGGGAGAAACCACTGAAAATGAAAATGAAGCTATAACTGAACCAAATCAATCACCACAGAAAGAAAACATTAACTCTGATGCAAAAGGCAAAGCCGGAATAGTGTCATCATCACAAAAAGAGACCACTATGCCTGATGCAGAAGATGTGTATGGAGGAGTTCAAATACCACAAGGCGAGACCATAGATTTTGATGCCTTACCACCTGGAAAGACACCTGAACACCGTAAAGATGACATCGCAGATACGGTGCTTTCATCAAAAATAGAAACTACTGGGGGTAAAATGGAAAAAATATCTCAAACAGTTTCTTCACCACATTGGGAGTCAGCCGATACAAAAGAAATCTCTCAACTAGCGTCATCGTCACAAATGGAAACAATTCATTCTGAAATGGAAAACATAACGGGAGAAATTCAATCCCTCCAATATACATTTGATTTTGATACAGAAGACATTACTGAGCCAGTTCAATTATCACAAATCAAAACCACTGATTCTGAAATGGAAGACAGGAGAACATTGACACCATCACCACAAAGAAAGAGCACTGACGCTGATACAGAATACATAGCTGGGAAAATGCTGTCACCAAAAAGTGAGAGTTTAGATATTTATAAAGAAGAAACATCAGAAACAACTGACTCAGCTGAAGTAGTCAATGAAATTCCTGAATCAATTCACTTACCAGAAATAGATACCACTGATTTTAAAATGGAAGACAAGAGAAGATTCACACCTTCACAACAAAGAAAGAGCACCGACACTGATACAGAATATATTCCTGAAAAGGCGCTGCCACCGCAGAATGAGACCTTAGATATTTATCAAGAAGGACCATCAGAAGCAAGTCCTTCACCACATGGGGAGACTACTGACTCAGCTAAAGATGTCACTGAAACAATACCATCACCACAGCTAGAATCCACTGAAATACCGCAAGGAGAGGAAATCATTGAATTTGATACAGAAGGCATATCTAGACTTGATCTATTACCGCGTGAGGAGACCCATGTCTACAATCCAAAAGACATAACAGAATATGTGTCTTCACCACAAAAGAAAGCCGCTGAGTCTGGAATTGAAAAAATATCTCAACCAATTCCTCTACCATGTGGGGAAAGAGTTGATGCAGATAAAGAAGAAGAAATCACAGAACTAATATCACCTCAAACGGAAACAATTGAGTATGAAATGGAAGCAATTTTATCACCACAAAAAGAAATCATTGACTGTGGTACAGAAGACAAAGCCGGAATAGTGTCATCACCACAAAAAGACATCTCTGGGCCCAATGCAGAAGACAAGTCTGGAGAAGTTCATTTACCACAAGGAGAGACCATTGATTTTGATGCAGAAAGCATTTCAAGACCAGTTCCTTTACCACATGGAAAAAATGCTGAGTGTGATAAAGATAACATCACAGATAGTTTGCCTTCACCAGAAATAGAAACCATTGAGTCAATTGAAAAAATATCTCAACAAGTTTTTCTCCCACTTGAAGAGACTGTTCACTCCGATAAAGAAGTCACTGAATTAGTATCACCACCACAAGTTCAAACAATTGAGTCTGAAATTGAAGACATAACAGGAGACCCCAAAGAATATAAATATGATTTTGATACAGAAGACATTACTGAACCAGTTCAATTACCACAAATGGAAACCACTGATTCTGAAATGGAAGACAGCACAAGACAAATGCCATCACCAGAAAAAAAGACACTTGATACTGAAGACATTAATGGAAAAGTGGCATCACCACAAAGAGAGACATCTGACACAGAATATATTGCTAGAAAAGTGCCTTCACCACAAAGGGAAAACTTAGATCTGGATACAAAAGCTATATCAGAACCACTTGTACCATGTGAGGAGAACAGTGAAAACAGTACTGATGTCATTTCATCACTGCAGGTAGAAAGCCTTCAAAGTCAAACTAACGTTATAACTGGACAAATTCAATTACTACACAAAGACGTTGACTCTGATACAGAAGAAATACCTGGAACAGGCCCACCATCACAAAAAATCACAGAAATTTCTCATGCAGAACATATATTTGGACTAATTCCTTTACCACGAGGAGAGATCACTGAATTCGATACAGAAGGCTTACCTCGAATTGTTCCTTTACCTCATGAAGAGACCCACGACTACGATGCAGACAACATTGCAGAATATTTGTCTCCACCACAAATGGAAACCGCTGAGTATGACACTAAAGAAATATCTCAACTAGTTCCTCTACCACATAGGGAAAGAGTTGATAAAGAAGAAGTCACAGACTTAGTGTCCTCACCTCAAATAGAAACAGTTGAATATGAAATGGAAGCCATAACTGGAGTAATTATATCACCACAAAAAAATAAATTTGACTTTGATACGGAAGAAAATACTGAACCAGTTCACTTACCACAAATAGATGCCACTGGTTCTGAAATAGAAGATGGGGCAAGACTAAGGCCATTACAACAAAGAGAGCGGCCCAACGCAGATACGGATTATATTGCTGGAAAAGTGCTAGCATCTCAAAGTGAGACCTTAGATATTTATAAAGAAGGAACATCAGAACCACTTCCTTTAACAAATGCAGAGACAAATGACTCAGCTAAACAAGACCTCACTAAACAAATGTCATCACCACTGTTAGAAACCCTTAAAAGTGAAACTGAAGATTTAACTGGACCAATTCAATCACTACAGAAAAAAAACATTGACTGTGGGACAGAAGACATACTTGGAAAGTTTCTATCACCACAAAAAAAGATAATATTACCTGATGCAGAAGACATATTTGAATTAGTTCCTCTTTTAAATGGAGCAACTAGTGATTATGATGCAGAAGGTGTATCTAGACAAACTCCTTTACCACTTGGAGAGACCCCGGCCTATGATACAGACAATGTCAAAGAATCTTTGCCTACAGCAGAAATGGAAAACATTGAGTCTGAAATTGAAAAAACATCTCAACCAGTCTCTCTACCATGTGAGGAAAGAGTGGATTCCGATAAAGAAGAAATCACAGAATTAATGTCATCACCTCAGATAGAAAAAATTGAATATGAAAGGGAAGAAATAACGAGAGTAATTCCAGCAACACAAAAATATACATTTGACATTGTTACAGAAGACATTACTGACCCAGCTCAGTCATTACAGAGAGATGCCACTTGTTCTGAAGTGAAAGACGGGATCGAAATACTGATAGACTGTTTTAATGTTGTAGACTGGTATGAAGTTGTTCCATTACCGGATGAATCTATTGTGTCTGAGGACATATCTGACATTGTCCCAAGTAATGAATTATTTGAACCGGTGACATCACCAAAGAAAGAATTAGATATAGAAGGAATTACTGGACAAACGCCATCACCAGGAGCAGATACTACTTCTGACTTATATCCGGTATTGCCATTAGTGAAAGACAGTATTGTGTCCAATACACAGGTTTTAGACGAACCAATGATATCACCAAAGAAAGATTATGTTGTGTATGGAACAGGAAACCTATCAGTCCCAACCACAGATGACCTACCAAGGTCAATACCACTTTCAGCATCTCATAAACCAATTACTTTCCCTAATACAGAAAACCTATCTGGACTACTGCCATCAGCAATTAACAAAACCACTGATTTTCAAGAAGATTATTTAGAGGGTATGATCATTCTAGCTGATAAAGAGAAACTCAATGAATCAGTAGCAAACCAAGAATATTCTCGGTATGATATGAACTTCATACATAAACCAGTGCCATCACCCTGGATGGAGCTAAATAACCAATCAGAATTGCTCCCATTTGCATCATCAGCTGCAGTGGGCCATAAGACCTATGTATCCCACATAGAGAACCTTGTTGGATCAGTATCTTTACCTCATGGGGTGAACATTGCAACAGATCTAGCTAATCCACCGCAAAATGTAAATGAAATACCACCATTTTCTGACTCACTCCAACAACCACACAAAGAGATCACAGTATCTGATACAGAGGAATCATCCCAGTCATCTCCACTTCTAACATCACCAGAGAAATATACTATTTCATCTGATACCAAAGCCCTCTCTGAAGCATTCCCAAATGCAGAGGAACTAAGTGATAAAGGTGGCCCATCTAAACTCATCCCCCTGCCTCACAAAGGGCCCACCTTTTCTGACGTTGGTGAGTTATCTTTTTTTGTTCCATCACTACAGAAAAAGACCAGTCTACCTGATACAGATAATTCATCTGAACCAGACTCATCTCTAGAGGATTTATCTATACCAGTACTGTCACCAAACAAAACAGTGTCCACGTGTGATGCCGATAGATGTTCCAGACCAGTGCTAGCATCACCTACAGAAGACTTATTTGAAATCACAGAACTAATATCACCTCAAACGGAAACAATTGAGTATGAAATGGAAGCAATTTTATCACCACAAAAAGAAATCATTGACTGTGGTACAGAAGACAAAGCCGGAATAGTGTCATCACCACAAAAAGACATCTCTGGGCCCAATGCAGAAGACAAGTCTGGAGAAGTTCATTTACCACAAGGAGAGACCATTGATTTTGATGCAGAAAGCATTTCAAGACCAGTTCCTTTACCACATGGAAAAAATGCTGAGTGTGATAAAGATAACATCACAGATAGTTTGCCTTCACCAGAAATAGAAACCATTGAGTCAATTGAAAAAATATCTCAACAAGTTTTTCTCCCACTTGAAGAGACTGTTCACTCCGATAAAGAAGTCACTGAATTAGTATCACCACCACAAGTTCAAACAATTGAGTCTGAAATTGAAGACATAACAGGAGACCCCAAAGAATATAAATATGATTTTGATACAGAAGACATTACTGAACCAGTTCAATTACCACAAATGGAAACCACTGATTCTGAAATGGAAGACAGCACAAGACAAATGCCATCACCAGAAAAAAAGACACTTGATACTGAAGACATTAATGGAAAAGTGGCATCACCACAAAGAGAGACATCTGACACAGAATATATTGCTAGAAAAGTGCCTTCACCACAAAGGGAAAACTTAGATCTGGATACAAAAGCTATATCAGAACCACTTGTACCATGTGAGGAGAACAGTGAAAACAGTACTGATGTCATTTCATCACTGCAGGTAGAAAGCCTTCAAAGTCAAACTAACGTTATAACTGGACAAATTCAATTACTACACAAAGACGTTGACTCTGATACAGAAGAAATACCTGGAACAGGCCCACCATCACAAAAAATCACAGAAATTTCTCATGCAGAACATATATTTGGACTAATTCCTTTACCACGAGGAGAGATCACTGAATTCGATACAGAAGGCTTACCTCGAATTGTTCCTTTACCTCATGAAGAGACCCACGACTACGATGCAGACAACATTGCAGAATATTTGTCTCCACCACAAATGGAAACCGCTGAGTATGACACTAAAGAAATATCTCAACTAGTTCCTCTACCACATAGGGAAAGAGTTGATAAAGAAGAAGTCACAGACTTAGTGTCCTCACCTCAAATAGAAACAGTTGAATATGAAATGGAAGCCATAACTGGAGTAATTATATCACCACAAAAAAATAAATTTGACTTTGATACGGAAGAAAATACTGAACCAGTTCACTTACCACAAATAGATGCCACTGGTTCTGAAATAGAAGATGGGGCAAGACTAAGGCCATTACAACAAAGAGAGCGGCCCAACGCAGATACGGATTATATTGCTGGAAAAGTGCTAGCATCTCAAAGTGAGACCTTAGATATTTATAAAGAAGGAACATCAGAACCACTTCCTTTAACAAATGCAGAGACAAATGACTCAGCTAAACAAGACCTCACTAAACAAATGTCATCACCACTGTTAGAAACCCTTAAAAGTGAAACTGAAGATTTAACTGGACCAATTCAATCACTACAGAAAAAAAACATTGACTGTGGGACAGAAGACATACTTGGAAAGTTTCTATCACCACAAAAAAAGATAATATTACCTGATGCAGAAGACATATTTGAATTAGTTCCTCTTTTAAATGGAGCAACTAGTGATTATGATGCAGAAGGTGTATCTAGACAAACTCCTTTACCACTTGGAGAGACCCCGGCCTATGATACAGACAATGTCAAAGAATCTTTGCCTACAGCAGAAATGGAAAACATTGAGTCTGAAATTGAAAAAACATCTCAACCAGTCTCTCTACCATGTGAGGAAAGAGTGGATTCCGATAAAGAAGAAATCACAGAATTAATGTCATCACCTCAGATAGAAAAAATTGAATATGAAAGGGAAGAAATAACGAGAGTAATTCCAGCAACACAAAAATATACATTTGACATTGTTACAGAAGACATTACTGACCCAGCTCAGTCATTACAGAGAGATGCCACTTGTTCTGAAGTGAAAGACGGGATCGAAATACTGATAGACTGTTTTAATGTTGTAGACTGGTATGAAGTTGTTCCATTACCGGATGAATCTATTGTGTCTGAGGACATATCTGACATTGTCCCAAGTAATGAATTATTTGAACCGGTGACATCACCAAAGAAAGAATTAGATATAGAAGGAATTACTGGACAAACGCCATCACCAGGAGCAGATACTACTTCTGACTTATATCCGGTATTGCCATTAGTGAAAGACAGTATTGTGTCCAATACACAGGTTTTAGACGAACCAATGATATCACCAAAGAAAGATTATGTTGTGTATGGAACAGGAAACCTATCAGTCCCAACCACAGATGACCTACCAAGGTCAATACCACTTTCAGCATCTCATAAACCAATTACTTTCCCTAATACAGAAAACCTATCTGGACTACTGCCATCAGCAATTAACAAAACCACTGATTTTCAAGAAGATTATTTAGAGGGTATGATCATTCTAGCTGATAAAGAGAAACTCAATGAATCAGTAGCAAACCAAGAATATTCTCGGTATGATATGAACTTCATACATAAACCAGTGCCATCACCCTGGATGGAGCTAAATAACCAATCAGAATTGCTCCCATTTGCATCATCAGCTGCAGTGGGCCATAAGACCTATGTATCCCACATAGAGAACCTTGTTGGATCAGTATCTTTACCTCATGGGGTGAACATTGCAACAGATCTAGCTAATCCACCGCAAAATGTAAATGAAATACCACCATTTTCTGACTCACTCCAACAACCACACAAAGAGATCACAGTATCTGATACAGAGGAATCATCCCAGTCATCTCCACTTCTAACATCACCAGAGAAATATACTATTTCATCTGATACCAAAGCCCTCTCTGAAGCATTCCCAAATGCAGAGGAACTAAGTGATAAAGGTGGCCCATCTAAACTCATCCCCCTGCCTCACAAAGGGCCCACCTTTTCTGACGTTGGTGAGTTATCTTTTTTTGTTCCATCACTACAGAAAAAGACCAGTCTACCTGATACAGATAATTCATCTGAACCAGACTCATCTCTAGAGGATTTATCTATACCAGTACTGTCACCAAACAAAACAGTGTCCACGTGTGATGCCGATAGATGTTCCAGACCAGTGCTAGCATCACCTACAGAAGACTTATTTGAGCCATTGCCAGAGAATTTATGTGAACCAGCCAGACTACCAAATGAAGAGATCCCTGTTTCAGATCATGACTATCCTCTTGAATCAGTCTCTTGGCTTCACAGGGAGTCCTCTGGGTCAGATATTGAGGACCTAGTTCCTTTTGAACTCGAGGAAAATGGGGAAAAGACCTACTCTAATACAGAAGTCCCATTGAAGTTAGTATCGTCACCGCACAAAGAAATTATTTTTTTTGATACTGAGGTCCTGACCACTGCATTGCAGGTTACAGAGGAAACATCAAAACCCGTACCATCACCACCCAAAGAGACTCTGGACTCAGTATCATCAATACACAAAAAGACTGATGTTGCTGTCAATGAGTTATCTGAACCGTTACCATCCCCTTCCAGAGAGACTACAGCATTACACTGTTATACTAACACAGAGGGACAATTTGATCTTGTCCAAAATATGGAAGGGTTATCAACAGGAATGCCATCACCAGACAAAAAGTTAGTTTCATCTGATGCAGATGACTCAAACAGACCTGAGTCACCACCCCATGATGAGATCACTGTATCGAATACAGAGAACCGATGGGAATCATTACCTAATACTGAGGACATATTTAGACTTGTGCACACAGCCGAAGAGACCCTTTTAAATAATTTTGAGGCTTTAAATGAACACTTGCCATCACCAGCAGAGGATGCTACTATATCTGATCCAAAGGTTCGAGTTAATCCTTTCTCTTTAGCAGCAAAAAACACAAGTGTGTCAGAGAAAGAGGACAAACGATTGCATTCACAACGGCAAAAAGAAACCACTGTGTCTGATACAGACAGCAGTTTTGAATCATTGCCAAATTCTGATGCCGTATCAGGACAACGGCCATCATTACACAAAAAGACTGTCACATCTGATATTGAGGATTCCTTTAGTCGTGTGCATTTTTTACCACACAAAATTAGCAAAGCATCTGATAGTGGGTCTGAAAGGTCTTCGTTATCATCCAAAGGGGATTTTTCAGAATCTATGTTCTCGTCATTGAAAGAGACAACATTTTCTGATGGAGATGACTTACTTGGGCCAGTCCAACTGTCACAAGGAGAGAGCCCTACATTTCATATACCTCGACCGGCTACAATGCCACCACAACGTGAAGAGAGGCGAAAGAGAAGAAGCGCATATTGTCTCCGGATCCCTGATCAAAATAAAATAAAACTTTCTGTAACGTCTGCAACGTCAGGTCTGCAATCACTCCCATTACAAGATCATCATGCCTCAAAACCAGAGGGTTTATATGACGAGTTGCTGAAAATGGAAAGCAAGGAGGCAAAGACTCCTGAACAGACAGACCAAGAATGCTCATCTATACTACCCAAAGCCTCTGCACAAAAACATTTGAGGGAAAAAATATCCCAAAATGCTAGTTCTACCTCATCAACCAGTGACCACTTTTATCATAAATCAAAGTATCAAGGTATTAAAAAGCCTGAGGCAAGTTCTAAAGATGACGTAAAGCCTCCCTCCGGGCCCAGAAGAGGGCACATAGTTGATCAATATCAAACGTCATCTTCAACTATTACATCTAAGTCGGCTCAGGAGTCCAACAGTAAGAGTTCATCTGATTTATCAAAACAAGTAACAGATGCACAAGATGCATCTAGGCCCGTGACCCCACCACACGAAAAGATCACAGTATCACATGTATCTCAACCAGTCCGGCCACAAGGACCTCTTCATGAGGTAAAAAGAGTACGACGTGCATTTACTTTCAGGATATCTAATCAAAAGGAGACACAACTTTCTCCATATGCTGTAAGTGCATCCTTCCTGCCTAAGGTGCGCAAACTACATTTTCAGGCACCAAAACCTGAAGAGTTGCTAGAAAAGGAAAGGAAAGGGACGTCTGGGTCTAAAACAGTTCACCAACATTGGCCACAACCCCCAGCACTGCCAAAGGAGATTACTGTAGCTGATAGAACTCGACCTGGACCTACGCCATACGCACAAGAGAGGAATAAAATAATACGGCCATCATTTACCATCAGATATCCTGATCAACAGTCAACAATTGCCCCACAGGTCCTGAGCAAAGCTGATGTTTGTGGTGAACTCCACAAGCAAACAAAAGGTTCTCACACAATTGAACATCCATACCAAGAACCTTCACCGGCTCTGGACAAAATGTCACAGAAACAAGTGAAAGGAAATAAATCAGCATTTAAAAGTATCAACTTTCCACCAATTAATGATTCCTATCATAAATCAAAGTCTAGTAGTGTTGACAGCTGGTGTTCAGATACCAAAATAAGTGAGGAAAAGCCAATGTCGGAGATCCATCCGCTGTCTCCCTATAGAACTAAGC
Source organism: Syngnathus scovelli (assembly GCF_024217435.2). Classification (NCBI taxonomy): domain Eukaryota; kingdom Metazoa; phylum Chordata; class Actinopteri; order Syngnathiformes; family Syngnathidae; genus Syngnathus; species Syngnathus scovelli. Next base: position 18,825,892 of record NC_090848.1, read on the forward strand.
GAGCAAGTCCTTTTTCTCCAACAGCTGAAAACACAAGTCTAGAAATAAAAAAGAAAGAGTTAGAGCTCGGACCTGAGATCCAGGCTTCAAACGGTCCTGGGGAAGTACTGTTAGTTGGTCAAGATTTCAATTCACTCAAAGTCAAGAAGTTTGTTAGTCTGACAGATAAAAGAAAGGAAATAGGGTACAGACCTGAGAAAAGAAGTCAGTACAAACCCAAGGGAGGAATGATTGTCGATAGAGAGCTCGAACCCCTTCGACCTCAGAGACGAAATATGGTAGGGCAGGAATCTGCGATACGAGCTACATACAAGCCCAAAGAAGAACCAACTGTTGATCAGGACCTCATTCCACCGAAACCCAGGCCACCAGCAAATATGGGTTTGATACAAAAAGGCCTAGGGCTTGGAGCCATCAGATATGTGCCAGATAAAGTCAGACAAGAGACCATTGATGATCCATTGAGATTGAGATCAGAATGCCGGAGGCTTCGAATGAGACCAAATGAGCCTGTACCTGTGATACAGCCAAATAGACACAGGGAAAATATGCTTTCTGATAATACCGTGCCACGAAGAAACGAGGGAGACGCTTGGGCAAGCAGGACAACTGATTCAGGGGGACCCACACTTGGCACTGCCAATGGGAATGCCGGCATGCCAGAATCTAAAAACCTGGTCCAAAGGGCAAATGTGTCTTTTAAGGCCTCAACAGTTACGTGCACTAACTGTGGACATCGTGCCTCTTTGATTGAGTACAGAAAAGACATGATAATGGAATGTCAAACATGGATTCCTAGGCCACTGAATTGTGAGAATACTGCTGTACCGCCACTGAAAACGTTTGCCATGCACAAAAGGCTAATGGGTTCAGTGGAGACTGACACATTTAAGCAACTTAAGCACACTCCTGCTCGCAATTTGTAATCACGTAGTTTCATAAAAAGAGCCCACAATCACTATGCCTTACTGCCAATCCTCTATTCTAATAAGTATTTTTTTGACTTGATATAGAGAATAATTTATTTTTCATTCATTCTTAAAATATATTTTTGTACACTGTTGCTATGCAAACAGCACCTTTTACACAATGTGTAGTAATTGTTTATTTTTATACATTTTTATACCTACACGTTCAAATTATATGAACGTTTTAAATACTTTGTTATTAAAGCAAAATTATTTATTAAAATTTGTTCTTGGCTGAAATTGCTTGTGTGCATGTGTTGGATGGACGGACGGATGAATGGATTTTATGTGCATGCATATCAACAGGGCAAGCTATTTTGCCACACCTTCTCATAACTGTAGGGGGAGCTTGAGAGGAGAAACAACATTGCAGCTTTCCAAAAATGTTGGTAGGTAGGCTCAATATAACCCCTACCTTGACTTTCTGAGAAACGTTATTGACAGTTGACACCCTTGTGATGGTGTTAATGTCTATATATGTTTCTGTTTTGTGGCGGTAAGTTTTACTCAGTTGTTGGAACTTGTTTGCACTGCATACATCCCAGAATAAACATACAGGACATCAGAGAGCTATGGAACAAGTTTCTAGTTTATGTTATACACCAAAAAGAAAAACCGAACCTTGACTGATTGCACTTTTATTGCCCTTTGTAAGACTACAGTATACGGCATGTATATACTATTTTGGGGTGAACAATGCAATATTAAGGTGTCTCCGTTCAAGCTTACATCACAGCAATTAATTGTTACTGTGTACATGACAATTTTGCAAATGTTTATTTTTTTATAACAATTTTCAACAATTACTGTAGATAGGATGCAGTGCCGTCCATTAGCTGTCGGGTGATTTAGGTTAACACAAACTAACGAAAAGGAAACAACGAATATAAAAGACAAGAATAAAGAAAAAGACCCTTGAACTATAAGTTCCAAGGTACTTCTTGTCAAAATGTCCAACTTGAGTTAAAAAAAAAAAAGACTTTTGTGAACGCGCGGTGTGCGCGCGTGCGCGTACTTTTGGTTGCTTCTTTGGTAGTCTTTACTGTGCTCGAGTGCAGAGAGAGAGAAAGGAGCAACGGGAAGCAGTGGGACCAAAGAGGCAACCGGGGCAAGAGACGTTCCGAAAATTAGCTTCTACTTCATCGCAAACGTTCCGCTGCAGGTTGGTTCTGTTTCTTGTCATGTCCATGTTTTCATTCAACTTGGCTCCAGGTTGCATTTGGAGTGCTTGATTGTTGTGGGCTCTCTGTTTTTTTTCATGCCTTTTATGTACAATACGGGTATACAAGTTGGGGAGAATGGATGATGAAAAACGATGTCATAAAGGCGTAAAAAAAAAAAAAAAAACATAGTCCAACGTCACTGTGCACTTGTTGTGCCGCAATTGTTGTGAGTGCGCATCCTTGCGTTGTAGATTCAAGCATCTTGCCATGTCTTGCACGATGTGTGGAGGTACGTACGAGCGTTTGCAAAAATGACAACAAACAAGCGTGCATGGAATGTGCACCATTCTGCGTTTTCATGCAGCGTGCATAATGACGTAAACCGTACTGAATCTTGATTTTTGTATATGCAAGAAAGGAAAGCTTAGTTGCCGTTATTCAGTGGAAGACGCGTTTTGCTGTTGATGCTGCACACTAATAGTTCAGGTATGATGAAATATGAATACACCTGCTTGCATATGGTGTCGCGCCACTTAAAATGAAATCCGATCATGTTCTGGGTTGGAATAGCTTTACACCGAGCTATTTTTAACTACCACGCTGATTGCCTCATTGTTGTGTACAGCACAGTGAATTGTGCCCTATTGAGGTATTCACTGGATGTGAATGGAGCAGCATTGAAGGGAAAAACAAACAGACGCACTTAACTGGCAGCTCTGATTGTCAAAATGAATAAATCTCTGAACATTTCCATGTATTGTAGTGTTTGCTAATGTTTATGGGCTGCATATTCCCTCAAATAGTTACTTTAAAAGACCCTCTCAAATTGTGGTGTCAAACGCAAGACCTGCGGGGATTTGTCATTTTATGTGCACTTTGGATTTATTTAATTGGAACATTTACATCAGTTACACACAATTAAAAAGATAGTCACCATTTTTTCCCTTAATTTTTGTTCAAAAAGTTATCGAGCCATCAAAAAATTGTGGCAGGTAGTAAGTCACGGATGAGACAGCAACCAAGTGTGGCACGGACTTTTATTGACAAGAGGGAGAAGGGAACTGAAGAGTTGGCACTTTGGGGTGCGGTGCAGCAGGGAGAGGCAAAGACGTCACGGACAAGCAATAAGTCGGGGCAGGCGGCGTTCGGGCGTAGTCGGTCAGTTGTGATAGCAAACAAGTTTAGCAACTGGAAACAAGCACAAAAGCAGGAACATGGGCAGCATAACTGAGCGAACTGACAATGTGCTGGTGGGAGCGGTGCCTTTATATTGGGAACTGGTTGAGCAGGTAATGAGTTCTACTTATAACTGAGTAGGGCTGTAAACAATGGTTGACGGGGAAAGTTTTGGGTGAGTGCCAGATGGCACGAGCACGTGGCAGAACCTCGCCTCCTGACATCCCCAAACCAACCCCAACACGAACCCCATCTGAAAAGTCCATCTCCCAAGCGCCGTCATCGGACAGAACCACAGAATGTCAAGTCAAGTCAAGTTTATTTGTATAGCCCTAAATCACAGTCTCAAAGGGCTTCACATAGCCAAAAATTGACAATTATTCTCAAAGCATCCCCTGATCTTAAGCTCCCAAAAGGGCTAGGAAAAACTAAAAAAAAAACCTTCCAGGGGAAAATGAGAAACCTTGAGAAGGGACCACAGATGGAAGGATCCCCCTTTCAGGATCACCAGGTTGTAATGGATGCAGAGAGGGCACAAGTAATACATAATATGAAAATCAATGAAAAAATGGATGTCGGAGGTGCCCTCGATTGTCCTGGCAGTGTCTTCAAGGAGGTTGGGCTGCAGTTTCTTGATCTTAAATTGGTCCCCGAGAATCCAGCTAGCCGCTATCAGTTTTTGCGCCACCTAACCCCCTCCCCAGCCAGGGAGAGGGTGGGCAGAGAGAACAAAACAAACTCCGGCCGAATCGGCCACTACAAGTTAGTTAAAGGCCATCTCATAGAAATGTGTCTATAAACGTGTCTTAAATGTTTCTACTGAGGTAGTAGTTCTAATCTCCATTGGTAGGGCATTCCAAAGCTCTGGAGCCCGGATAGAGAATGCTCTAGAACCTTCAGACATTTTCTTGGCCCTCGGTGTAACTAAAAGACTAGCGTTTTGCGAACGAAGGTTACGAGACGGAACATAAGGAACGACGAGGTCGACGAGATATGAAGGCGCTAAGCCATGCAGTGATTTATAGGTTAGTAGAAGAACCTTGAAGTCACATCTTAAATGGACCGGGAGCCAATGTAAGTTGGCTAATATTGGGGTAATGTGATCAAATTTTCTTGACCGTGAGAGCAGCCTCGCAGCGGCATTTTGTACTAACTGTAGACTTTTGATACTGGACTTAGGAAGACCAGAGAATAATACATTACAGTAGTCCAGGCGCGACGTGACGAACGCATGTATAATAGTTTCCGCATCCCCGGTCGAGAGGATCGGACGAATCTTAGCAATATTACGAAGGTGAAAAAACGCAATCCTGGTTATATTCTTAATGTGTTTTTGAAAGGAGAGCGTTTGGTCATATATTACCCCGAGATTAGTTACAGTATCACTCTGAGTGATAGCACGGTTATCTATAGTTATAGTGGTTTCCTTAAATAAGTGTTGATAACGAGTAGGACCAATTATCAACATCTCAGTTTTATCTGGGTTAAGACGAAGGAAGTTGAGAGACATCCATTGCTTGATCTCCGCAAGGCACGCCTCGAGATTACAACAGTCCCGCGGATCTGTCATCGATAACGGCATATATAATTGGGTGTCATCCGCGTAGCATTGAAAACTAATATTATATTTACGTATTATGTCCCCAAGCGGAATCATATAAATATTAAATAAAATCGGTCCGAGTACCGATCCCTGTGGGACACCACATGTAACATTAGAGAGCTCAGAGGATGTATTGCCATGGACCACTCGGTGAGTCCTGTCTGATAGATAGGAATAGAACCAGCTTAGTGCTGACCCTGAGATACCAACTCAACTTTTAAGACGCCCTAATAAAATATCGAAGTCTACAGTGTCAAAGGCAGCACTAAGATCGAGTAGTAACAATACAGACGACGTATTTGAATCCATAGCTATGAGGAGATCATTAGTCATTTTAGTAAGTGCTGTCTCTGTGGAATGATTAGCTCTAAAACCAGACTGAAAAGAGTCATATCGATTATTAGCGACCATGTAATCAATAAGCTGCTGCGCTACTACTTTTTCAAGAAGTTTTGCTATGAATGGGAGGTTTGAAACTGGCCTATAATTACTGAGACAGTCTGGGTCAAGATTTGCTCGCTTAAGTAGCGGTTTAATAATAGCGGTTTTAAAGGCTGTTGGCACTATCCCAGAGGAAACAGACAGATTGATTATATTTAAGACGGACGATCCTAAAATTGGAAATAATTCTTTAAGTAGTTTGGCTGGAAGCGGGTCGAGTAAACATGTTGTTTGTTTAGCCGCACTAACCAATTTTGTAAGCATTTCAAGGGAATGTCTCGTCCTCATACGTGGTTTCGGGAGGCGCCGAGTCATGTTCTGGAACAGGATCGGGAGTGGACGCAGGTCCGGTGGCAGGAACTGAAGCGGGCACAGGAACTAAATGGGTCCGTCTCCAACGACCCCTCCGATTGACGGCTGGTCAGGGTACACGGCATAAACAGCTGGGATGATAGCATATTGTGGAGCTGATGATAGGCGCCATCGAGGAGGTGGGACTGGGGGCTTCAGCCATCTAAGAGACCGGGCCTGAGTCTGCAGCCTTTAGGGTGACAAAGCAGTGAGCTTACTAGAGTGGGAAGGTAAGCAAACTGAGCCCATACGGATTTGCAGCTGGCTGGGTCCGGGCTGGGCTTTAGCTGAGCAGGACGCCAGTCGATGACCCTTCACCCCTACAGTACAGGCACAGGTCGTACTGAAAACGACGCTGGTGTTCCACATGAGTGAGGGAAGCACGCCCCAACTCTGTGGGCTTAGGCCAGCTTGATTGGGTGGGACGAGCATTTGAGAAGTGCTGGCTGGCCGAGAAGAGTCCCGGTCACGGGCGGACGGCAAGTAGGATTGAGCGTCTGGCCAGGGTTGCTAATAAGACCCGAGGCGTCGAGCAGGCAGCACGCCTGCGGAGAGAGGGGAGAGGCTTCTTCTCCGTCTCGCTCCTTCGCCAATCTACGCATCCCATCAGGTCCATGGCGTCCTCAAGAATACGGGGAAGGTCATAGGAGACCATCTCAGTTGGAGGTCGAAGGGGATACGGCAGTTGGAGATGAACGCTCGAGCTTGTTCTGAATCTTCGTCAAAGGGTTCGGGGTTGCCAACCTTGGGCTCTGGAATGTCCAGCGCTGAGATCAGGGCTGCTGATGGCCGGGTGTCAGGTTCAGCAGGGGATCGTGCTAACTGGGTGGAAACAGATAGAGTAAGGTTCTTGAGGGCATTGAGAGCCTGTACTAGCTCCTGATGTTGCTGCTGCTGAAGCTCCTGATGTTGCTGCAGGACGATCTGGGTTGACGTTGCCATTTCCTCGGATAGCCGGTTGATATCCCACTCGGAGCCCAACAGACGGTCCAGGGCAGAGAGTCCGTTCGCTGGTCGCATTGTTGGTCAGTTCGTGCTGTCATGGAGAACCTTACGAGACAGAACAACCAAGTGGGGCGTGGTCTTTTATTGGCAAGAGGGAGAGGGGGAAGTGGAGAGTTGGTACTTTGCGGGTGTGGTGGAGCAGGAAGGCGAGGCGAAGACGTGGTCAGGGACGAGCAATGGGTCAGGGCAGGTGGCATTCGGGCTTCAGTCGGAGTGATGGCAAGCAAGGTCGGCAAGCGAAAACAATAAGTGCAAAAGCAGGAACAGAGAGAACACTGGCAGCATAACTGGACAAACTGACAATGTGCTGGCAGAAGCGGTGCGCTTATATTGGGAACCGTTGAGCAGGTAATGAGTCCTAATTAACTGGGCATAGCTGTAAACGATGAATGACGGAAAGTTCTGGCTGGGTGGCAGATGGCACGGCACGTGACGGTGCAATTACGCTGTATGTGACGGCTCTAAGATAGAGGGCACTATTGCGCCACCCTACCGCCCATTTGAGTCACAAAAACAAAAATAAAATATGAATAAAAAAAAACTTCAAAATCTACATATAGTGTTTTAAATCAGTAAGATAGTCTACAGTTATTGATAAGTAAAAAATGAATTTATCTCAGGCGTGTCAAACAATGACATACATACAGCTTAGGGTCATTCCCCAGCCTCATTTTTTAAATGTTTTTTTCTTTGAAATGCCTTTCTTAATTTGAGTGTCTTAATAATTTCACACACTCAACCTAAGTCATATAGCACTTCATAATAACCGTCGGTTGTAAGAAAGTGCTGTGCATAAGTGATAAAACAAAATGTAGTATCTCTACGAATGTAACTTCCAGTGGCATTCAAATAGCTTCTCTTGTGCTCTTTGAATGGAGTCGAAGCAATAAATATAATACATTGCTGTTTATTATAGCGCAATGACTCACATAATTTAAATTGTTACTGTTGTACTTGTCTGCATCCTTCACTTACCCCAAAGAAGGCAAACTAATGATGTTGCACTTCCTTAAAATAAACTTTGTACTTGCTGGTTTCATTTTAAAATTTAGCAACTCTACACCATCCAAATGAAGAAATCATCACACTTGTCAAGCTAGACCCTTTTCCGTTTGGGGAAAAAAGGGTAATTACTTGTAATAAATCAGCTCATCGTTTTCTCCTACAAATATGAACACGCTTGTGCCAATTTGAGATTAGTTGCTGAACAAAATGACAGCAATTCGCTGTCTCTTTGGCAACTTGTTCATGTGCAACAATAGGATTCATCTGTATGCTTTTTTTTTATGCCTAAACAGTTCAGCTGTGCACCACAGGAGTTTAATACACAAACCCCAATTCCAATGACGTTGGGAAGTTGCGTAAAATGTAAATAAAAACACAATACAATGATTTGCAAATCCTTTTAAATTTGCATTCAACTGAGTACACAGTGAAGACAGTAGGAACTATATTTTCTTAATACTTTTACTTATATTTCAAATTCTAATCAGCAGTTAACAGGGTGTATTATTATTTAAAGTATATTTGCACACAATTCTTTTAATGCCATGATATTTCTCTGGGCAGTCTCATTTGGAAAGCTAGACATGCCAGAAAAGATGACAATATTAGGTACACCTCCAGAATCCCCCCAAATTGTCTTTACAAAGAATGCAAAACAATGTGTTTGTTACTGTGGTTGTTGTGGTATATTAAAGTGTATTGCTGAGGGTAGCCCAAGTATTCTTCATGCCAGTGGTGTCAAAAAATTTTTTCGCGGGCCGCATTGTAGTCATAGCTTCTTTCGGAGGGCCATTATGACTCAATAAATGTATGAGCACCTCATACACAGTAAAAGCTACAAAACAAACTGACAAATCAGACGAGTAAAAACTGGTCAAATGTTTAAAAAAAAAATTATTAAAGTGAAGACAATTTGCAATTCGAGTAATGACACGAATTTGATGCACAATTTATCTTCGGGGGACACATAAAATGATGTGGCGGGCCGTATCTGGCCCCCGGGCCTTGAGTTTGACACCTGTGCTTTATGTATACGGTAGCCAAAAATAATATATATAAATATATAATATAAAACAGACATGCCATAACGTGAGATACGTAACGTATCGGAGTTATTTATACACGGCGTATTGCATACATGTATGACAGCTGTGTCTCTTGCATTAGGGGAGAAAACGCGCATATGGTCTTCTGACGTAACGCCACCATGTAGCCGCGGCTGTGTGCATGTGAGTGTGCGAGTGTGGGATTAGATCAAGGGAAACGTCGTGCCTCCATTCCAAGTGAACACAACAATCCCTTTTATTAGTGGCCGCCAGGGAAAGCGTATACGAACATCCGTGGGCAATGAACGCCGCGACCGCCGCGACCTGCCTGCTCGCGGTCGGCTTCGGTTGGTTCCTGTACGACCGCGATATCTCACTGTGGCCGTTCCGTGTCAATCTGACAGAGCCATTCTCCATGCCCGAGCCGGGGGCTGCTCCCAGGCGGAGTCCGCAGGGAGTTCCGTACACCGACCTAGAGCACATCGTCAACGCCGATGGACTGCACCTGTTCTGCCGTTACTGGGAACCGGTCCGCCCGCCAAGGTCAGTTCGGTGCGTGGATGAGAAAGGGGGCGTGGGAGTGAGTGGAGACGCGGATCTCGCGTTTGTCGCTGTACTTAAAGGTCACTATTAATATTTTTCGTTTTTAATTTCAGTAGTTAAATGTGATACAGTTGGCCATTTTGGGCATCTTAACCTCCATGCATATGTGGCTGTGACAGAAAAAGTAACAGATGTACATGAAATTGCATGCTGCGTGACAGCAAGGAAAATGTGACAGAATGTGCAGGACCACAAAACATCTGGAGTCAAAAAAACCTTTTCACAGATAATATCTAAATAATTAGTTTACTGCAAATACTGAGCCATGGACATAATATCAACCCATAATAACCCTGATTTATTGATTAGGCTGTTTATTAAAAAAGATAAAAAAAAACTAAGATAAAATGACTGATGAATTTTTGAATTTGTTGACGCTGAATCTTAACTGCTTTGAGAATGATAATACCTAACATCCAGTGTCCACCATGTCAAAGACTGTACGCCCTTTGCGTGTCAATTTTAAAGGGAGAACAGCAGTTTCATTGGCTGTGAAGCATGTTGTCTGTGTTCACGCCCACAACTGCGCAAAGTGCCTCTATAACTGCGCCAAACTGCGTGCGAACATACGTAACCTTTGTGTTTCTTGCCCCCTCACACAATTAGATCACACTACAAGCCAGACTTGTGCTGGGCACAAATATAGAGCCCATGAGGTCAAACAGAACCTCCATATAACTCAGTGGAAGATAGCCTTCCTCCAAAAAGGAAGGCTACAGGAAGTAGCTGAAACATGTAAAGCAAGTAAAATCTTCCCTGTCTAACTAAAATAACTGTTTAAATGGTCGCCAGCCAGTCGTAGCAACCCCCACATGTATACTGTCGCTGAGTGGGAATCGATCCCACGCTACTTGCACACATGTTAAACAAGTGTACCCCAACACCAGCATTGACCTAGTTAATAAAACATATATACACAGAGTACAGTTAAATGACAAGGGCATGTCAATGTATGACAGGAAGGCCATTGGTAAATAAACAATGGGGTAGTTTAAAAAGAAAGCACGTATTTTGTTCTGAAGCAATGCAGACAGTGTTTTTGGTCAAATATTGACATGAATGGCATGTCATTGGTCCTTGAGGATAGTGGTAGCAAACAGCAAAGGGAAGAAGGAAATACATCCTCAGTTTTCATCGATAGATAGATACTTTATTGATCCCAGGGGGAAATTCACAGTTTCCAGCAGTATCCATATCCCAGAGCGGGTAATGAAATATAAAATATGAGTGCAATGAATGTGTTATGCAACAGACACACTACAACCTGTTTAAAGTGCATCACATAACATTTTTGTTATTCGCCTAAACCTAGTCTTTTACAAATGATTTGAATGAAATTTAGTGATCATGATGAGTGAGATGCAATTCTCTTGGATATTATGGTTTCCGTATTATTTTCAAAATGTTCAAAAGCTGTATCTAAACAAGATTTACCTTCTTGCGCCACCTGATAAGCAAGACCATTTGTTTCTCTCTCTCTCTCTCTCTCTCTCTCTCTCTCTCTCTCTCTCTCTCTCTCTCTCTCTCTCTCTCTCTCTCTCTCGCTCTCTCTCGCTCTCTCTCATATATAAAACAGAACACCATAGACTGGTTGAATGAGATGGGGTCAAAGGTCAGCTGCTTCTCAAAGGCCCCTTTCACTAGAACGAGGAAGTGGGTGAAAGGTTTTGGGCTGGAGGGGAGGGGCCTCAACAATGATTGACAGACCATCAAACAGATGTCCAACTGAGGCTTTGAACCCACATGGAGTGCAATCATCACGTCATATGTACACGTCGGGGTCATGGCGCCTCAACTGCATCGTAACTGACACTCAGGCTGTGTAAATGGGTCACTGCTTATACACATTTGTAGACTGATTCCGTCTGGCTTGACTTCCTTCCCTGTTTTGAGTTTGTGTTCCCTGCTGTTAGTGTTACACTTGGACACAGGGCACACAAATACAATAAAAAAAAAAAAAGAGACCTAAATTGACCTTTTGTATGTAAAGCAGAGGTCATGAATAATGCAGGAAGCGAATGCAAAATTACGAGGTCTGCCTTAAGAGTAAGACTTCAAATAAAATGTTTTTACAACAATGTGGAGTTTATTACTTTTACAGATCACCCTACTAGTTTTTAATTCATGCACATAATAGATATTTTCTTTATTTATATTCTTAGTCAACTAATGTTGTTTTTCCAGCCTTTTGATTGTCTAAAACTTACTTGAGGGATTGTTCTCATTTCTACCAAGAGTTTTTTTTCCCCAAACCTTTTGTATGTGGACAATGGACATAGAAATCCTTTTCCCGATAGATTTGCATGGAGCCTATCTCAGCTGACTTTGCGAAAGAGGTGCTGTAAAACCTGGACTGGTCGCCAGTCAAAACGGAAAGCACATATCTGTGCTGTCGGCTGGAAGTAATGAAGCTAGTTTAGAAATTGTTGACCGTCAGAAAAACAACTCAGAGGTCTAGCCAGACATAAATTGTGTAGTTGTATGTGTGTTCCTTTTGTTCACTAATTTAATTGAATAATTGTGTTCAGATACATACGATCTTAGCTGTCATAGAAATGCAAGAAGTAAATTACAAAATTGTTGTGATGCTGGTTTCATGCCGCTTTGAATGTTAATCCCCTCCACGGTGTATATTCTTACTTTTACCTCCTCTCACTTTTAATGTTCACAAAAATTCCAGTTCATCCATTTTGTCAGTAGCTGGAATTCTTTTGCGAGTATGTTGGCATTCCACAACATCATCCATTAAATTTGTACTAAATCCGGTTTGATGGTCGCCAAACTAATGTGTTTTAATGCCTCAAGATGGTTAGTGTGATGTAGAGCCAAATGGATTGTCATAATCGAATTCATCAGACCTCAGTTGCATTCGACTCTAAAGGCTCCACGGTAATGGAAATAAGCATTGTCTATGTTTATCTTGTCACGCTTCCTTTCATTCACTGAGATTTATCATCTGAGTGCCTTTGTTTTGTTACATAATATTCTCTTTTAGAGTGCATTTTGTGCTTGGTTGACAAAAGTTTGTGAAAGCCTAAAATCATCTTCGGGCAGCTAGACGAGCACATGAAAGGGATTAGGCTGTACTTGGAGTAGCTTTACATACAAGAGAATGCAACGGATTTTCTTTCTCTCTTTCTCTTTCTCCGTCTTCTTTCTCTTTCTATCTTTTTCTTTCTTTCTTTCTTTCTTTCTTTCTTTCTTTCTTTCTTTCTTTCTTTCTTTCTTTCTTTCTTTCTTTCTTTCTGTCTGTCTGTCTGTCTGTCTTGTCTGTCTCTCTTTCTCTTTCTTTTCCTCTCTTTTGCTCCGTTTCTTTACTTTCTCTTTTTCTCTGGCTCGCTCTCCCTATGTGTGTTTTCACAAGGCTTTTTATAGACATAGGGTCTGTTTTTCTGTAAACTTAAACATTGTGGGAGACTAGTGAATCAACAATCCCCAAGAAAGACAGTAATGGAGAAATGTGAAGCCTCTTAGGAATTTGACTTTATTTTCAGTAAATGATCCGTTGTTGTAATTTGTAAATGTAATTGAATTTAAAAATCTCTAAATGTTCTGATCTTTTTATCTTTGGTGCCTCAAATGAAGATGGACATGGGGCTCATTGGCATATGCAAGGTGGTCAGGCCTGCATCCATGCGGGCAGAGTGGGCACAGCCCAAAGAGGCAAACAAAGTTCCCCTTCCCATGACCTCGGCACCTAAGGGGAGGGGGGGGCAGGAGATCGAGTGCCAAGAGAGCTGGGTTGCAGTCAGGGAAGCTTGGCTACAGGTTCTATGGACGTAGAATGTTTCCTCTCTTGTAGAGAAGAAGCTAGGACAGGTGTCCGAGTTTGAGAAGTTACTCCTATATGTCAGGCAAGGAAAGGTCTTGCCATACAATCAAAATACTATTTATAGTTTTATGTCAATTATAGTTTAGTGGCAAACATTTCTGAAGTTGTGCTTGTACAATGGTCGACAGTCTCTAATGTATCCTGTGATCGACTAGTGACCAATCAAGAGTTTAGTCAGCCCCCATATCCACCAGCATCCCTGTGACCCTGGATAGGGCAAGATGTAAAAATGACTATATACATGTTTCTGACAATGTCACTTTTATTCCACTTCCTTCATGTTAATTTACCGTCATTTTATTTACCGTCATTGAAAAACCAATCTCTTTAAACAGAATGTACCAAATGTCACATATGTCATTATGGTCAGTATTGTCTGTTTTGTAGTCTGTACTGTGTTCATCTTTACAGTAAAACCAGATTAGCTCCATTAATCTCCAACTGCCCCCTCAGTGTGTGAGTTCAAATCTGTTATGCCTAAACAAAGGCTGCTATTCACTCCTACTGTTGTATGGAGATACTGCACGCACACACACACACACACACACACACACACACACACACACACGCACACGCACACGCACACGCACACGCACACGCACACGCACACACACACACACACACACACACACACACACACACACACACACACACACACACACACACACACACAAACATGAATGCACATGCTTGTTTGCTCTGTGCCAAATTGAGCAGTGGAAGTCTTGTGAGGCAAGACAGAGCAGCAGTTAGTGAAGTTAGAGTGATTTGTTAACAAGGCTTGATGATGAACAGCAACCATTTGGTTATTGGTGTCACTGAAAGCATTTCAAATAATCATTACTGATTGACACTCCACATGGCCTTTCAGCACTTATTTTTTGTTTTTGAGAGAACACCGTGGTGTTTCACAGTTTTCTATAAGATGTTTGTCATGCACTGATGGTAGAGGTAACGCCTCACAAATCATATTATATTTTAGAGTATATAATAAGAATAGTTGCTTGCATACTTCATTGCTGTGTAAACTCTCAGTTTTGTGGGAAGTAAAGAGACATATTTGCATTAGTCTCCTTGTCTCATCATTCATTGCATATCCACTAATAGTGATCCCAAAGTGAGTGGTAATGTTATGTCAGTGCTAGCATGTACACCACAACCGTCAAGGTTCTCGACTTAACAAAGCACTTCACATATAACAATGGGACAACCACAAATACAGAGAAAAGAGTGAATTGAAACACAAATGAATATATAGTAGCAGAACAATCACAGTCGAAAGTCACTCAATAGCCAAATAATTAATATGGGGCTTCAAACGAGTTTTAAAAATAGACGGGGGGGGGGTGCCTTTCATTTAAGGGGAGGTAATTGAAAAGGCTCGATCCTCTCTGAGGCTACGCTTAGTCCTCGGCGCTTCAAGGAGCGTCTGGTCTGCAGACCTGAGGTACCTGACAAGTGCGTACGGGTGGAGGAGCCCAGAGAGGTAAGCTGGGGTGAGGCCATTTAACCTTTTGAAAACAAATCGAAGTATCTTAAAATGCGGTCTAAAATCCACTGGGTTGTCACGCGCGGAACGGAGCAGGGCGACATTGTGCAGCTTGGACCAGGGTTTATTAATGGGAAAAGGGTGGTGGAGGACAGGATGAGGGGAACAAACACAGGCAGGAGACCATGGCGATGAATGGGCAGCAGAAATGGGTGGGAACCAAACATGGGGAAAGCCCAGACAGAGTGAGCAGGGTAAACAGGATAAACAGGACGATCCAACAGGGAGTGTTACACGGGCAAGGCATAAATACAAGACGGGTTACAGGTAGGACACAGGTGGGGAGGGGCGAGAGCAGACAGAGATGCGAACGGGCACCATGACAACGAAACGCGAAATATGACACGGGGCTAGCAGGAGGAAGGCGTGGAGAAGCTCTACGGAGACGTGAAAAATGGCGATCGGCGTGATATGGGAGCCAGTCCAGGGAGGCCCTAATTGGGGTTATGTGGTCCCTCTTACGAGCTCCAGCTAGGAGGCAAGCGGCATCATATATAACTTCCTCCTTTCTGTGGTGGGTGAGCTTGGGTCTATACCAGCTGAATTTGGCCTGAAGGCAGGGGTGCTGTTGATTCTCTCTCGCAATAGCACCTATGGCCAAGGTAGTCGTCAGTCAATCCAACATTCATGATTTTAAAGTGTGGGAGGAAGCAGGAGGACCTGATAAAAACCCACACAAGCATGGGCAAAACGTAAACTCCCGTTTTTGTTTATCACTTTTTATGTCCCTTCCCAGGGCGCTGGTGTTCATCGCCCATGGGGCCGGGGAGCATTGTGGGCCGTACAATGAGATTGCACAGAGACTGAAAGAGCTGTCCCTGCTGGTCTTTGCACATGATCACGGTAAGCCACCATTCTTGCACATGTTCACACCTACTGTAATAACTAGCTCAAACGCGCTGGGACATGTACAGAAGTTCTTAAAAAATAGCTCCTCCTTCTTTGCAAGACTGCATCACATTTTTTCCTTTATCCTTTGCACAAACTTTGTATACCGTATTTATTCTAATTATCGCCCATATTCTAATAATCGCCCAGTGTGTGTTAGCAATAACATAAATAAAAAACATTGATACCTCTAATTATTGCCCATGCTGCTAAAATTTCCCCCCAAAACTTACGTTTTTCTCCGCGACCGCATGCCGACGTCATTGCGCAAGTTTAAATATGACTGATTTGACAGCACGTTGAATGTCCCTTTTAAATTGTTTTCCTCCATAAACTATATATTTGCAGTGTATTTCAATACCTCCCCGACTATCATCATAGTCATCATAGTTCCGGATTGACACGTTTTCTGATTGGGCCAAGGAAAACGAAACCACGCGAATCTTTCCTGGAAATATTTGATTTCAGACGGAAAGGTAGGAAAGGAAAATATACATATTATTGCCCATTTCAGTGCCCCTTGGCGATCGGACAAAAAGTGTTCTCTATTAATCGCCCACCCCCTTGTTGGACATAAACCTTCTCTAATTATCGCCCTGGGCGATCATTAAAATAAATACGGTAAGTCTTTTTACGTAATCCTCTTCGCAAACAAATGTCTATGAAAACCTAACTTCATTGTAAATGAATGACAGGCTTAAGATTTGCATTTGGAAGGACAGGCAGAACTTCCACTAGACGGTTTCCACTGCCTGTTGCCATTTATACAACAGAGTAATTGCTTTGTGTTCAACAGGCACCCAGATTTCACACTGAGTATGTAAATTATGATGAGATTATCATCATTTGACCATAAATACTTTTTATCATGCTTTTGTTTGGTGATGTGCTGTGAGATTTTTCTACTGTTAAATACAGTGTGTACCTTTAGCTAAAGAAGAAGCTGATATGAATCATCACTAATGTCATGCGAACTGTATACTTCCTTATTCGTGAAATTTGCCCTCTGCTTTTAATCCGTCACAGTAGTGAAGACCGCCAACAGACAGTTTGTGGCGTATATGGTAGCACGACGTGACTCAGCTAACGCTTGAGTAGCAGTTCCGGGTATTTGCATCAAGCTCAAGGACGCCACAACCAGTCTGTGTGATGTTGAGGGTAGATAGCAGAGAGCGGTTTCCATCCATCAACCACTTGGTTATGGGCCCTGCAAGCTTTCACTGTGCCACTCTGATAAAGGCTGTGAAATACTGTCTTGCAGTGATGGAATATTTTCCATAGCCTGCTGAATGTCACCCTTTGTTGTTATGCTTGCAAAATATCTTGGTGGTCGTTATCATGCAAGCATCCATAAAAGCTACCATATTACACCTCAGTCAGCGAACGTTCATTTACACATTCTTAGAATAATGTTAAAAATATCACATAGATTTGCATAATTTTCACCAGTGAATCATGGTGGGGAGAAAAATATGAATTTCATTATATGTCAAGCAAAACTGGACTTAATAGCAAAAGAAAAACTACTTTTACAGAGAAATGTAGCAAAATAGCAGGAACCAGGTCAGACTGGGCAGAACAAATCACCATTGCATTACTTCACCCCAGATGCCAAATTGCTGCATAGAGTCCAATATATATGTTAATTTAAAAAAAACCCCGAACAATTGAATTTTGTCAGTAATGTTTGGAACAGCTGGCAAATGACAATTGATTGGTAAGTATCGATGTTAGTGCTGAAAGCTTCCATGTCAAGCAAATTATTCAGTCACACACATTAAAACGGCACAAGATGAAGGAGGTCTCACATGCACGTGAAGAGAATTCATAAGGGGCGTCACTGGAGTTACTGGATCAATGGTTGCCACGGCAACCTACAGCACCTCCCACCTTCTGCTGCATTTGGATCTGCTTCTCGTGCATACGCTCATATGAATGAGTTGACCAGAAATTATTTCAAGTGAAATTTATTCCATCAGAGACATAGAAACAACTGAATGGTATCAAGAAAAAATGATGAGAAATTGAGGGATAGCGATCTTCCATTATATTTATGACCATTATATTCTAATTATCAATATTTGTACTGATATTTGTACTGTCCCCCGCCTACTGGCGGATGACTACTGGGATAGGCTCCAGCACCCCTGCAACCCCTGTGGAGACAAGCGGGATAGAAAATGGATGGATAGATGGAATATTTGACCTGGAAAAAAAAAAACAGTTTAAAACCATAACACCTAGGAGCTCAATACGAGTTCCAGCCATAACCATAGCAGACCTGGAATATGCGGATGACATCAGACATTAGGTCTGACCGGATGGAGCAAGCACAGGAACTTCTGAGGAGTGCAGAGAGGGAGTGTACCCTGGATGTCCCTGGTTTGAATGCTAGGAAAACTGAGGTTATCGCCTTCAAAATCTCCCCGGACCATCCACCACCGGTGACAATAGGGGGAAGCATTCTGAAGGAAGTGGAAGACCTTCAGTACCTGGGCTCATGGATAAACTCCACAGAACTTGAGCTAAAAGTGAGGAAGGCACTAGCATGGCAAATTTCTAAATGGCATGGCAAGTGTGTGGAAATCCAAACTTCCCCGAAATATCAAGCTCCGTTTTTTTGAGGAGACAGTAGAATCCGTTCTCCTATATGCAGAAATCTCTGGATGGGTGCTACACCAGAATGCTGCGTGTAGTACTAAACACCAGCTGGAGCGAACACGTTACCAACGTACACATCTGTATGGAGGGCTACCGAGGCTGAGTAATAAAATAGCAGTCAGGAGAATGAGGCTAGCTGGTCACTGCACAGGCACAGAGAACTCCTGGCCAGTAAACTGGTGCTGTGGGAGCCAAAACACGGGCATCGATCAAGAGGGCGTCCCACACCAACATACATATGTAGACAGACTGAAGAGAGATGTGGGCACGGAAACTGCTGACGATGGAGGATGGGTGAAGTGGAGGCTCCGGTGGATGGCCCGTCTGAGGACGAATAAATGATGATGATGAAAATGCATTCAATGAAAGGCTTTCCTATTACGGAATGCCATATTCCTAATAGATGCCCAGTGGACTTTACGGTTGAGTAAATAAACACCGCTGTCAATATATTAAATACTGTAGGTTTCCCTTCTCCACCTATGAAGTCATTTTCCTTCATTTTTAACTTGATATTTTTTTTCATATCTGTTATAAACCTGTTGCAATTAGTGATCAACCGGTCTGGGGAGGGGCTCGAACCTTGTCCTTTTTGTTTCCTGTTTCGTTGCTTATTGCCATTCTAACATTTGTCTTACCTCCACAGTTGGGCATGGTCAAAGTGAAGGCGACAGAATGAACATAAAGGACTTTCAGGTGTACATCCGAGACTCACTGCAGCACATTGACCTGATGAAGTCTCGCCACCCCGGCCTACCTGTCTTCATTGTGGGCCATTCAATGGTAGGAGGCATGCGGACAATAGTTTTCGAAATAGGCAGAACACAGTGTGAATGAGTCTATTCTGGAAAAAGATTTCTTGCATTTTGTCTTTTATGCTATTCATTATTACTGTTTATTTCATTGTTTGTTGCATTCAATAGCACAAACGGGTGTTTTTGCAGTAGAAGAGCTCTGCAATATGCAATGAGTACAAAGAACAATATGTCAATATTTGCTAGTTAAATAACTCACTCAACCTTGTTTTTAATAATTGGTTTTAGTAGTTTGTCGTAAATAATGTAGTCAGAAGAAAATAAACCACACAAGCTGCGTTTGAGTGCGATATATTTTTGTCAACTCTGTATAGTCAATGCTTATTTAAAACATATGCAATTAAATGATGTAAAATCTTCCAACGTTGTAGGTGAGCACAACTGTAGCTGGGTTTTTAATTTATAGCTCATTTCATTCCATTTGGAAACTGACCACAAACTCATGACCAAATGTGCTGCTCCACATGATCTCATGTTGTCAGTTCTACAACATGAGATCACCTACAAATAAAAGAAGTGTTGCGATGGGCATTTACCAATAAATGAACTTTTTGAAGTTGCATCGTGGTAGACATCAGTCCTGGATATCGCCACTCAGTTAACAACAATAACACATGCTCATTGGAACAAGTTGTCCACAATAACATTAATAATCAGAATAAATGGAATGTGGGTTTTAATGCAGATGTCCATTTACTTTACTTCCCTTCTATTCTCTTGAAATCAAACTCACCTAGTGTTTAACAGTCTTATGAATTTTATAGTTGCTGTGTTTTCAGAAGCCTCATGTTACAGCTTCCTGTATCCTGTTGCTATTAGATTTGGCTGCTGCTGGTCTGTTTGTATAAATTTCTTCTCATCAGCGGCCAGATGACGCACAAAGGAGGGGAAAATCAACAACCACCTGTGGATTAGACAGAATGTTTGCAGAGATGCCGCTGATAGGATGGAATTCTTTCGGGATCACGTGGTGTCACCTCATCTGACTCATAATCTACTCTTGTTTCAGCATGCTCTGGTTACTCAGAAGGCTGTCATTTAAAGCAATACTGCTTAAAATTTACAGGACACAATTTACTGTGCTGTGTACGATTTTAGTGATACGTAGGGTGTCCCCCGCCTACTGCCCGATGACTGCAGGGATAGGCTCCAGCACGCCCGCGACCCTCGTGGGGATAAAGCGGTACAGAAAATGGATGGATGGATGTAGTATCGTTGTACAAATAGCTAGTCCAAGGTAGGCAGAGACAAATCACAAGGAACGTTATCAGACAGGCCTGTGATGAGATAACGAAGAAACTGAGGATTATGTAACAGGAAGTTTTAAACAGCATTTTTTTTATGTGTCTTTTGATCAAAAAGTTCCCTCATAAGTGAACCCTCACCGGACAGACAAAAAAATAGATTTGTTACGACGCGTATTCTGGCAGAGCATCCGTGTTCTTACTACCCCAGAGTCTAATTTTCAATTTTCTACACGGCCTATTACTGATTGTGTGTTGGGTTCACTCTTTGTGTTACGTAGATGGAAGGATTTGAAAGTAAAATACGGACATGAACGTAAACCACAATGATTTGTATGCAAGTAGACCTGTGAGTGTTTGTTTCTTATGTTTAGAGAAAGTGAGATTCTCTGGTGGGAACTACTTAGTGGCTCTTTTCAGCAAGCAAGCCAGTCCACTGGCCAAAGCCTGTTGAATATTCACACAAGTGACAAAGAATGCTCACATAAATAAATTTGGAGCCAATTAGTCTCCAGACGAACAGGACGGATTCACTTGCACACACAGTCTTGTGTTGATATGTGCATGGGTTATTGTGTGTGTTGTTTGATGGTATTACGCCTGAATATAATATTTGCTTTTGGGTGGAGAAACCACATTAGTGTCAAAAGCCAAAGGAGGCTTATGGTTGTAACACAACTGTCATAACTATAGCTCAGCGTTGGTGGGAAGGTGTGGCCTTGCCGTGCCTTCAGGCTATCCCTTTACATTGATCCAATTGTCCATAGAGCAACATTACAAAAAAAACAAAACAAGATGGAAGTTCACACCCACCCATACAAAAGCTTGATTGTTTTATAGCCTTGTTGGCCTCTGAGTAGTTTTCCCAGAGCTCTTTTCATCAGAACCTCTCACCGACTTTGCTTCCCACTTACAAGAAGCCAGACAGTCCTTCCTTACTGTCTGTCACAGACTAGTGGAGGCTCTCAGGATCTCTCCCTCATTGAATCAAAGTCTTTGTTCCATTTTTAACTCCTTGTGCTCAAAGCTATACTCTCCGATTACGTGGGTAGTACTCGTTTCAAGTTGATTTATGCAAGTTGTTTAACACACCTCGTAAATGTGCTGCGTTAAAATTTTGACCGATTGATTTGACCCAACTCTTGGTTGTTTTGTGCAAAACAACAAAGGAATCTGGTATGGTCTATTTTTTAATACACACACACACAAATCAATCGATTGATTGATACTTAGATAGATCGATACTTTATTGATCCCTAGGGGAAATTCAGTTGCCAACAGTATGAATGAATAATTGAATACATGAATAAACATAAATACATAGACAATATAAACATCGGACAAGAAAAAAACGACAAACAAAAGAGAGGAAAATAGATCCGCAGTAGATGCAAAACCCAGCAGGGTGTATGTAATGCTTTGAAACTGCGGCAGAATAGATTAGTTCGGCTACACCCTTAAAATGGTCTGACCCAAGCAGTTGGGTCAGTTTGACCCAACGTCTTGGGTTGTTTTGCAAAAAGAACAGGCTGTAGCTGAACAAAGATGTAAATAATATACCATTTTAAAATTGAGAATATATTTCAGCCAAATCAAGGGCAAAACTGACTAGCACTTATCTCAGTTGCATTCTGTCATTTTGTGGCGTTGACGTAATTAGACCTGCAATTTAATGACGACCACCTCTGTAATCTAATGATATCTAGTACAACTGCTTAATCCAACTGCCCTAGCCTGACTATCACTGTCTTCCTAAATAAATTATCTATTCGCTCCATGCAGGGCGGCGCGATATCCATCCTCACAGCCTGCGAGAGACCTACTGATTTTACCGGAGTGGTTCTAATTGGTCCCATGATCCAGATGAACCCAGATTCAGCCACACCATTCAAGGTAAGTCTTATCCGTGCTATTTTTCTATTAGGCGCCGATCTTTTTCCTTTATTGTAATTCTGGTTGCGTTTCATTAAGGTGTATCCTTTAATTAACATACATTTCAGGCATTTTTCTTCAGCAAGAAAAAAAAGATCCTGTCTGACACGATCCACTGGTCAAACATAAGCAAATGTTTTCTTTACAGGTCTCTGCCAAGTCCTACGTTTTAATATAAACAGAACCATGCATTGCGACAATGTCACTGAATGATTGCCTGACAAGATGACAGAACCTCTCAATAGGAAGCAATTTCCAAACAATTACACTTAATCAAGTAGAGCAAGACCACAACTTTTTTTTTCTAGCTGTATCCGCTATGTTGAATTGGTTACTTTTTTAATATATGGCAAATTGGTTCCTTAGTGTGTTTTTTTTTTTTTTTTTTTTTTTTTTTAAAGAAGGCATATCTGTTGTTCCTGGTTGCTATCAAGCTACTTTTGGTATTCTGCTATTTGGGCAGATGGTAATAGCCCAACCAGTTCAACTCAGGTTATATAACATGTTCTTCCGGTCAGTATGCTGTCCTCATTAACCGACATGGATCTGATTGTGTTGTATTGAAAATGTGGGCTTGTTGTTTGTGTCTTTGTTTATTCACCGTCTGCAGGTTTTCCTGGCCAAGGTTTTGAACCACATGGTGCCAAACTTTACTCTTGGCTCTATTGATTCCAAATGGGTCTCACGGGACAAGAAGCAGGTGAACAATAGAATTAAAAGGTCTCTTGGGGGAAAATCACGTGCAAGCTTGCATGTCTGTAGTAGTTGTGTGCGTGCGTGCGTGCGTGCGTGCGTGCGTGCGTGCGTGCGTGCGTGCGTGCGTGCGTGCGTGCGTGCGTGCGTGCGTGCGTGCGTGCGTGCGTGCGTGCGTGCGTATGTTTGCATGTGTGTGAAATACACGTTACTATATTTTATCTTGCGATTATTTCCATTTAGTTTCCATTTTACCTGTATAACAGTAACACCGTAATGTTTCCATGGTTTTCATGTATCTTAACTCACTTGATTTATCCTTTTATTATTATTATTATTATTATTAGTAGTAGTAGTAGTAGTAGTAGTAGTAGTAGTAGTAGTAGTAGTAGTAGTAGCAGCAGCAGCAGCATTAGTAGCTGTCCAATAAATGCCAGCAGCTTGTAATTCAAAAATAATTCAAGTGTCTTTTAAGCTTTTACACATATTTATACCCTTTTCATGTAATTTGTTATTGACATTGTACCCGGTATTTAGCATGAATTATGGCCCCATCATATGGGAGTAAAAATTGGTCAAACAACCAAATGTAGGTCTTCATTCACTGAGCTAGTGAACCTTTGACTTCACACTCATGCATTATTAACAGTAGTGGAACATGGGCCTCATAGGAGCTTCTGTGCTGCTGTATATGACAAGCTACAGTGGGTCTTTGTGACTGAACCCTTTTTAACTTAAAATGTTAGTTAGTTTGTTTTTCAGATGTAATTCTAAA
Organism: Syngnathus scovelli; assembly: GCF_024217435.2. Classification (NCBI taxonomy): domain Eukaryota; kingdom Metazoa; phylum Chordata; class Actinopteri; order Syngnathiformes; family Syngnathidae; genus Syngnathus; species Syngnathus scovelli. Next base: position 18,849,642 of record NC_090848.1, read on the forward strand.
TTTGAAGATTATGGTGCGCTTGTAATCTAAAAGTACTTACTTTTTATCTTAGTCTGACAAAATGCGCGGTACAAAGATTAGAGCTATTTGACACACGGTAGATAAAACATTGAAGGAAGCAAAACGTTAAATTGTACTTAATTCTACATTCATCACTCCTTACAACTTACAATCATGTGTGAAAAGGAAAGTTACCCATAAAGAGGAGCAAAAATCACATTAACCTGATAAAACATAAAAAATAAAAATTGATATTGTACGAATTTCTATTTTGTATTGTTAGGTACAATTGTCCTTTTTAATTTAACAGCTGGCACCGATCACAATAAAATGATGATGAAACGAATGCAGTTGGCATTTTTGTTGCAATTTGATGAATAACACTAAGGAACAATTCTTCACAATTCTGCTGAATTAGATTTTTACTGAACTAAAATTGGCATGCTGATTCCAAAATCTATAGTTTTTTGTTTTTTAGAGTTCAAAGTGTTTTTGTTTCATGCAGAAATAGTTCATCATGATGTCTGTAGTGGTTCATTGGAAATCTAAGTACTAATAGCATGAGTCTCTCTTTCTAGGTGCAGGCGTACGAAGCTGATGAGTTGAACTTCCACGGAGGGATGCGAGTGTCATTTGGCATACAGCTAATGGGGGCGGCGGCTCGCATTGAACGGGAGATCTTGTCCATCAGCTGGCCCTTCCTGCTCCTTCACGGTGACGCTGACAAGCTTTGCGACATTCAAGGTTCTAAAATGATGTTCGACAAGGCTCCCAGCGCTGACAAGAAATTGAAGGTGGGATCAGTGTGTGCTTGTTTTCTATTGGACGACATTGTGTTTTTATTGTTGTTTTGCCTTTTTAGTTCTGAATCTAAATTCAGAAGTGCATAACTGAATGGAAAGAAAAAGAAGTCATGAATTAAATGCTATTTTATGCTTTCCATAGTGATATAATGATTATATAATATTGACTTTAGCACAATGGTGATCTACATTCTTGAGAAATATAAGTTATGTTGGAAGCTATTTTTCTAACCCAGAAGTAAGATGTTTGGTTCACCAAAACAAAAAATCAAAACACAAAATCCACTGTACTCCCACAAGTCTCAGACATATATGGACTAACAATGCTGCATACTTGCCGTCAAGAGGAGTGAAGCTATCCGCCGAACTTCTTATGTTGCCAATCTCTAAGCCTGCCTAATGTAAATACATTGATTTCTTTGCGGCATTCTCACGTTATTTTCTGTCTCTACAGTAAAAAAAAAAAAAAAAAAAGCCATATATGGCATGTAGTTATACCAGTAAATCTAGGAAAAGTGCTATATGCACATTTCATTGATGGTAATTTAATTTGATGGTATGCACATGCGTAGATCAATCGTCCATTGCACTCCCTTTTCCATTCACCAATATCATCAAATTAGAGTTTACATTTTTTTCAATGTTTTTATTGGGCAAAAGTCCAATTAAAACCACATCCGTTTTGGAATATTCTCAAACTGAAAAATGTTTCAGAAGATTTGAACCACTGTAAAAACAACAAAAGCATTAAGTTGCTTGTGAATCTTCTTTACTTCTCTTATGATGCTCTTCTTTCAATGTCTTTGCTGAGGCTGTTCCTTCTTTTAGATGTGTTGCAAAAGTGATTGTAGTTTTGTTGTACTTTTGAGACCTATATTTCTTGTACATTGGCTTTGATGCCGAAAAGGCTTTTGCAGTATGGAGGTTCCGCTACATTTTACCTTTTTTGAAATTTCAATTCATATTTCTTGATTGATGTCATATTAATCTGAAAAAATGTATTGTGTATTTATTTTTAGCAACATTTTAAATTAATTTGATAGAAAAGTTACACTGTCTGTGTAAACTGACAAGTCTCTAATCGGCAACCGATTTTCCCGCATTTCTAGGAGTATTCTTGACGTATAGGACAGTATGTCAGACATTGGGAATGATGATTCTGAAAGGCAAATCAAGGTTCTCGCTTGTATTGTTTCTCGGCAGGTATACGAGGGAGCCTACCACGCCCTTCACCACGATCTGCCTGAGGTGTCGGAGTCCGTGCTAAAGGAGGTGACTGGCTGGATCATAGAGCGCCTTCCCAGCATCACATTGCCATCACCTCAAGGCTCATAGACTTAGGGAACATGTAGAGAGGCCAGTCAAAGCTCCAAGGAAACCACCTTCTTTAAAATACACTGTATAGTACATAGCACCATGGTTTAGCTAGAAGTCAGCCCAAAACCATACTGGTTAAGTGGAAGTACAAGTTCAAGTTGCAGTATGCTCAGGTTTGTAGTGCAATAATGACAATTCTTTGTTTGTGCATATAATGCCAGTTGAACTCCTCAGCCCTCCCCAAATGAATGTTTTATAAATGACACACAAACCTTTATGGAAGTTACAAATGCTCATTTCTGCTTTTCCTAGTCCAAATTAGTTTTATGCAAATATAACTTAAAGCAATTTCCATTAGCTTGTTCATTAGCGTACGGGCAAAATGTGAAAACAGTTTGTGCACACCTGAACGTCTAGGCTGGGCATTAATAGCCTTTACTTGGTTTCTCAGTGATTCGTGTATGAATCGCAATGGAATGATTTAGGTATATTCAAATCTATCCAAATTAAGCATTGATGGAGGTGAAGTAATTGTAGATCAGGGGTGTCAAACTCATTTTTGTTGTGGGCCACAGTGTACTTAAGGTTTCCCTCGTGGGGCCATTAATGACTTAAATAGAAATGGATGGCCCCTCAAACTATCACATACACAACAGAATCCAGTGATAAAAAGTGAAACAATGTAGATGGTCCTCCAGCAGACCATGTTACCCTGTTGCTGTGGACAATAGTTGGTTCACACGTAAATTATAGTTTGGCTCCAGCTGTATTGGTTCAATGAATGTAGGGTACGACATAAAGGACATACTAAACTCCACAATAGGATAACAATTTTTAATACTTTCATGGTTGAGAAGTTTTTTAATGCTAAGAATCTACTTAACATATATAAGACTAATACAGATTGCAATATCATATTTGTATGTTGTAATTGGGGATATCACTGCAAAACTGAGAGGAATGAGATTATTTCTGTGCGGTGGTGCCATCTGAGCCTTTCTTAATAACCATCTTTCCCTTTGTTTGTATTGCTGTGGTGACCAGTAGTGTTTATCCATTCTATCAGCATGGACCTTTTTGTCAGTGCAGCCTCACCCATGCTGCCTCTGGTGGATCGTTCATGCCACTGCTAATGGTCAGTGTCCTGCATTGAATTGGTCATGCAAAAGTCAAATTACTGCTGACTTCGACTCGGTTCCTTTTGAAAAGTGTGATAGATGAGCCTCTTGATGAAATAAGATTTTTATTATGCCACCCTATTTATGGATTTTATGAAAACCTCGACTGCCTTCCCGACTGCAGTTAGAGCACATAAAGCACTTGCATTATAGTACTACATGGACTTGGCACAAGAGACACATTTCAAGGTGTTTTGCATTGCTCACTTATCAAGCTGTCTGCTGACACGAGTGCATGTTACTGGGCAACATTAGCATATTATCAGTGCTGGGGCTATGGGTGATTGAGTGGAAGAGGAGAGAGAACGATGTGCTAGTCGTAACCATGGCAGCACCTTTTATACGTGTGTGTGTGTGTGTGGGGGGGGGGGGTGCGTGTGTGTGTCCTGTTAATTGTGCAGCATGTGAGAGGATGCTGCGCTTTTAGGGCCTGCTTTGTCCAACTGATGTTTGGAGGAGTTTCTTTTGTGTGAGCGTTGACAAATGAGAAGGGATAGTTAGCATTATTAGTACACAGTGTGTAATGAGAACAATTTACAGTGAATCCAAAACAGCCTGTTTCTGCTGAAATCCACATCTTTTTTCCCAGACTTAAAATATCCAGACAGTATATATTTCCCCCTAAATATCTGCATTGTTATCCACAGAATATAATGTGTTGTTAGAGTTCATCATGTCACTAACTGGCCCAGCAACGTAGACAATAAATGTCGTCATTGAAAGGCAGAATTTATTAGCTAGATATTGAGCCCAGCAACATAGAAAATTCCTATTGGTCACTTGTTGCTAGGAAGAATTCGCAGGGCACAAGCTAACTATCTTGCTTGCTCAGAATGTCAAACATTTGTATTAGTCGCTTGATGTGAAGTGGAAGGGAACAAAATTAGCAGACAGTCTCACCAACAGAAACAAATCAGCCTTGTTACGCATTCATATTGGATGTTTGTTTCTAAGCAGAATCCATGGGGCATGCACAGTTTGCTAAATCAAAGGTCAAGCAATGCACAAAATAACTGGCCACGTCACACATTACTGAGGTCGTTTTTTTCGAGGCAGCATTGGCACAATGGAGGCACAGCAACGCTTGGTTGTTTTTCTTTGTTGCACTTTAGAGCTGTCACTTGTTGCTAGGCAGAATGCGCGGAGCGCAGGCATTTACCCCTCACTCCTTGAAGCTCAGTATAAAATATGGCCATCATCCAGTCGCACTCGCATGCTGTTTCCTTGGTAATTTGAGGTAGAGATTGTAATAGCTTTGCAAAAAGACAGTCAGACACCTGCCATTGAAGTTACCCCCAAAAAAGTCTGAGAGAAGTTCATTTGTTCGCATACATTTTGCTATCAAATAACTATTCTTGTATTGACCCTGTTTTGACGACAGTACCATCTGCTGGCTCAGTTACAGATCATAAGATAGTGAACATACAGTATGTAAAAATGTTAAGATACACTGTAATGTACTGCAAACACATATATAAACATAATCTTTTTTGGCAACTTTGACATGCTTAGAAATTAACCATATACAATTACTGTGCTCCATTATGTAATGTATATATTATACATGAGTGTAATGATCGTATGTAGACAGAGCACCTATTTATAAATAAAAATCAATGACTGTTAGTCTCCAATATTAGGTAAGAAAGACAATTTAATATGGGTGGGAAATTGATGAATGATTTGCAGCATAAGTCAGTCAATGCCAGTTTGTTTTTTAAACCTTGGCTTTATGACTGTTTCTTTTCCAAGTATGACATGCGATTCTAAAATAGTGTCAAATATACCTTACCGATCTGGGCTTTAAAATTTAATTATATATTTTTTTTATTTCTGAGAACCTAAATTATGATAAGATACCAGTGGGGCATTTTTGAAATTGTACTGCTTAATTTAGTTTCAACATAATTGATATCATTTTAACAATGAACAATAGCAGCGCTAAGTCAATATTGGGCAATGTGGGGGGTGGGCATTACAATTATTTACATGCTGATGTGTACTGAGCAAATAATCAGGACAATGCACTTTTTTTATACCTTGTATCACAGTGTAATTTGTAACTTTTTAACATGGGAATTGGTGTTTTATGCAGTCCCACACATGTATGACCATGTGTTTTTTAATTCTTATGTTTAAATCAACATTGCATTTTGCAGATTGTGATTCTTAAAAAACATGAATGTTTGAATGCTCTCTTGGCATGTTTTGCTTTATTCCGGAGCATGCATCTTGAGACAAATCTTTCCGTCAACTATGTATTTGTTTTTCAGGAACTGAACTCAAAATTACATGTATGTGATGATGAAAAAATGGAAACATGAGACATTGAATTAGGCAAAAAAAAAAACTCAAGTTCAATACCTGATACATTGCTATGTTCCACAAAAAAAAGAGGACAATTCCACAACAGGACCATGTATTGTATTCTTTTACGGTATAGTGTTTGTGCCTTAATGATGCGAGACCATGCCCAAGAGTGACATTGGTGCAATAAAGTCTGACTCCATCAGGATATTTTTGATTTAGAGAAAATAGAGAGCGCTCGATATGTAGTTATTGTTACCTACGTTGAACCGTTTGATTTTTAAAATTTTGTTTGTATGTCTGTCACATCAGTGTGTATTTCTAAAACAACACATGTATTTGAGATCCTGATATTGCGTGTACTAAAATAAATAAACTGCACTCTTACTGAAATCGTATTTGTTTGGTTTGGTTTAATTTTCTTTTCCCCAGTCTGTTGTGTCCTGCCGCATGACAATGTACCTTGAACAATACTGAAGTACAAGTCCCAACAAAGGTGTAACTTTATTAATGCGTCATATTTTGGGTCTTCCAACGCATGACGCAGATAAACTCAGATACCCAGCATCCACTGCGCGCATCACTCCACCAATCAGAATCGTCCCTACTAAATTTGCAGAAGCAGTACCAGGGCAGGCCAACACTGGTGACACGCTAGAAAAAAAGAGCAACACATGATAAAATCACAGACAATGATGACTTAGCGCCAAAAATAAATGCAACCTCAATTATCTGGAATTAATTAGCCCTCAAGAATGATGATATTTAGCAAACACGTGTTATGTGTGGACGCTGCTGTCTCCATGTGGCCGCACTGAGAGGTACCACAGCTCATTTGTATAACCTTCTAAATCTGCGCCACACAGCTCATTACATCGAGTGAAAAGCCAAATCTGAATGTTGCACGAAAAAACAGTTCTGAAATTTGATTTCAGCCACATGATGAAGGTTCCAAACGGCAGAAATGAAAAATGGATGCTATCACCTTTTACCTGGTTGCGCAGGGAATCAAAGAAGCAATGGCTGCTTGGGCCCTGGATGACGTGCAACAACATAAATGCGGCAAACAAGGTGGAAGCCATTGCACAGGATGAGTAGAGCAGAATGCAGTAATCTGGCCACCTACTTTGTCCTACAGTTGGTAAGATAATGCTATTTTCTGCCTCCTTGCCTATTTTGCCCAATATTTTCTGAAATCATCTGTTTTCTAAAGTGAAATGTGTTTGTCGCATTCTAACTTCTAAAAGCATTTACTTGTTAATTCATTGACGTTTGACATTGACACGTATTTCAGCGTGAGATTCAAGTTATAATTTGAGTATCAGTTTATTGTCATGTTCATAAACTGTAAAGAATGCATGATGTACATATTGAGCAAGCTGTGGGCATCTGTAAAAAGCTGGTTAGTCACTTCTCTCGCAGCTAGAAGAAACCCCTTGAAAACTCTTGAAAAAAAAACAGAAAAAGTCTACTTCAATTCACCATCTCATTCCCTCCTATCAGAATGGCAGAACAAGTTGGGCTCGAGTCAAATGATAATCCATAACTCAGAACCTGTCTGTGGGGAAAAAAGATGCACCATTTAATTTCATCTGTGCGATATAGATGTCGTGGGCCCACTGCTTGACCACTGATGCACTTTCAGGAGAAGGCTATGGCAGCGTTTTCTACGTGAATCCTGTTCTTCATCTCCTAAACAACTCCTGGTGGTATTTAACACCGCACATAACAGTATGTGATTTGTCAATACTTATTTGCATGGTATTACTTTGGATTTTTTTAGACTTTTGAACTGTTGTTTTAACCCCCACACACACACTTATTCTTCTTTTGAGCATGTTAGAGTGCTCATATGTCTTCTGCGTTTACGAGAGCCATGTTGACACTCTTGGCACGCTCAAGAATCCCCCCCCCCCCCCACTCCTATTGCCTTACCCGTTTTCTGGTGAAATCCATCTTCTGCTCTACCAACATGTCCAGTTAACTCTGCCCCACTTAAACCCTCTCACTTTGAGCTATGCTGATGATCAGCATTTCAAAGAATTCCAAAGCGCCTTTCTTTTATCTTCCACTAGTAGCAGTAAAGGGGCCTGTGGTGCGGCTTAACGCAGCTTTACTCTGATGAAAACCTGATCACCTTCATTACTAACAATGCCTAGTACACGGCCTAATCGGTGTCCATCAACAAAGCATCGTCAGCATTCAATTTGTTCTAAAGCTAAATGTGGACAGTAAAATGTTCCACTTGGTGGCAGTATTGCTCCATTAGGGCAGGTAACTCAATCTGGTGAATAATTTACAAGATTTTCCTTGCCATCTGTCTCTGGTTATTCTTCTTATCCTCATTAGGGTGGTGGGTTACTCGGAACCTACCCCAGCTTATTTTGGCCAGAAGGCGAGGTACACACCTACTTCGCAGTGGACATGTAAACAACAATTCACACTCATTCAAACGTATGGACAACTTAAAGTAGGGAGGTCCTGGAGGGATGCTGTCTCGCTGCTGCAACACACTTGATTCAAATAATATGCTCATCAGCAAGCTCTGAAGAAGCTTGATAAAAATCCTCATCATTTGAATTGGGTGTTTTTCAGCTGGGAGATATGAAAACAAAAACTACAGTGGCCCTCCAGGTTTGGAAACCCCAGATTTAGTCTTTAATTAATCTAAAAGACGTATTTTTGGAATGTGGCACGATGCATCGGTATCCGGGAAAAAGAAACGCAATCGTGGAGACAACATGCTGTTTACCTAATTTGCAGGAAACTGTCAAGCCAATTTTCTTTAGGCATTGCACTTTTCTAAACACGGCATTTTGATCAATATTGCCTTTGTGGAATATGACTAAAGCAGGAACATTCACCTGGGAGCGGCCAGAACATATCATAAAGACAATTTTTAACTGTGTTTGTAACTGCGGTATTTAAAGACAGTCCTGATTTTCTTTAAAGACTCCCAACCCAGTATAAGGATCCTGGAGGTAGTTGGTGTCTCTTGAAAACAACAATCTAGCTCGGAGAATTACTCTGAGGCCTGCTGTGGCCATAGCAACAGCTTTTCCTCACTGAGTGCTCAGGAATGGGAATGGAAGAGAAGAGATGCTGCTCTTGACTGAGATGGTGTTTTGGCAAAGAAAGAATACATGGGCTGGAGTCAAATCCAGCCATTCCCAAGCACGCTGCAGCAGCACATTAGTGTGTCGTGACTCGTGGGAGATGCAAAACATCAGGTGTCCTGCAAGTAATTTTCACCTAATTGGTCTGACAATTATGTTTATTTTATGTATCTTTGTTCATCTCTTTATGCCAGCAACTAACTGACTGTTCCATTACCGGCATGTGTTATTTCAACAGTATACAGAAGTCATTCCCAAGCACCTCAGCATTTTAGTGTGCCATGAGATATTGTTAGGTGTAACACGGGACATTTATTTAATTGGTTAGTGTGTGAATGAGAAGGTTAAAGGTAGTAAACGCCATACAGGTGAAAACCCATTTATCATTAAAAATGAAAATAAATCAAGCTTTATTTGCGAACGTGCACATACGCACGCGCGCACACACACACAAACACACACACATTTTGTTTAGTGGGTACTGTGAGAATTTTCCAATGCGAAATATGTGCTTTGGCTCAAAGTTTTGACCTGTACACATTCCTCCACAGGAGATTTCGATCAAATGTTTCTAATGCAAAACTTGTGCTTTGCCTCAAAGTTTGTGAAACATTGAAACAGACCTGGGGGCATTCCTCCCCAGGAGATTTCGATCAAATTTGACCTGTCATCTCTGTGGGTGCGGCACCACTTGTATCCCGCCTCTTCTTTTCAGCCAATAAAGTACTTATGATAATTTGATTGTTTCAACTTCGTGTCAATCAATGTCACCTCTTCTCCCTGACCACGCCCACCACGCGTCTTGGAGGAGGTGGAGGAGATTCATTCGTGCATGACAGCTTGTGGAGTAGCCGGTCGGTGGGGGGCGTTCGATCGTGTTTATTCCATGCACGCGTCGCCCGTTTCATTTAATATTGCAAACCGATCGGTTTTGTCTTGCGTTGTTTTGGCGTTGCGGACTGTTTTTGATCACTGAACTCCCTGTGTCAGTTGACGTACAGTGCAGTAGTGGCTAACAGGCTGTTAGCTAATCAGCCGAATAGCTTGTTGGTGAACCAGCTCCCCACAATTCTCTCCAGCAAGTCCCACCCTCTAAGGAGTGCGTGGTCGTCGTGCGAAGCTGCAGCGGTGAAGCGGTACTTCCCCACCCCCCTACCCTTCAACTCAGCCGGCATCGTTCTTGTTACGCCTCCGACGGGTCTGCTAGCAAAGCTAAAACCATTAAGCCCTGGTAACGTTAGCAAGGTGACGCCAACGACATTGTTGGCGCTACGTGGGGAGAGACGTGTCTTCTGAAGAGGGATACGTTCGCTGTTCTCACTCCCCTCACCGGCTTCGAGAAGCGGCGGAAAACAAGAGCGAACGGGGAATACTGCACGGCGAAGGAGGGGACTGGCTAGATTAGCCGGTGTGATTGAATTCGCATGTAAGTAGACTGCATGGCACTAGCTTTGCCCGGCACCTTATCGTAACAAGCGTGTTGAACAGGCCGACCACTTCGTGTTGGCTTGAACTTCACCGTCCGTTTTACACTAAACCCTCGAAGGGTGGCTTTGCTCCTTGCTAGCCTCATTCTAGCTAACACGTTGATGAATGGCGTGACAAGTGCCGTCGCACAGCCGCCTATTTGTCTGGTAGCGTTTGGAAGTTTAGATGAACTCTACTCTGTGCCTTTTTATATGAAAGGCGCCGTTCGCCTTCCTGCAACTCACGAGGATTAGCCTCTTAGCTCGCCAGCAAGTTGACAGCTCTGTGTGTGTTGTCAGTGCGTGTGCGCGCGTGCACGCTCGGGCAATATTTGCAAAACCTAACGACTGACCCTGTTTATCTGATGGCCCCTCCACTCCCCTTCGGCAATGGCAAACCTTAGTCTCATATCTGTCCAATGCAGCTGTGGGAACTCCGTGTTCCCGGGCTCAACTCGAGATAAGGCAGCCATTCAGTGTCGGTGTCATACCGCAACACTGCATTGCACTTACTACCTTGAATGATCAACTTTGAGTTGATGATCCTGCGGTTAGCTTGACAGTGGAATTCCAGCTGTCTGTTAAATTTAAAACTACAGAGCATGCAAAAAGCTACACTTGTGGCATGGGAGGAATTCTGCTTTCCAGACCTGCAGCAAAAAGTCCAACCAAATGACACTCATTTTCATGATCAAATTGATGACCCTCATTAACGACGACCTTTCCTGACTATCATCTCTCCTACCACAGACAGAGATCAAGCCCTGCGACTGAGCCACAGACAACCATGAGTATTGAGATACCCGTGGGTTTGAAGGAACTGCTGGAGGGCTATACAGTGGAAGTGCTTCGGCAACGACCGTCGGACCTGTTGGAATTTGCCGTCCAGTACTTCACCCGCTTGCGGGACACCAGGAGTCAAGATGGGGCTAATGAAGGGGGCAAGATGGGAAAGGGGGTGATGTTCGATGGAGAGCCGATGCAAACGGAGTCCAACGGCGACGATGACGAAGATGACGATTCAGACTTTGAACGTAAGTACTACGAGTGTCATTTACACTAAAAACGCTGTGTTTTGAGATAGAACCCTAACGTAAATAGCAATAATGGGCCCTTTGACTGTAGTCAGGAAGCAGACTCTCATCGCTTCATTACAAAAAGCATTGGTTGTTGTCTGCGTTTCTGCAGCCACAACACACAGCCAGCCAATGGAGGCTCCCAAGCCCAGCAGATAAATGCAGGGAGGGGTGTGTGTGAGGAAGGGCATCCTATGTAAAATGATGCAAGCGACATGACTCATTATGCTGACACTTAATTGATAGATTAGAGAAATGAAAACAAACCTTCATTTTAGGGGTTCTCTGCCTTGCTCCAAGGCACTTTGACATGGTCACAACGGCCAGGGATTGAACCCTCGATCTTTGGGTTGGAAGACAACAACTATAGCGTACAACTGAGCCATACCGTTTAGTGAGTGGCAATCGAAGATACCAGCCAGTGCCTTCACATCTCGCCACGGCAGCATGCGCATACCACAGATAGAAGCTCTTGCGCAATGGAAGTTTTGCGATGGTGTTTATATGACAAATATTTGGCTAGAAAAGGTCTTACACAGTATTTGGCTTTTTGCACATTTATATGGCCTTTCAATACTGGCATCTGGAGTTGTCTCCTGAGGGTTGTTGAGACGAGATGCAAGCTGCTCCACTGCTCTGCTCTGCATATGCTGCACAGAGCAACGTGGCCTACATCTGTTAAGCTGCGGAGCTGTGTGTTGTTTCGTGAATGAGGCTCCTTCATTGCATTTTCTCAATGGCCTCATCTCTAATGGACTGTGAAGCTGCCAAAGGTAGACTAGACAACATATTTTGGTGCTTACCAGGGGTGGAATTTCAAAGTTTGTCTTTAAGTTGCCAGGTAACCAAATTCATTATCCCCAGGGACGGGGTATAGTAATAGGTTAATTGATAATTATGACTTTATTTGGTTGTTGGTACTTTTATTATTTCATCTTATTAAAATTATATTAGCCAATTAATTACGTAAGTAGTTGTTCAATTTCCCTATAAAATAGAAAGGAAATTATGCCTCCCCCCACAGTACATGAAAGTAATGATTGGCTTTGTCAATTGGCTCAGGGTAAAAGTGCGATTACCGTTTCTTTACAACTGTCTCTTTCTGTGTTTCTTAGTTTCAGTCTTTGCTTCTTTATCTTTGCACTCTTTTATTCCCCCCCCTAACCCTAACCCCCCCTTTGTGTCTGCATGTGTGTGCGCGTTTGACAAACTTGTAGCTCAGCCGGCCCATGTGACAGCCAACTGAGCCGGAACGATTTCCCCATTCAAATCCCAAACAGAACATGCAATGTCATTGCTAGTACAAAGTACATTTTGATTAAGACAATTTCCACATTCAGACTTTCCACAGTCCAACGTATCAGTAAAGGACACAGCTTTAACGTGTTGTGCTTTCTTGTCTGATCACTGCAAATTGCACACGACATCCATGGCAAGAGAAAGTTGCAGCCAGGCTTGCAACACGGCCCCCGGGGACATATCACATGGGGTGACAACACAGGCCTGTATGGCTATATGCATCATGTGCTCTAGCCTGACCACCCTTATGCATGGCCTGCAGATAAAAAGTAACACATGCTCAGTTGGTGATGCACTAGACTGAAGTAAACTTTGTGAAATGACTTTTACTAATCTGAGATAGTTTCTTTTTTTTTTTTAATATGTTCAGGTGACTTTGTAATAGTAATATGATGTCATTTACATATTGCTGGCATTGGGTCAAAACCTCTTTGTCATAATTTGGTAATATTTTTTTTTCATAGATTTATACTACTGGTCAGTGGACTCTACAGCTGATATTTTACTTTTCAAATGAGCTATACCTCATAATTTGGAAACATAAACATTTTTGTCATAAATCTATACTACTGGTCAGTGGACTTTACAGCTGATTGTTTATTTTTCAAATGAGCAGACGTGTGTGACGTCATGCACGCTGTGATCACAACGCCTCTGATCCACTGGTGAAAGGAGGCTTTGAATCTCTTTCATAACCACTTCAAAAAACCAAACATAAAAACGGATGATTATGTTGCATTATTGCCACTGTTTTATGTAAAGTGCTCTGTTGTTATTACATGTTATAAGTTTAGTAAAGTGCTTTGTTATAGTGGCAGGCTGACAGCTGTTGAGAAGGCGATATATATATATATATATATATATATATATATATATATATATATATATATATATATATATATATATATATAAAAATGATGCTTTCCATTGCAATTTACACGTGGGGCTTAATTTTGCAATTTAATGAGTTGAAAATGGCTTGCTCTCTTGACGACGCAGTGTTAATGGACCTACAATCTGTTTTTGAGGTCTCCTAAAAAGTAAAGAATTTGAACAAGAATACCGCCTGGCGCCAGAAATGTATAGATTTTTTTTTTTAAATCCCAAAGAAGAAAACACAGAAGGCATCAATATACAATCAACATTCTTTCACCACTTTGCTTTTTTCTTAGAAAATAGGTCCCAAAAAGAAAAATATCAGTTAAACAAGTGTGTTCTGACTCGTCGTTTTACGAATAAATGTAACACTTGTTTGCTCTCTAGCCCAGTCCCCTTTACTCAGCATGTGTTGACCTGGATGTCTCAGAGCAATCTAATTAGACAAGATGGCTTTCAGGGAGAAGGTTATTATAGGCTTTAGCAGAACCGCCTTTACCATGCTCGGTGGAGAGAATTAACATAGGTGGAAGTGACTTCAATAAAAAAAAAAAGGCTGAACATGAATGGGCAGAAGATACAGAATGAGAAACTATTCATTTAAATGAATAATTAACCAATAACTAAATGAATTAGTTAATTAAGTTATTGAATCTGTTTGTCAAAGGTGAAAGTTGCTCTGCTCAAATAAGATTTTCCACAATGAGCACTTCCACAGCAAAACATGGCTGCGCATTTCATTCTCTGATTAAGAGAGCTTTATTTGATTGATTTCATTGTGGGGCAATGCTCGGAGCGCAGAGCTTTCCAAGACCAGCCCAGTGATTTAGGGTGAAGCTCAGCTTTTGTTACTATGATTGATTAATGGTTCCTTTGGAGAACACAAGGTCATTTTCTTTTGATGCAAAGAGATGCATGTACAGGTTGGATTTGAAAGTTGCTTTGTGGCTCTAAGAGCAAAATGAAACGTGTATGAGGAAAGACAAGAGACATTTTATAAAAGACTGATAATTATTTCCTGTTGTGCTTGATACTTAGTTTTTAATTTATGGATAACCAAGTCAGCCCTGACCTATAGGCGAATGTTAGTAAGTACACATGCAGCCTGATTGGAAGGGGGAAGTTAGGGCACATATGCTCTCGTCCACCGCTAAATAATTTTCATCAAGATCAAATGAAAACGAAAGAACACTTGACTACTCTCTAACCGACAGTCTAAATTATCCACCTCTTATTTGAAGTTAATTTGAGTCCTGACGAATGTGTTTGGTGCAGTCCCCATAGCTGATACAGCCACAGTTGCCATAGAAACTGCTGGCCTTGAGCAGCTCGGAGCCAGTCTCTTCCGTCCATGACTGTGATAGGCGGTAGGTAGCCTTGTTTCATTTATATTTGGATAGCCAGAGGTCATGGCTAGTTCACAGTCCTTTCCTTTTCAAATGTTGTCGGTCTTATTTGCTAGGCCTTGACTTAATGTGATGTCATTGTTGAAATATGAGGAAAGTTTAGGTAGGTTTTTTTCTTTTTCTTTTTCAATGGAATAGAAGGTATGCAGACAACTGCAAGGCTATTGAATTTAATGACTCCGCTGTAAACATATGCTTGAGATTGAGGAGGATTGGACTTCTTTTTGACTGTAAATGGTCATGTAATTGGAGACCAGCTTGGCCTTGTTTATGTTTCACCCTAGTGGTTTGATGAGCCCTTGTTCCGATTTCTTCCCACTGACTGTTCACAAATGTATTTTTTTTCCTGCAGCCTATTCTGTTGCATGTTACATCTGATGGTCAAATCTTGTGTCACACTGGCACACATTACACAGAATATTCATCATGAAGAATGATCATGTTCCGAACTGCAGTTTTGTTGCTATTGTTGTGTTGAGCCGCCTAATGCAGCCAATGCCGTAGTGAAGGTTAGTTCATGGGAATGTACTTCCCACAGTTGCTGTCGCATGTTCAGATGACAAGGACATCTGAGAAGATGGCAATTTGCCTTAAAATGCAAATAATTAAACAATCAATTCAGTAGAGTCCCCAGAGTCGTCAGTTAAATGATGGTTATGCCAGTCAATAGTCTTAGTGCTGACAGGAACAAAAACAATGGAATGATTTTTTTCTTTCTGTACAGTAGTACCGTAATTTCCGGACTATAAGCCGCACCGGACTATAAGCCGCACCAGCTAAAATTCAGGGATATTTTAGTTTTTTTCTTACATAAGCCGCACCGGACTATAAGCCGCACATGCACATGAGTTTTTTACAAAGAAAGACAGTACACAGAAAGCCGTAAAAATCCATAAATACGCCGCGCCGCCATTTAAGCCTCGGGGTTCAAAGTAACCTTCTGAATAAATAGCATTAAAAGTACACATTCATTACAACTTGTTTTTGGTGAGCAAAATGTCAGAAGAATTGAATTTAAATGCTGATTGATTGGGTTTTAATACAATGCAGATGGTCCAAACAGCGCCACTGCTTTGCGTAAACTCTGAGTCACATGCTAGAGTAAGAGAAAGGGTTTAGAGCCCTTTGACGCAGGTCACCTAGCGTGCATTCCTACTAAAGCTCATAATAGTCACAAGCAACACAGCCAGAATAAGCAGGAGCCATAGTAGCGTTTCAAAATAATATTTTTGTTGTTGTTTTTTTCTTCAAGATACCGCACAACAGTGGTTCACAGCCTTTTTACGAGTGTATAGAAGTGATCAAGTCATCACAAAAATCACGAAAAAAAGCTTATATAAGCCGCACCTGACTATAAGCCGCAGGGTTCAAAATTTGGGAAAAAAGTCGCGGCTTATAGTCCGGAAATTACGGTACAAGTAGTGCTGCTGGTCTATGTAATGCCACGGTCATTGATTAAAAATTTGACACATTTTGCACATCGATTGCTTTGACTTTGACCTTACCCCTCTTGTGATGGATCTGACAATCATTCCGGTTTGTCCTGTGGATATGACAAAAATTCAAGATTCAAGAGTTTTTTATTCGCGATGTTTGAGCGTGCCAAACAAGGAATTTGACTTCGGTAAATCACAGCCTCTGTTCAACATTTAGGTGACTAACAACAACACTCAGGACATGTGAAAAATGGAAGATATTCTCAAACATCCCCTGATCTTAAACTCCCAAGAGGGCAAGGAAAACTCAAAACTCCAGCTAGAGGAAATGAGAAACCTTAAGAAGAGACCACAGATGGGAGGGTCCCTCTTCTAGGATGACCAGGCTGCAATGGATGCAGCAATGCCATATGTGCTGACAAGAAACTGACAATGCTGAAGAAATGGACTTAATCACTGGTATCGTATTAAAATCGTCTTCATTCTCAAACTCTCTCACTGAAAATGTGCAACCAAGGAGACTGTTTATTGAGCTCCTTTTATAGCAACTGTGTTTTAAAAATGGTGTTGTGCATTGATGAAGGTGGGTGGAGAGGAGTTTTATTTTAGAGATTTGGAAGACTGTCTGGTTTGTCATGCAGCACTGTGAAAGCAACACATAGCAAGTTAATTATTAGAAGGTTGGGATCCCAATTGGGCCTTTCAAATCAAAGACCGAGTGTAACCTGTGACCTGGACGTGAGTATCAGTGCAATTGTTCCTTCTACCGGTTATCATTGATAGTCTTGCTCTTGCATACTAGAGATGATTACAAGACTTGAAATAATACCCATATTTAGAAAGATACATAACGCATAATGAACATAATGCATACATGGAGACGGGCTAAAGCACAGTTCTCCAAGCCAAGTATTGTTAGTGTTTTATTTCAGACCAAGTTAGATATTTCGTGTTAGTGCTCTACCAGACATGGCGGAATACACCCTGGACTATTCACAGGGACAGTATAAACAACCATTCGCACTTGAATTTATACCTAAGGACATTTTAGAGTCTTGAGCATGCCCATGACCCTCGTGAGGCTAAGCGGTTTGGATGATGAATCAATAAATGAATGAATGAACAATCCTACATTGTAACTTCCGACATCAGAACTGTGAGATGGATGAACTAACCACTTGATCACCGTGCCGCCCAATTTATCATAAATAATCCAAAATGCTAGTGGTTGCTTAGGGCGAAAGTCATATCGATTGAATGTGTTTGTAATAGTCTGGTGGCAACTGGAAGTTGGAGTGAAACACTGGGAAAGTTGATGAGCCTGATAAGTGACCCGAAGAGAATGAGTGGGAGAGAGCGCAAGAAATACTCTGTGGTTGGGAAAGAGATAAAGACATAATAAACAAGAGGGAACGTCTCCCACCCTTATTTGTTACAGCCCATAGTCTTTAGGGTCCCTAAGAGGCTGGAGCCCCTCCCAGCTGGTGACCACTCAATCCCAGTGGCTGACAAATGCATTTAAACTAATCTTGTCACGCTAAACAGCTATTGAGCATTCGTAATCTTGTTGCAAAAAACCAAAACTGAGCTGTAAAGACCCCTCAATGGCAACAAAGTTTTATGGCGTGGAATGTTAGTGTTATGCAAATCTTTTTTTAATGTTGCCCGTGAACAGCTGATGCAGAGCCTGAAATCATTTAAGATGAAGAGAAAAAAGGCTTCTCAATAACTCCAACTGTGCTTCTTATTTTGCTTAAGGCCACCTCAACCACATCTGTGTTCTTTTCACTGTGTTTTATAAATACTGTTATAAAATGCTTGTGAAGTCTGTTGTACTGCTTTCTCAAGACGGCTGTCTTGTATTATTCAAACAGCTGGTCAAAAGAAATATAATTATACTGCAAATATTTGTCTCATTGCCTGCTCAATGATCCTTAAGTCCTGCTGAAATATTTGTTTACTCTGTCCATTAGGCAGGTCCAATTTTTTTGCACTAGTAATAAGTAATACAAAGCTTGACATTTTGCTCTGGTGGTCCCCTGGGATGAGTTAAATGCAGAGGATTGATGGAACGCTCTGTATCCATGTAATTCAGAAACACGAGTCATCACATGAAGTAGATACAATGCTACTGCGTCAACATTAAACTGCAAACATGAGCTAAAATTAAGATTACCTGCATCCAAAATCAATATACCAGAACTTCATTCCAGATAAATTGTATTTATTTATTTGTTTGTTTGTTTGTTTATTTATTTAGCTTGATTTTTCATTCATCCTTGGTGTACACCTTCTTCACTGCGCAAGCCACCCTTTTTTTTGGGTTGATGGTCTGCCCAAGCAAAGTTGTCCTGGCCTATTACACCTTTAGTTAGTCCTTCACATTTCCTATGCCCTGTTGTGTTGTAATTAGTTGTCGCTGTCTCGTAATTACTGGGGAATGTCATTGAAGAGCACTGCATATCATTCCTGAGCTCATCCGATTATGTTAGTGTTACACTTGCGATGTCTTGCTTCAATGTTTTATATGTAAGGCAAAGGCTCATAAATGCCTCATCTCCAGTTATTCTCTCATGCTTCAATTTTGCGTGATTTCTGTGCGAAAGAGGCTTACAGGACTCTCTAATGTGTTTTGAGTTTTTCAGTTTGGATGATTTAAACAGTACTATCTCATCCACCAGTTTATCACTTCAGAATACGTAGCAATCGATATACGATAAATACTTGATTTAATAGCCAAACTAGCTTGACTGAATGTACAGTACATTATGTACTCTATTTTGCCCCAGTTTAAAGACTGGATTTATCAAATTCAATTTCATGCAATCCACCAAAAAATAGTAATGTACTGATCAGTTAAGTGATTATTATGACCGGCGGTATCAGGCACCATTGCTAGAGTATTGCTTTAAAATAAACATTTTTATTTCCATGTAGTATCTTGTTTCTTTGACTGCAATGCCTCTTTTTCTATTAGGAATAGGTTTTTATCGTCCTGCTTGCGTATCTCCCCCCCCCCCCCCCCCCCCCCCCCGAATCTATAGTTATTGCTAAATTTTCATGCTATAGTCCAACTTTTCTTGTTGTTCTTGTGTGGCAACTTACTGCTATTAACTATCATATAATATGTCACATTTCTAGATGTCTCACTCAGTTAAACCTTCTGGTCTGTCGTTTGTTTCTCCATCTGTGTAAACACACCGCCACCTTTTTTTTTTTTTTTTTGCTCCCTCTTCTTGTTTCCATCGAACAGTTTTGATATGGCACATTGTGCATGCACACTGCGGGAGGGGGAGCGATCACGAGAGCTTGAGAGTTGGTAGTGAAGGAGGAAGAGAGGCGTGGAGAGACGAGCTGCCACTTGTTACAAGCTAGATATTGGAGAAGGAAGTTGGATGCGTCTAAGAAGGGACAAGGGGAGAGTGAACGGGGTAGGGTTGTTATGGCAATGAGATCCTCTTTGTGTTAGGTTGCCAAGGCAACTTCAGGCGTACATTTAATACAGCCACCAGCATTGCCACACTGCCATCAACACCATTCAAACACATGACTGTGGAGAGAACACATGCACCCACACAACTGAGCACATATGCATGCGAGCAAAAATATTTCATGGAATGCATTTGTGCGATACAATAGACAATACAGGCCTGAACATGGTGGTGGTCGTCAGGTGATTTGAATTAGTGCTTGTTCCTGAAGACGAATCTAGTTCACCTCTTACATGTTAAATAATTGTTTGAACATTCTAATGAATAGTCTTGTCCTTTCTCAGGTGAGTGAGGAACGTTGCGTGTGTCTATGATTATCTTGGAGTCTCTCAACTTCACTGTCTAGATCTAATGGGCTCTGACACGATGGTAATACCGTAGTGTGGCACACTCTTAATATATGTCATTGCCCGTCTGGCCCGCAACAATCTTGGCATTATTAAGCGGGTGTTTGTTTACTAACTATGTAGGATAATCACCCGAATGCAAAGACGCATTGTAATGAGGTGAAAACATAAAGGAAATAGATGCACATTTACATGTCCTCACACAAACAGGTGCACATCCTGCATACTTGTTTGAATGGCCTCTGAATAATTCCTGATGTATAATCATATTCAGCAGTATCCACTTCAGGCTGCTCGGTCAAGGGTGCAGTACGCTGGTCACATGCTTGAAATCTGCATTTCCTTAAATATTGGAGAATAGACCTAATGTTGGCTCTCGCTTGACACCCACATCTCTTGTATCAAACTCTAAAACTGCTCCCCATCACCTCCAAGTGCCACTGTGCTGCAGTTTTCTGGGCACAGTCAACGTTGAATATAGAGTGCAATAGTTTTCAGTCAATATGTAATCAATATTGTATACCACTGTACAGGGTTTTGGGATGGGGAGGTTCCTATTGAGTGTGAATTTCATGTTAATGAAACCCTGAAGCTATTGAAAATTATTATTTTATTTATTTTTTTAGAGAGAAATTAGATGGTGCTGTCAGAGCACGTCACCACCATTAAGACCTTTTGGACACGTCTGTTTTATTTGTGTTCAAGTTATTGTTTGTGTCTTTGTGTTGCCAGTTATTATTCTGACCGACTTTAGGCACTTATTGCTTTTTGAAATCCTACTTTTGCCTCAGAATTGCATTATGTATTAAAAAAGAAACCGATTACTTAAGTAAAACCAAAAATGTCTCAATATTTGTTTGTTGAAACTCACTGATGTTCATTTGCCCCTCCCCTTTCTTGTCTGTTTGCAGCCCCACCACCAAGCAGATTCAACAGAAGAGTGTCAGGTGAGATTCCTGTATGAGTGTGAGAGCGTGCCTGGGAGATTTATTGTACCTTTGACGTCATGACCCTCAAGGGCTATTATATGATATTGCATACTTGGTTGCGTAATGGGCCCTATTGCGGCGCGTGCACAAATTGTGTTGACCATGCACGTCAAACACAAGTAGCAGATATATTCACGGTTTCCGTCACTGGCCCCTATTTTGTCACAATGAGTCTCTATGCGTAGGTAGGCTGTCTGTCTGCACAGCCTTATCTGTTTCCTCTATTTGGTGAGAGTTTTTTTTTTTTTTTTCCCTCCAGGATTTTCAGCTTTAAACAGCTTCACAAAATATTTGACGTGATGATGAATGAAATGTAGGCTTACAGCTTTTTATTGAATTAATTTCTTTCAAAATTCTCAGTGGTATTTAGACACTACATAGAGCCACCATTTTCCATAACTGGTTGAATACTTTTTGAAAAAAAATCCCGTGAAGTCTTTGGCCAGTCGCCATCAGCAAATACTGAGTTTCTTTCCTTCATTTTGCCAGGCCTTCAGTGACATCCAGTACATGAAAAGTATGCTCTACTGTCACTGAGATAACCATTTAAGAATATTATCATATTTTTGTTTTCCGAAGGTGTTGAGTAGCATGTTGCAGTAACTCACAGAAAGACAAGTGAATAGTAGAGTGAAGTGGGGGAAAAAAACAGTCAGGTCTAGTCCAAATGCACAACCAACCTTTATCAATGTTAATATGTAGCGGGCAGATGCTTAGAAATATGTGCCAAGAGTGTAATTCCTAAATGTGTAGGTGTGTCTCTACATCAGTCTTATCTCTTGTGCCAGTTTGGTGAGTTTGGTGTTTTGTTTCCACTCTCTGTGTCAGTTGTCTTTGGTCTATGGTACTCTAGTTTTCTCACATTTCATTGCACTTCACAGATGAGTAAGTAATTGACTTGTCGTCAGCCTTAGTGGACAGCATCACTTTGATTTGGCTGTCTGCTGCGTGTCAGCTGACGTTTATCTTTATTACTGTCTTGCTATTGCTCTTGACTCTGCTGTCCATTCCTCAGCTTTATAAAGGCTTGTGTGGGCCATGTGGTTTTAATTCGACTGAGTAAACTGTTTTTTTATTTTTGGTACTACCTCCACTGGTGGAACAGCAGTCACAAATTCTTAATGTAACAAAAAAAAGGCAATTTAAACAAACTAGAGGGGAGGATTTCAGGATTAATTTTACTCATTAGCTGTTAGTATTTCAGATATTGCAGGTTTTTTTCACAATGGTGTGTTAATGGCAAGAGATCTTAATGAAACAGCCTTGGCAGTAGCAAGCGAAAATAAATGTGAAGCTTCAGAAACATCCACGTGAGAATGAGTTTGTGTAAAAAGTAAAAGAAAAAGGCCTTTCTGTTTGAGCCAACTTAGTATTACAACAATTAAAATTCTTTAAAAAATTGTAGCTATCCAAAATCAGATTCATCATGGTTATCGTAATCCAAAATCTTTACAGTTATAGTATTACTAGGACAGTTAGTCAACTGGTCTTTTTGCAATTGTCTTGTTGTGAAATTGTTGAAACAGGTTTTCTACCTTTCGCATTCTGTGTAAAATGTCAACCATTACCTTTAAAAATGGCATCATAAAGTCGTAAGATATAGCCATGTTTTGAATTGGTGTCTAGTGGCTTTGCAGCAATTGCAAGACCACTTTATTAAATAACATGGCTCATTTGAGGCTACTTGTGAAGCAAAACCGATGTACTGTATTAAGATAAAGTGCCGTAATTTTCGGACTATAAGTCGCTCCGGAGTACAAGTCGCACCAGCCATAAATTGGCACCATTGAGAGCGTCCTCACCAGTTGCATCGCTGTCTGGGGTGGTAACTGCACTGAACAGAACTTGAAGGCCCTGCAGCGCATAGTGAATACGGCTGGTAAGATTATTGGTGCTTCGCTACCCTCCCTGAAGGACATTTACACCTCCCATGTCGCCCGCAAGGCAACCTCGATTGCCAGAGATGTGAGTCACCCGGCTCACTCTTTGTTTGACCTTCTGCCCTCTGGGAAGAGGTACAGGAGCCTGCGCTCCCGCACCACCAGACTCGCCAACAGCTTCTTTCTCCAGGCTGTTAGGGCCCTGAACTCGCTACCCCCTTCTGCGTAGCGTGCGGCACTGTTGCGCTATTTTCGGGAATGTCTGCTGTACGCGCACTTGCTCCTTTTTTTTTCTGCTCCTCCTATTTATTTATTTATTCATTATTTATTCAGCACGCTTTTGTTATACTTGTTTACTTGTTTGTCTGTTGTGAGCCATGTCTTGTCACCGTGGGATAGGGGGGAACGAAATTTCGGTTTCTTTGTGTGTCTTTGGCATGTGGAGAAATTGACAATAAAGCTGACTTTTGCCCCAAAAAGTGAAAAAAAAACATATATAAGTCGCTCCGGAGTATAAGTCGTATTTTGGGGGGCAATTCATTCGACAAAATCCCACACCAAGAACAGTCATGAACGAGCAACAACAGGCTAAACGATAGCAACAACAGGCTAAACGATAGGTATGCTAACGTGATAAACACAAACAAAGAGCTGAGAACGGGCCTAACGTAACATATAGAGTTATTAAAGACAACTATTACATAAATAACATGTTTATAAAACCATCTGTGTCACTCCAATTCATTAAATCCATCGATCGTTCGATACGACGGCAACAACAGGCTAAACGATAGGTATGCCAACGTGACAAACACAAACGAAGAGCTGAGAATGGGCCTGACGTAACATATAGAGTTATTAAAGAGAACTATTACATGAATAACACGTTTATAAAACCATCGGTGTCACTCCCAATTCATTAAATCCATCGAGCGTCCTTTGTCAACAATGGGTGTGCGCGGCTGACGGCGCTTGCACTTCAAAGTATTCCACAGGCCCTTATAATGATATATAAATTATATTTCAAATAACTATTATATAAGCAATATTATCAAACCATCTGTGCACTTTAAATAATTGAATCCATCGATCAAATTCCTCGTCCTTTGTCAACAACGCCGCGCGTGCGTCCTGACGTCAGCCTCGTCGTTATTCCACAGATCTACTATATAACTATATTGTAGCGTTAACAAAGTACAAGGAAAGACGTGGGTTTGGTAAACGGCTCTTTATTTAACAAAACAAACTTCCAAGCGTGTGGCGGCGTGGACTTCCAGCCACCGATGTGGAAGAGAGCTCCATACAATAGGACCGCGCGTGCGTAAAAGCCATGTCCGAGCCCCATGCACCGTCCGCGGACAGCCACCCGGCCGAGCGCCGGACCCCGACTTCGATCCACAGAGGTGAACGAGAGCTAAGTAGAGTAGGACCGGGCGTCCGTAAAAGCCATAATATTTTTTCAAACCTTCTATGTCACTCCAAATCCTCAATTCCTTCAATCTCTGCGTCCTCCGTGTCACTTAGAAACGTAGCCGCTAATGATGCTGGTATGTTTGTCCTTTATGTAAACAACTGCCGCGCCGTGCCACTGATGTCACTTGAAATTCAATTACAGTAATGCTTTGGTACATCACGGTTCTCCAAACTTTCTTTCTGCTGCTCGATTACTTTTTTCAGCTGCATATTTTACAACTTGAAGTTTGTTACCTGCAAAATATGAGTTTCTTTTTGGTGCCATTTTTCTCAAGCCCTTCCCATTTAGAGCGCCCTCATCCAGTTTCTCCTGAAAATATATATTTTTTTCAGATGTAGTTTTTTGTTTTGTTTATTTGAACTTGAACTTGAACTTGAACTTTGGTTGTTTCGTCAAAGTCTGCTTTATTGTCGATTTCTTCATATGCCAAGACACACAAAGAGATTGAAATTACGTTCGCACTATCCCACGGTGACAAGACAGTACACAATATGCATACAAGTAAACAACACAAAAAAAAACAAGAAGGCACAAACAATGAATAAATAAGAGTGATGAATAAATAATAAATAAACAAATAACATAATAAATATAAGAGGAGCAAAAATGGAGCAAGTGTGCATACAGCAGACAGTGGACTTGGATATGGCGCTTTAAAGTGTTAATTGCTTTATTTGATTTTTTCCTCTATTTTTTATATTTTGAATATGTTGAAGGCGGCTCAGTGGCGCACTGGGTAGCACGTCCGCCTCACAGTTAGGAGGGTGCGGGTTCGATTCCACCTCCGGCCCTCCCTGTGCGGAGTTTGCATGTTCTCCCCGAACCCGCGTGGGTTTTCTCCGGGCACTCCGGTTTCCTCCCACATCCCAAAAACATGCTTGGTAGGCCGATTGATCGCTCCAAATTGTCCCTAGGTGTGAGTGCGAGTGCGAATGGTTGTTTGTCTCTGTGTGCCCTGCGATTGGCCGGCAACCGGTTCAGGGTGTCCCCCGCCTACTGCCCGATGACGGCTGGGATAGGCTCCAGCACGCCCGCGACCCCCATGGGGACTAAGCGGTTCAGAAAATGGATGGATGGATGGATGAATATGTTCAAGATAAAGATATAAAAGCATGTGAAGTGATCAACTATACTAAAAATAACATGTGAAGTGGTCAACTATACTTGTAAGTGATGTGTTAATGATCAAGTAAAAATTTGTGGAAAAAAAACACATGTCGCTCCTGAGTACAAGTCGCCCTCCCACCCAAACTATGAAAGAAAACGCGACTTATAGTCCGAAAATTACGGTAATAACATTATTGTCAGGGGAAATATTTCTCAATATGGCAGTATTAACGGTCTGTCACTTTCATAAGGCAAAAACTAGGCTCTGAGTAGACACAAACAGAATTTCATGGGTCATGGTTAAGAGTCACGTTTACTGCAGTTGGACCAATACTTTAATTTACAATGCCGGTAAGAGAAAGTCTGTGTATTGTATGTGTGGCTCGTGTTCATTGCAACTCCATTACACCCCCCCCCCCCCCCACCCCTAATTTCTCCAGTGTGTGCGGAGGCATTCAATCCAGATGAGGATGATGAAGACACAGAACCCAGAGTGGTTCATCCAAAAACCGATGTACAACGCTGCAGACTGCAGGAGGCCTGTCGGGACATTTTGCTCTTCAAAACACTGGATCAGGTAAATAATGGGAAGGATGACTCGGTATACACTGCACGCACACTAGTGAGAAAAGGCTAGTCCCCTTTGCCCCGTGTCTCTCTTTGTGTCCTTTATTATTAATGGCATAGTACATAGTAAAACTCCTGCGATCTGCCCATGTGTGGGATTTTCCCTGAATTCTAAATGTGCCTTGATTTATTTGCATCTGCTTTGGCTTGAAATGAATGAGAATGTTTTTTCCCTTTGTGAGCCAAAGTGGACTCACAAATGATATATGTCTGTGACATTGTGTTGAACTTGTGGACCCCAGGGATGGCATGACTGTCTTGAGATTACATATTCTTGTGAAACACAGAAAATGTTTACTTAATGTAAACAAAAAGGCTTTTTTCTCTTCTTTTACACTCTTCCTTAGTTTTAGCTTGGCCCCCTCCAGGGGTCTTTTTTTTTTAGCTTCTTGTTCAATTGCACTGTTTCTCTTGGTTTGTCATCTGTTTGTATGTGTCTACAATGTTTCTTCTTGTCATTCTCATCTTCATTTCAGGAGCAGTTCTCTGAAGTGCTGGATGCAATGTTTGAATTACGGGTCCAGCCCCAAGAGCATGTGATTGACCAGGGAGACGATGGGGACAACTTTTATGTCATAGAGCGGTAAAGATACAGACAAATAGCCACACTTAATATAGCCTTATGGTTAGTTAGCCTTAGGTTAATATAGCCTATAACTGTAAGAACACAGAAGAGCACAAAGGACCACACTGAAAAACTAATAAAAAGATGGTGTACTTGCCAAATTAGCTACATTAGAACTACAAGAGTTTTAAAGGTTAATGTTTCCGCCACCCTGGCCTCTAATTACTCATCTGTGCAGTACATTGGGAGTCCACTGACTGTGATATTCCCATCTACATACACACAATCTATAAACTATTGTTTTCTGTGTTTTCTCTGCACGAGGTGTGTCAGGATGACCTTTACCAGCAGCATGTCTGCCAAGTCATACTATCTCAGGCTATTATCAAAGCAGTTAAAATGTAATGAATGTTATATCCTCTAAGGATGCATTCAGAGTTTAAATCTTGATTTGCTGACTAGTGAGTGCTCCAGTGACGCCATTCAATTTCTGTTCTGTTGATCCTAGCAAGGGTTGTGGTAGGTGAGTTGTAGCCTATTCCAGCTAAATCTGGGCGAGAGGTAGGGCACCCGCTAAACTGACTGCCAGACAATCACAAGGCACATAGTACAAACAACCATTCAGAGTCTTTATTTTAAACTAAGAAACATGTCTTTGGAGTGTGGGAAAGCACTAGCCACTCGACTATTGTGCCACCCTCAGGAAGTGATAATGTACACAAAGAGACATTGAACTGATCTACTGGAAACGGTGCACTCTTAGTGTAAACTTATTTGTATGGGTGTCCATTTTTAACGACAAAAACTATCATGTGTAATGGAAAATGACTACTAATGTGAATTTGGTGCATGGTCTGCCTGAAATTAAGCACAATACATTCTCTACGTGGGTCCTCTAAGACTCAGTCAGAAAGGATTGGCTGTGGAATGTTGTTATTAATCAGCATACAAGCCAACAATTTGACCCTGGGAACAAGAAGTGATCCCCAACATACCTGAATGGTCTGCTCTGTTCAAGTAGAATAAAAAGGTCAGATATGTTGGGCCTGAGCCACATTTGTGGCATAGTAACATTTAGAAGTCATTTGAGGAACTGGTAGCTAATGAAATATCGTAACAAACAATTGATGATAATCTCCGAAATTTGTGCATGTTCAAAATTTAGTCTGTGGTTCGATACTGTTCACCTAAACTTTTATCTAAATTAGAGGAATCACATTCTTTTCTTGCACATGAACTGATTCAAGGTTTCTCTCCCCTGTTTGATCTCTCAATCTCCAGAGGTGTATTTGACATTGTGGTATCAGGAACATGCGTGGGTCAGTATGACAACAAGGGCAGTTTTGGGGAGCTGGCACTCATGTACAACACACCACGTGCAGCTACTATCATCGCCACCCAAGAGGGCTCGCTATGGGGGCTGGTAAGAGCATCTAAATATGCTAAACTGAAACTGATGTTACTTAGCATAATATTGCGACACCAGTCTGGATTGCCATGTCTATAATTCCTTGTAGTTGTCTAGTCGTCCACATACTGTATGTTTTAAGTACATTGATTGTGAGCCACCAAGCTTAAGAATGGAATCAAATTCTGCGTGAATGGAGGAGGTACTCTGCTGTTCCCCCAAGTGGCCAAAGAGAGAAAGACAAGTCAGAGACTTTGGGAATGCACTTTGATGATTTTTTTCCTCCCCCTTTAGGATCGTGCCACATTTCGTAGACTCATTGTGAAGAACAATGCCAAGAAGCGAAGGATGTACGAGTCTTTTATTGAGTCTGTGCCCTTACTGAAATCCCTGGAGGTAAGTTCAATGCTTGAGAGAGTGGACCATGAATAAATCTGTTATCATAATGTTTGGAAACAATAGGCGCCAACATAATGGCAAGCCTGTTTGCTCAACCAACTCTACAATGTGTTTGTTGTTAAGCGCCAAAGGAGCACATCTGCGCCGTCAGCCTAATCTGGGCAACAGAAGGATAAATTAATTAGCCGGGCTCTTCGTGGTCAGGTTAACAATGTCTGTACTGCTACCACTTCTATTTTTGAATAACTTAAAAGGTTGAAATGTAAATAACGGATGGCGTTCCGTCTTATTCTGATCTTTTCAATTGACACTTTCAAACTGCAATGGTAAAGAAGGCTAAAAGCATCATTTATCCTGTCTTCCTAGTTGCCCTGCTTTGGTCAAAAGTGTTTGTTTAGATGTGGTGTCAGAGCTATTGCCATATTCAAGTACGTGTGTAGTAATGTTTAAAAAGGTGCGCAAACATCGACAAGTTTGCATTAGTCAAAAAATTCTGTTGCCAGCATTTGTCTCATTTTTCCTCCCTCATCATTCGCCTTGTTTTATCCTTGCAGGCAAATGAGAGGATGAAGATTGTGGATGTATTAGGCGCAAAACAGTTCTCAGATGGTGAGCGCATCATTACACAGGTAAGCCCCTCACATTTGACTTGTGCAGCCTGAGCATGATCATGTTATGTCAAGGCTTGCATCTATGATGTGGACGATTTGCAAAATAATTTAAATGTATATGTATGTATACGATATTGTACACGGATAGAATTACTTGTAAACATGCAGACTAGAGTGCACTTAAGCGCTGAACATATCAAGACACTATTAGAAATAATATCCATAAGTAAAATACACATACTTAAAAAAAAAAAAAACACTGCCAACTGACTCAAATTAAGCTGAGATCATGTAGTGAATGAAGCTGAGAAATTGCATTGTACTACATTGCCATGTAGATTTGAATTTGATTACTTGTTCAGTCCTAGCCCACATGTTGATCTCACCTGTGAGTGACAAGTGAAATTTCTCAAATGTTTTGGATTGGAATAAAAACCAAGATATTGTCAATTAGTATGTCAGAAACCTAACTGCATTTGTTGTTGACAGGGGGACAGTGCTGACTGCTTCTACATTGTCGAATCTGGGGAAGTCAAGATCATGATGAAGAGTAAAGTAAGCAGAGTTTGCATTTCACAGTATTCAGTTGATCGATTTTTACATTGTATGAAAATTGTATCCCACCCAGAAATACTAGATTCCTACTGTTTCATTTGGAACATGGTCACATCAACATGGCTCAAATTTTGACGTATTTGATTGTGTTTTTACCAAAGAATAGATGCAATTATAGTTTATCTACAAAAAAATCTGATGTTTTCAAAGTGCGCTTTTCACACTTAATCATAATGTCTGTTACAATACATTTGTTATTCATTTGTTTATTATTTTCATAGTGTGCAAAGTTGGGGAGAAAAAAATACATTGTCTGAAACACAAGCCATATCAGCTGACTATTGCAGTCTTCCGGGTAGTTGCTGTAAGAATCAGTTTGACAATGACAACCAACGCTCCCCATTAACAAGGTTTTGCCAAGCAACAGAGGAAATTACGACTCTCGGCTCAGCTGCTGAGTGCCTCTCTTGCTTTGGGGGGTGGGGTGGCGGGCAATGATACGCTCACTGGTTGCTAACCTTTAACCCTCTTCCTTCTACGCCGAGCAGACGAAGGCAGACCATGCAGACAACGCGGAGGTGGAGATAGCACGCTGTAGCAGGGGTCAGTACTTCGGGGAGCTGGCCTTGGTCACTAACAAGCCCCGCGCTGCTTCAGCCTACGCAGTGGGCAGTGTCAAATGTTTGGGTAAGATCTCATACACTCCATCTTAAAAATATTTGGCAGCATCTGTTGTTTTAAAGCAATATTTTTTTTCTTTTTCTCCAAGAGTTGTTGGCTCAATACATGCCTTTTAAAGCGATCAGTATAAATCCCTGTATTATTAATGCACAATGTTTTATTTGAACCACTCCTGCTCATATGCATTTGTGATTAATTGCTTACCTAATTGATCCGGGGGTTGTCAACCAAGCATGAAGTGACTTGACGTCTCAATTATGCTGTGGACTGTTACTCTCCACCACAGTTATTTATTGCATTTCATGGTATTGTCTATCATTCATTTATCTTCTAAAGTGGTTCACTACCCATACGACCACAGTTGTTGTCAGTCAGGCTTAGAAATAAATGATAAAATAACTAGTACAGTGGTACACACCTTTTTGTGCCACGTTTTTTTTTTTTTTGCATTGAGAGCAATTACTTGGTCCTTTTTTTTTTTTATTTCTTCTACTAATCAAAATTTAAGTCACTCACAAGCTTCAGGTAGGCTGTCGCTAGAGTGAAGTGACAAAAAAAGTTGCCAATGCATTTTGAGCCATTATTGAAGCGATCAAACAGACAATTACAAAATAAAGGGACTCATTACCTGCATTGGGTAGACACCAACAATAAATTAACCTCCACATGTCACTCACAGGGCCGCACAGCTTAAAGGCCCGCATCGATGCAGAATTATTGCACAAGCATGCGTGCACATGTGCGACTGTTGGAATAGTTAGTGATGAAACCACTAGTGTTTTATATTTTCATATGTTTTTGTATTTATTTTACAATACAGTGATTTTTATTTATTGACTTTATTTAACACATGTTCCAAAATGATTGTTGTTTTTGGCGCCTGTAATGGATTACTAGCATTCAAATGTATTTCATTTAGTAGGGAACATTTATTTTATATCATGGACAAGTCTAGGTACCATTTCAGTAGGATTAGATTTCATTTAGTTTTGCCAAATCCATTTATGCCAATGTTTTTGAATTCATTGTCATAGCAAAAAGAGCTCAGTCAAATGGATATTGTGTGGCCAGACTTGATATTTTAGCATCTGAGTTGACTCCACACTCACATATATGATGCACTCCGTTTTGCAGTAATAGACGTGCAAGCGTTTGAGCGCCTCCTGGGCTCCTGTAAAGAGATCATGAAGAGGAACATCGCCCATTACGAGGAGCAGCTGGTGGCCCTGTTCGGCTCGAGCATGGACCTGAGAGACTGAGCCTCCCACTCCACTCGCCGTGCCTTCTATTACACAAGCACGCACGCACACACACAAACACACACACACACACACACACACACACACACACATTCACACAGGTGATCGAGATGCATCCAAAGCTTTACCCATTTTGTCCAAACATGAAGAAATGTATTTGGTTCACATGGAAAGGAATAAAATAAAAATTATTTTGCGTATACACTGACACAAGCACTCACATATTCCCTTAATATAACTCTTATACATGCACTCCTTAATGAAACTGCACACACGCACACACATACAGATAACTGTAGGCCATAACCTTGTTATTTCATGCCAGCTTCACGCTTTCAGCATGTCTTAGCTGAGTTCACCTGTATGCAGGTAAAGCAGAGGTCAGATGTAGAACGAATACACACACACACACAGACTCGCACTCCATTCATGACGTTTTCCAAAGCGCAGCAGCACTCGTGCTTTGAATGGCAGTTATCGATATCACAAGAGCGTTTTAGCAGCTCTGATTTGCCTCAGCAAAAAAAAAAGGAGAGAGAGAGACACACACACACACACACACACACGCGCACACACACACAGAAACATGCACAGGGGGTACACTTAATGAACACAAACCACATTTGCAAAAACTAAATTGAGCTGACAAACTTAAAAAAAGATGTTAAAAAATGCAAAAAAGTTTAATGAAGACTAAAGTTTTAGAAACATTTTATGAAGATAAAAACAGAATCTTTGATAAAATATTATTTAAGTATATAAAAAAGAAGTGTTTCCTCCCTGAGAGGCCGGGGTACAGAACAATGTGAGGACACTCCATTTCTTCCTCGACTGTTGTTGAGTTCAGTTAGTGCTGGTGAATATTACAGTACCATGGAGGAAGTGATAAAACAACATCCTCCATTTCTGGGAATTTGCTATTCTATTCGTTGACGCCACACTTCATTGTATTGAATTAATTATTAATGTATTGCTATCATATATTTGTTTTTGTTTTGTTTTGACCAACTGATAATTCACCCTCCATCTGTGTAAAAACACAGAAAAAGCTAATAAAAATTGTGCTTATTTCTCTTCGATTATCCTAAATGAGTTGTCCTGGATGGAAAAAACAAAAGAAAAAAAAGAATAAAGAAAACCTTTTGGTAAAGATGGTTGCCTTGTTAATATTTGTTTTACTAGGACAATTTGTTTTATTGTGATTTAGATCGTTTTTGGAATCCACATGTTGAGATTGACTGGATGAATGAGTTTTATTGAGGATATATATTATATGTACTCATTGTGTAATGTAGGCACATGTACATGCAATATCACTCCTGTGCGCATGGTGGCACACGAGGATCACAAGCGGGAAACGCTACACGATTGTCTTCTCTTTGAGACAGAGCAGTACATTTAATAAAGCAGCTGATCCTGGAGCACTTCTTACGGTTCTCATTCGTGCTCCAACTAAAGCCTACTGCAGACGGCTGCTTCAGGAGCAGGAACGAGCTGAGTGAGCTGTCACGGCGACCGAGCGTGGACACGGAGCATGTAGGTAAAGTTGATTTCTCGCTACTACCAGTATGTAGTAGTAGTATCTTGCTCAAGGAAACGTCAACATTTAATATCAAACTGTTGCACTTGACTCTTTAAGATGAACGCATGATTAGCTGGCGCTTAACTTCACCTTCCGTCACTTCCTTGAGTTCTTGGTAAATCTTTGTTACAAGTCCCAAATTTGAACCAGACGAGTAAAATAATGCGCTGCACGAATAAAACTTCCAGGATAGTAGCAGTGCAAAGAACGTTACAGACATCCCAGTCTACTCGTTTATTCAAAAAGCCAATCGAGCATGTTTTACGGAAAAATGATATTCATCGTAAGCTAATTCGTCGCACGAGTAGAACGACCCCCGTCCCACGAGCTCGATATCCGGTTAATGCTTCTGTTGGCCACTAGGTGTCGCTAATTGTGCCAAGCACATTTTAATTACAAAGCTCTGAGGGCAGTGGTTCTCGGTGAGATAGATGCCTTTGTCCCTGTAAACAAACTTTTAAAGTCAAGGTACCACTATAGTTTCTAAAAACTATTGTACTCCAGGGTGGACATTGTCTAACATTGAATAAAGACTAATCTGAATCAAACTATGATCCCCACAGGGCAGAGTCTGGAACCCCAGTGACCAGAGGGCTCGATGTGAACACTCATTTTCGGACAGTATTTGAGCCTTCAATTTCATACGATACAAGTGATGCAGAATGTCAATCAGAAACTGAACCAGCAGAGAACAGCTACGTTATTCCGATCCACCTCCGCCCGGACCTGCTTCTTACCTGCGCTGACCTAGTAAACTCCGAGTGGCAGAGGAGCCAGACTGCTCGTGTTCACTCCCTGCAGAAATCCTGCCCAGATTTCCCCATCTGCCTAGTTCTCCTGCAGGGTCCCAGAGACATTGAGAAGCTGCTTGGTCATGCCCGTCTCTCAAGAGTCATAGGCCAGAGCCACAGCCTGTTTGTGGAATCTGTGGTCATATCAAAGGCGGAGAGAGGGAAAGGCTACGGGCGAACTCTGATGGAGAAGACTGAGTGCTATGCCAAACGACGAGGGTTCAAGCGATTGTGCTTGACCACCCACAATAAGCAGCACTTCTACGCCCACCTTGGCTACAAGCTATCAACGCCGGTGCAAAACTCTGGAGCATTGGCCTCGTTTGTTCCTAAGGAGAGTCTACTCAGGTTTTCCAGGATCCCTTATGAAGAAGTTAACGTAAAAATACAAAAAGTAGAAAAAGACAGCCCTGTTGGGAATATAGGACCTCCTCCTCCTTCTTCCATACTTCCACCACCTGTGACCTCCTCCATACCTCCACTGCCTCCTCCGCCTCCTCCTATCCCACCTCCAACTGAAAGAGCACCTGTGATTCAGACTCTTACAGAAACCACCTACAGAGATGCCAAGGGAGCATCCATTTTTTGGATGCACAAAGATCTCTGAAGGACACCTCTGGGGTTAAACAGTCGAAAAAAGAAACGAATAGACGAAGGTTCGGGAGAAAATTCTGGCATCAATTTGTTACATCATGCACTGTCCTAAACAACTCAACATACAACAGATGGACTATGTTCTTCAATTTTTTTTTCAGCTCTGAAAAGCAGTGAGATATGGTTTTATGTGAACTGCAAACAAATAAAATAAATTAAAATTCAATTTTCAGCACTTGTTCTCATTAAGTGTTTTTATACATTTGTATTTGTGTATGTAATATAAATTGTATATTTTTTGGGAAGACATTGGGGTGAGGGCAGCCTATAGCCCTGTCCGAAATTTGCCCCTTCAGTATTTTATTTGATATTTGAAAATATAATTATAAATCATATAGTCAATATAACCTTGGTATCATCACTTTCACCTTTGAGGCCCCGATTAAGCAATTTATTTTCTAATGGCATTGGTGATGTGCGGACAGCATTTTTGAACCTTTTTGACAGATTCTCCTGATAAATAGCAATAGGAGTACTTTACAACACACGGAAAAAGTTTCATTGTAGCACAAAACCTTGTATTTATTTATGTATGTATTTATTTATTTATTTATAGCACTACATACATACACGTGTATATATACACACACATACAGACTGCCGCAGCGTGTATTTTTGCCACCTCTCGTACTTCTAATCGTGTGGGTGCTTTAACCCCCACTGCCCCAAGACCGCCCGTGTGTCTCCTCCCTCTGTTTGCGCTCTGTTCCCTTCCACTAGGACACCAACAAGGGTTTTCCACACGCAGGAGCACCGATCTTTCGCTCCGACCGTAGCAAAGACACGCAAGACCCTCTTGTCGTGTCCCGCAGCTTCTCAGCAAGTGGACCCAAAGGACGAGCGGTGGGTTCGGACACCGAGACTGGAGAGTACATCTGAGCGGAACCAATGCGGTGAGTTGTTTGACTCCCTGCGGCGTTTAAGACCGTGCGTAACTGGAAGGATTTGGCAAACGTAAAAAAATCGGAGGAAATTACTTAAAGAAATTCAATTAAAGATTGTGTGTGCTCCGGTTAATACATGTATTTTAAGTCATGTGTAAAAGTATTCCAAAGTAGGCAT
Organism: Syngnathus scovelli; assembly: GCF_024217435.2. Taxonomy (NCBI): domain Eukaryota; kingdom Metazoa; phylum Chordata; class Actinopteri; order Syngnathiformes; family Syngnathidae; genus Syngnathus; species Syngnathus scovelli. The sequence continues at coordinate 18,885,404 of NC_090848.1, forward strand.
GTGGTGCGGATGATGAAGTTTGCCAACTTTTTCCTGCAGGTTGTCCGTGTGCGGCTGCGAGATGCAAGCGTCACTGTTGGTGCTGGTGTGCGGTGAGTGCACACGACACCCGCACCTTTTGAAGTCCATCCATGAGTTTTGATCCTTAAGAAATCCTCAGAAGTGATCCGGTGGTGGGCTTGTCGAGGCATTAATGATTGCCTTTAGGTCACTGAAGGGGCAACACATGAGCTATTTGATGTTGGCTGCACAAAAACAAGTCGAATATCCCAAACAAATCAGATCATTTCGCATCGGAGCGACATTCATTTTATCTTTGCGCAGCTGGGCAGCCTTGAGCTCAGTACATCTGCCTCACTGTCAGGAGATCAGGGTTGGAACACTTGCATGGACCCTCCACGTTGCCAAAACATTCAAATTGGGTTCATTTCAGACTTAACTCAATTGGTCATGGGTGTGACTGTGATTTGAACAGTTGCTTGAAATTGACTGGTAGCCAGTCTTGGGCAAGTGGCAGGATACACCTTGGACTCACGAGTTGGCAGTATTGGTGTTCATGAACATTAATGAGAGATGTTTCAAAGAAATGTGTTGCAAGTGAAACGTGAACTATATTCAGCATTCAGTTTCTCGCAATCATTTGTTCATGTGCACTGACCCACCAAAGCATGACTATTTGCACATCATATCTAATACAAGACCTGTATAAAATATTTTGCCTTTGCAAGAATAATGAAGAGCAAATTTTCCTTTTTGTTCATTGTAAATATCAAGTTACGTGTTCTTGAAGTATTTTAATGACTGCGGGGTTGAATTTGATTCAAAAGTCCTCTGTGGGTGGCGTGCCTTCCATTTACGGTCCTCTTAAAGCAGCCCAGCTGAATCCGCAAACACTCCCGTTGACACCTACAAGACACCGTATGTTCGTCCCAAGATGTTACCCATGTAAAGGCTGAAAATATCAATATCACGTCAACCCAGAAAATAAGAAACTAGCGGAAAATTACAATTCATCGTTGGGGTAAAAATAATATTGACAAATGTTGAGGCAATATGAGTTTTTCAAGTGATTTTTATGAATTTAAGAATCTTATGCATACATTAAGTCTATTTCACTTGTGTTTCCTGTGACCTGGTGCTAGCATTCAAGCAACCAGAATGTACATTGCCAGAATTCATGAAGCGTTATGAATATAGCTGATATTTTATTATTTATATTGCTCATCTTTCCGTTACAGTGTTCATGTTCCATAATGCTATTTTCTTGCTAATTGATTTGTGATACAGCGGAAGTCATGAGTGGTTTAGAATGTGGCTTGTGACCAAAGAGCCCCATGTTCGATTGCCCCCCAATTAGCATAAGGATGTGGGCATTTGCAACAAATCCACCGTTGAGGTGTCCTTGAGCAACAATTGCAGGGTTCAAAGTTTAGACTGGAATCCTTCATCACTTGTGAAAGTTGCAAGGAAAAATTGATTAGGAAATGGTGGTGTATAATTTGAACCAGTAGCGAGTTAAACATCCCACACGGTTGTAAGACCCATTGACAGACAGCTGGCCATGGAGACTTGCGACGCCTTTCGGGACAAGGTGGAAGGCCAAGGGTCATTTCCCAACCCTCAGGGTCAGAGACGTTAATTAGTGTGTAGCTTTGTGTGTACATGTTGCCTTGTGTGTTTGCGTGTGTCAATGAGGCAAAACAAACTTGGAGTCTTTCTTTTCACTTTTCCCATCATGCCCTTGTATTTGGATGAGTGCATTAGGTGTATGAATGTTTGTGTGAATAAGTGAGTATGTTTCTGTACATGCATGTGAACTTGAGGGAAAGCAAATTCTCAAATTCACCTTTTTGTTCTCGTTTGTGTGAAAGACAGCTCCCTATTCTCCCTATTGTGTGTGTGTGTGTGTGTGTGTGTGTGTGTGTGTGTGTGCGTGTGTGTGTGTGTATGTGTGTGTGAGTGTGTACGTGCGTGCATGTGTGTGTGTGTAAAAAAACTTCAAAGTGGATTTTGAGGCAAAGCAAATCCTCTATGATTCAACTTTTCCTGCATGTCAATGTGTGTGTAAGAACATGGGGTTCTCAGCTTCTCGTGTGTGTGTGTGTGTGTGCGCGCGCGTGCGTGTGTGTATGTGCGCGCGTGCAAAACACTCGCAGGTGAAGGTGGTTTTTAGGCAATGTGCGTTTGGGAGTGTGTCTCAGAGGCCTTTTGTAAGCGACAGCCTCCGGAAATGTCTCAGTATCAGAACAATGGTGCAGCAAAGCCCACGAAGTAGCAGCAATGGAGATAGCGAAGGAGAGAGAAAGGCAGGGAAAGTAGAGCAGCAGGAATGGCTCGGATAGAATCAGAAACAAAGAACAAGGGGGGTGGGCCTGAAAGGTGGGGGCAAAAGGGAGGGCAGAGAGAAGGAACAGGTTGCTTTATATGAAAGGGCCGGTGAGTTGGTTTTTGTTGGCAGGAGCTTTTCTGTCTGAAAAGTGGAGGTGGAGATAAAGGTGGGGGAGGATGAAATGAGAAATGGATCTCATCTCATTAAAAAAAACAAAGGATGAATTGAATGATTACTAATGTCCTACTCAGGATCCAACTGTTTGACCTAACCTGGAGAATATTTCACTTGTGACAAAGTGTTAGAGAACTTAAACAAGCAGATGTTGATTTTAGAATGGCTTGACCGGACTGTTAGCTTTTGACCATTATATCGTTTGTTATATGTGTCTTTACACAATCACAAAACTCATCATAAAGTATATTTACATCTTTACCTGTCTTCTATGTGTAGAAATATGCAAACAAACTAATTCAACTCACACGTAGATTTACACTGAATTGCTCGATCTTGGCTTATTACTGCTTTAGCTATTGCCTGTGTGTCCATTCGTGTGCATGTGTCAGGATTTTATGCAATCCAAAATATTTTGTTCATTTTTGTCTTCTCAGTATTGGTATCACAAAATAAAGTGACAACTTTTACTTTAACTCATCACATTCTGGTCTTTTTCCTCTTGGAAGAGTCTCAATGTTATTCCCACCATCTGTGCCCCATGACATTTTACTTCCTGAGTCTTTTATTTTTGCTGCAAAGCCAGTAGCTAATACTAATAACAGGCTGTGTAAAATAGCCCTTTCAAGCACCTTGAGAGGTTGAGACTTCTAATTTTGTAATCTCAGACAAGGTATAATTGCAGTGCGATACTGTAGGAGGTAGAATTGAAGTGCGATACTGTAGTGAGGCAAATGGATCACATACACATTCATGCAGACGCATGCACGCACACGCACACACACACACGCACGCACGCACGCACACACACACCCTGGACTAAGCTTGTAAACAACAGAAAATGTTTCAATTGGGAGGAAGATGTGCTAACTGCTGATATGCTGCTGTCTAATAAATTGTAGATGTGAAAATATTATGCCCCAATATGAACTCCTGTTGAATGATGGCAAAAAGGCTTTTGTGGCCAAATTGTGCAGCTGTGAACAATTATTTTTGTCCAACATCCCACTAAAGTCTAGTAAAAGAAACTTTGAATGAAGCAGCTTTACAAACATGTCGGTTTTCACTGACTGTGATAGGTCAAAATTGACATTTAAATTTGATGAGGTCAGTATTGTTTTACCTTGGTATGTGTATGACGTAAAGTAAGAATACATAAAAGAATAATGGCCCTGTTTGACTTCTATGGGAGTAGTGTGTGTACCATGAAGGACATTTTAACCATTAAGAGTAATTAACGTAGCTCAATGTTTATGCTACATTGTTGTTATTGTGTTTTTAGTCTACATAAAAATGACTTCCCAACCAACACAGACTGCAAATAAATATCGATAAGTTCCTTATGTACTGACGGTTTTCTCTTAGCTTTCTCCTCTCAGCAGCACCACATTTTGGTTATCAGGGCTCTAATTAGCACGGACAGTGAACCAAACCTACAAGCGCTGTTGAGCAAAAAGCTGAAGTCAACATCTGCTGGCCATATGTGCCTTGTCATCTGCTCCATTTTGTCTGTGGTCAGTAGTTGGTCCTTTTGAGATATGGTCATCCTAATCACTTTCATTTCATGGCCGTTAATGCGCTTAATAAGCACCCTTTTTACCACGTTGGTCTATTTCCGTATACAGCGCATGTGGGCTCGCCATAAAAATGGTGGCGTCCTAATTTTTGTGCCGGCGGTGTAGTTTACCGTGTTTGGGATTTTGGCAAACCGCGCTACGCCATGGTAGCCATTAGGGTGGACTGAGGGTATTTTCTTTTACACGCCCTCGCCACACCTGGCAACTTGTTGAAGAAAAAGTAGACTAGAATTTAGACCTGGTCAGGGTTGGTCTAAGTTGTGGTTCAGGTGGTCTAAGGTGATTTTGGTGAATTTGATCCAGGTGCAGGCAGACAGATTCTGAATTCCACTGATATGTTTGTTGGGTGTCACTGTACTGCATTCATAAATATGACAACCGCATGCATCAAACCCTCTCATATTTATTATATTTATTAACACCCCCCCCCCCCTACACACACACTTGGTCAAGGCAAAAAAATAAACTTTAAACCATGTCTTTCTGTAAAATTGTCGTTGAAGTAAAACTTGAACTCATTGCACCGGACCTTCAGGTTCCACTGTTATCAAGCATGCTATCCAAGTGTTCTTGGCCTGGCATGGACTATTGCTTCTCTCAGCTGTTGGTTAGTATGACAGTCTGGAAGTCTAACATAGTCTCTCAGTGATTAGGCCCAGATGCTGCCATTACACACTGAGTTAGATTAGCAGGCAGATGGAGACAGCTGGAAGATGCAAAGCAGATTCCTGTGTCATGGGCCAGACGTCTGAACAGAGACGCGTGTTGTATCACCCGCAACAGGTGGGCGGAGGAGTGTCGCGGCTCCGAATGAACGTCACCATTAACCCTGCTTTCTTTGGCCTTCACACATCTGCATGCAGCTAGGCATTTGTTTCAAGAACGTTCACACTAGCACCCACATTTCTAACTCTCTCCTAGTCTTTTCACATGTAGAATTGTTAAGTCAATAATAGATTATTGTGCACATTGAAGAGCATCTTTCTGAGATAGAGGAGACGAAAGGTCCAGAAGATGAAAATGTTTAGCAGATGCCAATCATGCCATCCTCAGTTGCACCTTCCAATGTAGTTACAAGGTGAGGCAGCGGCGGCAACTTTTGGCTCAGCGGTTAGTGCTCCGTGCTTCCAAGCCGATGTCACCGGGGCCGCGGACACCATCCCCAAGTGGAGTGATGATTTTGTTTCCGCAATGTCAGGCACGGCAGACTCGGGTTTGCCCTTCAACTGCCCTGATTTTGATGCAAATGAGAGACACGGCGCAAATTGGCTTGGAAAAGTCTATTTCCAGGACGTTCCAGCCCACAGCGGCGCTTAAAGATACCGAAAGAAAGACAACTTCACCCATGCACACAGGTAGTTTTGCCCCCGGAACAAAAATAGGGCCCTATGCCTGCGACCCCCATGACGAAAAGGGTTTCAGAAGATGGATGTTAGAACAGGAGCGTCATGTGTCCTTTTAAAGGTTAATGGGCTTGTCACCGTTTGTATATCTTAGGGTCCATAGTATGCATGTCTTCGTATTTCTTTTTTCCTACGTGGATTTTATGAGAAAAATTGGCAAAGACAACTGCACACAAGCCAGTGTGAGACGACCCTTTTTCCAGTTTGTAGTCTACCTACTATGTACTGTCAGTGCCCAATTGGTATGGATCCCAATACTTTACTCACCGTCTTATGCAATGATGACGGAAGGATGACAGAAATGAGGGACGTAAACAGCAAGGCAAAAAGGAGGAGTGCGAACGGCAGGAAGAGATATCCCATGCCGGCGGAATCGTGATGAGGAGGAGGAGGAAGGAAAGCAGCTGGTTGTTTGGTTGGGAGTCAGTCATCCTTCAGCTAATTGCTGAGCAAAGAGAAGATAGAGGCAGCGAACATGTCTCTTAATTAGCCAGGAGGATGTTGACTTTTCTCTTCTATCCGATGGCAAGGGCTGCAGCGAAAAGATAAATAGTGATGTTTTTCTGTTCTCTGCCATTATTTTCCTTCATTAGTTGTCCACCCAGTAATAGGCCCGCCTTTTGGTTCGGCCATTGTTTGCTTGATGTGGCAACAGTTTGTCTTTTCCCTTCCCTGGTTAGACTAACCTGTCACAATGTGCCATGATGATGCCACATCCTCTCCACCAACAGCTTTCATCCTTTTGCTAACCTTGCCTTCTCTTGTGAATGAATTACAGTGATACACACTGTAGCTCAGTAGTTATTTCATCCAGACAGACTGAAAATGGAACAAAAGATGGGGTGCACCTGCAACAATGGGAGTTTTTCTCCCTTCATCCAGAGCTCACTAATATTGTACTGGAGAGAGGGCCTGGCTATCACGCAATCTTTGTTCGTAGTAGTTAGAGTTCACTGTGATTTGGAAATGGATTTAACACGCTTGTTTAAAGAAAGGTTATGCCTCACAATGATTAGAACCCTTGAAGTTTAATAATAAATTGTTCATATTGAAAAGTAGTCCGCAGCAGTGTGACAATGTATTTCCTGCTGTTTGGGGCTAATTGACATCAGTGGCGAGTGAGCTTAGAGCTTCTCGTACAGACACAGCGGCTCCTTGCTCAGCTGTCACCCAACATTCCTCCGTGCCTTCTCTTTCCATGTATGGGTGCAGAGGGGGGAGGAAAGATAAAGTGCGCTCTTAAATTCAAAGTACTTCCCTGTGACCTTTCATTTCCAATTTTCACACTCACAGTGACACCAAACGAAACCTTCAAATCGTTCTTCTTCTATGTGCTTCATGATTATTTGCTGTTCTGAGTTGTTTTGAAAGCAGAGTGGGACATGACTAAACGGTCCCTCATTTTCTGCTCATGTTTCTGCATGATGTCATGCCATCTCAATTTCAAGAGTGTTTGAAAATGGAGGGGACGATTAAAAAAATGATTTTGTGCAAAAAAGAAAAACACCCTAGTGCTACAAAGTTATAAAGGTATGAACATATTCAAATTCATGCTACATTTGACAATTATTCTGCTCAGTAACGCCTGTTCTAAATGTTTCTTTCTTATTCTTCTTTGTTTGGAAATTAATGCAGTTTTAATTTAAATTATACCTATTATTGAGTTTGTTATAACAAGTATAATACATTAACTTACTGCAACAAAAACATGCTGCGTTTAAAGGGATTTAAAACCATTTAATTAAGTACGTTTAAAATAAATATTTCTTGGTCAGGTTGTAACTGTGGAAACAAATGCCCTTTGTGTTTTTACATACTAAGACAATTTTGATACTGAAAAGGAAAATAAACAACAGTGTTAATAGTAACAATAATAGAAATGTTGCATTTAGTACAACAATATGTTCATCCTACTACTGGTAAACATTGCCTAATTAACATATCAGTGCATTCTATTTACCATTTAGTTGGGGCTAACTGCTAAATCATTACAGGACTTTTTCATGTAAAAAAGTGAGTTTTACCATTCTGCGTACGGTATATTTTCCTCGTTGGGAGAGGTGAATACTGTAAAGTCTTACACAATCACACACAGAAACGTACACAGATAAATGTGACAAGATACAGTTTGTCTGCTTCTCTTCCACAAACTCCCTGCTCCTACACGCACACGGACGTGCACACTCTTGATCGTGTATCACTTGTTTGCAGAACAGATGTCAACTGACTTCCGAACCGTCAGATAAAAGATAAGTGGACGAACGCACCTCGGCTGCCTTTGTATCACTCACTGTTTTTGTTGGTAATGACTTCAATGAAGGAGGATCCGTGCCATTTTTAAATCTTTTCCGCAGAATTACGTATTACACTTGTAATTTTAACAGAGCTTTGTGAATGACTGGAACCTGGGAGAACTGATAGTGTTTGATAGTTGAGTTAAAGTGGATTTGCCACTGGCATTTTCCCCCACTGGTGAGCATGAGAGAGTGTTGAATGATTTTGGATCAACAATCAGAGAGGGAGGTGAGTATTGGTGAACAATAGAATTGGCTGTCTTTCAAGTTGGTGTTGAATATGTGTCAATGGGAAGGAAATTAGCAGATGATGAACAAAAGCAGCCTTAGAACACAACCCTCAAGAACAGATTTGGTACCAGATTCTTATGAAATATTTTGGATCAACTCAAACAAAACTTAATCTGAGTGAATTGATTGATGGATCAGAGTTAGGAATTTAGTAGCCAAGAACCCCGTATATAATCTGTATATAAGACAACTCGAACGACTAGCATGAGTCTCCATCATTTCCAATGCTTTAATTCTGATATTTTCTTATATATTTTAATTGCTTACACACTCCTGCCTTTGCTCTTATGCATTTGTCGCCCACTTGGTGGCCACTAACATGGGTCCAATACTCGACTCGAGACTATATTTGTGTTTGCTTGTCCGTGTGAAAGCTTCCTCAGCTCACTTCCCACTCATCTCTCTTTCCACACCAGTGTCGCTGCGTGATAATTTACCATCTTAGTAAATCCTCTAGGCTCTCCATCTAGTGTTACTTTAATAATGTCAGCTTTAAATAGTCCTTAACGATCACAATTATACTGCTTGTAAAATTGTAGGTAGGAAAGCGGGGCACATTTGCCAATCAGTCCCACGACCATGTCCACTATGTTTCCATTGCTGTTTGGAGGAACAGTCAGTTCTATTCAATCGACCAGTCGCTGATTATTGGGTTATTGTGCTTATTCCTAGTCCAGAACACATGAACTTCATTTTTTTACGCATCCCATCTGTCTAAGTGACTACTAACACAATTTAGACATGGAGGTCTGTGCTCTACCTCGTGCCAATTTTGGTTTAATTTTGTCCCATTGAAAATAAATTATTGATGCAAAAACCACTTTGTAAAAATCTCATTTTTCTGCCATAAATCAAACAAATGCAGTCATAGATGTATTTGTTTCTCTTAGTGCTATTTGATCCCTTGTAGAGCCACTGTAACATAGTTCCATTGAGAATGGACACACAATGGATTAGAACCAGCTGCTGCTAAATTGCTGAAGATTTGACAGGAAGACCCATGGGTCTCCACTCTCCTCAAAAACAAATTTTCCTTATCTCATCATACAGACAAACCAGCAGCATTGAGAAAGAAAAAAAAAAACATTTGCAACAGAATGTCAGACGGAATGTGAGGCACCTGCTGCCGGTTGTCATGAAAGTCTCAAAGGTTTTATTTTAACTCCCATGCATAGCACAACGATGCAGTCACTGCCTCCGGTAGTGTGTCGCACCATCGTTTCCCTTCTCCAACGTAAAAATAGACCCAAACATGTGTTACCTGCAGAATCGAAAAAGGAGCTAAAGCTGCTTTTGGATGCAGAATCGATGTCATCAAATCCTTAACGGTGTTGGAGTTAGTTAGCATGTTACAAAAGTAATCAGTAAGTCAATAAAAATCACATTTTGTAACTCAGTCATGTAATGTGTAACGCAGTAAATGTTTTTTTACTCTAAGCATACATTTTGGAAATTAATTATCCAACACTGATCCTACATTATCACAAAGAATGGTCAGGTTTAATATCCGTGTCTACACATGTTAAAGCGAAATGTGTAATCTGGATTGCAATTTGAACATTTGCATAATAACAAAAAAATATGTCAATCCATTTATTTTCTATACCTTTGATCCTGTTCATGATCGGTGATCTGGATCTTATCCCAGCTGACTTTGGGGCCGAGGCAAACAAGACCCTGTATATAAATAGTATATTCATTCAAATTGGACAAAATTTAACAGTTATGACTAAAATATTTCTATTAAAATGTTGAGAGTTTTTGTGGGAGTTTTTGTATAGATTGTCATCAAAGAAGGGAAAAAAAGTCAGTATTAAAAAGGTAGATTGTGCAGCTATCTAGCAATTAGGTTCTGTTTCCTGGTCCCTGTGATTCATTTTCTTTTTTCCTCCCTCTCGTCTACCTAAAGTCTTAACTGCAGCCACTGGCCAGGAGCCCGACCACAACCATGGCTGTGCCCATGGCAGCTGTTACCCGGCAACAGGGGACCTACTGGTCGGACGAGAGAAGAGCCTGAAAGCCTCGTCCACGTGCGGCATGAGGAGAAAGGAGCCCTACTGCATCGTCAGTCACCTGCAGGTGGGTTTGGGACTGCGACTGTGTCTGGAATTGACATTTCGTAAATATGTTTGTCATAATGTGCACTCTCCTGTGTATAACCAGGGGTGGAGCTACTCTTGTGCCCAAACCCTTGGCTTCCCCCATTCCAAGGGGAACATTTTGATATCTAGGATTTTTTCCCTGCAATTTTCACATGGATGTGCTATTCTTAGAACCATCTATACCACATTTTTTGTGCTATTAACTGCTGATGAATCAGCGAATCAGTTCATGAGACAGAAGTACACGATGTAAACAAAAACAAAGCCACTGCAAAGAAAATGGGACGCTCTAGAGAATTAACATAAAGTTGTTCCTGCTTGATTGAGTGTAATGGACATTGTTCTAGATATGAGTAAATTATATTTCATGAAACCCTGACTGTGGTTGGTATGAGAAAAAATGGCCACCCAACTGAAAAATATCTGGCTCCGCCCCATTTAAGCACATTCTAACTCACTTGGTTGAGCAAACTTTAAACTTTGAGGCAGGCATGTGTACCACTAATTGTGTTACTTTTCTATATTTGAAATAAATATTATGTCTTTCACAAGTTCACCCTCACAGTGGCTTCCTCATTGACCCCAAAGTCTCTCACCCTTTGACCAGACAACCCTAACGTCTTGTCTCACCAATGTAGGAGCAGAAAAAATGTTTTGACTGTGACTCCCGGAGGCCTTACGACCCTGTCTACAACATTATCAATCACCGCATAGAGAACGTAATCACCACGTTTAAGCCTCATCGCAAGAAATCATGGTGGCAGTCAGAAAACGGTAAGAAAAGATCTGCACTGATACATGTTTCACACGCTGTGTCACTGCAGTAGGTCACTTGGGCTAGAATAGAACAGACGAAAAATTGTGGATATTTTTAGCCACAGATGCTTCACGTCTCCATGACAACTTTGTGATCTCTCCATGACTATAGTGGTTCCACTCACTGACTTAAAAGGTCACTTACTCTGTTAATATGCATACTTTCAGGATTTAGGAGGTTGGGTAATCCTTTATGTGCACATTTTCCATTAAAACTGAATACGTAGATTAACATGGAATCCCTTCCCTCCTTCTCTTCACCTTTCACCCTCTGTATCGCACCCTTCCTCCTCCTTCCTTTTCCGACTTTTCCTTTCCTGTGCTCGTCAGCTGTTGATTAGAAGGTCATTATAATTCATTTTCCATTGTAGACTGCTGAGAATGATCTTAAGCAGTGGAAAGACTGGAAAGAATGACTTGGTAATTAATAATAGTGGGAATATTTTTACATCTAGCAGATTTAACATTAATCAGTAGTTTGGGCTCAAAGTAACAGTGATGATGGCAGTATAAACAGGCTAGACAGGTCTTCTCCTAGGACCACTTGAGTACTCCTTGGGCATGTTCTAACAATCATTCAACAGTCACGGGACATTGTGATTTCTGCGAAATGTTGAAGTGATCATTTGACAGGCACAACCAATTTTATATTCTAGAAACCTGCTTCAAGAGTGAGATGTTTTGCTTCTCCCCAAGTTCCCAGACCCTATGAATTACATCATGGATATTTTGGGGCTTTTCCCCCACGTGTAAAAAAAGTTTATCTTATGACAGGATATCCTTATAAGCAGGAACAATCAGTTTACAGTTACAATGATTTTCCCAAAAACAAATACTGTAGTGTGAGATGAGTACAATCTGTGTGTAAATACATAAATGTGACACTTGTGCTTCACTGTGCTGTAGGAAAGTCAAATGTGTATCTCCAACTGGACTTGGAGGCAGAGTTTCATTTCACTCACCTCATTATGACTTTCAAGGTAACTTTTAAATTATTTGCTCCCCTAAAAAAAAAAAAAAAAAAAAAAAATCAACAAATTGCTAATGATTGTCTTTTTTTTTCCTGACAGACATTCCGTCCAGCAGCCCTGCTGATTGAGAGATCGGCTGATTTTGGTCGCACGTGGAAGATCTACCGTTACTTTTCCCATGACTGTGCCGCCAACTTCCCTGGTGTAACCCAGGGTCCTCTGCACACCATCAACGATGTCATCTGCGAATCGCGTTATTCCGACATAGAACCGTCCACAGAGGGAGAGGTGAGTGAGAAATTACGTCAAGTTTCATTTATTATAGTTTTAGTTGGGATTTGTTGATAATCCGATGCCAGTGTTCTCATAAAATAGATTTTCTGAACTGAAAAGCTGACTATCAAAGTACCTTAGTGTATTTATTGTATTATTGTATGATTGTTTCAAAGTTCTGGAATAATCTTGTATTAAATGTTTGTCCTGGTCTAGGTCATCTACAGAGTGTTGGATCCAGCCATCAGGATTGAAGATCCATACAGCCCAAACATCCAGAGTATTTACTCTTTATTCCCATTTTTACCTCACAAAAATAAACAGTTTTTATATTTCATATTTCTATTAAGCATCTTTAACTGGTTACTGTATTTGAACTTGCTTCATTAAACGTTGCTAGACTTCTTATTATTTGTGTCAGTGCAGGAACCCTATGGATTTTAATGGCCAAAATGTATTTGAAGTTCAACACTCCTTTTGCACCTCAGCATGTTCAACACCTTTAAACGCCGACATGTTCAGGCCTGCTGCGGTCACTGCTCAGTCTTCATTGAAACTCTTATCCTATTGGGTTCAAAGGCCAAAATATTATACTCTATGGGATGCTTTCAGATGGTGTCTACGTACCCTATTAGTGGTATTTTATCTTTTTCAAATTAGTCATCGTTCTATGTCAAAGCAAGAACTTGAATACTGTCTGACACAAAATAGTAGATTGTGACAGATACTGTGACAGTCTCTTAGCTGCTCATTTTCTCTCTCTTCCTGACAATGTTTATGGAAAGGAATTATGAAAAATATCTAATCCCAGATAGTTGGTTGGATAAACACATTTTAAAATATTGTTTTTTTTCTTGCCATGAACACAGAGTAGATCTTTTGACCCATCTGCACCACACAGTTGCTGTTCTTCCTGGCTGGCTCTGTGCACAAATGAGGAAGAGCAGCTTTTTGTGCCCCACAAAAATTGCATGTTGTCTGCAACATCGGGGTTGACATGACATTCAATTTCAATGCATTGGCTGCGTTTGTCTTTTTGTACAATATTTAGCTAAGTGATGACAACTGACCTCAATATATAGCTGAATATTTACTCACTCTGCAGGTTAGTGCATGCATCACTTTGCAGCCAGCATTGCTCAAAACCTCTCGTCAAAAGGACAGAAGGACTGTCCTATTTCAGTTAGATCACCAAAATGCACAGAGCAAGTTCTGTATTTTCATGAGATTTCATCTTTTTTTTTGCATCCTATTTAGACCCCAAAAAGGTTGTTACACAAATAACTTTTATTTATATACTTTGGCCAGACCTATTGCTGACACTGTGAAGACCATTTCACACATCATTTGAGATTTCAAGTCATTTCTCGCACACGGACTAACAGGTTCAAAGACCAGATAATTAACTTTTCGTCCAAATGCTACACACTCAAGCCCGTCATGCTCTGTTTGCCCTGACCTCCTCTCAGCGGGCTGCGGGGGTTTGTTGTGCGCTCACTCATGTGTGCGTGTTATCTGCCAGTAGGGCCTTTTATGGCTTGTTTGTTGCCACCTTTACAAACACTGATCATCTAGTTAATTTTAACAATAACGGTGGCTCCTTCTCATTTTTGCTCAACAGATCAGCTGAAAATCACCAACTTGAGGGTAAACTTCACTAAACTTCACACGCTGGGCGACAACCTGCTGGATCCCAGACCTGAAATCAAAGAAAAGTATTACTACGCCATCTATGAGCTGGTTGTGCGTGGAAACTGCTTTTGCTACGGCCACGCCTCTGAGTGTGCCCCAATCGATGGCGTCAGGGATGATATAGAAGGAATGGTGCGCATGACCCGAAGAAATGGATTTGCTTTTGCTGTCTATAATCTACAGAATGCCTTGTAACGCTCCCTCGTCGGTTGTTGCAGGTTCACGGCAGGTGTGTGTGTAACCACAACACCAAAGGTTTGAACTGTGAGCGCTGTGAGGACTTCTACAACGACATGCCGTGGAGACCCGCAGAGGGCCGCAACACCCACTCATGCAAAAGTGAGCCCACCGCTGAAATCGTTTTAGCATTCATTCATAAAGTCAATGCCAGTGTGTTGCGTATTGTTAAAGAACATTTTACTTTTTAACAATTTCATGTATGATAAAATGAAATATTATCATAATTTATTTTATTTTATTGTGTATGATAAGCAGTTTGGATTTCATGTGGATTTTTTATTCTTATACAATTAAAAACAGTTAAGGGGTTATAATGTAAATGAGCAATTTTGCGCCTTTGTATATTATAATTCTGTTACATTTTGTAAGATTTAATTATATTTTACAGTGTGGCATTTCTAAATCATAATAATTAGCTGGAGTATTATATCTGTCTGTCTGTCTGTCTGTCTGTCTGTCTGTCTGTCTGTCTGTCTGTCTGTCTGTCTGTCTGTCTGTCTGTCTGTCTGTCTGTCTGTCCTAAAAATCTAATGCTCACAAAGGGATTTTAGTACAGTACTTCGTATATATATATTGAAAAAAGTCTGATTCAGAACGTAATTTGAGGTAAATGAGGGTTGTGAGGTCAAAATCCTTAAACCTATTAGCATTTTTTATTATTCACTGCTTTAAAAATTCCTGAGCATTCCATTTGTGTTTCTTATTTTTTCTGAAATATTTCCATTTGTGTTGATAACCTAGGTAAGTGTCTTTAGCCTGATTGCAGCCTTTGTTTTTCAGAGTGCAATTGCAATAGCCACTCATCAGTGTGCCATTTTGACATGGCCGTGTATTTGGCCACGGGCAACGTCAGCGGTGGTGTGTGCGATGACTGCCAGCACAACACGATGGGCCGAAACTGTGAATTGTGCAAGCCTTTCTACTACAAAGAACCCCTCAGAGACATCCGGGATCCTCGGGTCTGCATAGGTCAGTGCAATGCATCAGGCAATATATATATGTGAGCGTGTACTGTACGACAGATTATCACGTTTATTAAACGCACCCCGTTGTGCCTCCCACAGCTTGTGACTGCGATCCAGAAGGTTCAGAGAACGGAGGGATGTGCGACAGTCACACAGCGCCGACGTTAGGCATGGTGGCTGGTCAGTGTCGCTGCAAGGCCAATGTGGAGGGCCAACGCTGTGACAAGTGTAGGACCGGCTACTTTGGCCTAAGTGCCGATAACCCTCAGGGCTGCCAGCGTGAGTATGCGCAACCCTGGAAGCCCAAAAAAATAATAATTCCACAGGTGTATCTGAATCTGGGTTGTGATTCCAATGCAAAACAAAGGACAAAAAAGGCTAGACTGACCCAATGCCATTTAAAGTTTGTTTTCAAGTACTTGTTGGAAAAAGGTGCTTTTTTCCCCCCCTCCTGCAGCTTGCCGATGTGACCACAGGGGAACAGTGGCAGGCAGCACCCAATGCGACCCAGTCAGTGGCGACTGCTTCTGCAAGCGTCTTGTCACTGGACGAAGCTGTGACCAATGTCTGGTAAGACGCTCACTCTGGTCCCTGTGGCGCTCATTGTTTTCCATTCTGCTCCCTAATTATTCAATTGTTTACATCCTTTCTTCAAGTTCTGCTTGTTTTTGTTCTCTGTCTTGTCACACTCATCCAGGAATAGTGTGTAACAGCACTGTAAGCTCCCGCCTGGGCTCTATGTCTAAATTTAGTTGAGGCATTTTAGGTTAGTCCACATGGTGTGGGTTACCATCGGACTAAAAATGGACACGGCCGAAAGTGAATCTTATCTTCCATAAAACAAGAACTAAATGTTGTGTGAAAGAATGAACATTTTTGGTTAAATGATGAAGCTGCCTAGTAAATGTATTTGCTGCACAATATCCAAAATACACCCACTCTTTTGGAAGAGAAGACAACTCACAATGTTAAATTACAGGAAGCGGACCGTGACCATATACCACAAAGCTGTGAATGTTAGTCTTTGAGATTACAGGGTTGGCTTCAATGTGTGTGACTCAAACACTTCTTTTATAGAATGAAGGATTTGTGTTGTCATGATTTCATCTGTCTGTTTGCCTGTCTCTCTCTCTCTCTCTTTTGCTCTCTCTTTCTCATCTGTCAATCCCAGCCAGAACACTGGGGCCTGAGTCTCGACCTGAATGGCTGCCGAGGCTGCGAATGTGACATCGGAGCTGCTCTGGATAACGAGTGAGTGACGTTTACTGAGCAGATTAAAATAAATAGTGGCCTCCTGTTTAGTCTGTGGCACTCGAGTTTGACGTGCTCTGCAATGCTTATGGCACTACATTTTCCCTACAGAAGTAATGATAAAACAGAAAGTATGAATACATACTTTACCTGCCTGCCTAATGCCCCAAATCGTATTTATTGCATTGCACGTATGTAGCCTGTGGTTTGCGTCACATTTTCTACATTAGTTTTACTGTCTGGTGTCATTTAGTGTACATTTCCATAAATAAGTGTATCCATTTGGGACACATCGACCTTGAAGTCACTCATCAGCAATTCTTGACATTTAAATATGGGCTAACTTACCGACTTGGGAGATCAACTACCACACACTCTATTTGTGGATTCATCTATTCATGCATTGGAATGTATGAGAACATCCAGATGTATTCTGTGGGATAATTTGTGGTTATCTACATTTTTGTTTTCTCTTCAAATTCATTCTAGTTTCTAATTTGTCTGAAAAGCAGCCACCTAACATTACCATAATGATGAACGATTCTGAGATACTGGAGCCAACTCACTTTGGATGATGCGGTGCCATCCGGCTGATGTTTGGAATCTTAAGTGACATTAATGGTTAAATGATTAAAAAAAGTGAACAGTGGGTTTGGAGAATTTGCTTGTTTCCATTCAATGGAAAAAGTAGTTCATGTAAAATCATGTGTTCTCTGTAGCTGCTCCATCGACAGTGGTCAGTGTCGCTGCCGCAGTCACATGACAGGACGCCAGTGTACACAGGTGGAGTCTGCTTATTTCTTCATGGCTCTGGATCACCTCTTGTATGAAGCCGAGTTGGCCAAAATGGGTCAGGTGAGACTCTCAGTTGTGAATGAAGCAACATGTATTAGTAGAGCCATCAAAGTTCCCAAATGAGCATTTTCATATTCTGTCAGGGCTGCACACTGGAGACCCGAGAACACGAGCTGGGTCGTCCGGCCACATGGACGGGTCTTGGGTTTGCCCGCGTACCTGAGGGTGGCACGCTTGAGTTCATCATCAGCAACATCCCTTACTCGATGGAGTACGACCTGCTCATCCGCTATGAGACACAGGTGTGTGCATTTGTTTTTACTTAACATCTTCTACTATAAGGGTAAATATGTTTAGATATAAATCTCTTATCAATTAATCCTCCCATTAGGGGTTGTACTTCATCTATTACCCTTAAATCTTAATTCTTAATTGTCATAAATCACAAATGCTGGCCTTTAGAAAGAGAAAGACATTCCCACGGACAGGCTTCATAATTTTCCATTGGAAGCTGTTATAGATGTCCAATGTCCAAACTTCCTGTAGGTCTAATGACCAGGTGTCCGAATACTTTTGTCTAATACAAAGATCTAGATGACATCCATCACTTCTTAACATTCATCCATTCCAGATGCCCCGGGACTGGGAAGAGGTACGGATAACAGTAATCCGTCCGGGCCCGATTCCAACGAGCAGCCCTTGTGGAAACACAATCCCAGATGATGACAAACATGTCGTCGCCCTGCCGGCTGGAGCCAGGTCTGTTAATCTAGCACACATGCACGTGCATGCATTCAACCACAAAAGCTGAGATGGAGGAAAAACATTCAGAAGTGCTTATGTGTTAAGTATTTATTGTGTAGTTTTGCTACTGCTGAAAACTCTTGCTGCCCCCCGTGGTCTCATTACCATCAGCATGATTAGTATTTATTCATTCATTGTATAGTTGTCATACTGATGCTATTCATTCTGCTCATTGTTATTGGCCGGTGTTATACTGTGAATTTGCTGCTATAAAACTGGAATTCCCCCATTGCATGGCAAAGCAAGGCTAATTCTAAAACGTCCCTCAGAGAGCTTGCCAAGAATGACATCAGTTTCAATGATTGACAGATCCAAAATAGGACAGTGCTCACCATACCTGATTTCTTATCATTGCCAATTACATTATTTTCAATTTACAGTACTTTGTATAATGTATATTCTGACCTGGATTGACGACTTTGTGTAACAGTTAGGATATTATAATGGTACTTAACCTACAAGTACAGTTAATAAAGGTTTTATGACAGCAATAGTGCAACCAAGGAGTTACTTTCAATGGGAAAATGATAGTGGAATTTATTGGCTGCTAAATTTTTTATACCCATATGAGAAGGTGACTCTAGAATTTTTCTTCTTTCCAAACATGCCTTTAGGTTCATGGTCCCTCCACAGCCCGTGTGTCTGGAGAAAGGTGTGACATACACCATCCGCTTTGAGTTCCGACGCTATCAGGACGCCAACGTCGTCCTCAACGGAGCGGCCAATGCTGTCCTCCTCATGGACTCTGTGAGGACGATTCCTTCCTTCTCTCTCTGTTTCAACCTTTGCCGTGTCACTTTTGTGAATCCGTGCTTCTTCGCTCCAGATTGCTTTGATGCCTCGTCACTCTTCCATGGAGCTTTTCAATGCCGGGGACCTGGCCTCTAGCAACAGGAAGCAGACCTACGAGCGGTACCGCTGCCACGAGGGGGCGAAGAGTGTGATCCATCCATCAATGAGTGATACCTGTGCCAAGCTGATCACAAGCATGTCGGCTGTTATTAACGACGGGGCTTTGCGTGAGTACAAAAACATACTTCTTACATCATCAATTCATCGCTTTGCTTTTCTTTTGTCTGTGAACCTATCCTCAGCCAGCAATTGTGGTCATCTATGTTCCTATATTGTTAATGATCAGCATTAAACCCGCCTTGAGTTGTTTTAAGTTGTTTTCATCCTTGTTTCCCTCCAGCTTGTAACTGCGACCCCCAGGGATCCATCAGCTCGGTGTGCGATGTCCGCGGAGGTCAGTGTCGCTGCAGGCCCAATGTGATTGGTCGACGGTGCGAACAGTGTGCTCCTGGAACTTACGGCTTTGGACCCTCGGGCTGTGTTGGTGAGACAACATCATTTTAATGTGGTGCTCTTTTTTTCTTGTGATCCCAATGTGGGCTACTTATAGACCATTTTACTAGTTTTAAACATTGAAGCATGTTGTTGTACAGTACCAGAGTATTAACTGTAATCCATACAGTTTGCCAAAAATGATTTATACTGTACAGTATTAGAGTCAAATTTTAAATTAAAGCCTACATTTATATTTGAAAAGGATATGAAGACCTGCTTGACTGTATACCTGTGTACCTAGCATTTTATTGCAGTAGATAATTTACAATAAAAAAAAAAAGTACGATCTGACATTTAACAATGTAAACATAATAGAATACTGAAATGAAATGTGAAATACGCTAAATTCAGTAAGTGGTTGTATTTTCGCTCAGATTTGTTACATCCATGTCTATGACTATAGACAACAGTAGTGTGGCTTACTGAACACGAGCGCCATCTACTGGTGTTTAATATCGAACATTCAGAAAATCCCATACCTTAGTCCCCTTGGAGGTCTAAACACAAAACCAATCCACGTTCATCATCCGTGCTATAGTCTCATATTACATCCGCCTCATCCTTTCTCCCTCCAGCCTGTGGTTGCAGCGTGGAAGGTTCCGTCACTCGGCTGTGTGACAAATACACCGGGCTGTGCCAGTGCCGGCCCGGAGCATTTGGCCAGCAGTGCGACAGATGCCAGGCAGGTCACTGGGGCTTCCCCAATTGTCGCCCCTGCCAGTGCAACAGCCATGCCGATGAGTGTGACCAGAGGAGCGGTGCGTGTATTAACTGCAGAGACAACACTGGAGGAGACAAGTGTGACAGGTGACATCTACCTGTGGAATCTGCATGTACAGACAATTTGTTCATGTTTTATTTCAGAAGAATAGGGTTGCAAAGAGGTGAATTATTTTTTCCAAGTTTACGGAAAGCTTCTTGAATGGGGAATTTTCGAATATAACAGGAATTGATGGAAATCAAGTGGGAAATGAGCAGAATCCAATTGAAAACTATCATGTTCAAGCTTATCAGTACATGCATGTTAACATTTTTGTTTTGCTATAAGCAGACTTCCATGCATGATAGTGATAGCTACACTGAGAAAAAATGTTTCTTTTTTTGTTTTGTCGAGTGTTTGAACAAATCCAGATGATATTTTTTCATGCAACCACTTGATGAAATAACGTAGAGTAAGATCGAGGGGTTTTTTTTTTTCCTCAGGGTATTCTTGTTCAAATTTCCCCCGTATCCAAGGATTGCTCGTGCTGCAATTTTTTTCAAGTTAAAAAACTTGACGGTTGTTTCAGTCAGAATTTTGCTGACATGTATTTTTCCGCATTATATTTAAGCTCCTTTTTAATAACCAATCTTGAATTCCTGGCATATTCTCATTTATTTCCATTAATTCTGTTTAATTCCTATGGAAGTTTTCAACTTAAAAATATAATACCCCAATTTTTCTATCCCTAATAATCCAACCATAACTAACACCTCTACAGAGTTAACAATGTTCAGTTTTATTTCACACAGTCAGCGAGATATTTATTTCGCTATTTCGGAGGTACAGTGTGTCCCCAATATTATGACTGGTGAATGTCTTCTTTTACTGAAATCACTGTTTCTATAGGTGTGCCAATGGTTACTACGGCAACCCAATTGTGGGCATAGCAGCTGGCAGCTGGTGTCGCCCATGTCCCTGTCCGGACAGTCCCACCAGTGGACGCCATTTTGCAGCATCCTGTTACCAAGACAACCGTAACCAGCGAATTGTCTGCAACTGTAACCAGGGATACACAGGTAAACGTGTTTGATACCTGACGATCTCTCGAGCAGGTTGCACAGTCCCTTCCACTGTTGACGGGCAAACTAAACATAAAAGTGACTCAGCAGAACTATTCCATGAATGTATGTGCTGGAGTTGACATTTGAAACTGATGGTCTCACTTTCTCTCCAGAGCAACTTCAGATGAAGCCCAATTATAATCTCGTGCTTTAAATATCTAACCTTTTCTTGTTTCCTCCCTCCCCTGTATTACTGGTACAGGGATTGTTAAACGCTCCAGGCTAACCATTTGCAAGCGTGAGTAAAAATGAAAATGAAAGCCCGGCACTGCCAACACCACAACAAGTCTGTCCTTATTTTCCACCAGTCCTGCCCATGCATGCATTGCTTTAGCACCCTGTGGTCCAAGGTGCTCGGCCACACCTCTCCAAATGATTTTAATTTGTGAGTGGGTGTGTTACGCAGCACGTAGTACCACGGACGGACACTGCCATTAAAAATTGGCCGATCGCTTTCTGAGCTTTACTTGTCAGTGTAATTGTACCCCACTGACATCTTGAGATTTTTTTTTACTTTAAGCGTAATGAGACAGTAATTTGACCGTGTCCCACAACTATATTTAATTATGCCTCAAACTGTATTGGTATATGTCTGTTGGGGTACATTCATTCTTCACATTGCCATACACCACTACGTGTCTGTGAATATTATTCCCTATCAAGGGTCGGACCCAGAAGTCCAATTTTATTTCAAGTGTGTGTTTGTGTGTGTGTGTGTGTGTGCGTGGGTAGGGGGGGGGGGATTAGGGGGGGACTGTGAGACAATTCTGTGATTGATGACAACTCTGGGTCAGTAACTGTTTGAAGAACTGTTTATCTCCCATAAATTAATAACTTTGCAAATCACCTCCAAAACTGACAAATGAGCTCATACTCCTTTTCTTTCGGCACCCAACTTTCATCTCTACACCACTAATGCTTTTTGAACTTATGAACTAGACCGTTTCATCTTTCCTTCAGCTTCTCATTCCCTTTTTGGCTTATTTCCTCTTGTACTCCTTCCTGCCAGACTCAAATATGCCAAGTATTTTGTCAGTCATGCAGCACAGTGTGGCACACAATTGAGAGCAGGAGTCTGAGAGAACGGACATTGAAACAGAGTTGTATTAGTAAGTTTAAAGTTTTATATAGAACAAGTTTACATTGAGTGTTTGTTCTCAGTCAGGCGGTTTTGGCAAGAATGGAAGAGCTGTTTTTTCTTGCTATCCCAGAATGCAACTGTATTATTTTTAAATCTAATTAGCTAATTTTCTAATTAGTGTAATTGTATGTAGCACATTCTCACAAAGAAACACTTCTTGTTTCAGGAAATTAGCTCACACCTCATAGCACCCCCCCGTCCCCCTTTGTCTCATTAGAACAATGTGACAGTCAAAATGCTGAGTCTGGTTGAGATGGCCACTTCAATCTGAGTACAATGCACCATGAATTGAAAATCAGATGATGAAAAACATTTTTGTGTGGGGAGGGAAATAAATTCCTTTTGAGGAATGTTTCTGTGTGATATTGCCTACAGTATGCCTTCAAATTAAAGTAAAACTTTTTTTTTAATTGTCCTTGTTTCCCAACATATCTCCTTGACTACATGAAGAAGCCCTTCTCTGATTGTCTGACAGGTTTTTATTAAAATACCCAGCAATAAACTCAGATGGGACAAAATCCCGAGAGGTCTTCCTCATCTTTGATAAATCTCTTTGAAGGAAATGCAACATTTGCAGTTTTGACAAGTTAATTGTACAAGTCAATCTCAATCCCACTGATTGAAATTGAACCGATTCACTAAAAAAATTGCACTGGCCTTGAATCGTATCACACACCACGTTTTGAGACACATATACTACTTTGTAGAATCATCTTTTTCTGGCGAGATGCACACTGCTAGTAATATTGTGATTATCAAAACTACTTCCTTTACTCTGACCAATCTGCGTTTTCTCTCAATGTAGGTACTCGATGTGAGGAATGCGCTCCAGGTTACTATGGCAACCCCTCTCAGCCGGGGGGAAGTTGCCAGCCGTGCCAGTGCAACAACAACATCGACATATCTGACATTGATGCGTGTGACCGGCGAGTCGGCGAGTGCAGGAAATGTCTTTACAACACTGAAGGGCCCAACTGCGGCATCTGCAAAAGTGGCTATTTTGGAGACGCATCAAGACGAAATTGCAGGAGTAAGTCACCTTTTGACCCTTCTTGCTACCTTAACAATATTTTTAATCAATCATGATCTACTCATCCCCCATGCTCACTTTAGAGTGTGTATGTAACTTCCTTGGCACGGAGCGCAGCCAGTGTATGGAGCGTGAAGACTGCGTGTGTGAGCGGGCAACGGGCCAATGCCAATGTCTACCTAATGTAATCGGTCAGACGTGTGACCACTGCTCCCCCGGACACTGGAACCTCGCTAGTGGCAAAGGCTGTGAACCCTGCGGTTGTGACCCCCACAACTCAGTCACCTCATCATGTAACGAGGTATATAGAGGACACACAAACTGAACTGGTATGGGACACAAGATGTGAAATGTGGGCCTGGTCAGAGCACAACCAGTGGGACCTCAAGTGGTAAATATTGGAACCCAAAAATGTTTGTTCGTGGTACACAGTGCAACCTCAGAGGACCATAAGTCAAAGTCAAAGTCAAAGTCAGCTTTATTGTCAATTTCTCCACATGCCAAAGACACACAAAGAAACCGAAATTTTGTTCCCCCCTATCCCACGGTGACAAGACATGGCTCACAACAGACAAACAAGTAACAAGTATAACAAAAGCGTGCTGAATAAATAATGAATAAATAACACAACAATAAATAAATAAATAAGAGGAGCAGAAAAAAAAGGAGCAAGTGCGCGTACAGCAGACATTCCCGAAAATAGCGCAACAGTGCCACACGCTACGCAAAAGGGGATAGCGAGTTCAGGGCCCTAACAGCCTGGGGAAAGAAGCTGTTGGCAAGTCTGGTGGTGCGGGAGCGCAGGCTCCTGTACCTCTTCCCAGAGGGCAGAAGGTCAAACAAAGAGTGAGCCGGGTGACTCACATCTCTGGCAATCGAGGTTGCCTTGCGGGCGAGATGGGAGGTGTAAATGTCCTTCAGGGAGGGGAGCGAAGCACCAATAATCTTACCAGCCGTATTCACTATGCGCTGCAGGGCCTTCAAGTTCTGTTCAGTGCAGTTACCACCCCAGACAGCGATGCAACTGGTGATGACGCTCTCAATAGTGCCACGGTAGAATGTAGACAGGACTGCCTGAGGAGCACATGCACGCCTGAGCTTCCGCAGGAAGTACAGGCGGCGCTGAGCTTTCTTTGCCAGTGACGAGGTGTTTGCGGACCAGGAGAGGTCCTCACTGATGTGCACCCCCAGGAACTTGGAAACGGGTTGACTTCCATTGTTTGAATTTTTATTCAGTTTCAAAACAAACAAATGATGCAACTACAAATAGTCTGGTCAAGAAAGTCTCGCTGTGTTTTTAAACTTATCGACTTCTATTTGGAGGACTTAAAATAACTGCTCTTTATTTCAATTTTTGTGTTGCTCAGTTTAGTGGACAATGTCACTGCCGCGATGGGTTTGGTGGGAAGACCTGCACGGACTGTCAGGAGAACTACTGGGGAGACCCTCGGACTCAGTGCAGAGGTCAGTCATGCATTTCTTTTGTAAGCCGTAATAGTAATACATATACACTTTTGGATGATCTGTAGAAGCTATGAGTTAGTTTACCGTGCCACTGGAGGGAACCCAAGAAATACATTGTATGCATCACCATAGTTTTATTTTTTATACAATACACAGAGCACAGGTCACTGTATCATGTTTTGGTAAAAATTCTTAAACTCTCAACCGAGAGTAATTGACACGCCACCTTTTTTGATAACTGACTAGAAATGCCACAGTATTGCATCGAAGCACTACTTTTGTCTAAATGGAAGTCCCTGACTCACTTCAACACACTGCAGTTCCCTTGATACCAAGATGCCACAAGATGGCGGCAAGGCACTTTGTGTTTGTGTTTAAAAATAAATCAACCAGTAATGAATACGCATGGGAGCAAGAAATAAAATGCATATTGAATTTTTTGTCTTTATAACAGGAGCAACATTATTAGCGTGCAAGGCTCTTTTAGTCCCAGGTGTTGGCTATGCCGTATTTACATGCTTTCTTCTTGTCTGCCCTTCTTCCAGCTTGTGACTGCGACTGGCGAGGCATTGAGACGTCTCAGTGCAACCGAATCACAGGTCACTGTGTATGCCAGCAAGGGGTGTCGGGTGTCCGCTGTGATCAGTGTGCCCGAGGTTTCTCTGGCATCTTCCCCAACTGCCAGCCCTGCCATCAATGCTTTGGGGACTGGGACCGTATTGTCCAGGTGCAGAGAGAGTTACAGTCAGATCGGGAGAGATGAAATGTAAACCCACCAATTGAGTAAAAAAAAATACAACAACAATGTCATCCTTCTACAGGACTTGGCGGTGCGCACCAGGACTTTGGCAGAGCGTGCCCATGAGATTCAGACCACTGGGCTTACTGGGCCATATGAGAAGGCTTTTAGAGACCTTGAAGAGAAACTGGCCCAAGCTCGAATTATCGTCAACTCACGCAATGCCACTGCTGCTGCCATTACCACTTTGATGGAACTTATTGAACAGCTTAGGTACATGTTGCTTTGTGTCTTCAAATCTTTTACAGAGTGTAAATTGGATACAACTCAATAGATTAAATAATTGGCATCCTTCCAGGCAAATAAATGCCTTCTGTACCCCCCCGCCCCCCATCAAGAAAAAAATAGTTACTAACAATGTATATTTGTATAAGTCATTGTTCAGCCCAACTCCATTTACAACAAATACATCTTTTTCCTTAGATCTCAGATCAGTGAAACCACTGACACACTGAACCGTCTGGAGGGAGATTTAACTCTTGTCCAGGACAGCAGCTCGGAGGCAAGCAAGGAGCTGAGTGCTCTGGAGAGGGAGGCCAGAGAACTGAACTTCACTTCAGAGCAGCTCCATCACCAGCTCGATATCATTAAAAACTCAAATTTCCTAGGTGAGCAAGTAAAGGGGTCCCTTATGAAATAGTCCAAATATTGATGCTTATTCATTCTTCAAACGTGCAATGATTTTTAATTTTTTTAATTACAATTTTTCTCATCTAAAATTTCTTGTAGATTAACAGAATTTATCACTTTTGATTACTTTACCAGATTGCTTTTCCTAATCATTGTGCAGGTTTGTCAGAGGAATTGTTGCTAGTCGGAGCTCCGAGGGCTCCATCACAAAGGCCTAAGCTGATTTAAAAGATACAATTAAGAAATTATATGCCAGCCATGACAAATAAGGGATACATTTAGAAGACTACTCTAAAACTGCACTTTAAGGACTATAGGACAAGTCTAGTCCTACACATTAATTTCACAGTTAAATCACTGTAATAGTTATGAAATGCATGTAAACTAAAAATAAAATCTAATTAGGTACGGTTCGCTTGGCCGAAATGCCTTGTGATTTACAAAATGTGCTGTTTTGATTATGTAAATTCAAAATATAAATCTCTTCCGTCATCTCTTTTGTGCCAGGCGCCTACGACAGCATCCGTACCTCCTACAACAAGTCTTGGGATGCTGAGCGCCGCGCTAACCAATCAACAGTGAACAGGCCCAGCACAGTCAGCCAGTCGGCCGACACCCGCCGTCGCACCGAACGCCTCATCTCTGCTAAGAAGGACGATTTCAACCGCAAAAATGCTGCCAACAAACGCTCGCTTTCAGAACTCAAGACCAAAGTCCAGAATCTGGACATGCAGAAGATCAATGAGAAGGTCGGGTCTTGGTCAATTATTGTGTACGAATTATTTTCATGCATACATTAATGGTATTACAGTCTCAATGAAAATATATTTATGTCTTTTGCCTTGCATGAATGAACTATCTTCCATTGACAGTGATGATATTTTATGAGAAGCAGACATAAACTTTCCCCACAACAGGTTTGTGGTACAACAGACGATGCTCCCTGTGCGGAAAGCCCTTGTGGAGGTGCAGGTTGCCGTGACGACGAGGGGAACCGTCACTGTGGAGGCCTAAGTTGCAACGGTGCTGTAGCAGCCGCTGACAATGCTTTGGAAAGAGCCAAGCATGCTGAGAAGCAACTCAACAAAGCCATGGGAGAAGTTGAGGGACTCGTTATCAAGGTAGGGATTCACTGCTGTTAGTTGTCATGATAGCATCAGCTCTGCTCCCATCTAAATGGGTTCAGGGAGATATTAGGGATTGTTTAGTGACATACTATAATTGTAACAGAGAAAGCATATGTAATAAAGATAAGGATGACAGCACAAATGTGAGGAAAACCATTAAATGTCATTTTCTGTATGCAATCTCAAAACCATAATGAGTTTTGTCAGCATTCTGCTGAACGCAAGTTGCAGTCAAGATAGCTCTGATCACAAGTTAGTTTGATTTAGCTTTCTTTTGTCAATATTCTTTCAGTTTTTCACCAAATGCCCCTAAGTTTTAACATTCCTGTCAAACTCGCAAGCATTTGCTGAAACATTTTCATGACATTTTTGCCTACATTGTTGACAACTTTGTTTTTTATTGTGGGTGTTCACTACTCGCTCTATATGGTAGACAGCAGAGTGTGATTTTGAATACCTCCCCTGGGATTATAATGAGTATGATAAATTATTCTTCATTGAATTCATTAATAACACGTGATCTTTACCAAATACAAATCCATCATTCTTTGAATGCAAGACAACAAATACTGTTGAACTATTACACCAAGTTGAAGTGATTGTATTATTTTGGTGAGGTGGCGGAAGCTAAGACTAAGGCAGAGGAGGCCAAGGGTAAAGCCCAAGCGGCTCTCGACAAAGCCAAAGTCACCAAGGACCAAGTGGAGCGCTCCAACAAGGACCTGCGAGACCTCATCAACCAAATCAGGGACTTCCTCATGCGTGAGTCTGCTTGATGAAAAACATCATGATAACGACTTCCAAACTTCAATAAGTCGTCGTCTTTCTCTCAGACGAAGGGGCAGACCCTGACCATATTGAGGTGGTGGCCAATCGCGTGCTAGAGCTCTCCATCCCCGCTTCCCCTCTCCAGATCAAACATCTTGCGGACGAAATTAAAGAACGTGTACGCAGCCTGTCCAACGTAGATGCTATTCTGGCGCAGACCCAGGACGATGTCAGAAAGGCAGAAAAACTACTGCTGGGTGCCAAGAGGGCAAGGTATTTATCATCTTTCAGCCAAATTTTAATTTGCTAATTTTTATACACAGTAATTCAAATTATAGGAAAATAAATAAACACAATTTAAAACAGGAAAGATGACCAGAGATAAAAAAAATCTCTAAAAGAATCTGAAAGTCAATTCTGCAACTCTGAAACCACCTTCTGTGTGTGTAACACTGCTGTTGTACAGGCATCACGCTGAAGGTGTGAAGACCACAGTGGAGACAGTGAAGCAGGCCTTGGTGGATGCAAAGACTGCTCAGACATCTGCAGAGAAGGCCATCGCCAAAGCCAGAGCCGACATTGACGAAACAGAGACTCGCCTGGCACAGGTAACCAAAAAAAAAACCAATCCACTGCTTCTTTCATTTGAATGGATGGACGGACAAACGGACGAGTGGTCGGATGGATTGCATTCATAGCGCTATTTTCATAGTCTTTGTGCATAAGACACAGCACTGATTTTCACAATGCTTGTACGTGAACGTCCACAGATAGAATCAGAGACGTCTAACAGTGAGCGGCAACTAAGCGAAGCCGTGCACCGTCTGGGCACGCTGGGCCGGGAGATCAGTGTGCTGAAGACCAAACGCGCTAACAACAGCATGGCAGCAGCCCGGGCTGAAGAGACGGCCACCATGGCACGAGACAAAGCAAACGAAGCCAAACAGGTATGTGTGCTTCTTATTCTGTATATTGCTTCATTAGTAACCTACACTCTCACTGTTTGATGCACAGATTCTAGATGGACAGCTTACCGATAAGTACCATGAGGTGAAGCAGCGTGTTGGTACTAAGGCCAAAGCTGTTCAAGATGCAAAGGCAAAGGCAGAGAGCCTTAGGGATGAGGCCAAAAAACTACTGCAAGACGCCGAGAACAAGTTGAAGAGACTAGCAGGTACTTTTTGTGTATGTTGGAAAAATATGGAAAATATTTAAAAAAATAACAAAATAAAGCACAGGTTCAGATGGTCAAATTTAGGAGAGTAATTGGAGTGCCTGTGATTGTCTGGTGGGTGTAGCATAGGCTCCAATCTGACCTGTGACCCAACTGATGACAAGCACAATTAATAGAAAATGCATGGAAGGATTTTTTTAGGATAAACAACAAATGAATGTGTATTAAATGTTGGTTGCCTGCTGAAATATTCTGTTCCCACAGAGCTAGAGAAAAACTACGAGGAGAATGAGAGAAGGTTGAAAGGCAAAGCTGATCAATTGGATGGCTTAGAAGACAAAATGAAAGCCATCCTCAATGACATCAACAAACAGATCCAAATTTATAACACGTGCCAGTAGTACTAGCCACCTTTTCTGGTTTGGCTAACTATTCTGCACTCTACGTGTCAGGTGGATCATACCCAAAAAGCTGAACGTGTGGAAGTTGTGTTCAGTGTTGAAAAAACAATCTGGAATTGTATGCTTGTAAATGTGTGTACTGAATATTAAAACGGTGTGTATAATTTAAATTACAAATGTCAACTGTCCAAAGATAAGGAATAAAAGAATGTGACATTTACTACTGAGTATATTTTAAATTACCTTTTTAAAGACAGCAGGTTGACTAAATTGGAAACTTAGGATATTTACTCAACAAATATCACCTACAAAAACAAAACTGCTGCGTGGATTGCTTTTGACTTAATTAAATGAAAGCCCTCATGCCACTTTTATTTTTTTATCATATGAAAATCAAGCCAATGAGGAAAGCCTGCCTTCTTGTAATCAACACTCATAAGATTAAGGGTGATATTATGGTGACTTAAATTTACAGTATGACACTTGCCAGTGTTCCATTGCATTGAACATAATATAATTTTACCAGGCATATTATATTGTATTGTCATATTCCATTTTATTGAGTTTCAGTTTTACAGCACAAAGGCCACGCATAAGTAATTGTACAAAAATATAGCTTTTATAAGAATAGATTTGTAAAATAAATTTTGCATAACATACAACTTTATTCTCCTAAATGTATTATGTACCAAAGATGAGAGCAAAAATGCCAGAATAATAATGTACTACTGTATTTCAGTGCCTTGACGTTGTGAATAAAGGTTGGAAGTCTGTATAATTTTTTTTGTTTTACTACTTGCGCCTGCATTTCCAAACGTAGTGTATTCATAGTTTACATATAGTATACACATACATCTTTTAATTTGTAACCAGATGTGCATATTTGAATTAGAATCTGATATGAATCTATAGCATCAATGCCTTAAATCCTACAAATACGTTATGGAGTAAAAAAAAAAAAAATGCCTTTCTTCACCCCCACACTTGTCCAGTATTGCTTTATTTCTTGCGCCAAATGAGTTGCCTTTCTTCATGGTAGCTGTAAATGAAAGATTAAAAAAATCAATCTATAAATATTAAACACGTGATACCACCATAAACGTGTGTACTGTATACGGCACGTCAGTTCTTAATGTCTTTGAGTATCTTGAAAGTCAGATCTTTTGTGCCTTTCAAAACTTTGAAACGAAATGTCATTTCACATGAGATCATATTTGTGCGTACATGTGCCCGCACGAAAGGAGGAAGGGCTACAGATCACGTGGTACTTCCATCCAGGAAGTTGCTTGCAGTCTCTAGGCTTGGCCGGGCAGGATGTTGTCCTCAACAAAGTAGACTTATCCCACGGATTGCCCACTCCATCAATGGCATTGCAAGACTGACTAGCTTTTAGCTGTCGTCGTGATTAAAACACACGCACATACCTGCCTGTTCAACTTAGTCCAAAATGGCTCCTGGATAAAAAGGAAAGAAGGTTCCAGAAGCACCGTGGACGACAGGGTTGCGAGTGCGTGGAGCTGAGCGGCCTGCTGTCGCGAAGAAGCGAAGAAAGCTTAGCAGCAACCGGTGAGGACGCACAGCAAGTCGCCGGCCATTGTGTACATGCACAACAACAACAACTAAATCACACTTCTCCTTCAATTAACACTTGGTGAGTACGATGCTTTCGTTTCAGTATCCACCCAGTCCTATTATCCTCAGATGACCGCAAAGGGTTACCTATTTTTTTTCTAGTGTAAAATGGAGGCTAGCATTAGCTTTAGCAGCTGCTAATGACATTAGCGATTGATTGTTTTGCCTATGCTCCAAAATGTAGACGTTGACAATCTAATTAATGCATTGAGGTGAGTGGTATGGAGAATTACGTGATGGTAACCTACTTCGCCAAATTAAATATGGAGGATCAGAACTACATGGAGTGTAAATGTCTCGATGTTTCTCATGACGACAATGCTCTATTTACAGGTGAAGGTGACAGCAAAAGCATTGGAGGGTTGTGAGCATCACGTATAAACCTCTTAAAACTGCAGTGCAATGTTCAAAGTGATGCATCTCATGGATTTCAAAGATGCACGGCGACCAATTCGCTAGTAACAGCCATCGTGTTTACGCTAGCAACAGCAAGTGCTAATACTATTGTTTAAGCTAGCGTTTCCTTAACTGTTATTGAGCCGAGGTATTTATTTTGCATTAGGAAAAGCTCACAGCTCACGCTTGTCTAAAAAAATATCGTTCGTTCATGGGGTGACATGATGATCTCGTATCCCCTGTGAGGAATCCGGGTTTGTTTAGTTCAAGACAAAGCTATTGTTTTCTTTCATGAATTGCGTCAGGTTATTAATTGGTTACACAGGTTATTAATTGTGCCTTGTGAAAATGACTGGAACCGCTGTTGAATTTTAGTATGCTTTTATATAGTTAGTTAGTAGTAGTTCAGTAGTTAGTAAATAATCATTAAAGAGCAGGTCTTCGGGAATCACTGTTTTTAAGATACTTGGCAGAGCAAATGGTTTTAGACACAATTTAAGGAAAGTAACAATATTGTAAAAACGAGGTTGTAAAAGGATCTTGTGCAAGTGTGCATATGTGCCGTCCTTAAGTGTCCTTTAAGCGCTTGAATGAAGTTGACAATAATACTAAACACAAGAAAAAATACACTATGTATTTTTAAGTACAATTAATGCTTCATTTTAAAAACGTTGCGTGTGCTAATGTAAAGACAATGTTAAAATATCTCATTCAAATTAGGGTTGCGACTATCGAATATTTTTAGAATTGATTGTTTTATCAATTGCTCTATTGATTGATCAAATAATCGGATATTTTATTTTGCTTAAAGATGTATCACAAAAACGATTACTGTATTTTCCGCTGTGCGTGCGTATGTATGTATGTATGTATGTATGTATGTATGTATGTATGTATGTATGTATGTATGTATATATATATATATATATATATATATATATATATATATATATATATATATATATATATATATATATATATGCACGCACACACAAGGTTTTGAAGTCAATGAACATTTTTTTATTATATTTTTTATTAATCATGATTTTAATCTCAATCAAAATTATTGGGATCTTTATCATTTTATCATCCTCTTTATAAATTTGTCAGAAATCCCACATTGTTTGGATAATTCTAATTATGAAGGTCAAATACATTTTTCTGTGAATTCACAAGGCAATGTCCTACTTTCTTTGATCGAGAATGGTCAAGTCAAACAAATCAAATTCAAACCCATGCTAAATGTCAGTCACACCAGCCACAAACTGTCACAATCAACAATCATGGCTATTGGATAATTGCCTTATTTTGTTTGTTTTTCTACCCTTAGGTTCCCCTCTTCCCCATTACTCTTCCTGATTGTGTTCTAAGAGAGGTAATACCAGTATCATCGCCAAGATAGCTGGGCCAGGCAGAAAGCGGCACACCTCAGATCCAGACCCCAGCAGCGACAGTGAATCCGGCGACGGGCGGCCCCTTAGCGCCAAGTGTCTGAAGATGTCCAGCGGTGGTGGTAATGGAGCCGGGGGCCGACGCAGCGGGGCTCCGAATCAACAGAGGGGAGGAGGTGACCACGGGTCAGAGTTATCCTCCAGTGCCAGTAAGAAGAAGCAGAAAGACAGGGCTAACCAGGAGTCCAGAGAGGCCAAGAGAGCAGCTGCTTCTGCAGGAGTAGATGGAGTCCTTGCCGAGGTCAAAAAAGGTAAAGAGGTCGGTTTATGGGGGTGGGGCCAAAAAAAAAAAACTCCAATGATGGTGCAATATAATATTGTAACTTTCATTGAGATCAGAATACAGTTGTCTTTTAATTTGTCATGTTGACAATTTTTTTCTTCATTATGTATGTTAATTGGCACCCGGATTCATATCGTGTCTGACTCGATATCTTGGCAATGCCATTAGGAAGAAAAGGATTTTTGGCTTGGCACGGTACTCGCTAAAATCGAAAACCATTGGCTCTGTATGTAAAAGATTGTTTGGTCATTTTCACCCATCAATTTTTTTTTTCTTTGCCATGACTTTTCTCCATATTATGTTTGCGCTCTATGCATGCGACAGGAAATGCAAAGTGACATTTGGCATTACGACCGCCCAGAAAGGATAGAGTGTTGTTCCTGACATTTAGAGGGGGAGAGAAAAGGAGAACGTGTGTGTGTGTGTGGGGGGGGCTCTAGTCGAGTTGCAGGAGGAAAAGCAGCACACTCAAAACGACTTTGGAGATGATATTCAGCTCAAATTACGTCACCAAATTCGTCACATGGACGACGGTATACAATTTTTCTTGATTCTGAAGTTTTCCGTTGGGTGTGATATTAAATTAGGTCTTTTTGAAGTATGCACGTGTGAGTGTGGTGAGACTAGACAGCTTGTGCGTGTGAGTGCAGTGGCAGGGATTGAATGAGTGTGAGCAGGTGCACCTACCTCAAGACTCTGACTGGAGGCTAGTTTATTTGTATCGAGCCTTATACCGCTGCTCTAGTCCTAACAGTTTAATGCACAGAGCTTAAAGAAATGCATGACGAAATGAATGAATTAGTGTCACATCTGGATTCGAAAAACGTCTGGGCGTAAAGGTGTTCATTATACACAAGTTAGAGGATCAGAATGCAGGTTCTTCTTAAACTGTTGACAATGTAACAACCATAAGAAGATTGACATTTCGAGACTGTACCATCGATACCATTGATAGAATCTTAGTTCTTATCAGCAAGACACTTGTACGCTTCGCTATGTACTTTGCTGCCGTGGAGAGAAGACATTTCATTACATCGCAGCAACCAGCAGAGGGTGCAAGTATTTCACTCCAGACTGCTCTGCAGCCAAAATGGGTAGAGGAAGTA
Organism: Syngnathus scovelli; assembly: GCF_024217435.2. Taxonomy (NCBI): domain Eukaryota; kingdom Metazoa; phylum Chordata; class Actinopteri; order Syngnathiformes; family Syngnathidae; genus Syngnathus; species Syngnathus scovelli. The sequence goes on from NC_090848.1 coordinate 18,919,954, forward strand.
GAAAGCTAATTTTCATCTTGACATTAGTAAACAGCTGATTCAAATTTCACGAAATAAATGGCAATATCCTTATCTTGTTTAAATTTATAAAAACACACTTTATGTAGAATACACAAAATAATGTATGAATAAAAGCAAATTATACCACATTTAATCATGATTTTTTTGGTGCTTCCAGATGTGTTTGTGGATTGGAAACAAAACGCCAATGAAGTGATCATCAAGTTACGCTGTGGGGAAAGTGTGCAGAAGATTGAGGATGTCAACACAACCTTCACTGATACACACTGCCATGTGCACTTTGCAGGTAAAGTCATCTTTGCATCACATGAACACTTGTTGAGTTTCAAAGGAATATTAAAGAAAAACAACATAGAGGCTGTTTGCTTTATCTCTTATTCAACTTTGGTTTTGATTTTACTCTTGTATGATTGTTGAGAATTTTAAAATGTTACTCAAAACTAGGGACGTTCAATATCACTTTTTTTTTTGTGATTCATAATAGTACAAGTATTCTTTGAGTACTCATCTAGTATGAGACACCCTGAACCGGTTGCCAGCCAATCGCACAACCATCCACATTCGCTCAATCGGCTTGCCAAGCATGTTTTAGGGATGTGGGAGGAAACTGTAGTGCTCGGAGAAAACCCACGCGGGCACGGGGAGAACACACGGGGAGGGCTGGAGGTGGTATCGAACCCGCACCCACCTAACTGTGAGGCGGACGTGCTTACCAGTGTCTCACCGAGCCACCCTCAGAGAAATTTTTGAATTGTATTTCCATTAGTAGTTGTAAATATTATCATGCTTCAGTTTGCATCTATATCCCGATCTGCCTATTGTAAAGTATTACTCCAAAAGCATGCATTTTCATTCAATTTTAATTTTGTGCATTTCCTTTTTCAGATGGCCGTGAGTGGAGCTGCCAATTGCAAGAGGAAATAGAGGCCTCTTGTAGTAGAGTGCAATACAAAGAGAAGGGAGGATTTCTGTTGCTCATCCTCCACAAGAAGATCCCTATACACATTTGGCCTTCACTAAAAGTGAGTTAGAAATGAATGTTAACACATTAAATGATCTTGCTCCCACCCATGTTACAGTGTATCTCAATGGTGACAGCAATTTTTCCATTTGTTGTGTTTAAGTCCAACAAGAAGGAGAAGGAGGTGGGACCCATCGAGACAAAAAATGTCAAGGTGCCAGAATTAAGGTCTGTAGCCTCCGAGTCATCAGAGCATCTCAAGTTGTCCTCCCCGCTGGCACAGCATCAATCTCAGGCTCCCTCCCCCCCCTCTCGCAACGCATCAAGATGCAGCAGCAGCAGCACTAAAGCTGATCGTGCTGTCAAGCGTTATCTGAAACATAAAACCTCCATGGACTCTTTGGCGGCGACTTCTAGTGATGGGGACGGCAGAGGTGCTTCACCTAAGCCCGTCCCCATTAAGAAAGGCAACCAGCAATCCCAAGAGCCCAGTGCGAAGCGCACCAGTGCACATCTTCCTAGGAACTCCAAGGAGGACAAGTCTTCTATCAAGGAGGACAAGTCTTCTACTGATAGAGGCATAGACTCATCCCAGACTAGGATGTCTCATGCACACCTGCCGGCCGTAGAGCTCCCTCAAATGCCACACACAGATAGAGACAAGAGTATAGAAAGATTACTTGGTGAACATGTGCATGGGAGCACTGTTGCTAACAAGTTTCAGGTTAGTACAAATATTTGTTGATAATTTATCACTGATAAAAATGTGTTATCTGAAAACTGAGTTATCTTTTAAGGTCACAAAAACAAGATGACCAAATACTCTTGTGAACTAAGCTAAAATGATATTGCTCTCGGCACAGATTTTTGCCCATTCCATTATTTTTCATGTTATGGCCAAACAACAGGCATTGTTGCTCATTCCATTATTTTTCATGTTATGGCCAAACAACAGGAATGACAGTTGAGACGATTTTAATAAATTCCTTTTGCAAAGTTGACAATTTACATAGCTCCAATTGCATTGTGCAGTTAGTTGGCTGCTGTCAAATGCTGTATTGGAGAAAGGGGGAAAAAAAAACATGCAACAGAATACATAAGAGAAGTCGAAGCACACAACTCGCATTCTGGCCTCCTTCCACTGGCTGCTTTTGTATTTAGAGAATTTAGGAGTTGTTCTAAAGAAAGCTTTGTTCTCTAAATGGTCTCATCCCATCGTACCTTCTATGGTGTTCCATTCCTCTGCTCTTGTCAAGTTGACCAGCAGAAAGTCGAAAGAGCTTTTTTTTTTTTTTTTTTCGCTGCTGGTCCAAAACTATGGAATGACTTCTTTGTACACATCAAACAAGGCTCTTTCCATAAAACAAAAAAACAAAAAAAGAGCTAACTTAGCTTTCAACGCTGAATGAGACACAGCCCTTGTTTTAGTGTTTTGGCCTTACAGTTTTAAACTGTATATTCAATGTTTAATGTTTTAGGTACATTTTTATTTAAAGAACATTAAGCTCTATTGTTTTTAAATGAAGTTAACCTGACTTCTATATATGTAAGCTGGATCTGATTTTTGTTCTATTTTCTATTTAGGAGGCAGATAAGCCGTATGACTCCCCAGACACACAGTACAGAGGCGCTGAAACCGGGGACAGTGAAAACCAACCAGCTGTTCCTATAAGCACTGGTGGCTCCCTGAAAAGTTTAGACTTCAACAACTCTCTTGACTCAGCCTCTCTAGAAAAGAGCTTAGACGTAACAGGCGTCAAGCCAGACAAAACGACTCAGTATCACGAATCGATGCAAGATACCCAAACTTACCAGCAGCCTGTTTCAAAAGGAGTCACCTCTGCGTCCTCTCAAGATGCGTCTGCCGAACAAGGCCCATCGGCAGGTCTGAGGCAGATTCAAAGTAGCTCTGATGGGGAGGAGAAGTGTGACCAGTCCAAAGAGGATCCAACCCTCATAAAGCAACAGGAAGGTTTGTCTTGGCAGTATAGAGTCTCCTGGAGCTGTTTGTTTGTACCGGTCTTCTGAATGAATTTAACGATTCATATTACTTCATCGTAGTGCCAGAGCCGATGGTAAACCTGCAGTTTGTGAAGAGTGACTCGTATGAGAAAGGCACAGACTTGATGGTAGTGAACGTCTACATTAAGGGCATCTGCAGGAACACATCCAGGGTCATTTTCAGGGAGCAGGATTTCACCCTCATCTTCCAGACGAGGTACTGGATCGAAATCTTACCAAGTAGTGCAGTACTTTGTCGCAAAATTAAATTCGTAAATTTTCCAGCCAATGACAAAGCTCTTTCTTTGTCACCATCTTCTTCTTTTTTTTTTTTTTTTTTTTTTTTTTTTTACAGTGACGCTAACTTTCTTCGGCTTCACCCGGACTGTGGACCAAACACGGTTTTCAAGTGGCAAGTAAAACTAAGGTAGCCTTTCCACTCTTGAAATGGCAATGATGTTTTTCTTATTTTTTTAATATTTCTGCTTTGTCTAAAATAACATTGGTATTGCTTGCTGTGATGAAATATTACTTGAAAAAGCATTTCCTGCATTCAAGAAATTGATCACCTTATGTATATGTGATGACTAACAAAAGACAAAAAACAAAGCCCCAATTGCTTTTTATTAATTATTTTTTTTATTTTATTTTACAAATTTCTAATCCTTCCAACCTGTCCGCATTGGTCTGCCCCGTGCTTACTGCAGGAACTTGATACAGCCTGAGCTGTGCTCCTACTCCTTCACTGTATCCCGAGTGGACATTAGCCTGAAGAAGAGACACAGCCAACGCTGGGAGGGTCTAGAGGCCCCTGCCACACAAGGTCTGATGCCAAGCTTCTACTTGATAAAGTGACGTGGCCTTTTTCATTATGTGTGATGCAATACTGTCCCAGGCAAACATGGGCAACATCGTTATATTAACGTGACCACCACCTCCTCGAACCACAAGGTCCATTCTCCTCTGTTTAAGGTGCAGTGGGTGGCGCCAAGGTGGCTGTGCCCTCGAGCCCCAGTTGCACAGAAAAGAGCCAACCAGGCAGCAGCCAGCACAGCCTGCCGACCAAGGAGGAGCCCCCAAGGGTTGGTGAAGAGAAACCCAAGGCCCCTAAAGCCCCACCTCGAGTGGAGGATAGTGGTTTGGAAACTGTAGTTCCTCGTACAGTCTCCGACCATGATGCCATCACCAAGGCAGAGCCCACTGTTATGACGGTTAGTTGGAAAAATGCAGGCTTTTTTGGGTGGGAGGGGGGGTTCAGGATGACGATTTGCATGTAGAGTTGGTGCAAGTGGTCCATTTTTTATTTTTTATTTTTTTTTACTTTTATTTCTCATGTCAGCCTAAGCCGACTTGCATGGTGCAGCCCATGACCCATGCACCCCCTGCCAGCAATGAGCACCTTGAAGAAGAAGAGGAGAAAAAAGTGTGCCCGCCTGGTTTCACAGGATTGGTCAACCTCGGAAACACCTGCTTCATGAACAGTGTCATTCAATCCTTGTCCAACACCAGAGAACTACGGGATTACTTTCATGGTAAAGATTTGCGCTCCACCAGTAACCTTACTGGATGGGTGCCAAACACTACACTTCTTTTCACTGAAATACAAGTACAGTAACTTGCTGTTTTACGCTCTTGCCAATGGAAAACACGTCAAGGAAACCCTCTGTAACATTGCAATGTCACTTCTCGAATCACACATTCATCCCAAGAACATTACTGTAATTTTGCCACAATATGGTTGTCTATCCCAAACGGATTTTCCTCTTTCCGATCTCTTTTAGATCGGGCGTTCAAGTCAGAAATCAACTGCAATAATCCGCTGGGAACAGGAGGTCGCCTAGCCAATGGCTTTGCTGTGCTGCTCAGGGCCCTTTGGAAAGGAACACACCATGCCTTTCAGCCTTCAAAGCTCAAGGTCTGCGTGACATTTATGGGTTGTAAAATGTGCTTCGCTTTTTCAAACCTATATGCACGTTCCATCTTTTATGGTACTTTAAATTTCATTTAACTTTGCAGGCAATTGTGGCCAGTAAAGCCAATCAGTTTACAGGCTACGCCCAGCATGATGCCCAGGAGTTCATGGCCTTTTTGCTCGATGGTCTCCATGAGGACTTGAATCGCATTCAGAATAAGCCATACACGGAGACGGTGGACTCCGATGGTCGCTTGGACGAGGTTGGTGTTTCGGAAGAGGCCTGGCAGGCCCTTTTGTTATGAATGATAATGTTTTGCAGCTTTAGCTGAAAATGTATAATTAGGTAGATATGGAAAGGACTGAAATGAAAATCATGTCTTCATGTTGCCTGCTGGGACATCGATTACTAACTTTGCTGAAACTTAGTTAATGTTGCTGTTGCTTGTCACAGGTAGTGGCAGAGGAGGCATGGCAGAGGCACAAGATGAGAAATGACTCATTCATAGTGGACCTCTTCCAAGGCCAGTTTAAATCCAAGCTTGTCTGCCCCACATGCTCCAAGGTAATCCATGCTACTTTCAACATCTGGATTTAAGGTAACAGTCAGTCCTCAGTAATCATCTCTTCTGCTCTCTCCTCAGGTGTCCATAACATTTGACCCCTTCCTATACTTGCCCGTCCCATTGCCACAGAAACAAAAGGTGCTCTCAGTTTTCTACTTTGCCAAGGAACCACATAAGAAACCTATAAAGGTGAGTTTAGAAAATAATTGACTGTCAAAAGACAAAGATGTCTCATATTGAATGTTATTTTGTATATGCCTGTGCCAGTTTTTGGTGAGTGTGAGTAAAGAGAACTCCAGCACTGCAGAAGTCCTTGAGTCCATCTCCAGGAGTGTTAGGGTCAAGCCTGAGAATCTCAGACTCGCGGAGGTTACCGTAATTTCTTTCTTTATTCTTAATTTAAGTTTAAAATTTTAAACTTCGATCGTACTGAGCTTGTTTCCTTTGTTCAGGTGGGGAAGAACTGCTTCCAGCGAATGTTTTTGCCCTCTCATTCCCTGGACACTGTGTCATCCTCAGACATGTTATTCTGCTTCGAGGTGCTTTCCAAAGATCTGGTCAAAGAGAGAGTAGTGTTGCTCCGAGTGCAGCAGGTAACAAAACAATGCCTTTCTGGGATAGGTGCTTTGCAGTGATAAATGATAATGCAGTTTTCTTATTTTTCCCCAACAGAGACTACAGGTTCCCAACATCCCCATCTCAAAGTGTGCCTCCTGCCTAAAGCCTCCAGTGTCTGAGGAAGACAAACTAAAGCGTTGCACTCGCTGTTACAGTGTTGGCTACTGCAATCAGTGAGCTGTGTTTTTATAGTGGCAAGTCCATCTTGTAGTGCAGTTGCTAATTTCATTGTTGCTTTCTTCTTCTTCACAGACTGTGTCAAAAGAACCATTGGCCCAATCACAAAGGTCAGTGTCGACCCAACACTGAAAATGTGGGTCTGCCATTTTTGGTTAGTGTACCCAAGTCCCGGCTCTCCTATAGCCGCCTCACTCAGCTTCTGCATGGCTACTCCAGGTACTGAGTGTGACTCAAAGCATCTTATTGTGCAAAATGCATCCATTCATACACATTGATTATTAACTTATTCACTGCCATTGACGAGACTAGACGTCAAACGGCTTTACTTACCGTAATTTTCGAACTATAAGTCGCACCAGCCATAAAATGCACAATACAGTGGAAAAAAACCCATATAAGTCGCACCGGAGTATAAGTTGCACTTTTGGGGCAAATTTATTTGTCAAAATCCAACACCAAGAACAGACATGAACCAGCAACAACAGGCTAAACGATACGGTATGCTAATGTGACATATACACAAACGAGGAGCTGAGAACGGGCCTAAGTAACATTCAGAGTTATTCAAATAAGTATTACATAAATAACACGTTTATCAAACCATCTGTGTCACTCCAATTCATTAAATCCATCGATCGTCCTTTATGTAAACAATGCCGCGTATGCGCCACATATGCGCCGCTGACGTCGGACTCGTAAGTTGCACTTCTAATTATTCCACAGACCCATATAACGATATATAAAGTATATTTCAAATAACTATCATATAACAACATTATTATCAAACCATCTCTGTCACTCCTAATCATTAAATCTATCGATCAAATTCCCCGTCCTTTATGTCAACAATGCCGCGTGCGCGCCGCACAGATCTAGTATACAACTATATTGTAGCGTTAACAAAGTACCAGGAAACACGTGGGTTTGGTAAACGGCTCTTTATTTAACAAAACAAGAGTTCAACGAGCCAACAACTACTGAACTGTAACGATAAAAACATATACAAGTTGCTACACGAAATAAAATGTATCAAATAACTATAACATAAATACGTTTTTCAAACCTTGTGTCACTCCAAATCATTAAATCCTTCAAACGTGGGGCCCTTCGTCATCTTTGTCATCCCGTGATAGAATCCTTTGTCCTTATGTAAACAACCGCCGCGCTGCCAACGTCACTTGCAGGTCAAATGACAGTAATCCCTTGCTACATCGCGGTTCGTTTATCGCGCTTTCACTACATCACGGATTATTGAATTTTGAAAATTTGCGAAAAAATTCACATATAAGTCGCTCCTGAATATAAGTCGCCCCCCCACCCAAACTATGAAAAAAAACGCGACTTGTAGTCCGAAAATCACGGTACATCAACTTTGTAGTGGGATGGCAGTTAAGTTGTGAGTTAAGACAAGTACTTGATTTAAATATCAAACCCCATCTTTTGAATTTTGTTGGGGAGAATGAAATTATTCATGCCTACTGATATGAAAAGCAAAGCATTGCATATTTTGTGCATTTTCCCACCATATGAATTTTATTTGTGCAGAACACAGGTGTTAGTCATATTTAGATCATGTCAGCATTTTGTTTCCCTATAAATTCTAAAGCTCAGGTATATCTCTCAAGACAGAATCTTGATGAGTTAGGCAATTTTTGTTACCTATTAAAACACCATCCCTCATCTCCTTGTGCAGGTTTTCAGTCAATGTGTTCCAGCCTCCTTTGCAGTCAGGGAGGACATCCCCTGAAATAGCTCCAGTTCTTTTGACAACACCAGTAGGTTCTATAGGTGGCCCTGGGTCAGGAGATGAGGCCATGGCTGGAAGCAGTACTGTAGCATTAGGTGACTGTGGACCTGAAAGTGGCGGGCCAACACTTGACTCCTCTAAGCTACATACCTTTACCCCAGCCCATGTTTCCGGCGATGCTGTTCCACTTACTTCCCCCCAGACGTCTCACTCCACCACAAAGACTTCAGACTCCGGGTTCTCAGAGTCTATCTCCTCTACTTCCTGCTGTTCTCTCGACACCCACACTGAAAAAGAAACCTCTTGTGAGAAGGCAGTACGACCGGAAGGTGATGGATTTTTTTTTTTTTTTTTTTTTAAATATAGTGCCTTGCGAAAGTATTCGGCCCCCTTGAAAAAGTTTAAATTATCCAATAAATTTCGTTCCACTTCACGATTGTGTCCCACTTGTTGATTATTGACAAAAAATTTAAATTTTATATCTTTATGTTTGAAGCCTGAAATGTGGCGAAATGTTGAAAGGTTCAAGGGGGCCGAATACTTTCGCAAGACACTGTACATATCCAGTAATTTTGTTGTCTAACATCCTTATTTATCTTTGCTGTTTCCTGTTTTCTAGCTGCAGTAGCAGGGTATCAGCAACCTAATGATCCATCTTCAGGGCATGCTGGTCAGTTCTACATCAATTTGCTGGATTCTAACAACAAGGAGCAGCGGCTGGATGAAAAAGGTAGCAACTATACTGTGGATTTCACAATGTTTTATTGAGAACTTTCGAACTGGAACCACGTGTGTGTTTGAATAAGGCACAATAATACGCATGGCAGCTCTAGATTATGATTGTATTGCGACCCATTCTGCAGAGGACATTCTGGTCGATCTCCCTGACGATGCAACTGTGGAGCTGGTGTGGAAAAACAACGAGCGTCTAAAGGAATATGTCCTGGTGAGCTCAAAGGAGCTGGAGTATGAGGAAGATCCTAGTTCCTTGAGTGAGACAGCCAGGGCAGGGCACTTCACCCTGGAGCAGTGCCTCAACCTCTTCACCAAGCCAGAGGTGTTGGCACCAGAAGAGGCATGGTAAGGCTCTTCATATTGCCATCATGTAATGTGTTTATTGTCACACTTCACTATTTATTTAGCAAACCGAGTTATATTTTATGTTTTGGGAAATGTTGAAAAAGTAGGACCCGTGAAATCCTGGCCAAGGTCAATTTAAAAGATGTAAAAATAGAGTCTGGGTACTCTTTTGTCATCACATAAAGATGTTTCAATGTTTGTTTACATTGCAAGCACTGTTTAACAGAGGCAAGGAAAAGATTAGGTTCCTTTCTGTTCTTCATTTGTAGGCAAAATTGCCAAAGCGACATGACAAATTCCAACCTATTACATTCATATGATTAAATTAATATGAAAAAACTCAATAAAAAAATATCATCCCATCTGAGAGTTCACCATTGTAATGTAAACACTCCGCTGGGCTCTGATACAGTTGCTCTGTTTCCCCCTCCAAAGGTATTGCCCCAAGTGCCAGCAGCACCGTGAAGCCTCCAAACAACTGCTTCTGTGGCGGCTTCCCAATATTTTGATCATACAACTGAAACGCTTCAGTTTCAGGAGTTTCATCTGGAGAGACAAAATTAACGACATGGTTGACTTTCCTGTCAGGTGAATGTCTCTCAAATAACAGTTACTTGGCCTTGTTGTTAGTAAAAAGAATGTGCAGTGTTGATCCAATTCAAAAAACCTTTTGTCTTGTAGAAATCTGGATCTGAGTAAGTTCTGTATTGGTCAGAAGGACGAGATGCAGCATCCACCTATCTATGACTTGTATGCGGTCATCAACCACTATGGGGGCATGATCGGCGGCCACTACACCGCCTATGCTCGGCTGCCAAATGACAGAAACAGCCAGCGTAGTGACGTTGGTGAGTTTATTTATTGTTTTGTAAATATGAACTCTCTGCTCTTCTGGTCCTTATTTCCAACCTAACGTACGTCCCTCACACAGGCTGGCGCCTATTTGATGACAGCACTGTAACGATGGTGGAGGAGAGCCAAGTGGTGATGCGATATGCCTATGTCCTTTTCTACCGCCGCCGAAATTCCCCCGTGGAGAGGCCGCCACGCTTCCTTAGGCCCGTTGGAGCAGACTCTCCCCCTGCAATGGGAGCCACTGCCAGTCAGGTGAGGTCACCGGAACAAGCTGCGATGGATGCGGTGTTACAATATCTCAAAACATTCTAGGCATTCTTCTAAAGTGTGATTGATGTATTTGATTCAATTTGAAATGCGATGCACAGTGAAGATTTGGAGCCTTATGGGAAATGCTGTTGAAAGGCATGCAACCCTATTTTCTGATATTCTTCATACTAGAAGGGATGAGTAGCACGTAATCACACAACAACAGTGACATATGAGTACATTCTATGGGTTTCTACAGTTAGGAATGTCTCACAGTTATCTTTCTTAGGCTTTTGAAAATAACACAAGGTCAAGTGTCAGAAAATCCACCTCTTGGTTTGGAAGGGGTGCCTCATTCTGCTGTATCATCACATTTTCTTAATAGTCTATCTGTGGGGTTTGTGGTGTAATCATCATATAACAATAATGTGTATGCTGAATGCAGCTTTCAGCATGTTAACATTTTCCCCACTTTTCCATTGAAATGTTCATGAATGACAATGATGCTATGATAACAGTCACAGACAATGGTGTTACAAGTGTCAAGATAAACGCTTCCTCTGTGACCCATTTTCAGTTTTGTTGCACTAATCTGTACAATACAAGCAAATGACCCTCACGGTTTTGTCAGTTGAGAGAGAGGGTATCAACTCGGTCACCAGCCTACTCCTTGAGTACTGATAAATGTGAAATGCTGCCAGTTTGGTATGCACCTCTAAAATTTGCTCAACTTATTTTTAATTGTACAATGATAATTAATGAATTCCTTATATGTGACGATGTTGAACATGTTGATTTCATACAATAATTTTAAACAGTAATTTAACAATACTCATCTATGAGAGTGTTTGCATTTTAAATTGACCACTTCAACAGGTCTAGGAAATCACAATGTTCTATCATCGGTGCACCATTTAAAATAGGCCTGTGTGCCACTTGAGGGGCTCAAACTCGGTATGTAATTAATTGCATTGGCTGGATTTATTTTGACCAAACGTGGGATTAGACCTCTCTTAGGTGCACTCATGAAGTAATAGGGTAAATATTTCACCACTTGGTAGCAACAAGCTGGTGCAGTTAATCAAGGTTTAAGCAGCTTAAGTACGCAATACTACCGTCATAGCTTCAATACCTTTCATCCCTGCATGTTGAACACATTCTATTCTTTTTGTCAAAATGACCTTCTAATTCTAAATACATTATTGTGAAATTCAAGTTTCTTGCATTTTCATTCTGCTACAGCCACACCTTTGCTGCATTTCTTCTTTGCAAACCTTCAAACCATGAAGAAGGTTCTGCCTTATTTCTATTGTTTATATTTTCTTGTTGTCTGGTGACCCGTTATCCTGAGACCTTCGGTATCTATTTTGTGTCATATTATGTGGAAATGTGTTTGTACAATAGACATTCCATGAATGTCCTTAAATACCACCTTAAATATAACTTGAAAGAACAACCAGAAAATAAATTAGGAACAAACTAAAATAGGAACACACTGAAATAATAGCATTAAAAAAAGCAAAAGAAATACCAGCTGTTCCTGTTGTGTGCGTGTTGGCTTCTTTGGGGCAGTGCGGTGCCTTGCAAGCATGGAGTACACACTCAAAATGAGAAGAGTAGAAGGAAGGAAGGTGCGCTTCAACTCCATATATGTCGTTTTTTTTTTTTTAGGGGGGGGGGGGGAATGTGTGCCTTTGAGTATTGCTATATTACTACCCATGTGTATGTGTTCTTACAGTGTTGGTAATATTTGAAAGAATCACACTCCAAGTAGTCCAAGCAAATTTCTTGTTATATCAATGAGTTTTTACATTGTTCTGAGCATAAGCGCTGTTTCTGTGATTATTTTTGTTTTGTCAATATAGTTTAACAAAAAACTCCACCTGGGGTCATTTAACAGTTGAAATCACGCTGAGGGAGGTCAAAATCACATCACATGCTTGCTGCACAAGTGCATTGAGGGTACCTTCACAATGCTGGGAACTTGTACACACCGACGTTCACCACATTAATAGTTTTTCTTTGACTATAACGTTTTTAAGATTGAGGGAAGCCATAGTTAAAATCACATGGATATCAACTGCCCAGCCCTAATACCTACCTGTGGAACAATCTTCACCACTCCAGTAAAGTTAGCTCATGAGTAACTCTGGATGAATTTTATGAATTTTAAAATTGACTGCGTTACAATTTTCTTTTTTGTTTAAAAGTGATGAGACCAACCTCTGATTCTTGTGCTTCGCTACCTTTCTCTTGCCTCTATCCTGTCTGCAGTTCTCCTTTTTTGGATGTAAATTTAATGTGACAATGATTCTCAAAATCAGCTGCAGACTGAACAATCTAGTGAGCATTTATTTACGTGACTCCATGAGGAATTGCCCACCTCGAATGTAAACAGCAATTCGACTCAATACATCAACTCTTAATAACAGTGTTTGTTAGACCACATCTTTTCCCAGAAGTTGATACCGGTTTCCGCCAATCGCAGGCCTCTCTAATATGGCGGGAACTGGAAGAAGACGAGGAGGGTCTTGATGAAGGCCCACGCAGACCTTTCCTCTCTGGGCTGCGACGGCGACAAGCCCAAAGGACAAGAGATGAGGAAGATGAGGACAGAGCAGAAGGGCACCATCAACGCGTGGGGAGGATGCCAGATTGTCCCGACGACGATCGTGTGCGATACTTTGTTCTGGGAACCCTTGCTGCCGTCTTTGCCCTTTTGGTCAACTTGGTCTACCCACTTCTTTACAAATCAAACTGGACCTGAGTCACAGCGAATTGCTCAGGAGTTACGCTTACAAACTAAAGATTGATTGGGTGGAAGCAATCTCAGTTGTCTTAGTACATTGGACTCTCTTGGTATTAGGAAAATACAGGAAAAGCTGATCAGGAAGGAGAACAAGAATGCAGAACCTGAAGTTGGTGAAATGAAACAAATCAACTTTGTATCAGCTGTTCTCCCTCGCATTCCCTGTCCTTATTTTAGTCATTCATTTTACCATATGATAACCCAGCAGCCTCGTTTCTGCTAAAAGGTATACATTTTATTACGTTTTGATTCCAAATTGCTGCAAAATCAAGTTTTGATTTTGTCATATCTGATAGATCCCAATTTTTAGTGTCTCAGACACTTTCAGGCACTGTCCCGTCACCAATTGTTAAATTACGATATGACGTCACTCCATTTACTGAGCTGACACAGCTATAGCAATCCCGCCAACACACCCCGGGTTGGACAAGCAAGCCTGATCAGGAGTTAACTGGTCCAAACACTGAACTGGTAACAATAATGAAAGAAAATAAATACTGGCATAATGGGAGAATAAGCCCCATAGTGATTATAAGATGCAATATTCATCATGGTAGCTGCACTGCACATTACTATGTATCATTTATGTTAGGTTTGTTTTTGAAAATTTGCTGTGCTAAAACTTTAGAAAATATGCTATACTACATTTAACAATACCAATAGCAAATTTTAATCTATGAAATACATTCTGTTTTCTATGTTTCTTCTGGTGAAAATTCAGAATCATAATCCAGATCAATCGAAGGTTAACTTTGTGTTGATGGTCTGCTTTACCTATGCATCTGTCAACCTTTTAAACAGAAGCTCAAGTAGAATATGTAATAATTTGGATTGTTTAACTGTCGAACCAGCAAGGTGAATGTTACGTCTGAATGTGAGCATGACTTAACTGACTTTCCTTTGCATTTAATACTAGATGGTAATATTAGATACAAAACATACTTGGCGGTTTAAGTCTTATGATTGAGTTTTGAATGGTTGAGCAACCTAACATGAGGATTTCACTCAAGAAATACACATTGCTTTCGCATGATGTACATTTTTACTTTATTCCCCTCCCTTTTTTCCTGCAAATGCGTAACATTCTATCTCCATTTTAAGCCATAGTCTGTTGGGTTTTAGTTGGGTTTATTGTCTTTCATTTTTAAAACCCTCCGCCACTGTTTACTTACATAAGATATGTGATAGCTTCAAGGTGAAGAGCACGTTGGGGTGTATAACATTTGGTTTAGTTTTGTTAATTTTGTAATACTGTGTGAATATATTTGAAAATTGTAAATTTCAAAATGTGTAATAGGACAAATGCACATTTGAAGTCTTAATGTTGGCTGCTGTGGTGATTCTGATATTATATTGAAAAGCATATCTCAGGGATTTTTCACTGCAACCTTCCTGTTTCCCTTAGTCCGTATAGAATGCGATGGTATTGATTGATTTCTGTGATGTGTACTCAGTAAAGACAGAAGTTATTAGTTTCCCCGCAAGAATGTATCGAAGGTCCTTTATCCAAAAGTTGCTTGCTAATGACTTATTTTTTTTGTTTGGAAATAATAAAAAAAAAGGTGTAGCTTTACTCGTCTTTGAATGCATTTGGCACGATTATTGACAGAAAATTAATTCAATCCTCTGAATTTATTGTTGATACTGCTTTATTTTACAGGCATCAAGTCAGTCACTATTTGGCGCAGACTTGGATTCAGAAGAACCACCTTCGTTGACCCCAGAAGTGCCCTCTGGTGTCTGTGCACAATCTGGAGACTGTGCATCCTACAGCAACATGGAGGATGTGGACTAATCTGTGACTGACAGGACACAAACGTGACCCAAATAACATCTCATGGTGATGCATTGAAGTAGAGCTAAGAATTACTTGGCCGACACACACTGGTGCTCATCATAACATCAAAGCCTCAATGGGCCGTCTGATGCTGCAGTGTTGGAAGAGCTGGATTTCAGAACTGTCATGTTGAAGTACTAATAATGTGCTCAGACTAATTACATGCTTTATGTGGACAAATGTATCAGGATACTTGAAAATCAGAATCGCCTTTATTGTCGCTGTACACAGTACATCAAAATTTGAGCGCTGCTCACTTGTGTGCAAAAAGCATATTAAAATAAAAGAGCATTAAACCACACAAATTACACTTAATGAGCATTGCGGGGAAATCTGTTTACGGTTCTGTGTCTTGTCATCTTGTCATTCAAACAGGAATGGGCTAAAGTTGATGTTGGATGAGGGTGTCACTCGTGGCTTCTTCATCCTATTCGGGTCTGATTGAGGTCAGGGCCTCAAGTTATTCCACACCCAAGTCATAGCTGTGTCCCAAGAATAGGGTCCACTTATTTGCTTACATAACTATGAAATCGTGTTGTTGCAGGTATACAACTGTCATGTTCATAAGCGCCATAGGCTTTCAGAAGCTGCTGTTGAAACTGTTCTCGTCAAGAATTGAGTGGCCCATCTGCAGGGTCCCACTTGTCAACGCACCTTGTGGTATGTCAAAATAAAAACTTTATTGTTGAGTCGGTCCAGCCCTGTTGATTTGATCTTGAATGTGAGCTAGTGTGTTATGTATATTCCTTAGTTTTCTTCACAGGTTATTGCCTGGTAAGACTAGTGCGTGTCAGGGTTGCATTTGAATTGTAGCAACAATAATAAAGGTGTAACGTAAAGGTAGCTTTAATAACGTGGATTCAAATGTCCAAGGCTTCAGTATAAAGTGAAACGTGCATGTCTGCATGTTCTCACATCACATGTAAGTCAACAGCTTGCTAGATCTTACTAACCCCCCCTGCCCCCCTTTTTTTTCTTGCTAAATTACCTGTTCTTGCCCCTCTTTTCTGTTGTAACCAATCGCATAAGTGGTGGTCTTTATGAAAGCTGTTGTGGATCATACATGTAAATTATTTATATAAATAAAAATAATTCTAATTGGTAACATTGAATGACTCCTCTCCATATCCCCTTTCCCCCTATACACAGGAAATAAGTTTTATCATTTCTTGTTTTACAATGTTCCCCCATGCACAACGAACGATAAGAATACTTTTGTCGTTTGTATGTTTAGCACATGTTTCCCCCCATCAAAATTAAGAAAAACGATATTCCGCGGCGTGATTATAGAGGTGCGGCATCTACTTTTATCACCAATGGGTGGCGCTCAAGTAACCCTGTACAATATTAACTGACAGAAGAAGAATTTGGAACAGTTGATAAGGAAGTTAAGGAGACAGCTTAACTAATTTTGGCAGCGGATAAACAAAATTGAAGTGCCGATAAGCAAACTACCACACAGAGTGGTCCAGTGATGGCCAACAACAGTGGAGACAACAGCCACCATGCTGAAGACGACGAGGACACGAATTACCGGGATGCCTCCGAACCTGCGACCGGGACAAATGACGGCCCATCGTTGTGTCCTGCCATACACAAGAAGCATAAAAAAATAATCCTGCATGTGGATTTAAACAACACCATTCTGGTGTCCGACTCAGTCAGATGTCAAGGGACAGAGGCTGCCCTGGATTATTTTATGACGACTGTTACATGGGGCAAAATGAGCAAAGGTAAAAACTGCGAGTTGTATTTATGCTGACTCAGGTGAACAGCTATGTCTTTTATGTCGAATTCAATGTCAAGAACTACAGCATTTATTCGAGCATTTTCAATCCATCGCTGTGGAATGTCAACTATGCTGAATGGCAGATCTGCAGGAGCAGTGTGTATCCCAACCTTTGTGAGCCAAAGAACATAATCATTCCATTCACACAAAATCCCTGACACACCAAAATGTACTTACATAGTAACAAAGCGTACATACATAGTAATTATCTCACTCTACATTACATTCTGTAAGTAACTCAGCCTTCCCGTAAAATGATACCAACTAAATTTACAAAAATGTCTGTTTTAAATTATAGAAAATGCCCAATCCTCCAGACCAGTCTGATCTACATCTCAAATGTGTGTCTACATTCACAGGCAAGTGGAAATGGTTGAGTGACTCTCCTTCTCTACTTCCGCCATGTGATGATGCCGTCAACTACTACTCTCAGTTTGGAGCATCTCCCATGTTCACCTCCGTTGCCGGTAAACGCTTTCGTGGAATTCTGGAGGAACATCTGAACCTGCTCCGCTGGCCTGAAGGTGTAAAGGTAAGTATCCTCTCAGACAGAGTAGACATCAATCTACCCATTTTCTGAACTACTTATCTTCACGAGACTCATGGGCAGGAGCCGGGGAACACTGTTAATTGGTTGCCAGCCAATCAAAGAGCACACAGAGTTGTTAATTTAATTTAGCCCTGTGATTGTCTGACGACCAGTTCAGGGTGTACCCTGCCTACCGCCCTACTAGACTGTTGGGGTAGGCTCCAGCTCCCTCGCGACCGTTCTGAGGATAAGTAGTTCGAATGACGAATGAATATATTAATGAATAATTTTAATTTTAAAAATAGGTCTTTTTTAAAGTCACTTTTCAAATCAATATCCATCCATCCATCCATCTTCTTCCGCTTATCCGGTGTCGGGTCGCGGGGGCAGCAGCTTTAGGAGGGACTCCCAGACTTCCCTCTCCCCAGCCACTTCATCCAGCTCATCCCAGGGGATCCCAAGGCGTTCCCAGGCCAGCTGAGAGACATAGTCTCTACAGCGCGTCCTGGGTCTCCTACTGGTGGGACATGCCCGGAACACCTCCCCAGGGAGGCGTCCAGGAGGCATCCTGATAAGATGTCCGAGCCACCTCATCTGGCTCCTCTCAACGTGGAGGAGTACCGACTCTACTCCGAGTCTCTCCCGGATGACCGAGCTTCTCACCCTATCTCTAAGGGAAAGCCCGGACATCCTGCGGAGAAAACTCATTCCGGCCGCTTGTATCCGGGATCTCGTTCTTTCGGTCACGACCCATAGCTCGTGACCATAGGTGAGGGTAGGAGTGTAAATCGACCGGTAAATTGAGAGCTTTGCCTTTTGGCTCAGCTCTCTCTTCGGACCGGTACAGGGTCCGCATTACTGCCGACGCTGCACCGATCCGCCTGTCGATCTCGCGCTCCATCCTCCCCTCACTCGTGAACAAGACTCCAAGATACTTGAACTCCTCAACTTGGGGCAGGATCTCATCCCTGATCCGGAGAGGGCATTCCACCCTTTTCCGATCGAAAACCATGAACTCGGATTTGGAGGTGCTGACCCTCATCCCGACTGCTTCACACTCGGCTGCGAACCGTTCCAGCGAGAGCTGGAGATCACGGCCTGAAGAAGCCAACAGCACCACGTCATCTGCAAAAAGCAGAGACGTGATGCTGAGGTCCCCAAACCAGAACCCCTCAATACCTCGGCTGCGCCTAGAAATTCTGTCCATAAAAATTATGAACAGAATCGGTGAGAAAGGGCAGCCTTGGCGGAGTCCAACCCTCACTGGGAACGAATCCGACTTACTGCCGGAAATGCGGACCAGACGCTGGCATCGGTGAAACAGGGACCGAACTGCCCTTATCAGTTGGCTCGGCACCCCATACTCCCGAAGCACCCTTCACAGAACCTCAGTCCTGTGTCAGGGACACAGTCGAACGCCTTCTCCAAGTCCACAAAACACATGTGGATTGGTTGGGTGAACTCCCATGCACCCTCGAGGATCCTGCCGAGGGTGTAGAGCTGGTCCACTGTTCCACGGCCAGGACAAAAGCCACACTGCTCCTCCTGAATCCGAGGTTCGACCTCCCGATGGACCCTCCTCTCCAGCACCCCTGAATAGACCTTAACGGGGAGGCTGAGGAGTGTGATTCCCCTGTAATTGGAACACACCCTCCGGTCCCCCTTCTTAAAGAGAGGAACCACCACCCCAGTCTGCCAATCCAGAGGCACTGTCCCCGATGTCCACGCAATGTTGTAGCGGCGTGTCAGCCATGACAGCCCCACAACATCCAGAGCCTTTAAGAACTCCGGGGGGATCTCATCCACCCCCGGGGCCTTGCCATCGAGGAGTTTTTTAACTACCTCAGTGACTTCGACCCCAAAGATTGGAGAATTCGCCTCATAGTCTCCAAGCCCTGCTTCCTTAATGGAAGACGTGTAGGTGGAATTGAGGAGGTCTTCGAAGTATTCTCCCCACCGACTCACGACGTCCCGAGTCGAGGTCAGCAGCATGCCATCCCCACTGTAAACAGTGTTGACGTTGCACTGCTTCCGCCTCCTGACACGCCGGATGGTGGAGCAGAATTTCCTCGAAGCCGTACGGAAGTCATTCTCCATGGCCTCACCAAACTCCTCCCATGCCCGTGTTTTTGCCTCAGCAACCGCCGAAGCCGCGTTTCGCTTGGCCATCCGGTACCTGTCAGCTGCCTCCGGAGTCCCGCAGGCCAAAACGGCCCGATAGGACTCCTTCTTCAGCTTGACGGCATCCCTTACCGGCGGTGTCCACCAGCGGGTTCGGGGATTGCCGTCATGACAGGTACCAACGACCTTACGGCCACAGCTCCGGTCGGCCGCCTCAACAATGGAGGCGTAGAACATGGTCCACTCAGACTCAATGTCCCCCGCCTCCCCCGGGACGTGGGAAAAGCTCTGCCGGAGGTGGGAGTTGAAGCTCTTCCTGACAGGAGATTCTGCCAGACGTTCTCAGCAGACCCTCACAGAGCGTTTGGGTCTGCCAGGTCGGACCGGCATCTTCCCCCACCATCGGAGCCAACCCACCACCAGGTGATGATCAGTTGACAGCTCCGCCCCTCTCTTCACCCGAGTGTCCAAAACATGCAGCCGCAAATCCGATGACACGACTACAAAGTCGATCATCGAACTGCGGCATAGGGTGTCCTGGTGCCAAGTGCACACATGGAAACCCTTATGTTTGAACATGGTGTTCATTATTGAAAATCCGTGTCGAGCACACTGCTCGGGTTCAGATCGGGGGGGCCGTTCCTCCCAATCACGCCCTTCCAGGTCTCACTGTCATTGCCCACGTGAGCATTGAAGTCACCCAGTAGAACGACGGAGTCCCCAGAAGGAGCGCTCTCCAGCACTTCCTCCAGGGACCCCAAGAAGTGTGGGTACTCTGAGCTGCCGTTTGGTGCATAGACACAAACAACAGTCAGGACCCGTCCCCCCACTCGAAGGCGGAGGGAGGCTACCCTCTTGTTCACCGGGGTGAACCCCAATGTGCAGGCGCCCAGCCGGGGGGCAACAAGTATACCCACACCTGCTTGACACCTCTCACCGTCGGCAACTCCAGAGTGGAAGAGAGTCCAACCCCACTGTACGTGGAGGCTAGTCCGACTATATCTAGTCGGATTTATTCTGCCTCGCACACCAGCTCGGGCTCCTTTCCAGCCAGAGAGGTGACATTCCATGTCCCAAGAGCCAGCTTCTGCAGCTGGAGATCAGACCGTCAAGGTCCCTGCCTTTAGCCGCCGCCCAGTTCACACTGCACCCGACCCCTTCGGCCCCTCCCACAGGTGGTGAGCCCATGGGAAGGGGTACCCACGTTTCCTTTTCGGGCCGGGCCCCATGGGCGAAGGCCTGGCCACCAGAAGCTCGCCTTCGAGCCCCGCCTCCAGGCCTGGCTCCAGAGGGGGGCCCCGGTGACCCGCGTCCGGGCGAGGGAAAACGAAGTCCATTTATTTTACTCATCATAAGGGGCTTCTGTGAGCCGTGCTTTGTCTGGCCCCTCACCTAGGACCCGTTTGCCATGTGTGACCCTACCAGGGGCATGAAGCCCCCGACAACATGGCTCCTAGGATCATAGGGGAACGCAAAGCCCTCCACCACGATAAGGTGACGACTCACGGAGGGGTCAAATCAATATAATTCGAAAATTATAATGGTCTTCCAAACCTCAACCAGAATGTACTTTGGTAGTTTCACCAATCATCAAGATCTTTAGACTATATTGTTTGTTGATGGGCTGGCCTTCCTACAGGGAGACAGCGAGCTGACAACAAAGGCAATGAATGGCCGACTCTACCACTGGATCCTTCCCTCCTTTTTCCAGTTGCTCAAAGACCTGACGCAGCAAGGCACTGAGTTTGCCATCCACTTTCGTACTTTTGGATGCGACTTACCTCGTGTGTTAAATGCTGTATCCAAAGCACTGAGCCAGGATGTTCATCCCCTGTTTCCTGATCTCCCTGATCTGAAGGTAAAATAGAGTCACAATCAATCCAAGCATTGTCTACCCTCACCTACTCCACATTTTTAAACACGAGCGCCACACGTTTTCAAGCTCTTGTGCTGTAATTTACAAAGCAATGAACTTGTGGTACAAGAATTTTCCCCGATGGTTCATGGAATATTTCACATGAAAATGATAACAAATGAGTTATGGACCGATAATGGCCATCAATCTCCCAGTAATTGTGCTGTAATAGACACCTGTCTGGACTTGTCTCCTGCTCAGTTAAGTGTGAATAAGACACCAGGGAAGATCCGCTGCAGTTCGAAGGGGGTTCTTCTGACCAGAGGCGCAGAGCGGCTGTCGTCCCGCGATGGCGAGAGAGGCCTCTACCAATTCTTTAGTGGCGCGAATGGACTCGGAGGCTTCCAGGATGACTACAAATGGTAAGTTAATTCCCCAAATACGATCGCGGTAACTCCAGTCTCCTGTATGTATCCTTAGCCATATTTCTTTTTTTTCTTAATTCAACAAAGGTGGATGATGAAGAAGTTCTCCATCCAGGGTGGGAAGCCGCTGTGGGTGGACCCCTTTGACAAGCATGTTCAGCACATCTTCATAGATGACAACATAAGACAGAATGACAAGGATACCGTTGTCCATCCCAAGGTAGCACACAGCTCTTCTCGCCACAGATCATTTTCTTCACTTATTTTCCACCACCATTTTCCATCTCATTTGACTACTCATTTGTGATATTTCATACTACGCATATTGAGCGAGATGCAGTGTCCTTACTCCCTGCCTCCTTCTCTGCCTCATTAATCTTTAATTGAGTGTGTTTTTTGTTTTTCAAATGTCAAGTCCCATTTAGTGAGAGCAACGTTTTAAAGCCACTTCAAGAACTGTAACTTCCCGACTCAGCTCTTCTTGGAGTAAACTGCTGACTCGCTGCTAGTGTGTTATTTCAGTCGATGAAAGTCAGACATTGGTAATTACGAGATTTAATTAATAGAAGCTTTATTCAGTAAGAGCCCCAAAGCTTTTGTGCTTTGCTCTAGCCAGCGGTTACTTCTATTTAGTTTCATTGTTTTTGTGTCTTTGCAAATGAGTAAAATGTTGAAAAGAAACTAACAAAAAATAGCAGAACTTGCTTCTTTCAGAGTAATGATATTTAGAAGCAGGTGGGACTTAATTATAGCAGTCACGTTGGTCCACTTTCCAGGTCAAGCAAGTCAAACAAATGGAAGATGGAACAGCATGAAATATTCACGCCAACCATAGAGCGATCTTTTTCTTCCCATTAAGTATTTGCAAAGTGTTGCTCTGACGTTTTCACTTTCAGGCATTCTAAATTGGTCACTGTGGAAAGCAAGACAATTTGTGCAAGTATTACAAAAAGCAGAATAGTTTGGTTGTTTTTATTTTTTTGTGTGATGATTAAATGCGTCAGACCGCAATTCGCATAGTAGCTTCCAATGCAGTTGTGTTTAACAACCGACAAAAAAATAACACAACCATGTGTCTGGTTTAGGTTTTCATGGAACCAGGCGGCTCGGACACTCGCACAGCCTGTGTCTCAGAGTTTTATGACGTCGCCTTGATCCAGACCGACCTCCTCAAGGCCATTTCTGAGCCCGACTACTTCACCCGCCGCGTCCACATCTGCCAGGAGAACTATGAGAAGAATATCCAACAGAGGTCAGGCTAGAGCACAGCTGGACAACTTTTAACCACTTCTACTCTTGAAGAACTCCTATTCAGGGTACCATTTTCTCAGGGCTGTGATGTTTAACTTGCTTTATTGTTCAAAAAAAGAGTAATGATAAAAATATTCCCAAGAAACTAAATATTGGGTATTCGCAGCACATTCCTATATAGTACATTGAGACAAGACCAAGTAAACACATTTTCCATACACATTTCGAATTGTAAGTCAACAAATTTGAGAGACTGCCTTTCAGCAGAGGCTTTGTGAATAATGCATCTTGGCAAGAATTATGCAAACTCTCTAATTGGGGTCAAATGGAGTTAAGCGCCCCTTTAGTCAGAGCTGATTTCATCCATTACTTGAGTATAAAATTCTCTGAGGTTTTTAAGCCAATATTGGTGCCAACACCCATTAAAAGAAGAGGCAGGCCGTTTACATTCTCATTCACACTTTCTGTCGTGATTTTTGTCAATGAATGATGCACTCTTTGGTTGCACATCACTTTTACTAGCTGTGATGTGCAATGTTAAATGCATTGTGACCCACCATTAGGTTGAGCAGGTGTCAGGGATGCTTTTAAATAATTTTACTTTTGTTATGTCTTAACACAAACTGACTGCACATTTACCGAGTGATTGTTCGTGGTACTGATTACTGTATAATATGATGGGTGTTTATAACAAGTTTATATTTCTGCCAGGGAGATGTTTTATTGGCAGTTTATTTATTGCTGAGTAGTTAGAGACTAAAAAACAACAACCACAAAAACTTTGTGGTGTAGTGAATTTGTAGCCAAAGATTTTTTTGCATGATGGAGCTTTTTATTTTTATTTTTAAACATTGTCCTGAACATTTATTTTGCAAGAAGTGCAGATATAGTACGAAGGTGTACAATTTGAGGCACATACAAATCAAGTTTGTTAGCCTCAGTTCATGCTTCACTCCACTGATGACTTCAACATTGACGTTCAATCACATGAAACATTTGTTTGACTGCTTCTTCACCATTAATTTTTTTTGGTATGCTTCTGTTACATCAAGCTATTGTATTTACTGTCGTTACAATATGGCTGATGTCTAATAATAATGTGTGACAATCATTAAACATTTGTTTTTTAAATGAGATAATTGCAAAGGATGTTTGATGCCACTTCTTTTAAAGTACGTAGTCACCGATGCCGAGGGCCGATACTACTAATACTACTAGTAACATAGAAGCAACATTTTAAAGACCTATTCATCCCAAGAGAGCAATTTGCTTCCATTTGAATCGAGTATGTTGCACCAGTGAGACATAAAAGCATGCAGGAGATCAGACATTGTCATTTATTTCAGTTTAGGCCAGTGGTAGCCGCTTACGTATTGTTTATTTACTGATATTGTTTATAGTAATTGACAAAAGGTCTATTCGTGTTAGGATATGAGGAGTCGTTGGAAAAAAAATCTGCCATCTTAAATTTGATAACCACTGACTTGACTAATAATACAGTAAAAGGCATGTCGGTCGCATAAATGACTGCAGTGTCTTCTTTGTCCGCATGAGGGCAGCAGCATCTCTGGTTATTTTAACCAGCTTCCGTCTTCTCAGGTGAGTTACTGTTACCTGATTCCGTTGTCAGCTAATGAAATGCGCACAATCAAACTCACCATCCTGCTTTTCTCCACTGAATGTCAAACGACTACAGGTGTGCAGGAGTGTCTCAATTTGCACTTGAAGACGGCGGAAGTTGCAGCTTGAGAGCACTTGATGGCTGCGTCAATTGTGCGCACAGAGAAAGGGAGAGAGAGAGAAGTGAGGAGGCGATCAGAGTGCAGCTGGATTGAAACTGTTGGATGCTGGCGTTTTAGCAAAATATGGACAGCTACGCTCTGGGAGCATGTGACTAATTCGGTACCTGTGGGCTACGTGGCACCATCGCTGCATCTTCGGACTGATCTCCCCTGCTAGGAAGGTACACGCATTTCTTTGCACAACTTTGCACATCTTTGAGCTTTTATTTGCTTATCAAACAAGATGCATTAATTTTGTATGTGAGAGAAGAACGTGCGCTTCAGCGGGGCGTTGCGGCGGGTGGTCAACTTCGAGCTCCAAAATAGCCATTGACATTGTTTTGTTTGTTTAAGTCGAAGCTATTTGAAACAATTTGCATTCACTCACTGACCACTTCGTTAGACATACGTGCAATGTCAGTGGGGTGCTGAACGGTTTCTAATATTTTGACATCATGTTGCGTAAACCGCTTTGTGTCTATTTTTTAAATTTATTAAATCATTACTATTTTAGCGCTTTCAATGCAAATACAGTTAAAGTTCTCAGGTGTGGAGTTATGTCTCGTTTTGTAACTTGCACCTTCAGTTCACTCAGTTGCACTTATTTCACTGGTTTACATCGAATTGGCACTTTCGTGGCCAATCTTGTCCAATTGAAATTCAGGATTAAATCATATTTGAAAAGTGGTGTTTCTGCACTCAACAGTTGATTTTTTTCTGCTTCTGTCTATTTGTGATTTTAACTGTGTCCTGTAAGAAAAAAGGTTTTCTAAACATTTCTTTTATGGGCATATATGCCCAATTTGTGCAAACTACAATTTAAAGGCTTAAAAATATAAAATTATATTTTAATCATAACAAATAGTTGAATAATTAAAATTGATGTTTAACACTTCATGTCATAAATGTATAATTACCTAAAAATATTTTAATTAAAAGACACTTGTAATTGAACAAGACCAGAGAGTTAACTAAACTACAGTATGGGAGACATTTCACTACACATATAGTAAAACAGAATCGTTTCAATCAAAACTCAGTATAATTAAGCATAATCAAGTCTTGACTTGACTTGCTGTCATGAGATTGCAATTTGCTCCATGATTTCACAGCTTATTCGGATGTGATCAGAAGAGACATTGATATCACAAACTCTACACAACTTGAAGTAAACACTTACCTTTTACATCAGTTTTTTTTCCCCTTGGGAAATGATGGTTTCCTTCAATCTGATGAAGCCTTGTTATTGAAGTTGTCTAGTGATGTAGTTTTGACATCCTGAAAGGCACAATAAAAGCCTTCTCCATTAGTGCTGTAAACTAAGACAGTCTTTATGACTTTGTCCTTCACACCCCTTCTTAGTTAGTATGTTATCTGTGAATGACATCGATTGCATCACCCGTCTTTATTCCTCTGTCCTTGCAACTAGGGCCCTTTTATTCACAGTTTTTTTCATTAAAGCAAGATGTATTGTCGATAATAGATCAAAAGGTCATTATTTACCCACATGGAACAGATTTCAGTGGTAATAGAAAATATTGCCGGGGAACTGAATGCAACTGTTTATTCTTTTAATTACCGTAATTTTCGGACTAAAAGTCACGTTTTTTTTTTCATAGTTTGGGTGGGAGGGCGACTTATACTCAGGAGCGACTTATATATGTTTTTTTTCACAAATTTTTACTTGATTATTAACACATCACTTACTTACAAGTATAGTTGACCACTTCACATGTTATTTTTAGTATAGTTGATCACTTCACATGCTTTTATATCTTTATCTTGAACCTATTCAAAATATAAAAAATAGAGAAAAAAATCAAATAAAGCAATTAACACTTTAAAGCGCCATATCCAAGTCCACTGTCTGCTGTATGCACACTTGCTCCATTTTTCAGACGAAACTGGATGAGGGCGCTCTAAATGGGAAGGGCTTAAGAAAAATGGCACCAAAAAGAAACTCATATTTTGCAGGTAACAAACTTCAAGTTGTCAAATATGCAGCCGAAACCGTACCGTACCGATGTACGTACTACCGGCATCATTAGCGGCTTTGTTTCTAAGTGACACGGAGGACGCAGTGATTGAAGGAATTAAGGATTTGGAGTGACATAGAAGGTTTGAAAAACTATTATGACTTTTACGGACGCCCGGTCCTACTCTACTGAGCTCTCGTTCACCTCCATGGATCGAAGTCGGGGGCCGGCGCTCGGCCGGGTAGCTGTCCGCGGACTGTGCATGGGGCTCGGACATGGCTTTTACGCACGCCCGGTCCTATTGTATGGAGCTCTCTTCCACATCGGTGGCTGGAAGTCCACGCCGCCATACGCTTGGAAGTTTGTTTTGTTAAATAAAGAGCCGTTTACCAAACCCACGTCTTTCCTTGTACTTTGTTAACGCTACAATATACGTAGTTATATAGTAGATCCGTGGAATAACGACGAGGCTGACGTCAGGACGCACGCGCGGCGTTGTTGACAAAGGACGAGGAATTTGATCGATGGATTTAATGATTTAAAGTGCACAGATGGTTTGATAATATTGCTTATATAATAGTTATCCATCCATCCATCCATTTTCTGAACTGCTTAGTCCCCACGGGGGTCGCGGGCGTGCTGTAGCCTATCCCAGCCGTCATCGGGCAGTAGGCGGGGGACACCCTGAACTGGTTGCCAGCCAATCGCAGGGCACACAGAGACAGACAACCAATCGCACTCACACTCACACCTAGGGACAATTTGGATTCTTCAATCGGCCTACCAAGCATGTTTTTGGAATGTGGGAGGAAACCGGAGTTCCCGGAGAAAACCCACGCGGGCCCGGGGAGAACATGCAAACTCCACACAGGGAGGGCCGGAGGTGGAATCGAACCCGCACCCTCCTAACTGTGAGGCGGACGTGCTACCCAGTGCATCACCTATATAATAGTTATTTGAAATATAATTTATATATCGTTATAAGGGCCTGTGGAATATTTTGAAGTGCAAGCGCCGTCAGCCGCGCGCACCCATTGTTGACAAAGGATGCTCGATGGATTTAATGAATTGGGAGTGACACCGATGGTTTTATAAACGTGTTATTCATGTAATAGTTCTCTTTAATAACTCTATATGTTACGTCAGGCCCATTCTCAGCTCTTCGTTTGTGTTTGTCACATTGGCATACCTATCGTTTAGCCTGTTGTTGCCATCGTATCGAACGATCGATGGATTTAATGAATTGGGGTGACACAGATGGTTTTATAAACATGTTATTTATGTAATAGTTGTCTTTAATAACTCTATATGTTACGTCAGGCCTGTTCTCAGCTCTTTGTTTGTGTTTGTCACGTTAGCATACCTATCGTTTAGCCTGTTGTTGCTATCGTTTAGCCTGTTGTTGCTCGTTCTTGGTGTGGGATTTTGTTGAATAAATTGCCCCCCAAAATGCGACTTATACTCCGGAGCGACATATATGTTTTTTTCACTTTTTGGGGCATTTTATGGCTGGTGCGACTTATACTCCGGAGCGACTTATAGTCCGAAAATTACGGTATATAAGCCAAATGGATGCCATCTGCTGCTTTTTCCTGCATCTGGCCAAACAGTTGAAAGATGGGTTCAGTCTCATACGTGGAGAAGAACGAATGCACCCTTCCTGCCCTCCTTTCTCCGTGTCCTAACATATGTGCTAATCAGCTTAATGAGGATCACAGCTGACATGCAGCGTTTGGGTCTGTCTCGTCAGGTGCCAGGCAGGCTTGCGCGGCGTGTTGGCGGCGCTCGTAGTGCCAGTAAAATGCCACCTTCACTCAGGAGGCGGCACCGTGAAGGCAGGCACTCAGAAATACACAAGCTTGCACGAATGATGGATTACATTATTGAGTCATGCACTACTTGGGTCAGCGTTGTCAAACTTGTTGATATCGAGAGTCACATTTACTTGTGGTCGTAATGTATACGATTGGGGTGTAATGGTACACCAAAAATAATGGATTGGTACATGAAGTTAACAGTTTGGACACAGTAGGGAACAAAATGCAAAATAAAATTCTTATGTTTTGTGAAAAGAAGAAAACATTCGATGGCATTTGAAATAAAAATCTAAAGAGCTTAGGAGTTGGCAATTTAAAAAGAAAAAAGGTCATATTTGAATAGTCATGAGAGTGGAAAAAGAACAACAGCTATCTCCGGCTCATTCCTGTGCCTCTACTTTGATATCAAAGAAAAAAAAACACACATGAGGAAAAATAATCTATGAGCGACAGAAGCTGCGAATTACATGTCAAATTTGTTGCTTACTCGTGAGCACTCATTGGGGATACACCTCTGCAGCCTTGCCCAGAGAAGCACCTCATTCATAATGGAATGTTACTATAACTCTAAATATTAGCAGTTAGATTTTTTATTTATTTATCTTTTTTTATTTTTTTTTTGGAGAGGCTGCAGCGATTGTCACAGTGAGTGTTTCCACAAATGCGGAGACTTGACGGCCACCTCGCAAGTCACATTTTGTTTCTCTGATTGTTTTTTTTTTCCTGTGTGATTGTTTTTTTTATATATCAAATGAGAGAAGCGCAACAATAACTATTTGGTCAGTCTGAATTATCATCCTATAAGAAAGTAACAATAGCTTTGGCAAATTGAAGAGCCTCAACGCGTATACTGCACTACATTATTTTTAATGCTGTAATGATATTCCCATTGGCATGACGCCATTTCAATTGAGTTAACAAGTTTGCCGTTTTGCCAAAAGCTTGCCTCTTTAGCAAGGACGTCCACTAGACTAAAACTGAGCTATGTTGTCTGTTTAAGAGCCGTGTGATTAGAGCGAGAGGCAGTTTACTGTTTGTAACATAGCAAATATGTTCTGTGTGGGAACCCTAATTATCTCCCCATCATTTTGCATAATTGCCCCTGTTTGATTACTATCATTTTTATGGATAATGAATTTTGAAAAGAAGTCAAGGGGAAAAAATTGCAAGCTTTCAGAGGCCAAATGTTTAATTGGTCACTCTGGAGAATGCATTGGTGCCTAACAGGGATAAAGTATTGTAAAAGCTCCAAAGTTGAACACCATTTATTATCATTATTATTATTATTATGGTTATTTTTATTGTTATTGATGATAATACTAGTAGTTGTTGTGTCCGTCTTTAGCTTTAACACATCCGGCTCTGGCCTCCCTGCGTCGAGTTTGCATGTTCTCCTCCAGGTACATCCCAAGACAGCATAGAAAATGGATGCGTGGATCATAACAATAACTTAAATTTATTCATCAGCTTTTATTTTGACAACAAACATGCACACCTTGACAAATGAAGCCATAGTGTGTAACCTAGTGTTTTAAAATGTGATTGTTTCATATTAATTTCATATACACACTTGCGCACATGAACAAAACACAAGGGGACATTGCAGACATCAACCTGGATGAATGAGTGTGGAATCGAGCCAACTTTCCCATCAGAAGATTAAGTGGGATGCATGCAGTGGACAGTTTGGACGTTCCTAGCTGCCAACGTTGACTTTTACACCAACAAGAGAGCTTTGCAGCAAGGAGGCCATATGTGGAAGTGATAATGTCAATTTATGATCTATTATCTTCTCAGTTTTATCAGTCGTAAGAGCAATCATTTTCATCTATGCATCTGTTTTTTGTGATTTTGTGGAATAAATTGCCCCCCAAAATGCGACTTATACCCCGGAGCGAATTATATATGGTTTTTTTTTTTCACTTTTTGGGGCATTTTATGGCTGGTGCGACTTATACTCCGGAGTGACTTATAGTCCGAAAATTACGGTATGTTAAAAACCAACAAACTAAAATGCTCCCAAACACTACCAGATGGAAAAAGAGCAAGACCAGTGCTGAAAATAATGAGAAAGAAAGTACAAAAATTTAAAGGCTACCTTTAGACAGTATGCTCAGGCATCTTCCTAATGAAGGAGCAGTGTTTAATAAACAAGGGAAATTATGGCCTTAGTAAGAGTCCGAGATGGCCAAGAAATGGTGCACACTGCACAGACATCCGTGAGAGGCCATGTCAGCGGCTGACTCATGGCATCAACTTCCCTCTCCAAAAAGGAAGTGTGGCACACTCTTGAGACGTGCTTGCATAACAAAAGGTCAAATATGTTTACATTTTACTTCCTACGTTCAAAGAAGTAGTCTCCTCTCCAACTGAAAAAGTCAAGGCCTTTAATACAATTGAAAAATAAATATTGTGCCAACGTATGTATTAACTCATCATCACTCCATCATCAAAGCTGTTTTTGACAGAATCCATCCATCCATCCCAGTCTTACTCCTTTCTGGTTGCTACAGTCCACATATGGAGCAGAGGTTTGATGTTATCATAATTCAAAGGAGAATTGCATCAACTTCCAGATCTCTCTTCTTAAGCTTATTACTCTCCATCACTCTCCTGAGATTTTTTCATATTTTCATTACTTAAGTCTAAGGGATCCCAAGGCAACAATAAGTGAGTGTCAGGCATTATCGCCAGGCCATGTTGCACTTAGTGTATATGAAGTCGCTTTGAATTCAACTCAACTATGTGTAGTCCCCACAGAGCAGTCATGGACTCGAACACTAAGATAAATCCCCTGGAAATAGCCTCGTTCGTCTCAGATGTGATTTTCTTCAAAATCTATAGGTTTCGTTCTTTGATTTAGCTAGAGCACATAGATCAATTCAAGATTGTGCCTTCCTCCTGTGGTACAAATCAGAAAATGAACTTTGGTTGAGTTTTCCTGATTGAAAATCCTACAAAATCACATAGAATTTGATACTGTGCAATTTAAGTGGCACATTGAATCACATTACACAAGACATTAAGTTAAAAGAAAAAGAGCAGCAAAATGTTGTGGCAAGCATCATTCAAGTCTGGTAGCCATGCAAACATACGCGAAACGGTCTCGGTGATATCTGCCCATGAGCGCTAATTTGATTTTTTTTTCTGTAGTCCTGATACTGTAATCCCCTTACATCATACCATAGCATCACCGGCAATTCTGGTTCGATAAGGAGCACGTCATCACATCTTTTATCAGGACTTTTCATCACATGCAATATGTGACTAGAGGGGCAAAATAGCACTTTTGTGTTACATAAGTCTACATGTCTGAGCATGATCACACTGATGGGAAATTTGTGTCATCTGAAGTATTAAGATGTTGGTGTGATTGTCTAGCAAAGATTGCTGCAAGCAGCTGTCTGCTACGAACAGTGTCCACATGATCCCAACAGGTATTTTAGTTTAGAACAGAAGAAGAACCTTGCCGCCACAGTCTACATCACTTCCAGGGTGAATGCGACGACGAGACCAAACCAAAAGAGAAGGAGGCAGGACATTCACAGTCTGCTTTATGACTGAATCTTTTGCATCCTTCTGCCACGGGTTGGTTGTGACTGACCTTAGCAACTATTTTAAATACCGCCAAAGTCCAGGAGCAAATCTTAAAACTAAACATGAACCAACACATCATTTGGAACCTCATAAAAAAAAACCTCATATTGTAGCTTGGCATTCATTTAAAACTGCTCCAAACGCTGGGCCAGTGAAAGGAAAGTCAAACTTGTGCAATATTACATGTTTAATAGCCACAAGTTCAATCTGTGGCTATATGATCAAATTAGACAGAGGCAGGGCAGAGTTGTTCCCTGTGAGCAGCATAACCTTGATATGCTACATATGAGGAGAGGAAGGAACAAATAATCCTATTCATGGTGATCATTCTTTTCCCCAATATAATTAACAGTCTGTTCCCTGATTACACGACCACTCGTTCGCTCTTCACATAATTCATGAAGGTAATTACAGTGCAAGATGACAAAGAGAAGAATATGAGCAAACGTGCTACAAGTAAATTTGTCCTGGCTGCTTCAATTTCGCTAATAAATGAAAGACGAATGTATCTTTAAGACTAACTTCATTAGACGCTCTACTCTATATAAACGAATTAGTATTCAAATAAAACTGAAAATCTTTGAAGCAATTCTTGAGCATGTGTCTGTGAGACCTCACTTCCTATTCTAACATTATAAGGTGGAAAAACCTCCCGTTTTTTTTTTTTTTTTCATTTGGGCATGCAGGCCTTCAGCAATTGGATGAGAGTATGAAATGTTAATTTTTTTTGTATCCATATTCTTCTGTTTTTGCTGCAATGTAAATTTGAAGGTGGCCCAAACTTCTGAATAGCCATCAGGTGATTAAAGCTTATGAAATGTATGGTCACCCAGCCAATTGTCAAAGTGTAGAATTTCTTTTGAGCAACAATGCTATTACTATGGGTTTGATTGTTTACCAGAAGTCATTTAAAACTGGGGAGGATTTGTTCACTGTTATTGTCCGACCTGATTTGCCGTACTGCTACTTTATATGAGCTGTATGAAGAGGATTTAATAAAAGAAAATCCTTTTGATTTAAAACTTTGTAACATGTTTTATTTAAGATAATGAGTTATTGTTTTTTTTATTCACGAAGGTCTGGTTGACATTTTTTTTCCCCAGAATTTCACAGAGATTTGGAAAACAGCTCTTTATATGGACTTGGCAGCATCAGACTTTATAACGCACTTGGGTGATTTTGTACAACATTGCCCGCATGGCAACACAAAGACAAAACAGCGACCAAACAACTGAACCAGATAATTGTGGGGAGGATGCATTGAGCGACCAGAAATGAAAAGGGAGATATGCAAAATTGTCACAGCTACACAACAGCAAAACAAAATGACATCCCGTCGCTTTGTCGAATGGCCACTCTCGGTGGAATTGTTTCCTGGCAATTGAATGTTTTCCATCTGTGCCACCAAGAGGCAACAA
The DNA here is from genome assembly GCF_024217435.2 of Syngnathus scovelli. NCBI lineage: Eukaryota > Metazoa > Chordata > Actinopteri > Syngnathiformes > Syngnathidae > Syngnathus > Syngnathus scovelli. The sequence continues at coordinate 18,953,349 of NC_090848.1, forward strand.
CGTGCCCCAGAGGTTGAACGTCCAGTCCGTTGCTCCGCTGCCTGTCGCCACGGAGACGGCCCAGCTCACATAAGTGACACAGAATAACAAAGGCATTCTCCACTTCACTAATGAATTTGAAACCCCACACTGCTTGTTTCATTGACATGCGTAGCAGTTAATCTGCCGGACGTAATTCTCCTCATCTTGGCTTGCCGCGTAACAATTGATGGAGGATTTTTTTAAACGGAGAGCTGCACTCATTTGCACTCAATTCCAACCTTTCAAACTGAGTGACACCGTCGAAATTGTCGGATCCAATTGAAAAATATGAAATGGTTTGTTCACAACTATTACATGCATCTCAACAAACTTGTCGACCAGCAACTGACTGTGCATAACCTCTTGTGATCATGACCGGTGTCATCCATCGCCATCAAGGCTGGCAAACCATTTATCAACCTAACAAAGTCCCAACACATTGTCATGTATCATGTCTGAAACAGTTTGCAGCAGAACAAAAATATAGAATGTCCAAAATGCATTACAAAGTTTGGTGCTAAATTACCAAGTCAGGATCCCCTGTGAACATTCGTGTTTTTTAATATAGTCAGAAAACAAAGGAACTCACAGGAGAACATGCAAACTGCACACGGAAAGATCAGAGCTGAGATTTAAAGTCACGAGAATCTTCCATCGTGATGCAATTGTGTACAGTAAATTCATCACCCTGTCTTCTTAAACTAATAAGAAACAATCACATTATTTGTCACTCTTGGCTCAGGGCTGCCATTGATTTGTGTGCGCAAAGCCAGAGGAGGAGGCTTGCACTGTCTAGGTGCCTTTAATACTACGAATTCCTTTTTGATTATGATCCCCACTATTTCTCCTCCTACAACTATGAGTTTTTTTCCTTTTGAAATGATAATGCTCCCGAAATGTTGCACCCTTACAAAAAAAGTCGCTCATCTATATAATTTTTATGCCACTTATGCAAAATTTATAATACTTCCAGCTGTTTGTCACGTTTTCATCAAAATGCTGCAAGAATCATACCGCATTGTTTAGCCATGTTGAGTAAGTAATATAACCAATCAAGCGATCAAAGGTTCTTAAGATAACAAATGAGCCATTTGTTACTTATCACGATATTCCTTGATATTTGTATTGTACGCCATGTCATCAGCAGCACTTTTTTGTGTGTGGTTGGCTTGAACTATGAAACAAACAGATATTACGTATACATAAGTTAAATACTTGAATTGGACCCTCAACGAACGCACAATTTATTAGTTGGGGCTGAAGAGAATGCACGTTGGCAGATGTCACACACAACGCATTAACATACTAGCTGCACTGTACATGACAGGCTACATAAGACTGCAGTGTTCTGACTGCATCTGTTCATTTTGTAATTCCACAAATCAATCCAACTTTTAATCCATAGCAAAATCACGGTCACGTGTCACAGGTCAAACACACACATGACCTACTAAGCCAGTGGACACTTTTACTTTCATTTGAGCATTTATGCTGGGGGACTAGAGAGCAAAGGAGCTTACGGGCGTTCTCTCAGAAAAAGACATGACAAATAATGCCAATGTGAAATAAAATATAGATTTGCTTAACAAGCAGAGAAAACAACCAAGTAGGTCACAATGCAACATCAAAGCTTCGGAGTGATGGAAAAAAGATGAGTTGTAGTATGAATTGTGAAAAGTGATGTTATTCATGACGGAGTCAATCAGGACTTATGGCTTGAAGTGCCATAAATGACTGAGAAAAGAAGAGGCAGCTCACCATAAATTCATAAAAGTCAGCAAGATTTAGTGGAAGAATTATGGCTGCCTCGTCCAGTTCGACGAAAGTCAAAATATTAACTAAACTACTATGTCTCACGGGTACAGTGGCGGTGCGATAAAATATTGTTAGATGAATAGCTTTCTGGCAGCAGCATTCAAAAGTGAAGATATGGTATGGGATAAGAATTAAGTGCAGTAAAACAAATATATTCAGTCAATCAAAAATACTCAAGGGGGGCAGAATTCATGAGTGACTTCTTAGCTTCTGAATTAAATTATTTTATACATGCTCACTTTATTTTCCTCATGTAGTATGTATGCCTGCACACTGGATGAGGCATTATGCTCCTTTACTTGCACTATATGTTTTTTTTTTGTTTGTTAATTCAGTCTATTTACATTCGAATTAGTCAATTCTGGTCCACCCGATACAGACCAATACAGATGAAATGAGGAGGAAAAATAACAATTACATGCAGTCGAGTGTAGTAGCTCTCTGCCTAGCCACAGCTGTCGCCATGGAGACAGTACATTCATTTATCTTTACTTCACAGTAAACATTTATTATTTTATTGGAAAGATGGCATCTTGTCATGTAAAAGTACTTCGAGCCATACGTATGAGAGTACAGGGTGCAATCTGTGGCAGCCATGGCAGTTTAGATTGTACAACTCCAGAATTTGAACTGTGGTATGCGTAAAGCTGACCATGCATGTGGTGCGTGTGCATCATCTTGTCATATTTTTTCACAGTGTTAGTTCAATATAAAAGTATTTGTGGATACAGCAAGATACACGAAAATGATGCCTCACTTAAAGTATGTATTCCGACCTTTGATTCACCTCCTTTTAGAGTGTAAATACTTGGTCTTTCTTATTCTTGCCCTCACTCAAACCCAATCTGTCACAGTACATCTGGCTATGTTGCTTTATAGTGCCCAACTGCGGCATGAGCCACAAAAAGGCCATATGGGGACATTCAGCTACGTTTTCCCCACATGGCTCAGCAGCTTCCTAGCAGTGTTCTTCCTTAAATAGATGGGAGGCAAGACGAAATTTAAAAAATGGAAAAAACCCACAAGGGAGTGTAGATGATGAAAGCAAAAATAAACAAACAGAAGGTCTGGGAGGGTAGTGAAAAAAAATTAAAGCGGATGGTAAAATATATTTACGCTGGCAGAGGTGACTTCCTAGATGGCATCTGAGGCAATGTTATTTTAAAAAATGACAGGAGGTGGTTTGCTTGAAATTTAGATTCTTTAGAGACTTTAAAAAGGAAACCTATTGTGAACTTTTTTAATTGCTTGTATAGTGTCAACCAAATATTTTTCTACCTGCCCTTTTAGGACTTATTTTAATCATTGTTTTAATTTTGAAGGGGAAAAATTGACGAGAAGTAAGGAGGAAGTTGAGGATGATAAAGGAATGATGAGAGTTAAGTTAAGGCTTCATTAGTTAGGAACCATTTTGTTATTGTCAATGTACATATTATAAAGTCTGTTCGGAAATGTTTTGGTGCATTGTTGATGGTTGTCTTTAAATAGGGTATTGTCATGTGATACTATTGTTGACAGATTTGCATGCTACTATTGTAGTGTGTCCCAAGTAAATCTCAATTAGGAAAACTGAACAAAGTTTTGTTTACAAGTGGGGGCTATATCGGGCTTTTTGTGTGGGCTTTTTGATGGCTCTAAACTTATAATCATGCTTGATTAGTAGGGTCACAAGCTTACGTTGAATACTTTATGAGGGTGTTAATTAGGGCCACAACCCAATTTTAAAAAGATCCCCTCAGCTGGTCAAAGCTGCGTGCCCTCTTTACCACCGCAGCTTCAGTACCATCGCAGCCTCAGCATGTAATGGTTGCTTAGCAACCAGCAGCAGGGCATCTCAGCCGACTGGTTGGTTATCCGATACTACTTTTTTTTTGTTCTACTTGCAGTCTACGTGAGTCTATGTGTTTTTATACTGAGTAGAATGTAAAATAGATGCATAACTATAGAATGGGTGATTGGGGATCTGGTAGATATGTGGTGTCACTTAACACTTAAAATACTGTTCACAACTCAAGCAACAAGTATTCGAATTTTTTTTCCCCTTCTTCTGATAGTGTTAAGGCCACTGCTCAACATTGATGGACACAAACATTAGTAAAACCATTGGCTTATTGTATCGAAAATTGGAGGCTCCATGTCAAAAGACTTCACATCTAATCTAACCGGTGTTGGTCTGTATTTACAGCTGCCTTGCTATTTGATTTGTCAGCCATATTTTGCCAGGTTTTTACAAGTACCTATGGGAGCGTCATGTTCCCCTGAACTCGTGTGAATTTTGTGGTGGCAGCATTCAAACGAAACCATCAAAGGACACAGTTACCGTGAATGGATGCATTGCTGCGCCTCTGGCAAAGTCAAGATAAAGCACACAATTCTAAATGGCAGGCATGTGGCAAGCAGCCAACTCTGGCATACACACACGCACACACACGCACACATGCGCACACACACGTGCGCGCAAATGTAGAAGCAATCATTCGAAAATAGTAATTCGCTACAAAGCTGGATTGTTTGCTGTGCACTCCAAACGGTTATTTTTTGCCACTTAATTGCTCATTCGTCAAACATCGCCTGCAAATGGTGATTTTCTCCTAAATCATGTCATTTCTGCATAATTCCAACTCTGCATTTATTTTACCGCTTTAATTTGAGAATTTTACTTTATAGCAGCATTAAGCGTTTCACACACACAGAAGATGGATGTTATTCATCCACATACTTTATTTCCTGCATAATATCTCGAGGGCCAGGGATGTTTCACTGGCGGAATCACAGTTAGCAAATTAGTAGTAGTATGCTACGAACCGGGAGTGTTTAAATGAAGATCGACGTGTCCCCTGGGAAATTGGAAAATCAAGAGGCCATTCACTTGAAAATTAACAGCTGTTGTTCTATGGAAGAGGAAAGATTTGGACAATGATTTGCTGATTCTGACCTTTGATGACTATATCTACAGTATAACGTTATCCCGAATTTAATAAAAGTCTCACAAACAAAGTATGTTGTATTGGATCAGATATGTGACATCACGGGAACCAGAGTTTTGTTTATAAGCTATTTGTACCACCGCAAGTACACTGTGACAGAAACTAACTTTTTTTTTAACTTGCCCAAAAAAATCCAAAAACACTTTCTTCACATTCACATTGTCAAGTGGAGCTCTGTGAATTCTTTCCAAATACCTGCTTGTTTCTAAATTATGGCTTTATTTATTTAGGGAGTAAAATCCAAAGCTTTTTGACCCCATGTGAAAAAGTGATTTCCTCCTGGACCTAATAAGTGTTTATTACCACTCTTGGCAGCAATAACTGAAATGAATCGTTTGTGATAACAGGTGATGAGTCTTCCACATAATATGGAGGAATGGTGGCCCACTTTTATTTGCAAAAAATATTTTAACTCGGTCATATTAGAGGGGTTTTTTTTTTCATCAATTGCCCATTTAGAGCAGATCATAGCATCGAAATTGGATGAAAGTCTGGAATTTTACTTAGCCCCATCTTAACCTTCATTTTATTTTTTATTTTTAAGACATTCAAATGTGGATTTGCTAGTTTTAACAAACTTAGTCAATCAAGATGATTTTACAATGAACACAAAAGTGGTCATTTTAGTGTGTTGGTGCAAGCACTGAACACAACAATAACATTCTTTACACCATACACAAACATGTCAATGTCACAGTGTATCATGCAAACATGATTCCAGCATAATGTGAATATAAACTGAGATGAAACCGTGCTGATCTTGCAGGATAAAATTCCCAAATTTCGGAACTGATACAAGGAATGTCATTGTTTGAGAAGTTTGATGTCGTTGAATAATATACAGTATGTGCTCTGCGATTGGCTTGCAACCAGTCCAAGCCCCGCATCTGGCCTGCACTCAACTAGGATTGACTCCGGCTCACCAGAAAACCTAATGAGAACAAGTGCTACAGAAAACAGATGCATAGATGAAAATGATTGCTCTTACGGCTGATAAAACTGAGAAGATAATAGATCATAAATTGACATTATCACTTCCGCATATGGCCTCCTTGCTTCAAAGCTCTCTTGTTGGTGTAAAAGTCAACGTTGGCAGCTAGGAACGTCCAAACTGTCCACTGCATGCATCCCACTTAATCTTCTGATGGGAAAGTTGGCTCCATTCCACACTCATCCACCCAGGTTGATGTCTGCAATGTCTCCTTGTGTTTTGTTCATGTGCGCGAGTGTGTATATGAAATTAATATGAAACAATCACATTTTAAAACACTAGGTTACACACTATGGCTTCATTTGTCAAGGTGTGCATGTTTGTTGTCAAAATAAAAGCTGATGAATAAATGTAAGTTATTGTTATGATCCACGCATCCATTTTCTATGCTGTCTTGGGATGTACCTGGAGGAGAACATGCAAACTCGACGCAGGGAGGCCAGAGCCGGATGTGTTAAAGCTAAAGACGGACACAACAACTACTAGTATTATCATCAATAACAATAAAAATAACCATAATAATAATAATAATGATAATAAATGGTGTTCGACTTTGGAGCTTTTACAATACTTTATCCCTGTTAGGCACCAATGCATTCTCCAGAGTGACCAATTAAACATTTGGCCTCTGAAAGCTTGCAATTTTTTCCCCTTGACTTCTTTTCAAAATTCATTATCCATAAAAATGATAGTAATCAAACAGGGGCAATTATGCAAAATGATGGGGAGATAATTAGGGTTCCCACACAGAACATATTTGCTATGTTACAAACAGTAAACTGCCTCTCGCTCTAATCACACGGCTCTTAAACAGACAACATAGCTCAGTTTTAGTCTAGTGGACGTCCTTGCTAAAGAGGCAAGCTTTTGGCAAAACGGCAAACTTGTTAACTCAATTGAAATGGCGTCACGGCAATGGGAATATCATTACAGCATTAAAAATAATGTAGTGCAGTATACGCGTTGAGGCTCTTCAATTTGCCAAAGCTATTGTTACTTTCTTATAGGATGATAATTCAGACTGACCAAATAGTTATTGTTGCGCTTCTCTCATTTGATATATAAAAAAACAATCACACAGGAAAAAAAAAACAATCAGAGAAACAAAATGTGACTTGCGAGGTGGCCGTCAAGTCTCTGCATTTGTGGAAACACTCACTGTGACAATCGCTGCAGCCTCTCAAAAAAAATAAATAAATAAATAAATAAATAAATAAATAAATAAATAAATAAAAAATCTAACTGTTAATATTTAGAGTTATAGTAACATTCCATTATGAATGAGGTGCTTCTCTGGGCAAGGCTGCAGAGGTGTATCCCCTAGATACACGAGTAAGCAACAAATTTGACATGTAATTCGCAGCTTCTGTCGCTCATAGATTATTTTTCCTCATGTGTGTTTTTTTTTCTTTGATATCAAAGTAGAGGCACAGGAATGAGCCGGAGATAGCTGTTGTTCTTTTTCCACTCTCATGACTATTCAAATATGACCTTTTTTCTTTTTAAATTGCCAACTCCTGAGCTCTTTAGATTTTTATTTTAAATGCCATCGAATGTTTTCTTCTTTTCACAAAACACAAGAATTTTATTTTGCATTTTGTTCCCTACTGTGTCCAAACTGTTAACTTCATGTACCAATCCATTATTTTTGGTGTACCATTACACCCCAATCGTATACATTACGACCACAAGTAAATGTGACTCTCGATATCAACAAGTTTGACACCGCTGACCCAAGTAGTGCATGACTCAATAATGTAATCCATCATTCGTGCAAGCTTGTGTATTTCTGAGTGCCTGCCTTCACGGTGCCGCCTCCTGAGTGAAGGTGGCATTTTACTGGCACTACGAGCGCCGCCAACACGCCGCGCAAGCCTGCCTGGCACCTGACGAGACAGACCCAGACGCTGCATGTCAGCTGTGATCCTCATTATGCTGATTAGCACATATGTTAGGACACGGAGAAAGGAGGGCAGGAAGGGTGCATTCGTTCTTCTCCACGTATGAGACTGAACCCATCTTTCAACTGTTTGGCCAGATGCAGGAAAAAGCAGCAGATGGCATCCATTTGGCTTATATACCGTAATTTTCGGACTATAAGTCGCTCCGGAGTATAAGTCGCACCAGCCATAAAATGCCCCAAAAAGTGAAAAAAACATATATAAGTCGCTCCGGAGTATAAGTCGCATTTTGGGGGGCAATTTATTCGACAAAATCCCACACCAAGAACAGTCATGAATGAGCAACAACAGGCTAAACGATAGCAACAACAGGCTAAACGATAGGTATGCTAACGTGACAAACACAAAGAGCTGAGAATAGACCTGACGTAACATATAGGGTTATTAAAGACAACTATTACATAAATAACATGTTTATAAAACCATCTGTGTCACTCCAATTCATTAAATCCATCTATCGTTCGATACGATAGCAACAACAGGCTAAACGATAGGTATGCTAACGTGACAAACACAAACGAAGACCTGAGAATGGGCCTGACGTAACATATAGAGTTATTAAAGAGAACTATTACATAAATAACACGTTTATAAAACCATTGGTGTCGCTCCAATTCATTAAATCCATCGATCGTTCTTTGTCAACAATGGGTGCGCGCGGCTGACGGCGTTTGCACTTCAAAATATTCCACAGGCCCTTATAACGATATATAAATTATATTTCAAATAACTATTATATAAGCAATATCATCAAACCATCTGTGCACTTTAAATCACTAAATCCATCGATCAAATTCCTCGTCCTTTGTCAACAACGCCGCGCGTGCGTCCTGACGTCAGCCTCGTCGTTATTCCATAGATCTACTATATAACTATATTGTAGCGTTAACAAAGTACAAGAAAAGACGTGGGTTTGGTAAACCGCTTTTTATTTAACAAAACAAACTTCCAAGCGTGTGGCGGCGTGGACTTCCAGCCACCGATGTGGAAGAGAGCTCCATACAATAGGACCGGGCGTGCGTAAAAGCCATGTCCGAGCCCCATGCACCGTCCGCGGACAGCCACCCGGCCGAGCGCCGGCCCCCGACTTCGATCCATGGAGGTGAACGAGAGCTCAGTAGAGTAGGACCGGGCGTCCGTAAAAGTCATAATAGTTTTTCAAACCTTCTATGTCACTCCAAATCCTTAATTCCTTCAATCACTGCGTCCTCCGTGTCACTTAGAAACAAAGCCGCTAATGATGCCGGTAGTACGTACATGGGTACGGTTGTCCTTTATGTAAACATCCGCCTGACGTCACTTGAAATTCAAATTACAGTAATGCTTTGGTACATCACGGTTCTCCAAACTTTCTTTCTGCTGCTCGATTACTGTTTTCGGCTGCATATTTTACAACTTGAAGTTTTCTACCTGCAAAATATGAATTTCTTTTTGGTGCCATTTTTCTTAAGCCCTTCCCATTTAGAGCGCCCTCATCCAGTTTCGTCTGAAAATATTTTTTTTTCCAGATGTAGTTTTTTTTGTTTTCTTTATTTGGTTGTTTCATCAATTTCATCGATTTCTTCATATGCCAAGACACACAAAGAGATCGAAATTACGTTCCCACTATCCCACGGTGACAAGACATAGTACACAATATGCATACAAGTAAACAACACCAAAAAAACCCCAAGAAGGCACAAACAATGAAGAGTGATGAATAAATAATAAATAAACAAATAACATAATAAATATAAGAGGAGCAAAAATGGAGCAAGTGTGCATACAGCAGACAGTGGACTTGGATATGGCGCTTTAAAGTGTTAATTGCTTTATTTTGCTCTATTTTTTATGTTTTGAATATGTTCAAGATAAAGATATAAAAGCATGTGAAGTGATCAACTATACTAAAAATAACATGTGAAGTGGTCAACTATACTTGTAAGTGATGTGTTAATGATCAAGTAAAAATATGTGAAAAAAAACATATATATAAGTCACTCTTGAGTATAAGTCGCCCCCCCACCCAAACTATGGAAAAAAAAAAAAAGAAAACGCAATTTATAGTCCGAAAATTACGGTAGTCCTTTTAAGCTTGTCTAGGTTGGCTATTCATTTTCAGGAGTGAAACAACTGCATTGCAAAGCATTTTAACGTTTCTCTAATTTGGTATTTCTGTTTTGAACGTGTTGATAAGTAAATTGATGAGTTTGGTATGGCATATGCAGTCAAATCCATGTTTGTGAACTTAACATTTTGTCCTGTTTGCCTCTTAGTCATGATGCGTTTTTCTCCTTGTATTGATTCTTTCGAAGAAAATGCAATGAGACAGGCAGCGAGTCCATAGAATGGGTAAGGCCACCTGTGATCTACAAGGCGGCACTTCATGCTGGGAACTCCAATAATCATTTTTAGCATTTTTCATTTGTTCCTTCGCTTCCTGTTGTGCAGCTATTCAGCCGGAAGCTTTCATTACCGCTATTAAATTTAGTTCCGGAAAGGTTCACGGGCACCTCAAAATAGCTCGACCTCTTTTCTAAATCTCTAAGCTCCTTTTTGTGAATATAAGTGTGTGTACATTGCCTTTTCAGGGATGCGTGCTTCCTATTCAGAAAGATCTCTTTCATGGTTGCCAGAAAGATCAGAGAGGGCTGGTGGCAGACGGAGCACTCCAAGAGATCATTATCGGTCTGAAAACTGTGCAATTTTACTTTTGGGTCTCTTGGTAGTCTAAATACGGTACAAAGTCAGAAGTACAAGGGAGTTTTTGGCCTGTCGGAAACAAAATAACAATAGTGTTACAATGCTGTAAATTGTGTGTGCCAAAAAAGTTCAAATAAATGATGTCATGATGTTCATAATTTTATAAGAAAAAAACATGCATTGAATAAACCGTCATTTTAGGAGCTAAAGTTAAGGAAATCACATGAGTAGTCTGTAACATGCAGACTTCACGCATACATGCTATTAGATTTTGTTTCCGGGGGTTAATATTTGGACTAGTGACACATTTTAAAATATGATCATGATGTTTAGAATGTTGAGTGACAAACAATCCAGTGTGTGGTCACTTGTGACAATTTGGGGTTCAGCGTCTTGCTCAAGGATAATTCGACATGGTCACAATGACTGGCGATCAAACCCTCAACCTCTTGGTTGGGAGACGACCATTCTACCACTGAATCACGCCTCCCCTAAATATGTGCATTGCTTCAATACATGTTGAGAAACATAGTTCCGTTGACGAGCTCATTACTGACTTGGCCATTTCTTTGCCTTCAAAAAGTCTTCGACTGTTTATCGATTAACATGCCAGCCTATCATTTTATTGTAGAAAACGTTTGAATTTCAAATAGTACTTTGGTTGTATAAACCAAAGTTAACCCCGAGCATAACATAGCTATCTCTCTTCTTCAAGCCAACTGACTATCAGAGTAACAGTGTTTAATCGTCTAACGAGACACAAGAGTCAAGAGCCTAGCTCCCACTGCACCTGTGCTAACACTGAATTAGGAGACATTCATTTAATTCTTCCAACTTCCACAAAGTCATGCCCACAATACAAATTGACTAGACTGCTACGTGAGCACCACAGGGGAAGCAGGATTTGTGCTTTTTCTGCTCTGTATCTTTTCAACATTTGACAACTTGTAATATCTTTCTTTTAAAGATGAAACATTGTGTGCACCACAACATCAACCAATAACACAGCCGCTTATTGTAATTTTCACGTATGCCTTTGTCGTGAACTCCGAATTGGTGGTGGGTAGCGGTGTAACATGCAGTGAGTCAAGCAATATGTTAACAACACTCAAACAGAAGTTTCAAAATGAATGGAAGATAAACACGCAAACCTCCCTCATGCAATGAGACGTAAGAACATGTTGAAAGCATAAAAAAGGAATATTGTAATTCACTCATGTTGTCAAAACCGGTCCCATCATCCATCTTTCCAATTTGATTTGTTAAACAACATCGTCTGTGATACATGTTGCCGAATTGTTTTTAAACACATCTCAGCTGAATTATGTAAATGTCTCAGGTGGCCCCAAATACAGCACTCAAACAATGGTTCATACGTTGCCCTAGTAACTGCATCGGGGGAGGGGGGGTGATCAACAGTGTAGGATGTCTTGAGGTCATTTGAATAAAAACTGCATCCAGTAAAAACATGCCCACTGTCTTTTTATGCAGACTTCTGATGTTTTTCCTCCTCATTTTAGACAATTTTTTATCCTGTGACTCATCATTCCAAACCATGTTTCTGTGTGTTCTTGCAGGTTGGCCCTCATCGAGGGACCTTCTCCAAAGCTCTAGCGTGCGTGTGCTCTCTTATGAGTCAGACGATATTCCTCCAGGAAATGGAGACGTTGCCTAATTAAGGCAGGAGAAGCCTTTTTGGACGTCCGGGGAACTTTTTATTTGCTCTTGTGAAGTTTTTATTTTAAACTATGACCCCTCCTGATTTCTTTTTTTTGAGATTGGTTGCTGCTTGAGGTTTTGTGGGATTAGTCGTTAAACCTGAAGACACCCTCCTTGAAGGATATATTCAAGTCCAAATAAGCTCCTTGCAAGACACACTGAGGGAAAGACACAGCCAGAGAAAAGGGGTGAAACAATTTGTGAAGGGCAGATGGCTTTGCTGCTCACAAACCAACAGCCGTAGGAATAAAATATTTATATAGGGGTGGACGTGACATCTGGAAGAGAGGTGAGATTCACAGTTTTTTTTATCCCCTACTTTCTTATACCTTCCACTTCCACCTCTTCTGTCCTACACTTCCTCTCCTGGATGCCTGCGTGCTTTTGCTTTTAACCCATGCCAAACTAATATTGTTATGTTTTTATTATTACTGTTCATTTGATTATCTTGTTCAGCGATTAAAAAAAAAAAAAAAAAATCGTATAGAGCCCTGATCATATATTCTTTTTTTTATTTTGTGGTGTGTCATTGTTGTAATTTAAACCATATCGTTGACCCAATCATATTTAAATGTTTGGTGAAAATGAACAATATTTAAAACACACATTGGTATTTTTATTGGGTCTTCTTCCTCCCATCTAGTTGAAGTTTTTGTGACAATATCAATAGAAAAATACAAACACGTGTTCATGGCTTAGCCAATTGTGTCATGTGGCCGACAATATGCTTTGCTTGAGCAAAGGTTGGCAAACACGACTATCGTTACAAGCAATTGCTCAAATAAGTTAGGTTTTCATCCAGCCATCCATTTTAGAAGGATGGAATTAAATGTAAAGTTAGCAAAATTGAGCAATATACTGTTCAAAGAATTACATTACAATTTTCAGTTGTACTTCCCACCGTTTCACACTCTCTCCTCCATCCTTCCTCACTTCAGCTCGGTGTGTGATGGTGTCCCGCCTCTTATCAGTCTCGGAGACATGCCTGTGCAGGAGATGGCAGTGAGTCCTGTCAAGTCCTTGCACTGGGAGAAGTTCCCCCCCATGTCCCAGCGCAGAGTCTACTGCACCCCCATCTACCACGAAGGCCTGCTCTACGTGCTGGGGGGCTGCAGTGAGACCGGCATGCCCCTGGACAGCGTGGAGGTGCTTGATGTGGAGAGCCAGACATGGAGCCAGCTGCCACCTCTGCCCACAGCACGAGCGGGTGCCGCGGCCGTGGCGCTGGGGGGGCAGGTCATGGTCTTGGGAGGAATGAATCAGCAACAGACCCCGCTGGCATCAGTGGAAGTTTTCCACCCAGATGAGGGGAAATGGGAACCGAAAGCTAGCCTGGGGCAGCCGTCCATGGGCACCACCACAGTGCAGAAAGGTACACATAATGCTACACTAAGCGGAGAGAATACAAGTTGAGATAAAACTTTGCTGGTTGGCTTTACTTTTGGGTGCTTTTAAGAAAATAATGCTAAATAAATAATAAATGCTTTTAAGAAAACAATCGCCTCAGCTTGCATTGTTGCACTGAGATGGGATTGTTATTTAGATGGAAGTTTCTTTGTATTTTATGCCACTTTTAAGACATTAGCTGAGTATCATTACATTTTATCAAAACTTTTTAATTGCTAATAAAACAGTGTGACCAATGTTAACAGAAGCATAAACATAATCAACAAAGAAATCCAGTGCACAGTACATCTCATCTATAATTAATTCACAGTGGTATATAAAATGTGATAAAATAACCTATTAGCTATATCTATTGTAGATAATTATCAATTGTGTACAGATTTAACTCTAATAATTTATGATAATATGATAATTGTTCAAACAGAACCTTAATCATAGAAATCTTTGGAGGGCAAAAAATGTTTTTTTAAATTTAGATATGCTAACCACTCAAGCCATACGTCTCCCTTCTATATAAATAAATGAAAAGATATCATGTAACAAAAAAGAGTAATTCGGACTCATAAAGAATATGTTGATGCAAATTTGTCATGACACAAGACCAACAACGGAAAAAAGCAGCAGACCAAAAGTCCTTTCTGTGAACCTTTAGACTTAATTAGATCGTTTTTTATGTGGGGCAAAGATGCTTGGTTGATTGACTGAGAAACCTTCTCCAGCATCCCTGGAGTGGAGTCTGCTCAAGTGTAATTAAAACTGAGTGGTGCAGAAATCAATGTCCACTCACAAGTCAAAAGGCGACCGGTTAACTAAGATTCAGGCTCAATGCAAATTGCACAAAACTCCTGAGGTTGTATTTGTGAATACATTTGATACATTCGATGTAGGAATTTGTTGGTGAACTTATACAGTAAATACAGGATATTTCTTTGTGCGTGTGTGTGTCTGTGTGTCTGTGTGTCTGTGTGCCTGTGTGCCTGTGTGTCTGTGTGCTTGTGTGTGTCTGTGTGCTTGTGTGTGTGTGAGTGCTTGTGTGTTTGCTTGCGCATCAGCACGGTGTAAATGTAGAAAAGTTGTCAAACAGTCCACAGTAGATGAGTAAACATAGTGATGCTTCTATTCTTTCCTCAGACTTGAGCAGACCATCTCAGCTCATGTTCGTGTGCGTGTCTGTGTGTGTGCGTGTGTGTGTGTGTCTCTGAATTAGCATATAGGAAGTTGTCCATGTGACAGTCGAGTGGGAGGAAAGAAAGAATAAACTGTTTACACGACATCGGTGGGGAGAAGGTAATGTAATTGGAGCTATGACACTGTCAAGAACAAGAGAGACGTGAAATGATTTAGTTTCATTTTACATTGTTTAATTCAGGTTTATGTCAAGCTTGGGTCCTCAAGGGCCTGTTTCCCACGTCTTACACATACACACGTATACACAGTGTGTGAAAGTTACACTGCCCTGCAGTCAAGACATTCCTTCAAATGGTGGCTGTCACATTTCTTCACATCAACAGCTCATGCTTGAGGTTCTATGTTTGACTGCGACACAATCAAGAATAGAATATCCACCACCCACTGTTGGCTTTCTGGAGAAATAAAACCCGGAACTAACGCAGTCATCAGTTTTTTTTAAATTGGCTGCCGGCATAATTCGGTGAAAGCAAAACGCTAAAACCCATTAATGTTATGTGTAAAAAGCATAAATCTGTTGGGGTAGCGAGGTGCGCAGTGTTGTGACCAGAGCGAGAAGAGCCGTAGAAGATTTTTGCTTTCCAGTCGTCATGTTTACATGGTGTGTGCTCGGATGAGCTAAGACAACGCCTACACATGGAGTAGTAGAGCCTCTGGTGGTTTCATCCTCCTACTGGTCCTGCCAAGCTGTCAGCGTGTTTGCATTTGTAGGAAGGGATTGTGTTGGCCAAATTTGTCGCCATTCATCTGGCATGTCACAAAGTAAACCATCAAACAAAGATTAGCTTTGGACTTTTTGAAAACATGCACAATATATTTGAATATTACTATTTATAGTACATAATTGTAGCACAACTGTACTATATGTACAGTACACAGTGAACTCCAGCTTATTGTGGAGAAAGAGTGCTTGCGTTCCGATATACACGGCACTAAACTCAAAACTCGTATGCATTTACGTCCCATACATAAAATTAATAACCTCTGTCTGAAGGAAAAATGACAAATTATTTTTAACGTCCATCCATCCATCCATCCATCCATCTTCTTCCGCTTATCCGGGGTCGGGTCGCGGGGGCAGCAGCTTTAGGAGGGACTCCCAGACTTCCCTCTCCCCGGCCACTTCATCCAGCTCATCCCGGGGGATCCCAAGGCGTTCCCAGGCCAGCTGAGAGACATAGTCTCTCCAGCGCGTCCTTGGTCGTCCCCGGGGTCTCCTACCGGTGGGACTTGCCCGGAACACCTCCCCAGGGAGGCGTCCAGGAGGCATCCTGATAAGATGCTCGAGCCACCTCATCTGGCTCCTCTCAACGTGGAGGAGTAGCGACTCCGAGTCTCTCCCGGATGACCGAGCTCCTCACCCTAGCGCTAAGGGAGAGCCCGGACATCCTGCGGAGAAAACTCATTTCGGCCGCTTGTATCCGGGATCTCGTTCTTTCGGTCACGACCCATAGCTCGTGACCATAGGTGAGGGTAGGAGCGTAAATCGACCGGTAAATTGAGAGCTTTGCCTTTTGGCTCAGCTCTCTCTTCACCACAACGGACCGGTACAGGGTCCGCATTACTGCCGACGCTGCACCGATCCGCCTGTCGATCTCGCGCTCCATCCTCCCCTCACTCGTGAACAAGACTCCAAGATACTTGAACTCCTCCACTTGGGGCAGGATCTCATCCCCAATCCGGAGAGGGCATTCCACCCTTTTCCGATCGAGGACCATGGATTTGGAGGTGCTGACCCTCATCCCGACCGCTTCACACTCGGCTGCGAACCGTTCCAGCGAGAGCTGGAGATCACGGCCTGAAGAAGCCAACAGCACCACGTCATCTGCAAAAAGCAGAGACGCGATGCTGAGGTCCCCAAACCGGACCCCCTCAACGCCTCGGCTGCGCCTAGAAATTCTGTCCATAAAAATTATGAACAGAATCGGTGACAAAGGGCAGCCTTGGCGGAGTCCAACCCTCACTGGGAACGAATCCGACTTACTGCCGGAAATGCGGACCAGACTCTGGCATCAGTGATACAGGGACCGAACCGCCCTTATCAGTTGGCTCGGCACCCCGTACTCCCGAAGCACCCTCCACAGAACCTCCCGAGGGACACGGTCGAACGCCTTCTCCAAGTCCACAAAACACATGTGGACTGGTTGGGCGAACTCCCATGCACCCTCGAGGATCCTGCCGAGGGTGTAGAGCTGGTCCACTGTTCCACGGCCAGGACGAAAGCCACACTGTTCCTCCTGAATCCGAGGTTCGACCTCCCGACGGACCCTCCGCTCCAGCACCCCTGAATAGACCTTACCAGGGAGGCTGAGGAGTGTGATTCCCCTGTAATTGGAACACACCCTCCGGTCCCCCTTCTTAAACTAGGGGAACCACCACCCCAGTCTGCCAATCCAGAGGCACTGTCCCCGATGTCCACGCAACGTTGTAGAGGCGTGTCAGCCATGACAGCCCCACAACATCCAGAGCCTTTAAGAACACCGGGCGGATCTCATCCACCCCCGGGGCCTTGCCACCGAGGAGTTTTTTTAACTACCTCAGTGACTTCGACCCCAGAGATTGGAGAATCCGCCTCAGAGTCTCCAGGCCCTGCTTCCTCAATGGAAGGCGTGTGGGTGGAATTGAGGAGGTCTTCGAAGTATTCTCCCCACCGACTCACGACGTCCCGAGTCGAGGTCAGCAGCACGCCATCCCCACTGTAAACAGTGTTGACGTTGCACTGCTTCCCCCTCCTGAGACGCCGGATGGTGGACCAGAATTTCCTCGAAGCCGTCCGAAAGTCATTCTCCATGGCCTCACCAAACTCCTCCCACGCCCGGGTTTTTGCCCCAGCAACCGCCGAAGCCGCGTTCCGCTTGGCCATCCGGTACCTGTCAGCTGCCTCCGGAGTCCCGCAGGCCAAAACGGCCCGATAGGACTCCTTCTTCAGCTTGACGGCATCCCTTACCGCCGGTGTCCACCAGCGGGTTCGGGGATTGCCGCCACGACAGGCACCAACGACCTTACGGCCACAGCTCCGGTCGGCCGCCTCAACAATGGAGGCGCGGAACATTTTTAACGTCCTTTATGTAAATTCAGGTGTCCAGGGGTTTTATTGTACTTTATTAATTCTACAAGGGGAAGTTCTGGAGTTATTGCACCACATTTGCATTGGCATTTGCTTGACCAGTGAAGATTTGTATGTGGACTGAAGTCATTGTGTCTGGTTGAAAGATTTTCCAGTTTGGTGTGGGGAGAAAGCCTATAACTAACCCCCACAGTAATGAAACTAGACTAGGACTTTCTATTAAACATTCATCCGTCTAATTGGCCATACTATATACTACATATGTATTATATTTCCTTAACTCATCTCAACCACTCTGTTCATTTTCAACCGTAGAAATGGAGCTGAGGAAAGTATAGCGGTATATATGATTTATGAATGAAATTCGCATCAAATATCACAGAAACAATATAGGCCAATCACAATACTGTATATGATTTTGCGTGTGTGCGCATTGAACTTTGAGAAGCTAATCAGATGGATAATGGAGGAGCCCTGGTGGATCAGTGTGTTGGAACGATTAAATGATCCTCTCACTGCTGCTTCTGTTGCTGCAGTAAGGTCATGCATATGCATGACAGAGCTGCTCACGCACGCACACACACACACGCACGCACACATATTGAAATGCCCACATATTCAAATTATGATCACAGTGAATGCTATGCTGTCGTTTTTGAACTGTCTATCTCAAAGGCTGAAGGTTCAGTCACATAACAATGAAAAATATGCATGTAACAAAAAGAAGCATTGCGGTATTGCAATTTTAGAGTTCCGCTTCTTGAGAATTTTTAATTTCTTATGACAACCATGTATATCGGGTTGTCATTTTTAGATCCAGAAGCTATTTCATAAAAAGCACCACGACCAGCTCTTATTAGAGGCTTGTTAGCAGTTGTAATGGAAGCTTTGGTACTTATTTTATTTGGTACTTATTTTCAACCCCGTTTTTATTGGTTATTTGGATACTCAGTGTTGACAGTGCATAGAAGAGAATACAATGTTCAATCGTTAATACACGATATTATACATACTCTTATATAAGTCTGTTAGTAAATTATGAGTCTGTATTGCTGTATAGTCTCCCTCAAGCCAAATTACTTTGGAATGATTTTATGTTTTGTAGATATTGTCTTTTTTTAGCTATACGTATTGATGAATCAGCCCGTTTCCACCTACCTCGGTGTGAAGCTTGACAGAACACTAATATTAAAACAACACCTGGACAGTGCCACGGCGAAGACAAGTGCCCGTGCCGCCCTTATGCGCCGCTTAGCCGGCACCACCTGGGGAGCCACAACGAAAACACTGCACATGTCCACGCTGGCCCTGGTGTTCTCAGCTGCCGACTACTGTGCCTCGGCCTGGTGCCGTAGCCCCCATGTCAAGAAGTTGGATGTCGCCCTCCACAGCACCCTGCGGACTGTCTCGGGGTGCCTGCGAGCCACCCCAGTAAACCAACTGCCCGTCCTCGCAGGCATCGCCCCGGCTAACATCAGACGAGACGAGAATCCCACTTGCTCCATAAGATCGTCACAGAGACACCACGACGCGTGCGCCTAAAAGTCATGATGCCCCTTTGCCATCCAAGCCCATGAGCTGCTCAGCACAACAACAGCTGACACTTCCAAGGCCACCTGGGTCAAGACCAAATGGAGAGAACAGTGTAAGTCAGCAGAACCATCTAGGCTGCACCACTACATCAATGACCCCACAGACTTCTCTGGCCAGGACTTGCCCCGGAAACAGTGGACAACCCTCAACCGCCTGAGGACCGGCGTTGGACGCTATGGAGCTGCAATGAAGAGGTGGGGACTCGCAGATAGTGCCTACTGCGAGTGTGGGGACCCAGTCCAGACAGTAGAGCAGCAGTTGCCCCAAACACTGGCCACCGAATGCCAAACAAGGTCTGATTGATCTGGACGCTCGCCTCAACAGAGCTGCAAGTCCGAAGTCATACGACAGAAGAAGAAGAAGCTATACGTACAAGTAAATTATGTTGTAGCATGGGTGGGTGCATTGCTTTTGTGATTCAAGTGATTCACTTGTACATTTTCTTACAAAACAAACTCCAATCTATTACTTTATTTAGCTAGAATCGATGGTTGTCTGGGTGACTACTGAAAGAACATTTGTAATTGCAGATAATACATTTTTCATGAGCATAAATACTCTACAGCAACATGGGATGCAGTTAAAGCGCATAAGCTATTCAGAGGTCACGGAGTCCTAAAGTATAAATGATCCGCTCGGAAAAACATGAGACGTATAGGAGGTTTGTAGAAGTATGGCACGCAGGAAAGATAAGAACAAGTATCACTTAGTATTATAACAAGATTATGAATCTGTGTGGATAACCATGGTTGTTAATTTTTATTCTTTCTCCATAAACTTTGTTGATACTGGCTTGTTTCTGCAAAGTCTTGAGAAAGCCGAATTGATTGATAATAATCATAAGTGGATAAAGAGCCACATCATTTTTGAAAAGTGAAAATCCATTAATGAGCTTAAATGTTCTTTCAACTGTGATTCCCTTTAGTGAGCCAATAAAAGCTGTACTTGTTTGGCATGTAATCAGACTGTGGACGGAATGCGGCTAGATTTTTTTTTTTCAAAATACTGTACAGTGGCGGTTCTACACACTTTTACTTGGGGTGGCAAGGGGGTTGCAGGAGGCTCGGTTGGTGGGCGGAGCTTATACCCCCCCACCACAAACACACAAATGTCCACAGATGCGCACGCATGCCCACACACACACATACGCAAACACAAACAAGCACACACATTTCGAATTCAGGTTTCAAAGTCAAAGTCATAGTCAAAGTCAGCTTTATTGTCAATTTCTCCACATGCCAAAGACACACAAAGAAACCGAAATTTCGTTCCCCCCCTATCCCACGGTGACAAGACATGGCGCACAACAGACAAACAAGTAAACAAGTATAACAAAAGCGTGCTGAATAAATAATGAATAAATAACACAACAATAAATAATAAATAAATAAATAAATAAATAAATAAATAAATAAATAAATAAATAGGAGGAGCAGAAAAAAAAGGAGCAAGTGCGCGTACAGCAGACATTCCCGAAAATAGCGCAACAGTGCCGCACGCTACGCAGAAGGGGGTAGCGAGTTCAGGGCCCTAACAGCCTGGAGAAAGAAGCTGTTGGCGATTCTGGTGGTGCGGGAGCGCAGGCTCCTGTACCTCTTCCCAGAGGGCAGAAGGTCAAACAAAGAGTGAGCCGGGTGACTCACATCTCTGGCAATCGAGGTTGCCTTGCGGGCGACATGGGAGGTGTAAATGTCCTTCAGGGAGGGTAGCGAAGCACCAATAATCATTTTTCATTTCATTTTTGTTGTTGTCGCTTGAATAAAATAGCTTAATGTTGCACAGTGTAGTCGACATGTCACAGAAAGCAGCTGCTATTAGTTGACTAATCGGATCATTTGTAA
The DNA here is from genome assembly GCF_024217435.2 of Syngnathus scovelli. NCBI lineage: Eukaryota > Metazoa > Chordata > Actinopteri > Syngnathiformes > Syngnathidae > Syngnathus > Syngnathus scovelli. Next base: position 18,974,621 of record NC_090848.1, read on the forward strand.
AACACAGCATATCGCAACAGAAGACCGCTGCCCTTTTGTAATTTGAATTTCTTAGTACAGTTTGCTTCTGGGGTAGGAAGATCCCTGAGAATGGTAAGCGGTTACTTCGGCTGATGTAGGTGCAGGGCTCCTGCACAGAGCTCCGTGTGACTTTGTCATTAGCCAAGTACACCGCTGGGGCAATTCCCTGAGCCCACCCGCTGCGACGGAAGCTTAGTGGATACCAACACGTGTCATCCATTTATGTGTCCTATTTATTCAAATGAGATATGAATTCACTTGGGGCGATGTTGACTGATTTTCATCATTCTCCTTTATAAATCAGCACTATGCAGTCAACATGTCAGCATAAAACTAATGTACACGGGGAACAGTCACGAGATGGCCGATGTTCTATTGGTGGTTTATCGTATCAACCAGTTTCTTTTGAAAAAAGAGGGGGGGGGTCAGACTGAGATAAATTCTAATCAGTTGTTTACTGTTACTTGGTATGGTTGAGTACTCATTCTGGTATCAGTGTGAAAAATGGTGGTTCAGAAACACCGTGGGTCACCCAGTTTATCATCACTGTCAAGCATGCATGAGCAAAAAGTTGTTGGCAAGATTTGAAATTGTGCCGTGGTACATCCATGAGACATTTTACTGACTATTCAGAGTACACAATGTTGCAGCAGGGCATACACCGCTGCTGCAGCTCGTGAATTCAAATGTTATACTGGGTTTTCATCCAGCAAGTCACTTGACATTCCCTGCAGGGCTTGTGTGTGGGTGTGTGAGCGCATGTGCATGAGAGCGACATGACAGCACCGCTTGCATCCTGCGGGAGTTAGGTTGAGGTTTCCCCCTTTTCTCTGATACAGCAGAGGAGGTGAGAATAAGAGCAGCTTACGGTGATGAATTGAGACGAGACTAGAGAGGCAACAAAAACCAGAGTGCGGGTGAGGTGTGTGTTGAAGAGTGTGGCAGCGAGGGGTGCATGCAGTGTCTGAGAGGGGGAAAACGCAGCGGACAGGTAGTCACACTCTGTACCATTTTGCTGCATTGGCACATTACAACTTCCCATCCAATAGACAGTTTGTGATTTGTATTAACTAATAATGAAAAGAAAAAAAAAAAATTGTGGACCCTTGATGGTCAGCAGTAACATTGCAGGCGCCTGTAACAACAAAAAATCATGTATGACTCATGAAAAAGCCATGCACTTGCAGACAAACCAGAGTTGAGGTATAGCTTCCCTAATGATACCGTTGTTATTTCTGACCTGCTGAACCTGCTCACTTTTAAGACCTTAGCTAATGAATCATAGCAGTATAGCGCAGTGTGGGCTGCCAGCACCTGAGGCAAGTCAACAATTTGCACTTTCTAACCAGTAGATCTGTGGAACTGCTTTGAATCTTTTCTGAGCCCTCTGGGCTCTTGTGACGTGAGTCCAAAAAAAGAGATACCTTTTTGTGACATTGTGCTAATGCACATTGCCATTTTATGTACACAATGTCTGCAGCACGGTGGAAAAATGATTAGCAGGTCTGCTTCACAATAATGAGGTTTGGGGTTTGATCCAAGTTTCCGCTCTCCAGTGTGGAGCATGCTGGTCCTTCCTCCTCAAGCTAGTCCAGCTTCCTCTCACTTTCAGGACAATAAATTGTCCGTTAGTGTGGATAGTTGAGTGTTGAAATGTGCTCTGCAATTGAAGGCAACTGAAGGTCGGTCCTGTGTATCCCCCGTGAACATGAAGTCTCATAAGCGAACTATGGTCATGGCAGATTTGTCAATTCAGAAATTGTGATTACTGTAATTATGATTAGGCATGGACCCACTTCATATTCTGATGATAACTGTGAGCAAACATACCATACTTTCACGGAATTGGAATTAAGGCTCTAAAATGTATAACTTTTAAATCTTCAAAAAAACAATAAATGAAATCAAAACACTGTGTAACCGCTTGTAATCTCTTTTAACAAATAATTCCTATTGGGAAGGAAATTTTTGTAGAAGTAATATATTCACATATCCATCCCCACATGTTGCAAAGCAGAAGTTCAACCTTTATACATTAAATTGACATACTTTTTTTATAGTCTGTTTTTACTTGTTTTTATGTTATTGCATTTATCCCTAACCACACTCTATTTAAAAACATGTATTTGTAACTTATTTTGGGGGGCTGGAATGAATTAATTGCATTTATATATTTCAATGGGAAACATGACCTCAAGTTACGAACCTTTCAAGTAACAAACAGGCAGAGGAAACCAGTTAAATTTGAAATTTGAGGTTCCACTCTACTGTATGCAGTATATTAAGTATATAATTTGCTATGAATATGATGGCATGATTGCCCCAGGCTCTGAATTTCAAAGGAACGTTAAATACCTGTTAAAATGCTGTGGTCATCATAATTGCTAATCATGCATAATCGTTTGAAAATGTTCTTTTTCATCATCATATCAAGGCATCTGTGAGCCACACCATGGCTGTTTTTCCTTGGCCTGCCTTTGACATGTTTCTTTCTGATATCGTCCAGACTGCTCTCATCTCATCACCCTTTCCCTTACCTCCTCTACACATGTCATATCTGATCACACAGCCCACTGCTTTACCTTTTGCCATTTTACGCAGTCACTGAGCACTCAGTGTGCTGCCACTCAACCTGTAGAAATTCCCAAAACACCAATAAATAAAGTCAAGGTGTGCCTGTCGCTACTTCCCGTTTTTCCCACTTGTTTGACTGAGCTTGTCCATAGTCCTGCTCGACTCACTCTGTCTTTTTCCTTTTTCTATCATCACCGCGCAGCATTATGCATTCCGCATACGGCTTTGCGTTATAATTCTCTCAAACACAAGCTCACTTCATTTGAGCGCTTGAGATTATTACAGTGTTTGTTTAGGAACATGGGAGCTTAGCGTATGAAGATAAACAGCTGCGATGTTCTGGCTACCTGACTTTTAGGATGTGTGATTAATTTCACCCGCTCGCACCCATGCACATTCACTGCTGGCAGAACAAAATTAAATGCACCGTAAAGCAGGCAAAGATCCATATATGACACTCACATAGATAAATTACCACAGACAGACCAAAGCAATGTGATTGTTTCGCACGGAGGTCAGGTCATGTCTTGCGCATGAATTGAACAATTCATGGTGGTTTGGGCACGATAGCGCTTTCGATGAAAAGTTGTAAAAGTATGTGAAATATCTGAGGTCTTTTGACATTATCAATACCATTCCGGATTCTTCCTTGACATCTTTAAAGCTGGTTGCAAAAAGTACATTAGTGGGGTCGATGTAGGTTGCACTTTGATCAATCCATCATTTCAGTCTTTTCACAAAAAAATAGATGAAACTATATATCCAAATTTACATCAGGTGCAAAAATCTAACCCTTTTCAGGAAATTGGACCTGTGGAGAAAAGGGTTGACGTCTCAATCACACATAATCCTTGTAAATTGTGGATGGCTACCCCAGTTGGAATTGTATGACAAGCTTGAGGCGAGATGTTTTGTGGTTTCCATTAATGTGTAAATAATACTCACCTACTTACTTTTTCTGAATGTTTGGGATGCGAGATACGACTTTTAGTGCATGGTTAAGGCTTATGGCTGGGGAAGAATTTGCAAATAAAATGTGATACATGAGAGGATAAATGGAACAGGACGTGATAGATCTTCAGAGTTCAGTTCATACTTACGAGTGGAGGATCATACATGCTTATGTACAGAAATGTAATGCATATTTGGATCAAACTGAATATTTAAGGCTTATGTCAAAGGTTGGTGCTTTGACAGAAGACAGATATTTCTTTTCTGATTTTTCTGTGTACACACGAATGCATTTTGGATTGGATTTCTACAATATTTTTAGATCTAAAGACGGGTAAGGGGAAACGTCCTTTTTACGTGGAAGAGAGAACCATTTTGAAAAATCCAAATTGTTATAGATAAAATAAGGATTTTGCAGAGAAAGGTGAATTGATAAATTGATTTATTCCACCTAATTAGGAATTTTAACACAAACACTTTCCACCTTTCCTTTTTTTTAACCTGCGTGGTGGAATGTAAACTGCCACCATTACGATCGAGGAGGGACTCAAAGATGCACTGTTTAATCAGGGTGTCAATTTCTGGATTGTCTGTGTGGATGTATGAGTAACACCCAGCTCTGTCTGTCTAAATCTCTAACTGCCTCTTTCTTTCCCTCCTCCTCATCATCCTGCCATCTACCAAGACCAGAGACTCACGAGCCTTATAACAAAGTTCCATTCCCCTCTGTCTTGTGCATTAATGAGACACCCTCTATGCAGGAATACAGATAGAAAGACATATGTGGCATACAGAAATAATGAAAGCGCCAAACTCTGGTCCCTGAAGACGTCGCTATTCATAAACTGCACCTACATAGCATGTGTAACGTCACAGGTTTGGATTCATTATAAATGGTGGTATGAAATGTAGGCAAGCATATACTGTCCATGGAATACACGTATCTCATTTCCTTATCAGTAGCTTTACCTTCTCCTGTTTGCTAGATATCACCAAATAATGCTGCAGGCAAGAGTGGGAAGGGTAAATGCACAAGGGCGTGTAAAGGTAATGATACCATTCATTTTAAGATGAGATGTGACACCAAAGAGAAGGAAATCGAGCCGCCAGAATAGAATGTTTATTCATAGGCTGGTGCACCAGTGCATGCTGCAACAAAGTGCCAACCAGAAAAAAAAGTATTTTGACATTGTGTGATGTGGCTCAGGTGTGCTGAGGAAAAATGGTAACATCTTGACAGCTGCATTGCTCTCTCTTTGCAGCCCCTGTTGCTCATTACATCCATGTTAAAAATGATTTACATGGATAGTGGAGCACTTGGTGGCAGCTGAGCTCTGCAACAGCTTGATTCATTATTGATCGCTTCCTATTCTTAGATTTGCGCTGCAACATTGGCTGAGGTGCATTTGTGCTTCGGTCTAAATGGGCAACGTACAAGTGAGAAATCTGAAAGTGAGAGGCGGCCGTTCTGATAAAGGCTGCCATGTCAGGTGGACTCCAAATGACAAGTTTTCTCTTTTTTTAAATGATGAAATACTGTCCAGTTCTGATAAACGTTTGCTTGAACATCCATGGTATTTTTCAGGAGCTGTAAATTTTGTTTTAACAATAACGTCCAAATTTATACTGTTTTGAGTTTAAGCTTGCAGGTTGAATGGTTATGATTGTTGCTCACACCACATTTTGGATTTGAATTTAGAATTCAGGCTTCTTTCCATAAGGTGTCCAAACATCCTCGACTCTTGGCTTTGACTCTTGGCGACCAGTCCAATTTATCTCATGCCTCTGAGCCAAAGTCAGCAGGGATAGGCTTCACTACCCATGATTGAATGTCTCAACTTGCTATGTGGAAAAAATAAAGATAAACAAAAAAAGAAAAGAAACATCGCAATGTCAACTCTTAACACTGTCTCTCACTCATTCTTCCTGCTGACACATTTTTTGGTTCGTCCCTCTGTGCGGCCAGGCCCAGTGGGGACCATCAGGCTATAGAATATGAGAAACGTATAAGAAAAAAAATGTAAAAGAAAAAACATATCTTTAGATTAGTATATTATGTAGTTTATTAAAAGTGACTGTCTATGAGAGCCTGAGGGGCTCCAAGCACAGCATCTCTTCTCACCTTGCACTGGCAGCCTGATGATGGAGAAGAGTCCTACACTCACTTGCTTGTTATATTTGAGAGTGTCATTTTGAGTCAAATATTTCCGTGCGTGTGAGGCACCACCGGAGTATGCTGTGCTGTGTAACAGTCTCTTAATTTCAATGAGATTTCCAAAATATAAGTGGCAGTTAGTCGACCTCAAGTTATTACGGTCATTGTGGAGTGGCAAAGTCAATACGTCCTCTAGCTGATTAGTAGGTTCAAACCCTGATAGGCGGTATAACAAATAGATGCATGGAAATTTCATGAAGACTTGAAATTACTCGTCGGGGAATGGTTTGTTTTAGTGTTGTGATTGACATTTGATGAAGTCAAATGGCCTAGACTCCCGTTTTCTGGTAACACTTAGAGTAATTGGATGAGTGGTACGAAAATGGATGCCTGGATGTTAGTGTTCCATGTTTGTGAGCAAATGATTTTAGTGAATGGATTGAAAGACATCCTCAAACTTGTTTCTGGTGTTCCTGTTGGGTTCATCTCATTAGCCAAAGAGCAGAATTGCCAAAGTCATTTTTAACATACAGTTCAATAAAAAAAATAAAAAAAAAATTGAAAACATTCAGATAAGCATGCAATTAAGATAATGGTATTGTTTGGTAAGCAGGACACCTGGGTAGTTTTATCTTTCTTATTTTGCGTATTATAAGATCTGTCATTGTGCCTCCAAAGGAGTTTTGTTATGAAGAATGCTTGCACACAATCAGTACTTTTCAACTATTTATCTGGAAAGTAGTATTATTGGATGTATTTCAAAAGTGGGCCCTCACACAGCAAAATGATATACGGTGTATAAAATGAAACATAAGATATTCATTGAAGCTTAGAAAAAGCGCATTTAGAATATTTTCTGCACTTTCAATGCTTTCAGCTACAAATAAAAGTATTTGATTTATGCCTTCAGCAAAAAAAAAAAGACATTTTGACAGTGCTGTGGAGTGATTTTCTTTAAATGAGCCCTCTGAATTTACACAATTTATTTCTCAACAGCCTACTCAGCAGACTCCATGTAACACGTGTCTATGGGAATTGCATATAATGATTACTTATTCAGCCCGTGATTGTATTTATTTATTTTTAGCCTTGGGAGTTAAAAGTCAGCTTTCTTAGAGGTGTCGAGAGAATTGTCATGTTGCCACAACACATCATTTGTAGTAAGTAAATGAAGATGTTTTGTTGTGTTTTTGTCTGGCTGTGCATTGATAATTTGATGTCCTCCGAGAAACTGGTGCTCTGGCATGTAATTTTGTCAACATGACAAAAAACAACAATACAGGCTTTTTTTCGTCCTACTTCAAGAGAAATTAGACGCATAGCACTGAAAACATCTCATTGTGGAAAAGGTCAAATACTTGAATATCACAGTAAGAATCTCTAAAGCCTCATATTAGCCACAACTCTCTTGTGTAGTGAGTTTGGAGGAAGAGATATGTCAAACTAATTGCTCTTCATTTGAATAAGATCTGTCAAACATATGCAAATTAGTAGCACAGAAAAGGCTTTCAATTCAAAATTCTCCAATGCTGGTTGAACAGTAATGTTTAAATATATTCACTGGGCATTCTATTAGTTAAACCTATGAGCATTGTGACACCTCCAAGGGTGAACATAGTAATCACTTTGAGAACCTTGCTTGACTTCCAGTTTTAGATTTGTTAACATTGGCTCTTATAAGACGTAACCTCTCGTTCCAGAACATTCCAAAGATGCTCTAATGCACTGAAATGGAGTGAATCCCGAGGACGTTTAAATGTGGTTAACCAACACTCATGAACTGTATAAAAAAAACAAAAAAAAAAACACTTAACACTCCCGATTAAGATCAAAGAAGATGCACCATGTTACATTGTGCTCAGGAGCAATACTCGGCAAGAATGTGGTTTAAACAAAACAGAATTGTTGCTATGGGACTGGAGTGGCACCCCCTTCCACAATTACACCACCATCAAATGCTGTTTGGGCGCTGCAATAGTGGAAGTAATCAGTACGAGTGCCATTTGTTTCTAATATGCATGCTATTGTATTCTTTGTACTAGTGCAAGCATTGTTACTTTTCTATATTCTCAGCAGAACATTGGCTAATGATCATACATTGTTTGTTTTCAGCCCATTACACCTTGCACGGTGAACAGGAAGAGCAAAGGCATATATCACACTGATTGGCTTGTAGTAAGTCTATGTTTCATCCTAAAACGGTTTCTGAATATTATTACACAGGCAGTATCTTGAGGGCTACCAATATCACAAGCCATTTCCAAGAGTGATTCTTTATTAGTTGTGCTATATAAAGAACTGCCCGATGATCACATGTAACATGTCAAGCACATGATTTGTCTTTTAGCGCCTGCAGGAAGTAAGCTTGTGCGTGTGTGTTTGCGCGCGTGTGTGTGCGCGTGTGTGTGCGCGTGTGTGTGTGCGCGTGTGTGTGCGTCTGTCAGTACACGTTCATGCGTCTGTGTGGGACTGTCAAGACTGTTCAAGTTTGCATGTTGGCACTTCATATGACAAGTTATGACAAGGCTGCACAACATAAAAGCTATTGTCTCTGTATGTCATCATCAGCATCATCATCATCAATCATCCCAGTCACATTCTGTGTTGTCATAAAACCTGTTATTGTGTTACTTAGAGCATAGGCAGGTTCTCTCCTGCTTTGGTTACACAGGGCTCATGAATAAAAACAGCAGATAACAAACCAGTTGCATACGCATCCAATCACTTCAACATCCTGTCAAGCTCCATTTAGCCTCTTCAGTTTGAAATTAGTCAAGTGGCAAATTGACATTGACGTGAAAATTAATTTGAGCATATTTCCCCATGTCAGGGAAACAGTGAGTTGGAGCAGCCATGCGAATATGGTTGCATCATCAAAAACTTTTACATAGGAACGTTTTGTATTTTTTCTAGTTGTACAATTTCTTTGGAGTATTGTATTGTATTGTATTGTATTGTATTGTATTGTATTGTATTGTATATTGTATTAACTACCAGGAAGGTAGCTTTGACATCTACTCCAAAGTAGGGAGAGAGTGGCTGCTTCCAGAGTGAACATGGAAGATGGTTCCGCAAGAAAAGAGCCTGATAACTGAAGTGTTGCTTTACCATCCAGTTTTTGAGATTTCAGAAATCACAATGCCGCCTGGCCATGTTGACCTTTTAGGAGAGTAATAAGATTTTACATTCAATTCAAAATTTTACAGATATCCAATGTTTTACATTACACAGAGAAATACAGTATTGTTTCTTCTTGATACAAGAAGAGCATTCTTTGAGGATATCTGTGTTTTGTTCTGTCAGATGCAATTTGTGGAGTCATCCTTGTGGTACAAGTTCCGCTTAGTGAAAGAGCACATAGTTTGCAGACTTGATACCAGACTCCATAATAAATGGGAACAAAAATGGCCACTGTGTGTGCAGTCTTAAAACAAACAAGCACTCTAAATGAGCCCACTTGGTTCCTGTCTCATTCAATTTTGAACTAATGGGCCAGACCTGCCCTCGGCGATTTGACAAGACTGGGGTGTACAGTTTAACATAACAATTAGTACTGTAAAGCCACATGGCATCCTGCCATTGCATTTGTAAGGCATAATTGGTAAAAGTAGCTTTTATCTGATAGAGGGTGAATTTGTGGCCACTTGGATGGTGATTGTATTACAGTATACAGCGATTGGTCATCATGTAATCAACTTGTCATGTAAAGATTGAAGGGTACTTGAATACAGATGATTTATGGATGTACAGTATCTATCTTAGTGATTGCTTCTTAAAACTATTGTTTCTTTTACGGGCGCAGTGAAAGGTATTAAAATGGACTTACTGTGGTGTCACAAACTAAATCCAAAGTAAAGTCTGATAACATGTACCTTTCTTTTGCTGTTATTTTTTTGCCTTCATTTATACAGAATGTTCCTATTAGCAGACTCAAGTTTAATATGGCCAGTCATAGCTTTGTGTTTATCTGGGCAGATGACATTTTCACACTGGCCAAGAGATAAGAAATGGCACACGAGTTTACTGCTGGGATCTTCCCAAAGTATTAAGTGAGAGAAGTTTTTGTGCTTGGAAATATTGTCGGTAATGCAAGCGTAGTTCAAGCTCACACTGACAGAAATGAGATCAGGAACAAATTTGAAACATTGTTTTTTCTAAGGGGGAATGAAACTAACTACTTCTGTGTTTAATCCAATTTTGTACAATAAGTAAAAATGCATAACCATTAAAAAACATTCAGAGGTTAAAATAATTTCTATTAATAATTGGAAAAAAAGACCATTTGTATTTTTTTATTAAATTAATTTAAATTATGTTTTGAAATAATTAACTAGGAAATTAGCATTTTAATGTCAAGATACAAAATATAGCTTTTTGGTAGACGTTCACATATTCAGCATTGCACTCTTTGTCTGTCCATGACACTAAAGGAATTCAATTATAATGTGACACGCACAGGATGAGACAAACAAAATAAATTGAATCCTTGGTAAAGGAAATTAGTGACGTCTGCAGGCAGGGTCAGGGGCTGAATGTGGAAGCAATTTAAACCCCATTTAACATGCCTAGGTGGTTACATAGCTGTGAAAAATCTTTAGATTAACTTGTAATTTATCGTGTTCATGTTATTACATTTAGTTCCCTCATGAAACTCCCTTATTGAATTAAGGTGACAAATGTTTAAGCCTCGGCCGCAGTCTCCTATTGCTTTCGATAAGGATACAATGCGGTAGATTACCTTTTATCAATTGAACATGCCAGCAAATAACATAAGTGACGTTTAGCACGACGGTCCCCGTACAATCGACGGCCAAATAGGATTTTGTTGTCTTCATTAAGTAGGTGGAAGGAAGCTGCTTTCAGTGATAAATTCACTGCTTTCATCCTGCTATTTAATTCTCTCTCTCCTTCACATCCACTTTCGGTGAAGTCAATAAATTCACATTGGCCCTTATTCATGTCACAGTGGAGGATTGGACAAGACTATTATCGAGGTTCGGTAAAGAGGACAAACAATATGGTGACTACATTTAACCCCATCCCGTCACACTAATCCAGATTTGGTAAGTCTTTCCTGTGGCGCCATCCAATTGCCAACAAAGCACAAAATAGAAGGACGCCAGACGGACAAAATGACGAGAAAATGTTTTTTGTCTTCATGTGCTGAGGAGAATTGATCCTCCAAAAGGTGAAAGCTGTTACGCTCCCATGCCCGTCTCACCGTCCTTCAAGGGCACTATAGGGGTCTTTATTGATTACCTATTGACAAATCATACGGATGAGTGCTGGTATATCAAACTGTGGGAATTCACCTGCAGTTTTATCATTTACAGTAAATATAACTTATATATTTAATTTTATATTATATTAAATATAACCTGCCATCTGTTTTTTTAACAAGATACAAATGTTTGTTAAGCTTAAAGGCAGCCATCATCCTTTTATGCTAAACTAATTAACAGTTCTGTCTTCTCTTTATTTTTAATATATGTATAACATGAACTCGCGTTTCACCCTTGTCTTCTTCTGCAGCTGTTATGCTTATCATTTTTTGACATGTAACTGAAATGAAACTCATTGTACCATTTTAAGCTTAGATCTTTTTCTGTAAAATGATGCATTCAAATGTATGTAAAGGAAGATCTTTTTACAAAATTACAGTGTTTGCTTATTAAGTCCTACAAGAATCTATTTTCTCATGGTAAACATCAGTCACATCATGGGAACACGATGCATGGTAGGCCCATTGACCGCTCCAAATTGCCCATAGGTGTGATTGTGAGTGTGCCCTGTGATTGTCTGGCAAACCAGTTCAAGGTGTACCCCGCTGAGGTAGGCGCCAGTACACCCGTGACCCTTGAGAGCATAAGGTGGTTTAGATAATGAACAGATGGATGGAACAACTGCATTGAATGACACCTCATTTTCTTGCCGGGCAACTGTAACTCAACACCTGTTCTATAGCAATTTGTTATTTTCTGTCATTTCTTGTTTTCTGTGCTAGCTCCAAAACCGCTGCAATAATTATATACAATGTAAGAGGTGTGTTTTTCTTTCCATAACCCCCCCCTTCAGATAAGAGTGGGAAAATGAAATAAGAAAATAAAAGTATAGACACGGTAGGGTGAGAAAAGGACAAACGACGCGGTCAATTAAGCAAAGAATGGGGAAAACTGGCATCAAAGTGGAGTTTTAAATAGCCGAAAGGAGATGATGGAGGGTGCGAAAAGACAATAGTGGGATGCCATTGATGAAAGATGTGGAGGGATCAAAGCATCGGATCGAGTCGTCTCAAGTGCAGCGTTGGAGACGAAGCAACATCACAAAATAGAAAGCTTCACATGTACACTTTGCTATGACTCACTGGTCTGCCTCTTGGTGATAACGCATTTGGTCGCCAGGCACTGACGTCAAACAGCCACACCATAATAAGTCTGTAGGTTACGCTACGGTTACCATGGTGACTCCCTGGGTGATGGGCAAAGAATAGAGCCCGCTTTGCTTAATTAGAGAAGATTGCACATGATTAAACCAAGGCTGGACCAGAACAGGAGCGGACACACACACACACACAGACTTACTGAGACTTATATGCGGATAACTGTGGCAGTTTGAATGTCAGGCATTTTCATTTGTTGATAATTCAAATGTAATAATTCAGTGTTGTTAGATTATACTAATAAGATAATTCTAATAGTCTAATATAATCAGAAATCAGAAAACCTTTATTGTCATTCTACACAGTACAATGAAATTGGAGACCTCCATCCAGTGCATGAGGTAGATACAAGTAACATAGTCAAGTAAACGACTACTAATAGAAAAGTAGATGAATAATCGGAAACAGTAGTGCGGACAAAGTGCAGTAGTAGTGCAGGAGGAAAGTGTCATCAGTGTCGGCTGGAGTTGAGGGCGGCTATGGCTTGGGGAAAGAAACTGTTTTTGAGTCTGTTTGTCCTGGTCTTCATTTGCCTGTAGCGTCTTCCAGAGGGCAACAGGTCAAACAGGGCGGAGCCAGGGTGGGAGCTGTCCGCTGAGATGGCCTTAGCCCTGCTGAGGCAACGGGTAGTGTAGAAGTCCATAAGGGAGGGGAGAGGGCGGCCAATGATCCTCTGAGCTGCCTTCACCACTCTCTGCAGCTTCTCCCTGTCAGCGGCGGTGGAACTGCCGAACCATACTACGATGCAGTGGGTCAGTAGACTCTCAATGGAAGATCGGTAGAAGGTCAGCAACAGGTCGGTGTTGAGGTTGTACCTCCTGAGGACTCTCAGGAAGTGTAACCGCTGCTGAGCCTTCTTGACGATGGTGGTGATGTTCTCTGACCAGGAGATCCGGTCAGAGATGTGGACGCCCAGGTACTTGGTGCTGTGGACCCTCTCCACCTGCTCGCCGTTGATGAAGAGGGGAGTTGGCTCAGGGCTGTGCCTTCTGAAGTCTATGATGATCTCGTTGGTCTTCTTGGTGTTCAGAGCGAGATTGTTCTCTGAGCACCAGTCGACCAGCTCCAGGACCTCCTCTCTGTAGGCTACCTCATCGCCATTGGAGATGAGACCGACCACAGTGGTATCGTCGGCGAACTTGACAAAACATTATTATACAGTATCGTGGAACCTCTAGGTCAGGGTGTCAAACTTATCTTTTGTCGCAGGCCACGTGAAAGTTACAGTTGCCCATAGAGGACCATCATGACTTTACACCATTGTCCATAGGCATGGCTGTGAATGTGAATGGTTTATTTTTTTGCAACTTATTTGTGCCCTGCATCTGATGTTCAGCGTGCAAGCCATCTCTTGCCAAAAGTCAGCTGGGATCGGCTCCAGCACTCGAAAAGCAAAGAAAACGTGGCACAGAGAATAGGTGGATGGCTACAACTGTACTACTTATTATAATAATTGAAATGATAGTAATAATAATATATAATGTCAATATCTGTATGCGGACGTGCTAACCATTGCCCAACCGAGCCTAACCCTCACAGTTAGGAGGGTGTGGGTTCGATTCAACCTCTGGCCGTCCCTGTGAGGAGTTTGCATGTTCTCCCCGTGCCCGCGTAGTTTTTTTCCGGCCACCCCGGTATCCTCCCACATCCCAAAAACATGCTTGGTAGGCCAATTGAGCACTTCAAATTGCCCCTAGGTGTGAGTGCAAGTGTGGATGGTTGTTCGTCTCTGTGTGCCCTGCGATTGTCCCCCGCCTACTGCCCGATGACTGTTGGGACAGGCTCCAGCACGTCTGCGACCCCCGTGGAGACAAGCGGTATAGAGAATGGATGGATGGATGGAATATCTGTTTGCCATCACCCCGATAGAAATAATACAAATTGCTAGACCAGCTTTTTACCTTGCAGACATAGACGTGATCTGACTAAAATTTAGATTGACTTTCTGCCACCAAACTGTCACTCTGCCAGGCAAATCTCCAAAGGGGCACACCCAGCTTGGCGTCAAATGGTCTGCCAAATCGGGAAATGCTTTACACTTGCACAAAAATCAGGATCTGTCAGCATTTGTGCTCTGACGCAGATGCACTGTCTAAAAAATAGAGCCTTGTAGTCTTTCATGACCAGTTTTTGTTTCTGGACTTGTTTTACTTAGGGTAATAAACAAAAAGTCTCTAAAAGGTTCTCTGAACAGAGAATGGCAGTTTCTTCAATTCCTAGCTTGCATCACATGCAAGCATCCTTTCCATGTCGAGAGTGCCATGAAACAAAGTGAGCTGTTTATTTTATTGTCTTACAGTGGGGAGAGACTGTTCAGTTGTAAATGCACATTTTTGGGGTGATTGCACCCATGGTGAGTGACAGATTTATTAGTGTTGAATTTTTCACAGCTTGAACCACAGCTTGGTGGTTGTGTCATCCGTTTGCGTGACTGAGCAGCCATCCCCGCTGTCCCTCAGTGACTCTCTTTCTCGCAGTTGGGCAGTCACAACTCTCCAAACACTAATGGACCGCTAATCTGGAACGCTGCAATCTCCTGTTTTTCACCCCATGCTCAATCTTCCCTTCCTTCCAGTCCATCCCTTCGATTTTCCGGCCTTGCATTTCTTCAACAGGCTTACCAGATTTACTCACTCAGCATTTGGCTCTCCTATTTAAGTCTTAATGATTACTGACACTGCAGTACTGGAGCATTTTTACGTTTCCCTAGTATCCCTAATCATCTATGCTAGAAATAAGGTAATGAGTCATAAGCGCAGTACCGGATATGACATGGATTATAGCCATGGGTGGCCAGAAGAATTTATACTTGACTACTAAAGTTTCTGTTCTGTACATGAACACTATTGATAAGTAAGAAAACCAAAACAAGTTTTGCTCATGTTATTAGTGGCCTTTTAACTATATTTATTATCATATGGGAGAAAACTGCCGTGAGTTAGTGGAAAAAAGTACTTGCTTTGTTACTTGTGTAAAAGACAAGAAACACTTATTCAACTTCTTCACTTACGTAAAAGCAAAGCATAGGCAATCAAATGATAACCAACCGACAAAAAGAAATGTGATCATAGGGAGGAAGTTGTGAATGCATTTCGTAGTTTTGGTTTCATTGATGGCAGCCTCTGTTTTAGCAGTTATTCCTATTGATTAAAAACATTGGTGTTTCATTTCTCCATGATGCGTTACTTTCTCACTCGAAATTTTTACAAATCACTGCCCTTTATTTCTGTTTCCCTGCAGATGGCAAGGTGTACGCATTGGGGGGAATGGGGGCAGACATCACACCGCAGGCCCTGGTGAGAGTTTATGAGGCAGAAAAGGATCAATGGCAGCCGCTGACCTCAATGCCGACACCGCGATATGGAGCTATCCCCTTTGTAAAAGGAAACAAAATCTACATCATGGGTAGGAACTTTCTCTGTAACGCCTCTCCTTAAATGTATTCTTGAAACTGATTCCAAAAATGTCTACTTTTTTTTTTATAGAACTCATCAAGTTTTTTATTTTTTTTCCTTGTTTGCGCAATACGGATTTTACTTCGTAATTTATAACTATGACATTTCACAAAAAGTCCACCTTTTGCTGAAATTAGTCAATTCACTAATATTACTAAATATATACCACAACTACTACTACTACTACTAACTATTATTATTATTATTATTATTATTATTATTATTATTATTATTATTATTATTACATTTCTGATGAGCTTCAGAAAAAATAAGGGCTGAATCGGAATCAGCACAAAAAAGTATCTGTAACAATTTCCTTGCTTACTCTGTGATTGATATTCTGTAAAAAATAGTCAGCAAGTAAAATACAGGGATAACTTTTTTCAAGGTAATGTTTGTCACAACACAATATACCTATTTATATATATTTAAAGGACAATGTAGAAAGTTACTAGTATGGGATCGGTTCTTATAAGTACATTTAGAAACTGATGATTTTACATCTGTCTTCAACTTGACATTTTACTTGACAGTGTGGTGACCCACAAGGGATAAAAATTCACCTCGTGTCTTTAAGGGAGTAGTGGGCATCTGACACTTCGATAAAATAGATGATAGAGACCAAAAGCTTGTTGCATGTTAAGTGAATACTTCAGTTTTGTCTTGTCATTTACCGCATTTCCACAGCAGAACATTAATTTTTCATCATTCCATTCAATTCTATCAAAATTCAGCTCATTCAGGCATTACAATGTTTCTCTAATTTTGTATATAAAAAGTCATGCTACGCTTCCGTCCATCTGTCTGTAGATCTGTCCGTCCTCCATCCCTTCTCTTCCGCTCAGGTCGCAGAAGCAGCCCCTTAAGCATGGAAGCCCAGACTGGCTTCTACCCAGCCACTTCCTCAAGCTGTCTCACAACTATCTTAAATGGAGAGCACAGACACCCTGCGGAAGAAACTCATTTTGGCCACTTGTAGCCTTGATCTTATAGCCATAAATTGAAAGCTTCTCCTTTCCACTCATATTGTTTTATATTCCTCATTTCGGGTGGGATTGATGAGTTTTGTTGTCAAGTGCCGATGTACTAACAGGTTTCTTCAGCTAATCCCTAGTTTTAAATCACAGTACACGTGGGACAAGTGATTGTCACGCAGTAGTGTAAGTGCGTGCAGCAGATTGATGCAGCTGCGCTTATGTCAGCAATTGTGCTTCAAATTGTCTGCTACCATGACTGGCCTCTGAAGAGTTGAGCAGCGCTTGACGGAGAGCAGCAATATGCCCACGCTTGTGCAACAGCTTTGTCAGGATAGACTTCAACCAAAATGGATAAGTGTGTCGCCTTTTTCATGTGCAATGTATAAGAAACAGTGATTACACCGTATCAAACCCGCCATGACTATTTCCAATCCAACTGTAAGGAACATTCCCATTGTAATCTTGAGGTATTAGTCTATCATGTCTTTGACTGTAATCCTTCCCCCTCGTCTCACTTTTTGCAGTCAATCTTTTCCTTTTCTAGCTGATAAGTATCAGTCTTTCATTCACAGGCTCTCCCTTCTCTGTTCTTTCTATCATTACTTTGCATGTTTGTATGACTTTGAACTCCTCTTAGCTCTTCTCCCTTTTATTACACAGCCTTTTTGTTCTCTGTCAACACGCAAAAGATGGGTACAAGAAAACCTGAGGGGAGCAAACTGTCTTTTCTTGTGTTCTGTCCAATTGAATTACTTCCCGATGACGTTGTCATTTCACTTTGCTGTACTGTAAGTGCCAAATAGACTTAAACAGTGCAAGATGGGTGTGGAACACGACATGCTGATTATCTTCCAAATAGTATTCAGTGGTGAATTTGTTTACCGTTCCATAAAAGACAGATTCATAGTCAAATATATTTATTTGTGGTTATGTGAGATGTCCTGTTACTAAAAGAAGTGAACATTGTTTTTTTTAGCATTTGCATTCTGCTAGTGGTGTTAAAAAATCCTCAGCCAAGTTTGCCTTTTCTACCTTTTCATAGCACTTCAAAAACCGCCAGCCTGGGGGCTGTCACTTGTGTTTCCTTTCTATGGTATTGCTATATTTACTACAATGAATTTGTTTTTGATTGACCCACCAGCTGTCCACGTTGCACTCCGCTTCTTGCCTGGGAGCCAGCTGGGACTGGCTCCAGCGCACCTAATGACGATGGGCAGTATAGAAAATGCATGGATCGTTAGTTTTTCATTGAAAATGGTCAATTTTGACTGTCAATTCATATGTCAACTATCATGGCTGTAAACTAATTGGATCGACATTAAATTAACCACCTGTTTTGAAGTTGATACAAATGTTACATGCATTAAATTCCATATGATTAATTCCCAAAAGATTAGTGCGCCATCATATTTAGTGTGACTCATCCATCGTATATTTTTTTACAAGAAATTAAAATTTTGTGCATCCCAGCCTTGAAGTAAGCTTTCCTTGATATTCCTTGATATTCCCAGGTGGTCGTCAAGGAAAGATGCCAGTGACAGCGCTAGAGGCATTCGACCTGGAAATGAAGAGCTGGACACGCTACCCCTGCATACCGAGCCGAAGGGCTTTTTCCTGCTGCGTAACAAATGAGCGAAGCCTCTTCAGCCTGGGGGGGCTTCAGCAGCCGGGACCGCACAACTTCTACTCCAGACCTCACTTTGTCAGCACCATGGAGGAGTATGATCTGGATCAAAGTAAGTGGACCAACACTTTAAGAATGAAGGCACACTATTTGCCTTTCTGACAGGGTTGGATGTAGGATATTAAATTTTATACTGTTTGTGTGTTTGTGATAAAAATGAGTCCTACGTTTAAACCTTAGGGCTTTATTTCGCACCCATCACAAGTGTAGTACAAAGCATGGTCGAATTGTATGCATGGGTGGCGGTTTCTTGATTTTAGTATTTTTGTACACCTGCGCAGTGAAAAATGGGTGTTTGCGCTGTTGTGGGCATGAACACAGCTGACTAGCCTCCTGACCAATGGAGAAGTGGAAACTTAAAAAGAATTGTTTGAGTCCATGCAGAAGATGAAAATATGCTTATAAGGGGGATGATGGCAGATGGATAGGGCGATCACAGATCACCTCTACAAAGTGGGCACATGGAGGCCACATTCCAACCCGATCCCTCGTGTCTGTGTATGACCCCTCACCCAGCCCCAAAGCTGTGCCGCAGCCAAAGAGGCTGATTTCTATAATGATTCACACTGTTGTCGTATTTTTAAAATGTGATCAAATCCAACACACATCTGTGAAGCAGAATGTGCCTGCACCACGATCAAATTCACCCAAATTGCATTATACCACCTCCACCACAAAATAGACCTCCTTACAGCAGGCCCAATTTTTTTCTACTTTCAGCCACCAAATTGACAGGCGTGCCTGAGGAGGGTAAAAGAAAAGGCCCCCAGTCCACCTCAGCGCCCACTATGGTACAGCACAGTCTGATAAATTCCCAAACATTTTTTTAGAACTCAACTGAGAGATGAGAAGCTTCTTTGAGATTTCATTAATGTGTGAAATCATGTGAGATCCTTCTGTCCAAAATGATCATTTTCATGGACTAGAATGTATGTATTTGCAGTGCTTTGCAGTGCAAGTCACTTTTTTATTGGCTTTGCAGAGGAGCCTTGATGCAACAAATTGACATTTTAATTGCTTACCTATTGTACAAATCTGTCATGAGAACACAAGCTACAATTGTATTATTTGCGCAGGACAGAATTTGCAATGGTATCTTTGATCATTTAAGGTATTCTAGTTTTTGCTAACATAACAGAAAAGAAACTCTCACAGTCATCAAATAGCAGCCTGGAGCCTAGAGCATATAAACCTAAATAAGAACACGATCTGCTCAGTGTTCATAATCCTATCCAAATGAAGGTAGATTAGGCATTAGTGAGTCAGAGCGCATCAGAGGTGATAGTGATGCAGATAGGAAGAAAAGGTCTTATCTGCGTTAGATTTTGAAATTCTCCCAAGCATGACGGTTCTTCAAAAGACATGTCGCAGGATTGCGAAGTAGAAGCTGTCTGTGTTTTGACTCAGAGTTGCTTTGAGCACTTGCATCACCTTGACTTGAGTGTGCTTTTGATTGTCTGGTGCTGAGGATTTGATGCATCTTGTCATTAAGCAAGGCTAAGGGATGGCAATCTTGGATATTGGACCCAAATTCCTCCATAGACTCTGGGAAATAGTTGTAATTAGGAATTTTACTTGCTTTTACTTACAAAAGCATTTTGTCAATCAATATTTATAGTAATAATATACCAGTAAATTAGTCAGAAATTTGCTCACTTGTAACTATAACATTTTCCTTACTATTTAATTTCTGTTTGTTGCTAATTAGCTGGGCTACATTAAAAAAAAAAAAGAGAGAGAAACTTCATCACACTGCTCCCTTAACTAACCCTGTCCACACTCTATATACATACATGTCACATATAACTCTAAATTGAGTTCTAATAGCTCATTGTGCTATTCAAACAGTCTGGCAACTGAAACCTAGTTGCCGGAATGCAAAAAGAGATACACTAACTTTTCAAGAAATTGTCTTCTCTTTGGGTTGTAACTGAGGAACGCTAAAGACCTCAATTTGGGTTTTGACTGTGTCATCTGTAGCCAAGCAAACTACTTGTTGAGCACAAACAGTTATCTTTGCAGGAGCAGTGTACCCATTTTTTTCCCTACATTAATTTAGGACAATAATGTGTTATTTGCCCTATCCAATCCCAAAAATATACAGCAAAGACCCCTTCAACATGTCTGGACACTTTAGTGCAGTAACTATAAGCTATTGTCTGAAAAGCTAAACACTGCCAGCAACAATTTTTGTATTGTTTTGAGTATAATTCCAGTGATGGTGCATACAAATGCACAAAAGAGCAAAGATAATAGAATCCAGGTTTGATATCTCACATGCCATTTTATCTACTGTGCAGCAGAGGATAAAACCTCTTTGTGCTTTTAACGTTAATTTAACAACCCAGGAAGTTTGCCAGTTTGCAGACCGTGTCAACAGATTAAAAAGCTTTATTTCAATACTTGTTGAAACCCCACCTCCAATGTAACAATGATACTTCAAGTGATTATGTGCATGAATAACAAATGGAGGTAAATTTAGAACAGGCCTACACACATTATGATGTGTGGGCATATGTATCAAAATGTGTGCCTTTGTGCTTATCACGTAAACTCGTGAATTCCCTGCAGAAACATCCGTATCTGTGTTTTTTTTCCCCCCTGACTACACTGCATAGCTTGTTGATCTTATTTGTATACATTCATGGAGAATATGACGAACGTAAATAGCATTGTAACTAACAGATCAGAAATATTACATAGTGTATTCTGTTGAATTATTAATCACCGGCTTTATCTTCAAGGCTCCTGACAGACTGGAAAGCTTGTGGCGAGGTTTCATCAGCTGTGCATTGTTACCGCTGGGGACAAGCTCAAGCAACTAGCTGACATCATAGCTATTCAAAAAAGAAAGATTTTCAGAGCTGAGCATGTGGGTGACTCAATGCTCAAAGGCTTATGAGAGAAAAAAGCCACCCGCATATACTGAGCTGAATTAGATGGAACTGGACAATTGAAAGCAAATTACTGACCCTTGCATACCTACCAACCAGCCTCAAAAGGCATTTTTATCAGGAACCAAAGTTTTGAAGTGTCACCTTCATTGTTTATTGAAACACGAACAATATTGCATGATTTTTCAAGATAAAAAGGGTTTGCCCTGGTCGCTGCCACGACATTTGACAATATAAAAATAGCAAATGGAGGGAAGAAAGGAAAGCTGGTGGCTTAAGATGTTTTGGTAACAATAAAGGGGCATTTTTTTTTTTCAATCTTGTCATCAGGTTTTAATATAATGATCAAACATCCAGCTATATTTGAGAGGCTGTGGGCAACAGTATTGCTATGGGTTGATCTTGCTTGTTACCCATAAATCCAATGTTTCTTTTGAATGGTCATGTCAATTAACTTGGCATTTTGATTGTCTCTAAACTCTTCTGCTGTTGCAATGCTATTCACCTTCTACCAAGTGCATGATACGGATAGTTCGCTCCCCTGTGTGGCCGGCTTTACTCGACAATAACTAAAATTACAGAAGACATTCTATTTACCTTCATTTAATATAATTGGGAAATTTGGATAAATATGCTAATAAGTATATTTTTTAATTTTTATTCATTAGAAGTCTATTTATTAAATAATATAACTATGAAACTGTAAATCTAGTTATGGCAGGATTGTATTGCACATAACTATGATGTGTCACCTTTTGAGGTCCTTCTCATTCTTAATGATGCAAAAGCAGTTAGAGCCTAGTACAGGGAAACAGTGAAGAAAAGCTGGAGCTCAATGAAATCTTTAAAGTATTTATTATGAACTAAAAGGCAAACAAAAGGATGCCGGAGCAGGATCAAAAATGACAAAAATAATGGGTAGCACGGATGACAAAAGCACGGGGAGACAAAGCCATAACAAGCAGAGTGAGAAGATAGGAAAACTAAACAAACTGAAATGGCGGTGGTATGAAAAACATAACACAGATAATGATGTTACACCACCAACTTCCTTCAAGGATGTTGTCCAGGCTTCTAAAAAAGGCCATGGTGGGAGGTATTTGGTGGTAGGTACGAGGGAGAGGTCATCCAAGACAGAACAAGGCCCATAGGGACCAGTAAGTTGGGCTTGTGGGATGCTAGACACAATAGGGAAGGTGACCAAGATACTGAACACATGGAGCTCCTCCAGGCTGTTTAGGCGTACCGCCGTGGTGTGAAGCCCTATAGAGTTGTGGGGACCAGGCATGAGGTCTTGCCTGACAACATGAGACATACGACACATGGTTCAAGGCTCGCTGCACACCGTGCGCTGCTAGAGAAATGTCCAATGGCATCCACAGGTTGTGCGCCGCCAGAAAGAGACAGATGGCAGCCACAGGACGTGCGTTACCGGAGGAGGTTCGGACTTTATGCAGTAATGCTTGATTTGGCTGGAAGATTTTTCTGTGTCATTTTTTTTTTTAATCTTGGACATTTAGTGTAGTGCTACATGCTGCTGCAGCGAGTGCCCCAATATCCAGCCACTGTTGCCAAGCCCGCAGAAATTCTAAATGGATAGGTTGTGCCGGGAAGTGCAACTGTAAATGAACTTTGCAAGAGACTCGCTGTGGCGGTGCCTGGTGGGACAAACCGAAAGTGAAAATAGCAATAGCAACAGCCAAGTTTTTTTTTCTTTTTAAATACTCTCCCCCCTCCAGAATGACACTAACAATCACAAGTGTGGCATTTTCACATATTTCGAGCACTCAAAGAAATATTTGTTGTGCTCAACTTTCCCATGTGAATATTTCCTAAATTAAATAGTGAGGATTAACAAAATGTTCAGAGTCTATAAAAATCTGGTTATCTCTTATGCACCCTGCTGAGTATGAGGTTTAGAAATGGGATCATGGTGTGATGTCTCTCCTTGTAGTTGGCTTACAGCATTAAATCGCACTGGGATGTATTACTGTATTTTAGCTACCTTCTGTGTTTGCTTCTTAGTGTGTGTTTGGGGGATATTCAGACAGATGGTAAGTAAGTGAGCTTCATTGTTGCCTATCGAGAGTGTTGTGTGTCCATGTCACTGTAAAATATTTGATTACTCTCGCGTGAAGAGATCCCTAAGAATTTATGAGGAAAATAAAGCCATATCTTAGTAAGGGCACATTCTTTCACACTTCCCTTTTCCTTATGGCGGTGATCTTATTGTATTAATAATTTTGTTGTTTAATCCTCAATCGGGTTCAATGTGCACAGCTTGAAAGGATAATAGCCTTCCGCCAACTAAGAAATCCTTTCTCACCTTATCTTTGACAGGGAGCCCATACTTATGCCTCAAAGCTGTAATAACTTATCTTTAATGCTGCCTGTTTGCACATTACACCGTATGGGTGTGCTTTAGTGGAGCCATACAAATATGGAAGCTATTGAAATGCAAATCCTTCAGTACTGTATGCCATGTTTGAAACATCTTTTTAAACATTGGTCTTTCTCTTTATACAAATCAAACCTTGCAAAAAAGAAAGAAAACACTAATAACAAAATGACACAAAAATAGACAGTCAGTGTGGTCCATAGTCGTGCGGGAAGTGTGAACCTATTTGGCAGAGGACATAACAGTTCTCTATTAACGTACAGTATATACAATATATGCAGCTGAAACAAAGCACTTCACATATAGCAATGGGACGACCGCAAAGACAGTGAATACAACACATTGAAAAAAATAATATACAGTAGCAGTACAGTAACAGTTGAAAGTGAGTTGAAATCCAACACCCAGCCAAGTGTCTATATGAATATAAACCCAACACTGCGTAATATTATGTTTGTGGAATACCAATTAAACAGCAAAATCCACCCGTTTTTCCAAGAATGATCCTGAAGACTCTAACCAGTTAACTTCAGTCATTATGTAAGGACATGGTTTCAATTTCAAATAGACGCCATTTGGTGTGGAATCCAGGTGAAACCCCATTTTAACAACGTGAAAGTGTCACACAAGCTTTTTTTTAATTACTGAGGGGTGTTGATGCAACTGTTTTAAACACTGTTTGTAAACTCTTAACACTGGCGGATTTGCAGTATAAGCAGTATTACGATGTTAGTTAAAAAGTTGAGGCTGGTCTTATCACCCATGATGAACCTTGAATAATGAATAACCTTATTGTAAGGGGAACCACAATGACACCAGGACAACGCTTGCATTACCAGACAGCTGCTAAATGGCATGCTATAGGTCAGTGAAGGAGGCTATGTAGCAAAAGGTCATGGCTTTGATGCCTCGGATGAAAAAGAAACATTGGATGTGAGTCAACAATCACAATTTAAGATACCCAACAGTAAGTCAGAAGCAAAGTACAAAGTAGCAAGGTTTTGTAGTTAATATAGTATGATGATTTACTATGGGTGCAGATGAGAAAACATTATCTGGTGTGAAAGAACATTCCACTGTGATTATGGTCTTTAGTGGCGGCTACAGCCTTTCTTTCATTTCCCATTACCGAGCAGATTCATTTTAGCTGTGTCTGAAATGTAATCAAGGTGATTTGCATTTAAATGTTTTCTCCTCTGGCGTTCAGCGCAGCCAGCAGGGTTGTCATCAGGTTACAAATACAGTGAAGAAGGAAACTTCAATGTTTAGCAGAAAAACAAATATGTTTTTCCATGGTCAAGCAATTAATGGATTGCCAATAGAACTAGCTGAGCCACAGCTGGCAGGGGTCTTTCAACTCAGTTATTGGTGGCAATAACTTTCATTTCACAACAAGTGGCCTTGCATTGTTTGTCTAGAAACTTATAATCATTTAGTTTATTAACCCACAAACACTTCTGTAAACGACTGAAGATACAGTATGTTGAGACTCTTTCACTTCAAAGCCTGATGAGATTGATACGTAACGACAGGCTTTTTACACGGCTTGGACATGCTGTTGCATAAAGCTGTAAATAGACCCGAGGGGACTGATGGGGGTGAAGATGGTGATGAAGGATGATTTGTTTATTTATTTTTTGCCTGTGTGTATGCTTTACTATGTCTATACTAAGTCACCAGGGTGATGGTGGTTGACAGCTTTCCTTTGAAAGGATAGTAAGCGAAGACATAAATGTCCAAATAGAACAAATGAAATGACTGTGGTGTTCCACAAGTTCAGCAATGTCAATGAACTTTAATAAGTCTCATCTAAAATGCGCAAGTCTGTCAGTGTAAAACGCACACACGCACGCACACACAGGCACACAGCAAGCTTTAAGCGATCACAACGATAGAAATGCATTCAAGTAACATGTAAAACATACGACTTACTGTGCTGAAGGTAAAATGTGATTATGACCTTGAGTTATTGGCGCTTTGAGTCTCAAAGGAGAAGCACAGAAATGAATAAATCATCTATTTTAGCACATCACAATTGTACGAAAATACAGCAAGCCTTTTATTGAACAAGAAGTGACATTTAAGAAGTATTAAAATTTGCAAGCACTCCATAGTAGTCTAGGAGTTATCCTAGCACCAGGCCTGCTATAAAAATAGCTTCCCAATGATGGAACATTGTGATATCCTAAGAATGTTTATTAAGTGATCTTTTCAAAATGTAAACACTTGCAGAGATTTCTAGAAAAAAATCATATTGACATTTGTCTGTTTCCTACACTGTTAAACCATTGTAAGAAAATGTATTTCATTTTATTGGAAGAAATCAACATTTATGATTGATGTGATTTTTACAGTGGTAAGTTCTTCCCTGCTAGCTAGGTGCTTAATATTATACTGCATGTAAGAAAAATAGGTAATTATGCAAATTAATAAAAGTCAATATAACACGTGTGTCATGGGAGTAATGAATCTTGCCCAACCCTTGACAGATTGACAATTCATTCATAATTAGCATCCACGTACACACGCCCACACATTCACATGTGCACAATAATATTGTGACATTATAAATCGAGCTTTATGATCCCAAATAAATGAAATTAATGAACTGAGTGCCAAAATGTTGGAAAGAATCTTTATTTTGTGTTCCAATCCATGGTAGCTTTCCCGGGTTCCTTGAAGGTAGTCCAGGCTGTTGCTATGTGCTAAAAATGGTTCTTTCATGCCTGTCAGCATTCATCCTCGTTGTTGTTCTTTTCACTGGAGCAAGCACTATGATTATATGTCAAATTTATTTTTGCTGATTACACATTTTGTCTGTAATAATTACTGTACAATTCAGTAAGACGAGAGACTGCAAAGGTACTAAATACTGTGAGCAGTGTGATAGCCCCTCTACTGCTGTCACACCTTCAGAAGTCTAAATCTGTTTACTCTCTGTGGATTGGCATATTTTCACCCTCCCTTGGATGTCTTGTTTTGTGGGTGTGTTTTGTTAGCTTTGACCTCCCAGATGAGCAAATCGGTCTCCTCTGTGCTGAAATGGGGCTACTCACACTTTCCGCTAGCTCTAGACTCTCTGGAAGTCAGGTGCGCCCTATTTAAAGGGATGGGAAGAAGCCGCTTGATTGATTGGACACAGTTGGAGTCGGCTGTGTTGACGCCCACATGGCGCAGACAGCCTCTGTCTAGCTGTGCCCAACTGCGTCGGTCTACAAAAACTGCCAAAATGCTGTCTGGCCCCACCACTTCCACATTTGAAAAATGGGAAAATAGGCCCCCAAGTATTAAAAATTGACATTCTTTATCTCCAAATGTGCCACTCCCTGGGCAAGGAACCATATTTATATATAACAAGTAACTTACTTCAGTATACCAGTATTCAGCAAAACCATGTCTTTTCTCTCTGTTAACCAAAGCGGTAAGTGGTGACAATGATTGCTTGACAGTGACATTGACAATGATGATGCAGGGGTGTCAAACTCATTTTTGTCGCAGGCCACATCGTAGTCGTAGTTTCCTTCAGAGTGCCATTATGACTGCAAACCCAAATAAATGTATGAACGTCTCATATTATATACATTATAGGCTACACAACAAACTGATGAATAACTAGTATTGAAATCAGAGACTAGTAAGAACTGTTCAAATTTTTAAAAAGATGACCGGTAATCAAAATTGCTTGAAACATCTCTATTTTTCAAAAAGTGAAGACAATCTGCAATTATAGTATTGACACAAAGTCGATGCACAATTTGCCTTTGTAGGACAAATATAATTACACTGCGGCCCATACTTGGCCCGCCGGCTAGAGTTTGACACCTCGGTTCTTTTGTATTCCAAAAACTAACTTGTGCCTCGTTAGGAATTAATCTGCAGAGTGAATATTTATTCAGCTGAGTATCTTTTTCTTCATTAGACTATAAAAGCCACATCATCTTTGGCTACCAGCCATCACTCACCCTGCGGTAGAGGAGGATGCAGTGCAATCACTCTTCAGTTATGGGAGCAGCTTACTATGCGACAAAACCACATAGCCTGTGCAGTGACGAATTAAACATGACTCAAATGTCTAAGTGAAAGAGAGACTTCATTGACTGAGAGCAGTTAATGTTTCCTTTAGATTGTTCAGAATTTTTATTCTGTGTTGTATATGCCTTGAGATGGGTGGATTCATAAAAAGACTTCGAAATCAGCTCGGAGTGCTGAATTCACACCGGTGTCTAGTTTCCTTCTTAAACAGGATGCAGAAGAAATAATCCTTGGTTTTGAGAGAAAATAAAGCTTTGGGTAAAACCGTTTTAAGATAGAGTTTGGATATAATTTGATAATAATTTCCCACTGCACGTTAGCCAGGAATCAAAGAACTTTACAAGATGAGCTGATGTTAAAGCAAATAGAGAATGACTGTATGTTTGTGTAACCCTCAACTTTGGTTCTTTCTGAACTTGGGTTTTCAGTCATCTCTCTTGGCAAGCTCGTGCTTCTAAGCAAGAATCAGGGGGCTGGAATTATTTACACTTTATTGCAGTTGGCTCATGCATTTGAATGAGGATTAGCTTGGAGGCTCCCGCGTCATATTAAGAAGAAAATCATTCATGGGATTCAACTGTAATGTGTTTATAGGTCAGGGTTTGTGCTATGCTTATGACAGTGGGACAGAATAATGGCAACTTGCACTTGTCAAGCTAGCCTCAAGACAAATCCGCCAAATGGCCAAATGGAACCATTAGCAGACTGGTGCAGCCTGCAGTTGATGCACCCCACTGTTCTTGAACATCCCTCTCGGCCCTGCTGAGGTGCAGTAATTGCTGTGTCAAGGATCATCTGCTAAACGCACATCTTTTGACAAATGCAGCCAGACTCTCTGTCCTCACTGAGGAGCACAGAGCTGCCCAGCCACTCAGGTTAAAATACAGACTGCCCATCCTCCAGGAATACTCTCTCAATCTTTATAAGAAGTGCAAATTAGTGAATTGATCTCAGGTTAATCAATAGCAGAAGGCTATTAATCCCACCCACATTGCACCACTTGTCTAAAGCTGTGCATATAATTAGTTACAAATTTTTTGCCAAATAATTCAATTATTATTATAATATCACAACTTTATTGTTGGAAAGTGTCACATTTTTCTATTTTGATTAACACCATTTTTTCCATTATTATTATTATTATTATTAGTGTTTCAATTCGTAATCTCCAGAGGAAAGAGCTTTGAGATTTTCATCTTCGTGTTAGCAAAATGTTACGTGTTCAAATTTCCCTTCAATTCATGAGAAAATCCAAAGCGATAGTCCTCTAACAATTTGGGGCTGATACTAATTAGGCTGCTGAGGTGGAGGTTTGATATCTAATGCAGCACCCAATTTTTTTTTAATTTTTTTTTATGATGGAGAGGTTTCACCTAAAGCAACAGATCGACAGACCAGCACATAAACAAATATAAACATATTATTACCAATATAATTTACCATTATGCAGAAAGTAGCTGTAATAGTTAGTGTAGCTGTTGGGAGCTCTGCACTCGCTTTAATGAGACAGACCCATCTTGAGTTAATGAGACACAACACCAGAATTGTGTTTGCGGTGGTACTTATGTCAAGACTATACTCCATAATTTATTTTTGTTTGCGATCATTGCAAAAATCAGGTTTCACAAAAATTTGACGATGGAAATTGAACCAAGTATAGTATTCGGTGCTGACTGACAATTTTCATTGCTTCATTTGCAAGCCAGTTACCACATACTTGTCTGTGACCACTACTGTATCCTGTTAGCGTGCTGACTGGTTTGTCATGCATGGAAAGGGACAGGCGTGTGTCGCTGGTTTTGAAAAGAAACCTTCTTTCAAGTGATCAATTAAAAAAATTGTTCAGTCTCTCAGTGGGGCCTGGCAGACAGGCTTTTATATAAAAGAAGACCCTTTTTTTCCATGACCGCAGAGTGACTAAGCAACACTTTGGATCAAGTGCACCACTCAAATCCGTGCAACACTCCAAATGTACTTTGTACATTAACAGCAACAACAACTATTATATTCATCTGCATTCCCGTCGGGGATTCAACCTGCTGTCTGACTGCCTGTTGTCTGTTGCAAGTGCCGGTAAAAAAAAAATTGTACCATACACACTGTACTAAGTGCCGCACATGTCATTCACACTTAGCTTCAACTTTAGTAGAGTAAAATAAATCCTTTCAAAAGTGAGTACATTATTCCACACATGTGCGGAGGTGACTCCAACGCGAATTAATAATTGCCCAAAGGGATACAGGCTCCAGCTCACCCGTGACCCTGAATGGGATAAGCCGAAGAAAACACATGGACTGATCAAATATATGCAAGGAGGGGATTAGTGTTATTATTTGCTTGCTTTTAGGCAAGAAGTGCTCTTGAATAGGTTTATTGCATACATGAACCTCTTTGGTATTTTGCCCAGGGTTTTTGGTAGCCATCGGGAAGGTTGGGAAAACTCTCGTACAGCCGGTCCATTTCATTCCTAGGTGGGCGTACATTGAGCCAAGGGCTGCAGCGAAGAGCGCAAGGTTGTCTAGTGCACCTAACCAGGATAGTAGTGTGTTGCACCACCTAATTATGTATATAGAAGTCCCCATAATCTTAAATGCTAACAAACATCATATGAACTTCACAAGACAGAAAGTAAGCTTGCTCTGAGAAATGTCAGCAACGTTGGCGCATGTCACATTTGAAGACATACTAAATTAGTCTGAGTGGGCTTCTGGCCTCTGAACACAAGCAGGGAGTGGAGCCGTTTCTGGATGCATTTTTGCACAAACTGCTGTCATGGTCTCTCATATCCATGTTTTCCTTGCATTTGTCTTTTTGTCTGCGTGATTTGACATTGAGCATACAGTGTGTAGACATCTCAGCTGTAGCTGACTACAGTATCTGCTGATTTGTGTGTCCCTCTGTTTCGATCTCTTATGTCTTTTTGAGTGTGTGTCTTATTGAACTTAGTGAAAGCAGCAGAGTGCTGCTGTCTAGAATGGCAAAACAGGATGAAGGAGAGGAATGATTCAGAGCTTTAAATAAACATGCTTTCCTCCAGCTGAGTCCACCAGACAGAGATCGTGAATTTAACCTGCCTTAAGCTGAAGGAACCCTGTTGAGTTCTTACAGAGTACATATAGAAATTGAAAATACCCCTGTAAAAATATATATATATACCATATGTAAAAAAATACTGTGACGTGTAACCTGCACAAATAAGAGACAAATTGACTTATGCTTGTAATAGAAGTCACTAATGTGGTTATGGCAATTTTGTAAACATGCAGAGTATTGTTTTCATGTCAAGCACACCTATACTTTTTTACATTCGGGCCAAAGTTCTAGCTTTGGTTTTGTTAAACCAAAATACATGTACACACTGTCGACAACTTGCAAAACATTCCTTTAGTAATAATATGCATAACTTGTTTGTCAAGTAAAGAATAAATCCAGAAAGGTCCGGTAATAATCCAACGGCAAATTTTGGCCATTTTCGTGTTTTTATTTATAGATGCTTGCCAGTCAGCAGTGATTGCTCCGGGCTCGAATACCTTTCTGAAAACATTACTCTCAGCTCCTCTTCTCATACATTTACATGTTATCTGACTTTCCTATTAGCTACGGCTGAATAGCTGATCTTTTGCTGGCAGAAACTGTGTCAGAAAACTCATAGCATGGCGTCGTCCTTCCTTCTTGACTGCAACTCTCCAGCGACATCTTATTATCTGTTAACAGCATTTCCTCTCCAATCCTGGGTAGCGAGGCATGGTAAATTTTCAAGAGCAGTCAGGAAATGTAAACAGGAAATTATCAGCCGTTTGCATGAGCAGAACTCGAATGGAAGAAAATCAGCTGTGGTAAAATATGTCTTGCTGTTGTTGTTGATGCTAAGGCAGTCATACCCCAGGGATTTTGTCTTGTGTTCAAAACTGGTGAGCATTTCATGGGAAGTCAGTATCCCCAGGCTCAAAATGAGCTCCACATATAAACAAACACAATTCTGTGAGAGCAGATATCAGTGATCTAATCTTTGAAATATATTTGTTTGGTAAACGATGCCTCTGGACTAATCTCTTTTTCCTCTCTGTCAGGTGTCTGGCTCAAACCCAGTCGAACGTCAAAGATGCGAGAGAAAAGGGCGGACTTTGTAGCAGGTTGTCTAGGTGGACGGATCATTGCTGCTGGTGGTCTAGGTCAGTACCTTTTGACCCTTGTTCTTATTCACGTGTGGTATTGAGTAGTGTACAGCCATTACAGACTCATATTCCATGATTGGCTTTTCCTTGAAGGACACAAAAAAATTAAGTGACTTCAGAAAGCATTTTAACTGTCATGTCACATTCCATACTGCACACTCCCAGAAAAAAAACTCCATTGTTGTATCTTAAAGCCCCTGTCCGAGTGAGGGGAGAACAATTGTGTGTTTTCGAAGGCAGCAAATGTTGCTCTCTTAGCAGGGTTTGTTAGGGATTGTTTAAGGTTGCAAATATTTGCCAAATGATCAAAGTAAATAATATTAATCACCAGTCAGTAAAATAAAACAGGTAACTAACTGATCCAATCT
Organism: Syngnathus scovelli; assembly: GCF_024217435.2. Taxonomy (NCBI): domain Eukaryota; kingdom Metazoa; phylum Chordata; class Actinopteri; order Syngnathiformes; family Syngnathidae; genus Syngnathus; species Syngnathus scovelli. The sequence continues at coordinate 19,006,744 of NC_090848.1, forward strand.
ATGAAATCTTTTTAAACAACTTGTTCATTTAGTGTATAGTTGAGTCCCACTATTTGCAAGGGATTAAACCACAAATAGCCAAAATTCACATATAATTGACACCCATTGGTTTGATTTGATATGTCTTTATTTCGAACATATTTAAAACAAAACAGGAGGAAAAAGTAAATAAACAAATATAACACAATAAATAACACTTTAAAGTGATATATTTAAGTCACAAAAAAAAAAGAAACCATTGAAATATGTTGGGGGAAAAATTAAAAATTAAAGTCTAAAACCTCTCCCCAAATCACTGATAAATATTTAATACACAGAAAGCGTGATGTGTGTGGGAATGACCTGGCACATGCACACAAATATTTAAAAATATTGGAATATTAAATAAATATGAATTTATGTAAAACACGACTGCACATTTTGAGAAATCTTGGATTAATTATGGCACCAAAGAACATTCTTGCAATGAACAAAATTGGGTTCGCTGTAATGTCTGATTTTGTGGCTCTGATCAATGGCATCATTGACAGATCTGCAACGGATGACCGCGTTTTCCTGAAGTGCAAAATATCTGCCGATGCAATCCAGCAGACCACATCTGTGTCAAGTCCCATTACTGTGGTGTCTTGAGGCAAAAAAAAGTCTTCACAACACACATAACCAGGAGAATTACAAGACATCAATATCATAGCTTGGACTTGATAAATTGAGTGGTCCATACAGTAAAGCTATTATGTGCTATTTATAATGACAAGTGGCATTACCTGAATGAGGCAAAAATGCCCCCAAAAATGTTGTAATTTCATTTGGTCTATCTCTGATTATGCATGTTGCAAAGAATTGTTGCGGACGTTATATTACCACAAAATCGTACATTAGACAGTCAATGATATTTTACTATGATGATAATAATGAACCATGTGACAATACCTTCCCTCAGGCAGTATCTTCCTCGCTGTACACTTCATGACAGATACACAGGAAATATTTTATGAAATTTACACTCTCATTTCTCGACTTCCCCCGCCGACCCATTCTAAATTGACATGTATTTTCCATCAATTTTCATTTTCTCCTTGACCGACCAAAATTTGTTCAAGTAAATACAGCGTGAGCAATCGTTCAATTAATCAGGGGCGAGCTTTTTTCCTCTCAATGACATGCTTATTAAGCAGACATTGACGTGTTGTTGTGCAGCCCAAAGTAACATTACTCATGTGAACTGTTACTAGATTGAATTGAAATGCCATTTTCTCTTTGTAGCGCAAATACACATAAACACACACCTCGCATTTCTCTTTTCAAGATGATGTGATCGTTTGCTTAGAAATTATTAATAATTTGAAATACAAGTGCCCCTAAATCAGGACTCTAGACTAACATTTTTTTTTTTTACTAGAAGCACAGTAGCCCCTAACTTAAATAAATAAGAAGACGGAAAAAAAAGTAGGGTCTTGAAAATTAAATATTTACATTTGGCTCCATTTTCTTTGTATTACTGATAAATACTTTCAATTTACATTTTACTGTGCAAATTTCGACAACCTAAACCCTAAGAATATCTCATACGCCTCAGATAGTTAAAAGTAAAGTTAACATTTAAACGAGCAGAGCAAGTATTATCTGCAAATTCTGCACACAGCGCATGTTTGTGCCAACAGAATTTGGCGTTAAACTGAATTTGTTCGCCTGACCAAGATGCAGGCAGCGTCTGCTCAGTTCCTACTCAGTGTCAACTCAAAGTCAACGATTGTCTGTCCACATATGTGCTCTACAACTTTACTGGAAACCAGTCTGGCATTTGTCTCCTTTGACACGCGAGATTAATTGCAGAAAAAGTAGGCACCAATTATCCTCTTGACTGTTGTTCCTCGTCGCAGTTATGCAGGGTCCGACATTTAAGCCTTTTTGTGTGATAGTCATGATAAATTACTTTTGACATTTTAGTGGTTATTTCATAGTATCGTGATTGTGTACAACTGGCATTTATGGCAATGACTGTACGAATCTCACTGAAATCAAGGCATTGCATTTGCAAGCATTAATATTAATGATTCGAAAAAACCAAGTCAGTTACAGACGTAATAAAAATTTTATAAAAAAACTAACATTTCCAGCATGCAGAGTTTCCAACGATCACTTGCAATTTCTTCTCTGTAGCGGACCAAGTCCTTAAAGAACAAGATACCAAAATACTCCAGGTCCAGTCCGGAGCTTTAGATGTGTGCTTCAGATAAAAAATCTGACTAGAGTAATAGATAATAAAAGAACATGATTTGAGACAAGAGACCTTGGAGAGGAAAGAACCAAAATGTGAGTAGGGGCTGACGCAGATCAGAGGAGAGTCAGATGAAATTGTGTGGTTAAAAAAAAAACTGATAAAAAGGTCTGAGAAGAAAAGAATAAGATGAAAAAAATCAAAAAGATTTAAAAATGAACTTGAGAAATAACAACAAAGGAAGAGCCATATGAGGGATGGCATTAATGGAAGAAAAAAAGGAGCAGCTGGAGAATCGACATGACATCTGTGGGCCAAAAAATCAAAGCAATGACGGGAAGCCTTTGAGCAACAGGAACAGCAAGTGTCGTGTGTGTGTGTGTTTTCAAGAAGAGAATGGGGGAAAAAAATAGTCCAAGCTCAAGCCTTCCCATCACAGCAAACCTCACCCTGTGATGCGGGTCTCCATGGAAACGGAAACGACATGATTCCACGTGATGTATAATGACAAGTCTACACCTGAGCTTGGAGGGGAGCAAGAAAGGAAGAAAGCAAGAAGTGATTGGAAAAAGCCGAAAATGTCAGCAGACTTTGAAAATGTGGTCATGCGTCATCTTTACATGTTTTTGTGCTTTAATTGAAGTGAGTACATCATGGATTAGGCTTGCAAATGGGCCATCAAGTAATGAACATTTAATAACTATTGTTCCACATTACATTTGCAATTAAATTTGTTCCGCTGTTAAAAAGGTGAGTCTGGTGTAATGGAGTGTAACCACATATTCCCCGTTGTACTATTGCCCAATGTTTTTACACTAAATTGCATCTGTGTCTTCTTTTCTTATTGTTTTGATATTAAATTAGTCGAGACCTTTGGGGCTGCATCGTTATCACTTTTATTTGGTTTTATATTATCTATGTACATATGCATATTGTTGACTAGTGTCTTCTCATTGCTTTGTCTTAATTGTGGCGTATGTCTTTGCAGGCAACGAGCCAACACCGTTGGGCTCAGTCGAGAGCTACAATCCGATCAAGCGACGCTGGGAGTACGTGGCGCCCATGCCCACTGCACGTTGCTCGTCTGCTCTCCTGCAGACCGCTGGCATGCTCTTTGTGATTGGTGGGGTGGCGCAGGGACCGAGCAATGCCGTGGAAGCCCTCTGCTTGCAGGAAACCGTGTGACTCGTGCGCCGAGGGCACAACGCTCACAACGGAGCAGGTCCACAATGGCATTGATATATTCTCAAATCTTGCGTGGAAAAGGCCTAAACGCATGGCTTGGTTATGGAAGCTATCATGCTCACATACTTTTCAACCTTCAATATGCAACTGATGGATTCCTCTTGATGCTGCACATATTCAGCAAGCATTTTGAAAAGAAAAAAAATCATCCGGGGACATTTGCTGACAGAGCTGGACGAATAAATACAAGGACAGCTTAGATTGTTGTGACTGATAAGGAGAGCGAACTGACGGCTTGTGTTCCTTGTAGATGTCAGGAAAAGATGGAAGAAAAAGAGCAAAAAATAGACACACACACATACGACAGTATCCGAAGACTTCACATGCCTTTGAACTATTGAACATTTTTTGAGAATAAAAGCAGGGTACTTTTCTGGATATTAAAGGAACATAGGGCCATATCTGTGTTGCGCTCCCCTGCTTGCTGATGAGCAAGCTGACATTTTTCTATGATTCTTTTTTTTCTTTCTTCTAGTCCTAATATGCTTATGGGACACTTTGTTTTTGTCCTTGAGTGTTGTTACAGCGTTAAGAGTTGCTGTTGCTGGTGACTTCCACTATCTCATCAAGATGAGTGAGTGACTCCTTGTAGGCAGTGACAGTGGTGTTGTGTTGATTACCATTGAGCAAGGCAGGTAATTGTGACTCCTATAGTATTTGGACTGATGCTTTATTCACTGGGTAACTGAGTTTAAATGGACACCACATGGCTCACTAATAAAAAAAAAAAAATCATATGTCATTATTATACATAATTTAATAACTGTCCTCTAATACACAACTCGGGTTAAGGTAAACCCCCCTCACTCACCTTTTGTTGGATTTGAAATAAACCAATACTTGACTTAACGCTCAATAACAATGGTAAATGGTGTGTATTTTTTAAATAATTGAGGATAATGACTTGTATGACGCATATACTTTCTCTTTTCGCAGGCATACATTGATAATTGATAGGCACTAGATTAATGTTCGCCATCGTTAATTTTGCCAAGGCACCTAATTTACATTTTGGTACACCATTAAATACCCCCCCCCCAAATAAAAATTAATACTGAAATAATGCTGATCTCATCTCAATTTACTCACAAAAGGATTTACTCTATGGGAATTTTGAGGCTGTTTAATTAAACACTAAGCTTGTACGAAGAAGCCATAAGGAATTCTGTTGTATGAAAGGCAACAGGTGGACTCACAGGTTCATTGTACCTTTAGCCATCTAACGGAAGAAGAGCATTGTTTTCTTCTGCCTGTCTATGTCGCTAACATAGAAAGTTGAACAACAATATCCTTTTAAGTGATAAATAATAATTTTCAGCCAAATTAGGTCAAATTGCGCAATTTTCTCCTGGCACACAGCATCCTGGTTAGGAATCACCACACTACATGTCTATCCGTAATGGCTGAAAATTCAGTGCCATTGACCAACAATGTAAAAGATACACGACTAAAATTACTGAACATGTTTTAATCCAAGTCCTGGAATAATTCTTCGTGCGTTGGACTTGAAAATGCAAAGAAAGTTAACATTTCTGTTGACTAGTTGTGAGTTATTTATGTAGTAGTATTTCTCTTTCAAATTTAAATGTAATTTAAATGTATTTGATTATTGATTATTGGTTGGGTTGAAAGTGTATGTGCTTGGCGTAAAGAGTATACTATTTAAAGTACTTCAAATTTGAAATAATTACAAAAATTAATGTATTTTAAAATACTGAAAATACGCTTCTGTCTGGCATACAAAAAAATACATTTCTGAGCAAAATCTGAGATTTCCTGCTGCCAGACATGACTGCATTAAACCATGTCAAAGATCCATCCACATCCACTGCTACATCATCTGTTGTTGACCACAGTCACTGTGCTTCTTTAATCTCCAGCCATGAGCAGCAAAGTGATTTATCAACACTGACGTTATCCGTCGCACTGTAGTAGGCTTTGTTGTTGGGTTGTTGTTTATACACACTCAATCATAGCTACTGCATCCAATCCACTCCTCAGCCGGCATTACCGACGTTTGTTGCATTTCCCCCACCCGCGGTCTCAGTTTAATGAATGACAGCAACACAGTGTATTTATTACCTCAGCTTGATATCAAGCACATTTCAGATTCAACAGATAAATCATCTCAAGGTAATGTGAGCCGGACGGCTTTTGGAAGCATTAAATTGATTTGAAAGCACCGAGCAAAACACTTGTTGCCATATCATTGTTTGTTGGGTGGACTATAGGCTGGTCCTCTCATCTTGGCTTGTTCCCAATAACACCAGCCCAGATTTGTTTTGTCCATTTTCTTGGTATACAAAATTGTTCCTTTCGCCCATTCGTAATATTTGAGTGAAGCTAAGCAATTCTGTTTGCTCCAATGAGTTGAATTTTAAACGCCATTGACAACTTGAAGTCTTGGCACAATTGGTTGATGCACAGCGGCCCACTCTTCTGGGCAAACAGCCTCCTGTGCCTGTAAATTCTTGAACTGTCCTGCATGAAGAGCACTTTTGCGGTTTCTCCAAAATGACATTTAGATTTAAGGAACCTGAGACAGCTCCAGGATAGATTCAGAGCCAATGAATTGTCAACTTGGTCTTGCGTTTTGGCTCGGTATCTTGCTGAAGGCCTAAACTACAGCTTTTGGCTAATGAATACAGACTAATCTCATTATGTATTTTCTTATGTATCTTATGAGTGCAAATTGACAGCTCGTATTTTCTGACTGGCTTCCATCTTGCCATTACTATGGACCCTGTATGTTTGTAACTCAAACATCCTCAAAACCAAGTGCTCCACAGCAGTGTTTCACAGTTGGAATGTGTGTACTTAAGCCATGCTGGCGCCTCTCCAAATGTACAGTTTATGGTTGTGGACTTAAAGCTCCATTTTGATGTAACAACTTCAGATGTTTTATTTTGGTGCTGTTCTGTCTGCAGGCTTTCTTGTGGCATTGTTGTAATAATTGCTTTTGTCTGGTGACCCGACCATGTAGCCTATTTTTCTTCAACGACCTCCTTATTGTTCACCTTGAGACAGAAAGTCCTGCATCTCACAAGTCATCTGTGGCATTTCTTTGTGCCCTGAAAGATTTTTGTAAAGTTTTGACTGTGGCTTATTTCCACGTGAAGTTCTTTTTATATAAAGTAGAACGTTTTCATGTTTTATAAAGTTCAACAACCTCCTGCAGATGCTTTGATTATTGCTTCCCCCATGGCTACAAACACAGAAGTGGACGAAAAATGGAAAGTTCTTTTAAAAACCCACAAAGTCACACACACACATTTTTCTGACATCATGATGTTTACCCTTCACCCTTTACTCCTTTAGTAGATGTGTTATTAAACTCACCTTTTGATATTTACACACATGAAAAAATACTCTGACATAAAAGCAAAAATGCTTACGTGCAAATGGACAAAATTGGCTACTTGTAGCTGTGTCAGGAGAAAAGCAAAAACGAACTTTCAGTATCATTTTCACTGAAGAACCACCAACACCTAATGCAAATGAAAAAAAAAAAACATCACAGAATGTCAATGAATTAAACTTAAGGTCAATAAATCTAGAATAAAATCAGACTGGTTGTGAACCACCAACACCTCATGCAAATGAAAAAAAATATCACAGAATGTCAATGAATTAAACTTAACAAGGTCAATAAATCTAGAATAAAATCAGACTGGGTGTTCAGATGACAAGAATATACATCAGATGTTTGGACCAGCTGACCACTCAATGACAGATCTGATGCATCATTTTTACTTATTATTCCTTTGATGCATCAAAGTGACTCATGTAATTCAAACTAGAGAAGTCTCTCTGATCATAGGATAGTAAATTCAAACATAGTCAGTCATGAATACGCAGGAGAGGGAAAGAAACATGCTTCAGATGAGTGAGAGATAGGCACAGGACCAGAAACACACGCGCTCGCACACACACATGCTTTTCCTAGCTGTTGCAGTTTAAATTGCTGGTCTGCATCCAAACGGCTCTTATCTTTTTTGAGGAAGCACATGAGGTTGGTGCCAGTAGACAGTCAGTTATTTTTGGTGTTCACCATTTGATTATGTTGGGTGCAGGTCATACAGCACAGCGAGAGCACACGCTCGCATGCACGCACGCACGCACGCACGCACACATGCACTCACACTAGATGCTCATGACGGAGCAAATCCATTTTCCGCTCAGTTATGATAGCACAGTTCTATCTAGGAACAACTCGAGGGGGAAAAAACGCTTGTAAGCCATGAAGTAAAGCAATTTGGTTGTGTTTTTTACCCAAGTCTGATATTGCGGCGGTCTGTTGTGTCATTCTGGCAAAGTAAAACTGGAAACTATTGCAGATTTAATACTTTTTCTATATAGGTCTATGGTCGGATTTACAATGGTGAAACTGACGTGGGTGGTTGTGAAACGGATCCAATGTGCAAGCAAATTGGTGTCTGCACATTTATGGCACAGTTCTGTAAGACATCCATTTGTTAGGTGAGCCATCTGGAGCGGTACAATGATATCGTCTAAATGCGTCTTGTGTTTTTCTCTGCTGTAAAAAAAAAAAAAACCTTGAAATAAATCAAAGGCTTTACTCGGTTTCCCACCCCCAATTGCCATCCCCCCTTTTTATAACATCATCTCTGTCACTCCCTCATTGATCCATAGTTGCCCATGGATATGATTTTTGCTGTAGTTGCAGGTTAGTTTTTAATTGTATTAGAATTGTACTTGTACCACCTCTCACAGGCTGTTGGGGAATAAGAGCAGGATGAATCAGAGCAGGTAGAAGCCAATTACATGCTGTATCGTTTAAAACAGGCCATGAGCTAATGATGCACAAGCCTCCTGCTTGAACGTGGATGTAAATGCATTCTTGTTGAAAGCAAAAATATATTACCAATCTAATTCCCATGGCAGCAGGTGTTCAGGATTTGGTTTGAGCCCATTTATTTAACCAATTTTCCAACTTTGTGTGTTTCTTAAGACTTTTCCAAAGAGGGTTAGAGTTAGTTAGTTAGTTAGTTAGTTAGTTAGTTAGTTAGTTAGTTAGTTAGTTAGGTAGGTAGGTAGGTAGGTAGGTAGGTAGGTAGGTAGGTAGGTAGGTAGGTAGGTAGGTAGGTAGGTAGGTAGGTAGGTAGGTAGGTAGGTAGGTAGGTAGGTAGGTAGGTAGAAAGCATTTATTATGTTTGTACAGATGTGTCATATTTCTCACTATGGGGACTCGTATTAAATTTTGCTGATCCAACATCAACTTAATAAACAAAACATGACTATTAACAAGTTCTCAAATCATCCACGGTCATTACGACCTGAAGGACCGAAGTGGGATCTTATTTATTTATTGATTTATTTATTTGTAACACACATTTGCCATAGGTCAGCTGTCTTTTGTTACATGTCTTTAGCATTTGTAACTTTACTGCCACTTATAGGACAGTCATTTATAATTAGAATACTCGAATTTAAAAAAAAAGCCTTCCAAATTTGCCATTCCATGGTGTTGTTGACGATCCTTACACATATGTAGATAAAAAGAGGCTTCAAAATTATGAAAATTCAACCTTTCTATCTACTCTCAAAGGCTGTGCACCTGTCTGCTGAATGTGCTAAAACACCAAAACTCTGCTCATCTGTCAAATGTTAAACCTATAGTGGATAGGAGTGCATAGGCTACATGCACCTTGAAAATGATGGTAGCACAATGTAAAATCACATTGGAAGCATCACCTTCAAAGCTGAATAGATACTGTGTACTATAGCCTAATCATGAAATAAGCACACAAACCAACCTACACTTGTTAGTGGGAACATCGAGTGACTTCTGACGAGTTGTCCAATTCTGTCACTGCGCAGTTCAAGTTCTGACATAGGTGGGTAGGAGCAACTCATGCCAGATGCCCAAGTGTGTCACCGGGTGGTGAAAAACAGGAACAAAGAAATGCTGAAATATAGTTTAGCACTTTGGGCTCTATTTTTTGGTATAAACCCTGCGCAACGTTTGTTATAACTGCACAGAGACAGGTTAGAGATGAACAAGGGTGGGTTGCGCCGCCGTGGGAGTAATAATGAATTCCTTTGAATGCGCCTACGAGAGTCACATCACAGAAGCACATGTGTTGAGAATGTTGGAAGAAGTAGAGTACCTGAAGAAAACCCATCCAAGCACGAGGAGAACACAAACGCCACACAAGATAGTCGGAGACATGATTTCTGCCCCTAAACTGGGAGCTCGTTTTGGTGTGCCGTGGATGTCCAAAATAGAACTCAGGCACTCAGGACTAAACAATGTGGGGTGACAAATGTGAATGGAAGATGCTGATGCAGATATGCTATATCCATACAAGCTGTCGTGAGTAATTTATCAAATGCAAATGCTTTTTTTTTTTTTTTTTAATAATCTCACAATGATATCATGCTCTAATTGAGCTGTTGTTTAGGGAAACTTTAAGACAAAAATGAGTGACAATAGCGTCCCTTCACGCAGATGCCAATGGGTGTCTTGTTTCCTCTTTGAAAAATGTCCCGTCAAAATAATTAATAATAATAATAATGATAATTCAATGTGTTTGTGGTTTTAGTATGGGAGTTATTGGAGATTGTTTGTAATGTTTTTATATACAATATATGTAAATTATGGATACTTTGTGTTGTGCATTGAGATTTTTAGATGACACCCATGCCTTGGTGTTGTTTTGTTCTGAGTTCCTGCTTTCACAAGGGTTTCTCACCAGGAGCTCCAGTTGATTTTCAGTGTGGATGATATCAAACAGAAGTGAGCAAGCTGTGGCCTGCAGGCCACTCTGCCCTAAGCATTTAAATTTTCAAGGGTCCTGATATATTGCTTCAATTTTAATTTTATTTCCACAATCTATTTATTTTTTTATCAAATTATCAGATGATTTGTTTAATTTACTTATGTAAATAATAAAGTATGACATAAATTTACCAATTTGTTAATCATTTTATTTCTCGTTTACATACATTTTACATATACTACTATATACATGTTTATAAAACACGTACAAATCGCTTGATATCTATCAAATTTAAAAGAAATATGACCCTTGAACACAAAGCTTTGGTCACCCCTGAAATCAATGGTGATCATGTGAGTGTTGCATTAAAAACTGTCGATGCTATGAGCCTTAATGAACACTGTTCACTTTGACTCAGCATTTGATGTAACCACGGATGATTTGATGATTAAAGTGAAGCTAGTGTGGACACATTTTGGAAAGCAAGAGAGGAATTCGCTCTTTTTGTGATCTCTCTTGCTGTGCTATGCCGTTTCCCTGTACAGTGATCAACATGATAGAATCCAGGGGGAAAATGCTTTGTGCTCAGTGAGTGATCTATGTCTGTAAAAGTGATTACTGCACTGGATGAAATGTTCAGAAAATTATATATGGCAAGCTGGGAGGTGAGATCAAACCATTATCATATTGATGATTATGTATGTCATAATGCTTTATTTCCCGCGTACGTTGTCATCGCTATGACTATACGCTGAATATCTTATTTCATAAGGATGCAATCATAATTGCAGTCAGCAAAAACTTCCCTCGCACTGATCCCTACATATCCTGTTCTAATGAGAATTTAACTGAAAACTCTTCAAAGAGTAAGATTCCTTGCTGTTCATTTCTAACCTTTTATCACCCTGAGAACTGACAAGTTGTCAGTTTGCTAAAACTTCCACTGATCACCAACAGAACAGCAGTCAGGCAAATGTAATATTCTAAGCCTGAATTTGAATACAGTTTGAAGAGACTTCAGCTTCTCTGATATTTGCATTGATTAAGTAACTAAAAGGAATGGCATTTATGTACATAGCTCTGCTAATCTCTCTGCAAGTCACGCTGAGATGGAAGGTAGATTTTACTCGCAGAGGTGAATCACTCGAAAGAGCGGTTGAGAATTTGCCAGACAGGCAAACTGCAATCACATTGGCGAGAGGCGCAACGCGTAATCTCTGCTAATAGTTGAAAACAGCTGAGACCACTAAATACCCCATTGTGTGTCATTTAGGGTAATTGTACATCTGTGCCATAGATGTACCAAAAATAATTACCACTACTTGATCCCTCTATGAACAAGATACCAGGTGTGCTTTGTCCCAACCATGCTGTATGTCAAGAGAAGCAACAAGATGTGATATTATTGTATTTCATTGAAATAATGGTAACCATATTATTTGTTGGTGTTGTGCTTGTCATAGCAGATGAATGTGAGACTTTATTGTGTTCAAGGTGTAACAGTTGAATTAATGTGTATGTATTTCAGAGAGCAGTCGTGTATTCATCTGCTTGATAGATGAGGCTGTCATGGAGAAATAGAAAGCCTCCCCGCAAACTTGACACACACCATTAATGTGACTTCAGAATAGGTTTTTGATCCATGGAGTTCAAGATTCAGCCATACCAATGAACCACACCATAAACTACATGACATCAATTCTTTTTTACCTACCGTTAATGCAACTCACCAACTGCTCTAATGTTTAGATTGTATTTCTGTTTGTCACTCAGGTTGATTAAATGAGGATGATGTGTCTGGCAGGTGATGGTTGCCACAGCAGGGCAGTAGTACAGTGCCTATAATAAATGTGAGGTAGTGCCTCAAATATGAATACTGTTCTATAATAAACTATTTTGACTTGCTGTCTAAATCTCTTCTGTTCAACTATTTGTTTTTGCCATTTTCTTTGTTTCCTTTCCGTGCTGCCTTAGCAGACAAAAATGAGATGAAGTGAAATGTATTGGCAAAAATACACGGTGAGACCATTCAGTACATACATAGTATAAGCTTGAATTTGATTATTAATTATCTACTGCAATTTCACATTAGACACTACAATAGGTAGACTACACGAGGTAAAAAAAAAAAAGAAGAAGAAATAAATAAAAAAAGCGTAGCGAACGATTCTTTTGAACAAATATTTTGAGTGAACCGTTTCTAAAAATTCACTTAACTGGAATGCACATCACCAGTATAAAGCGTTGTAGACGAGAATGTGCTGACAGGTCGAAATAACCGACTGGTTAATGACACGGGCTCTTGCTCGGTGCAAACTTGGTTCGATCCCAGGTGTGAAAACTCATCTAAATATGCTTTTATTTTGTAATTAACCCTATATTTATTTATTCTTTTTTTTTTAACCTCGTGAAGTGTACCTATTGAAGTGTCCATGAGGTGTACCTACGCATGTTGTCATATAAAGCAGTTAACCAAATATCTGATTTTTATGTTTTAATTGGCGAATATAAAAACAAGGAATAAAACACCAGACAAGTTTGAACATAAATCCATCCATCCATTTTCTGAACCGCTTAGTCCCCAACTGGGTCGCGGGCGTGCTGGAGCCTATCCCAGCCGTCATCGGGCAGTAGGCGGGGGACACCCTGAACTGGTTGCCAGCCAATCGCAGGGCACACAGAGACAGACAACCAATCGCACTCACACTCACACCTAGGGACAATTTGGAGTCTTCAATCGGCCTACCAAGCATGTTTTTGGAATGTGGGAGGAAACCGGAGTGCCCGGAGAAAACCCACGCGGGCCCGGGGAGAACATGCAAACTCCACACAGGGAGGGCCGGAGGTGGAATCGAACCCGCACCCTCCTAACTGTGAGGCGGACGTGCTACCCAGTGCGCCACCGAGCCGCCCTTTGAACATAAATGTTTATTAAAAATAATAATAATATTAAAAGTAAATTTCAAACCAGCAATCCATTGTGAAATTGCAGTAGATATATTGGATAACATTATTTAGGCGTATATATGCATACACGTTATTTAAAAACTACTATAAGTGTTATAAAATCAAGATTACCCAAAGAGAAGCATAACCTCCCCTTTGTTGCATAACGGCGCATCCCTTCATGCAATAAAGTTAGCCGTTAGCTTGAAGAAAAAAAGTGGTGTTTCAGTGAGTGGTTCTTTCTTTCCTTGGCAAATCATAAATCGACATTCTGGCTTACATAGTTCACGCCAGGAGGGAGACGCAACACGTTCACTGACTGATCCATTGATGCACGGGAAGGAAGGCAGTTGACCCATTGACTCGTTCGCGAACGGGAAAGTCCGGATTCGTTCCCTCACTGATCCGTTCTCGCGATGAACTGGAAATGCAAATCACTCACTGACTGACTCGTTCACTCACAGATCTGTTCCGTTGGTGAACGGGAAATGCAATTCACTACTCGTTCATGAACGGGTAGTTACGTCATTTTCTTCTTCGTTTTGTTTTACGGTGAGGTGGCACCAGCTTCAATGCGCATTACTGACACTTACTGGTTAAAGTAATATGAACTGAAAAAAGAATTCGTTCACTCGTTCACTGACAAGATTTGGTCTTTTAAACCAATCGTTCACTCACGAGCCAACAGTATCACACAGCACAGACAAACCAGGCGATAAAATGTGCAGTGGGACACCATGGAAAAATAATGAGCAGATATTATTTTGAGTGAATCTTCTGAGTGAACTGATTCTAAAGATTCAGTTCACTTAAAAGAACTGGAATGCACATCACTCGCCTCCCCAGTCATGAACCTCACAGTACGTCACTGGGTCCTATTGACCCCAAGCTCCAGCGCGCGACCATCGTGAGGATAAGCGGTGTGGGAGGTGAATGAATGAATGAATGACATACACTATTATCAAATGTCAAGTTACCCCCTCCCCACCAAAAAAAACCCCACTCTTTTTGATGCCAGAACTATTGATCGTATAATTAGCCACAACAAATAATCAATGTTCATCATCAAGACAGTGAGACTTCTGTAGTACAATTTCCCTTTCTTTTTCTGCCATCTAGTGGGGAAAAACGCGAAACTACAATTGAAATGAGGTAGTACATAATTTTTTTTTAACTTATTACAACTCCCGTGCTAATGTTGTTTCTAGCCAAATATTCTATCTGCCAAATATTCTATCTCTTTTTATACATTTACAGAACATCCCAGGTGCTTATTTAACTATATCAGGGATGATATAACAGAAATAATTAATCAATATATATATATATGTATGTGCACGGAGAATTGCATCATTCATCAAATTACATTTTTACAAATTCCACATAAACAACACATTTTAAAGTATTACTTTAATGCTGAATGGTGAATTTCATAAAACATTTTCAAGGGATATTTTCAAAGTGAAGGCTACAAATGAGTCACAGAGCAAGTTTTTCAATTACCTAGAATTAAAACGTCTGTCAGTCAGTTAAAACTAATTTATCCATTTGCACATACATAAGTTTTAAAGTCATACAAAATAATAATTCAGAAAAAAAATCAAGTAGCTACCATCGAGCTTTTAAAATGTAGATGCTCTTTATTGGGGGGTGGGGTTTAAAGCTATAGAATGAAGATTAGCATCTGGCAGTGATTTTCTATGACACAATACACAGAAGACCACGTGAAGGGAAATAGTTGATGTTTAAGGCAACTATCATTGACTGTGCAAGGCTCTTGGGAAGATGCGAGGTCATTGCTGAGAAGCGTGCCTGTGCCCTTGGTGGCCTCCAGTCATGTACGGGTATTGATTTCAGCCTCAAATCAAACGTTTTCTTCATCCCTACGCTATATCACTGCTCTTTACAGTTGCCAAACATTTGTGGATCAACTACTTTTGAGATTGATAATACTGGTGGACCAGCCAGGACATCTCACAATGAGCATCACTTCTAATGTCACTGTGTGTTTAAAAAAACGATTCATTTAAATAATTGTGTACTTTGACTGCTGTCTGATTGTCTTTAGCACTGCAGTTTTAAAGTATTTACACATGTGCCCATTTTTAAGCATTCGGGATGATTTCAGAATTCAGATGCACATCCACTTTTGTTGTTCGGAGGAAAAACACACTTACGCCTAAAAATTAATTAGGTGTTGATTTGATCGAAGAGTTTGTCCTTAATGACTTGAGACTCATGATTTAATTATATTGAAAAACCTTTTGGGTCAGTTTAAACTCATTCAACGCTCAAGCAACAAAGGAAGGCTACTTCCCTTGGCATTTATATTTATTTATTTATTTATTTATTTATTTATTTATTTATTTGTGAATAATTGGAAAGGTAATGTAAGCTTTAAATAATTAACTAGTGTCATTTAGAAAGGAAAATTACTGGAACATTTACTTTTCATATACATTGTCGCAACAAAAACCTCCACATAATTTACATCACAAATTTATTTCAATAATTATAAGAAAGACTTTTTTTCCTTATGTCCTATTGACAATTTAGTTTTCAATTAATTTAAATTGCTCGTTTTTGGAATGTAGTAGAAAGTTGGTGTACCTGGAGAAACCCTACTTCCAAACACGTGCTTTGTTATATTTATAATATTTCTGTCAGAAAGTGCCACAAAGTGCAGCCCTTCTAATACATAGAGTACCGTTAGGCTTCTTATGTATGTGTTGGCAAGTGGTAGAGAAATATTTTGCAACCCGCAAGAGAAACTGATCTTGGTTTCCAGTCCTTTAAAAATGCCACTCTGGTATTTCTATTGCTTTCCCTCGTAGTTTAGTTTGGCATCACCCTTTCAAACAAATGTCATGGTGAAGTGAGAATAAATAACACTCTCAATGGGACTGTAATTATTCACACTTAGTTTGCCAAACAGTACATAGCAGCAGGGCTCTTGATGGTGTTGTCAGTCATAAACAACTTGATGAAAATGAAGCGCAAGCATGTCACTTGTGAGGATTACTATTACAAACTTGGCCAGTGTGAGAGATCTACACAAATAGTGGCTAACATGGTGTGAAACTGCAGTTATACAAAAACTAAAGAAATATTGCTCTACTATGTTATTACTAAAAATCATGTTTTCCTTTTATCATTCTTGTGTAAAGTAGAGAACCTAAGTGTAACAATCACAATGAAGCATGTCAAGAGCAGTAATTCCCAAACAGAAGCCAAGGGAGTTCATCGGCTTTTAAAATTCAATATCATAACAAAAATCGGTTTGGTACTACTATTTTAGTCTGTTAGTATTACCAGGCATTAAATCATAGCCAACCAATGAAAAGTGATCCAAAATCCAAGTTTTTGGAAACAATGCCCACTTAATGGCCACTACTTAGGCACAATGTACATTTTATAGAAACTTGAATGTTCGTAAAATTGCAAATCTGTCACATCAGAATCAGGGCCATCATAGCAAGTGTTTTATGCGCTACCTTAATGATTCTAAAATGTTGATGTTCAGAAAGTCTAATAATAATAATACAAAGCACATTAAAACTAGGGTCAGGGTTTCAAACTAGGGTTAGGGTTTCAAACTAGGGTTTCAAATAGGGTTAGGGTTTCAAACAACATAGAGTTAGGGTTTCAAACTAGGGTTTAAAACTAGGGTTAGGGCTTCAAACTAGGCTTTCAAACTAGGGTTAGGGTTTTAAGCACAAAAGACTCAACAGTGTCGTAGAAGACCTAGCAGATGCACAAGATATGACAGAGTCACAGCATGCCTTGCATGCTTTATCAAGAGGTAACCAAAGGACCGTGTTATCACAGATGCAGCCATACACCCAAAGGGACTCATTTGTGAGCCGCAGTCCTTGACAGCTGTGTAAACATTATATGTTGCCTGATGTTTAGCTGATTGATCACAATGTAGGATTGAATCTGCTTTGCATCTGAAGCTAAAAAAGACTACCAAAGTGAGAAGAAAGTGAACAAGAATTTGTAAAAGCTGCAATTAGTTGAACCCATAAATTGACATAGATACAGGCAGTAGGTTTGCAGTCACGAGGAATTATACATACAGTAATCCACCACAATTCGTGGGGCCTAGGGACTAAGCCCTGCTGTGCCTGTGAATGATGCCACACCCAAAATGGAACAAATAGTATGAACTGTAATAAATAAATAATAGCAATCATTCAAACTCTATTTCAGGTAGTTTTACATGGTGCCCTGTTCTATCATTCTTGTTACTTCATATTGACTTCCAGGCCAACCAGGGGTGTTTCCATCAATGGGTCGTACTCGACTGTACTTGCCTCAGTAATGCTTCAAGGCTATAGACATGAGAAAGGTCCCAGTTGTGGAGATTTTCCATAACAGACAGCATGGCAACAGCTGCTTTATTAATAGTTCTCCCACATGACGGTCATCAGGCTTGACTGCCTTGTCTTCTGCTGTTTCTGTGTTTGTATCGTTGTGAAGTGTGGTGTAGCGAACAAGTGTGTGAGGGACACTATGGCAACGTGATGCAAATTGAATGGCCAAATACATACAGCAATGTTCCATTATTTCTCTTTATTCAGTTGGTTTGCTAAAAGTGATGGTTTTGTTTTAGTTTTAAAACCCTACATGAAAACCTTAACCTGAGGGTGAAAAGCTGACTTTAGTTTGAAACGACTACAACGCTTAACCAAAAACCATCCATCCATCCATCCATCCATCCATCCATCTTCTTCCGCTTATCCGGGGTCGGGTCGCGGGGGCAACAGCTTCAGGAGGGACTCCCAGACTTCCCTCTCCCCAGCCACTTCATCCAGCTCATCCCGGGGGATCCCAAGGCGTTCCCAGGCCAGCTGAGAGACATAGTCTCTCCAGCGCGTCCTGGGTCGTCCCCGGGGTCTCCTACCGGTGGGACATGCCCGGAACACTTCCCCAGGGAGGCGTCCAGGAGGCATCCTGATAAGATGCCCGAGCCACCTCATCTGGCTCCTCTCAACGTGGAGGAGTAGCGACTCTACTCCGAGTCTCTCCCGGATGACCGAGCTTCTCACCCTATCTCTAAGGGAGAGCCCGGACATCCTGCGGAGAAAACTCATTTCGGCCGCTTGTATCCGAGATCTCGTTCTTTCGGTCACGACCCATAGCTCGTGACCATAGGTGAGGGTAGGAGCGTAAATCGACCGGTAAATTGAGAGCTTTGCCTTTTGGCTCAGCTCTCTCTTCACCACAACGGACCGGTACAGGGTCCGCATTACTGCCGACGCTGCACCGATCCGCCTGTCGATCTCACGCTCCATCCTCCCCTCACTCGTGAACAAGACTCCAAGATACTTGAACTCCTCCACTTGGGGCAGGATCTCATCCCCGATCCGGAGAGGGCATTCCACCCTTTTCCGATCGAGGACCATGGACTCGGATTTGGAGGTGCTGACCCTCATCCCGACCGCTTCACACTCGGCTGCGAACCGTTCCAGCGAGAGCTGGAGATCACGGCCTGAAGAAGCCAACAGCACCACGTCATCTGCAAAAAGCAGAGACGCGATGCTGAGGTCCCCAAACCGGACCCCCTCAACGCCTCGGCTGCGCCTAGAAATTCTGTCCATAAAAATTATGAACAGAATCGGTGACAAAGGGCAGCCTTGGCGGAGTCCAACCCTCACTGGGAACGAATCCGACTTACTGCCGGAAATGCGGACCAGACTCTGGCATCGGTGATACAGGGACCGAACCGCCCTTATCAGTTGGCTCGGCACCCCGTACTCCCGAAGCACCCTCCACAGAACCTCCGGAGGGACACGGTCGAACGCCTTCTCCAAGTCCACAAAACACATGTGGACTGGTTGGGCAAACTCCCATGCACCCTCGAGGATCCTGCCGAGGGTGTAGAGCTGGTCCACTGTTCCACGGCCAGGACGAAAGCCACACTGCTCCTCCTGAATCCGAGGTTCGACCTCCCGACGGACCCTCCTCTCCAGCACCCCTGAATAGACCTTACCAGGGAGGCTGAGGAGTGTGATTCCCCTGTAATTGGAACACACCCTCCGGTCCCCCTTCTTAAAGAGGGGAACCACCACCCCAGTCTGCCAATCCAGAGGCACTGTCCCCGATGTCCACGCAACGTTGTAGAGGCGTGTCAGCCATGACAGCCCCACAACATCCAGAGCCTTTAAGAACTCTGGGCGGATCTCATCCACCCCCGGGGCCTTGCCACCGAGGAGTTTTTTAACTACCTCAGTGACTTCGACCCCAGAGATTGGAGAATCCGCCTCAGAGTCTCTAGGCCCTGCTTCCTCAATGGAAGGCGTGTAGGTGGAATTGAGGAGGTCTTCGAAGTATTCTCCCCACCGACTCACGACGTCCCGAGTCGAGGTCAGCAGCACGCCATCCCCACTGTAAACAGTGTTGACGTTGCACTGCTTCCCCCTCCTGAGACGCCGGATGGTGGACCAGAATTTCCTCGAAGCCGTCCGAAAGTCATTCTCCATGGCCTCACCGAACTCCTCCCACGCCCGGGTTTTTGCCTCAGCAACCGCCGAAGCCGCGTTCCGCTTGGCCATCCGGTACCTGTCAGCTGCCTCCGGAGTCCCGCAGGCCAAAACGGCCCGATAGGACTCCTTCTTCAGCTTGACGGCATCCCTTACCGCCGGTGTCCACCAGCGGGTTCGGGGGTTGCCGCCACGACAGGCACCAACGACCTTACGGCCACAGCTCCGGTCGGCCGCCTCAACAATGGAGGCGCGGAACATGGTCCACTCAGACTCAATGTACCCCGCCTCCCCCGGGACGTGGGAAAAGCTCTGCCGGAGGTGGGAGTTGAAGCTCTTCCTGACAGGAGATTCTGCCAGACGTTCCCAGCAGACCCTCACAGAGCGTTTGGGTCTGCCAGGTCGGACCGGCATCTTCCCCCACCATCGGAGCCAACCCACCACCAGGTGGTGATCAGTTGACAGCTCCGCCCCTCTCTTCACCCGAGTGTCCAAAACATGCGGCCGCAAATCCGATGACACGACTACAAAGTCGATCATCGAACTGCGGCCTAGGGTGTCCTGGTGCCAAGTGCACACATGGACACCCTTATGTTTGAACATGGTGTTCATTATTGAAAATCCGTGTCGAGCACAGAAGTCCAACAATAGAACACCGCTCGGGTTCAGATCAGGGGGGCCGTTCCTCCCAATCACGCCCTTCCAGGTCTCACTGTCATTGCCCACATGAGCATTGAAGTCACCCAGTAGAACGATAGAGTCCCCAGAAGGAGCGCTCTCCAGCACTTCCTCCAGGGACCCCAAGAAGGGTGGGTACTCTGAGCTGCTGTTTGGTGCATAGACACAAACAACAGTCAGGACCCGTCCCCCCACCCGAAGGCGGAGGGAGGCTACCCTCTTGTTCACCGGGGTGAACCCCAATGTGCAGGCGCCCAGCCGGGGGGCAATAAGTATACCCACACCTGCTCGACGCCTCTCACCGTGGGCAACTCCAGAGTGGAAGAGAGTCCAGCCCCTCTCGAGAGGGCTTGTACCGGAACCCAAACTGTGTGTGGAGGCTAGTCCGACTATATCTAGTCGGAATCTTTCTGCCTCGCACACCAGCTCGGGCTCCTTTCCAGCCAGAGAGGTGACATTCCATGTCCCAAGAGCCAGCTTCTGCAGCCGGGGATCAGACCGCCAAGGTCCCCGCCTTTGGCTGCCGCCCAGCTCACATTGCACCCGACCCCTTCGGCCCCTCCCACAGGTGGTGAGCCCATGGGAAGGGGGACCCACGTTTCCATTTCGGGCTATACCCGGCCGGGCCCCATAACCAAAAACCCTAGCACCTAAACCCTATCCATAACCCCTAAACGATATCCCTCACCCCTAACTCTAACACCTAAACCCTTACCCCAACACCTAACCCTAACCTTAAACCCTATCACCATATTTCCTTATTTGAGTTTAGTTTGAAACCGTACACTTGTCGACACTTAACTAATTACCCAAACCCTAACACTTAAACCCTACTTTGAAACCTTAACCCTTCTTTGTAACCCGAACCCCAATTTGAAAAGCTGACTTTAATTTGAAACTGTACTACAACACTTTATCAATAACCCTAACCCTAACTCCGAACCATAAATCCTTTGCAGTTAGAATTACACAGGCTTCCTCATTGTGCAGTCAGGTCAAGGGGTGATCTGAAACAACTCAGAGAGTGCGTTGCATAGCATGACTTGCCATCAGACCAGGGCCAGCTGGAGCTAAATGCCAAGGAATTATTCAATAGAAGGTTGGAAAATGAGATGAGAAGAGGATAAAGATGTTGAGTGACAGCCACACTAAAGTCACACTGAGGTCAGTGGTCTTTACCATAGCTTCAAAGAGTTATATGATACATATCTGGCCAAGAGACAGAACGCAGGAATGTTAATTGACAGATGGATTTGTGTAAATATTTCTTTCCATGCACCTGCTATCACAGTGTAGCCATCTACAGTATTGGATGTATCGTGTTATGAGATTGGACACAAGCTGTGCATTTGCTGATGTTTCTTTCTTTTTCAGGAAAAATATTGCTTAGTAATCCATTGACAGATACTGTTTTCTTGTTTGTTTCATCAATATTTTCACTACATACATGCACGTATTTATAAAATGTAAAGGTAGTAAACTTTCTTATGCTCATAAATAGGGGTTGGGGACCGTATGAATTTGGATGATTCCGATTCCATATCCTAGATTCGATACTGATTTTTAAAGATTTTCTATTCCGATGCTTGAAAAAAAGAACAAAAGATGTAGCTAAGGTTTTTTTTTACTGCTCATGAACTTTACTATGAATTTCTCAATAGGCTACTGAATTTCTTACAACTATACTAATATCAAACTTTATGAACTTACATTTTTGAAAATGGAATGTTATTTTTAAGAAGCTCAAGAAAATACAATCGCGTTGTTTTTCTATGGAAAGAAAAAGTATATAGGACAAACTCAAAAAGTGTATTTGAGGGTGACGTAAGGAAAATTTAATACAAGCAGTCTCCAAAAACATGTGCCGTACGTGTATCTGTACTACATGCTGTGTGATTTATACTTTATGATAATTATTGATTTGCGTGTTGACCCACTGTTTTGGTTACAATTTAACTTGATGGCTCTATGATGGGATGGCATAAGAAGGATTTTGGTTTACTTATGTGACTGACTTGGGTTTTATCGTATTTGAATTGCAATCTTCTTTGCGCAGTATTATTTTATATACACATACACATGGCACTAAGTAGAATGGTCTTTCTTTTGTTTTTCACTTTCGATCTCTGCCGAGTGTTGTTTGATGTTTGCACACACTTCCTGCTAGTTCTTTTTCATTTGTGTCTGAGGGGGTGTCTATTATTCCCTGCTACACGTTCACGTTTCTTATTGGTCCTTATTCATTTGTATTTGAGGACTTCCATGCAGCAAACTGGGCATTGATATTTAGCAGTTGATCAACATTTCAAAAGCTGAATGATTACATGAGGACTGGAATGTTAGTCCCACTCAATTCTCAATGCCCAGCATGAAAGATTGGCAGTGGAGATCCGGAAAAATATTCAAGACGCCAGTTGTTATCACCAGCTCATTCTGTATTTAACGAGGGTACTCGTTTACATCATTCATTGCCACGATAAAAGGAGCAGTGACAACACAGCAGTTTTTTCCTCACATGCAAGATGTGTGCGTGCCACATTCAAAAGTTTTGATAGCCGGCAAACAGAGTCTATTTCCACCCACATTGGCGCTAACCAATGGTGCATGCATGTTCTGATCTCACCTAGTGTAGTTGGCAAAGGTGGCAATCAAAGATGGCTGATCTTCTGCTCACGTGCAACACAGACCGAGCAGGATCTTTTTGCAAAAAACAAAAAGAAAATGTCGTCGTCAACTAACTGCCTGGTGTTGTGTTACGCAGAATAAGTGTACTAAATTGAGGTTGTACTAAGAATGGGAAAAGAAGCTGCAGTACAGGCAGGCTACAGATTTGAACCTGAACCTGCAGACTGCGAGCCAGACAAAGAAGAGGCGGGAAGAAAACCGTCTCATTCTCATGCCAGTCACACCACGGCACTGGTACATGCTGGCGGACATGGCGGTATCAACATGGTAGCTTGCATCTATTACGGTACTCAGATTTAGACACATCACATTCCTAAGCCTACTCGGTTCATGCAGAACATGTTGTGATGTGTTAACTTGATACATTAGATTTTCACTCAGCAGGGTGACCTTGGTGGCTACTCTATTGCAACACCCATGAGCATGTGCAATGCTCACACGTTTACTCGTGCACATCCCAGCCAAAGAGTTCAGTATTGTGCCAAGCTGTTGTTAAGTAAACAGAAGACAGCAAAAGAACATTTGCATACTGCAGGGCTTTGGCCTGCTTATTTATTACACTTGTGAAACATTTCTGGCCCGGGTTCTCTTCATATCACGTAGTTTAAAAGTGCACTGGTTTACTTCTAAATGAGTGAAACAAAAACGTGGCAAAGTTTTTCTGAACCTTTTTCATGTTAAAGGAAAACACATACGAAGTATACAAGTGCACAAACAAGAATTGA
Source organism: Syngnathus scovelli (assembly GCF_024217435.2). NCBI lineage: Eukaryota > Metazoa > Chordata > Actinopteri > Syngnathiformes > Syngnathidae > Syngnathus > Syngnathus scovelli. The sequence goes on from NC_090848.1 coordinate 19,030,469, forward strand.
ATTTGAATTTAAATTAGGGTGTACAATCATTTCAATAGATGCAACTTAGTGTAAGTCCAATGATACAAACCTGACACAATACTTTCAGTCGTCGCATGTTTTTGAAATGGAAAGTCAAAGGACAAATCTATCGTTGTTTAAATCATTCAGTCATTTTCAAATATACTTAGGGACTGATGTTCAATAGATGTACATGGTTTCAGCACATGGTGCAAAGGGAAATTGTATTGGTCAGCTCTGTATGTCCAGGATTATTCTTTGTCTTTTTCTACTGTCTTCTGCTGCTCCATTCCATGTTTCTTCTTAAGCCAGGCCTTGCCTACATAGTCTCCCACCACCCCTTCGGTGCACCTCTTTTCTGCATCCACGGCCAGGAGCTTAGTGAACAACTCCATGGCTTCTGGAGTAAACTTCTTCCACAATTGAGGATTATTGTCCGGTTCAGTGTTGGCATTTTCACCCAAGCTTGACCAGTCAGCAAACTCTTGGTAGCAGTCATCTGAGTCTGTGCAACACTCCCAAGGAAAGTAGCCCGTCAGGATGCAGAATATAAGCACCCCAAAGGCCCAGGTGTCTAAACTTGGCTCCACTTTCAGTGGAGGGGCAGTGACTTCTTTCTGGCCCTCTTGGAGAGCAACGTTACAAAGCTCAGGAGCCATGTAAGGCAGGGTCCCTGTGATGAAACTGATCAGAGTGCCTCTCTTCTGGGCCAGACCAAAGTCAGCCAGCTTGACCTGGCAACAGTCATGATCCAACAGGAGAATGTTTTCAGGTTTAACATCTCTATGGACCAAGCCTCGGCTGTGGATGAACTCCAAAGCGCTGGCAATCTGGACGACACAACGTTTAGCGGCCGACTCGGGGATGCCCACCTGAAACAGATAAATGAGTTAGCAGTATAGCAGATGAATGGGTGGCTATACGTTCTTCAGCTAAAGTTCTGCTAAAACAGAATAATCAGACTTTGTTTTCTATTTCAATATTTTGCTCAGTTACCAGCCATACCTTAGGCTGAATGACAGCAAATAGGTCCTTCCCAATGACAAGCTCCTGGGCAAAGCAGTAGTGCTCATTAGATTGAAAGACGATGCCAAAGAGGCCCACGATGCAGGGGTGGCAGGACAGATGTAAGGAGATGCAGTACTCTCGCAGGAATCCCTGCAGCTTTGTTGAGGATTTTGGCATGACTTTCAAAGCCATGGGAGTCCCTGCACAGAATCCGTGTATAAAATATCTCCTTTCTACTAAATGAGAAACATTAGCAAATTAACTGATTCTATTTGCCTACTGCTAGAGAAATGTGTAAATCTTAGCTTAAGGCTTATTTTCACATACTCGCATTTTGTTAAACTAAGTCATTCATTATACAAATTAAATGTTATTTCTAATGTCAACGAATTGCATCCGTGTTTAGGGAAGTAAAAATGGCCCTGCTGTACGTCTCAGTCCTCATGCATCTTGTTTTTGTTACAAAAATTGCTTTTACGATATTGCTTTTCACACCCTCTGTCTTCAAACAATTGAGATGTGTGTCACCTTTGGATGATACCAGGGCCGGAGTTGAGTCTTTCTTTATCCCATCCAAGTCAAGTCTGAGTCAAATGTCCAAGTGCAAGACAAGTCGGAGTCCGGAAGGTTCGTGTCCATATGAAGTCCGAGTCCACAAGGTCAAAGTCGAAGTCCAAGTCAAGATGAGATCAAGACTAAACCTTGTTGACCTCGTGGAGGGACCAGGAGGAGATTGACCACCGAGACCAGCAAACTGTACCAAGCAGTGCGAGTCGGCTGCAAAACAGTGCAGAACTCAAAGCTAATGAATGAACACGAAAGCCTAGGACTTGGTCGAGTCAATTAAAATATTTTGCGAGTCCAATGTCCAAGTCCAAGAAGAGTCAGAGTCAATTGCCAAGGAGTCCGACCCAAGTCTAAGACATAGGCTTAAGTCCGGATTCTGCAGCCCTGAATGCCTGATACATGTCCGATTTATATGCACATAAAAAAGAGGCATTGGTTGGATTTGAAAAAAAAAAAAGCTGAATTGTACTGTCCTCATTGATGATTTTTTTTTTAAAACATGTCTCAAATGGAAAGAAATTTAACATGCAATTGATCTGTCGTATGAACACAGTTTATTTAGTCACACACTATTTTTTTGTATTATCTGAAGTCTCAGGAGAACAGGTTCCAACACAACACAAACATTTGATATAATGGTTAGCGATTACAAAGGCGTACCCCTGAAACGATGTGTGACCAGCAGCACTTTGCCATATTTTCCTCGACCAATTTCTTTGATGACGTTGAAGTGTTCTTGGATCTCCAGTTGGGTGAGGCTCTGGGATGTTAGCACCATCAGTTCATCAATCAGGCTGCCGTCAGTGAGGCCCAACTCCATCATCTCTAGCCCACTCATAAGAACAACAAAGAAAATACTCATAACATTTCTCAGGGGTCGGTACCGCTACTTTTTTTTTGCCTTAGTTAAAAGTGTCGTCACTTGTAACGGCAGCTGAAACGAGTATTGGTCACCTTCTAGTGGCCATTTTACAACCAGGAACGAGAAATTAGAAATTACTATTAACATCATGTATTTTAAGGAAAATTTATATTTTGGGATATTTAAGTCTTTCCTTTTTCCATTATCTGTCACTGTTTTGTGGGGAAATATTACGTATCAAAAGTGGTGGTATCGGTCTGGGAAAAAAAAACTGAAAAAACCCCAGATATATCTAAATGATCATCATGATCAGCTAGATTTTTAAAAATATTTTTTTACATTATTCATAGTATGAAGGGACGGATCTACATGAGATAAAGCACTGTGCTTCAAAATGAGCAACTTTTTTGAAACTTTATTTTCAATAATTAGCAAGTAAAATACTAAAAGGTTTGCTGCAAAAATACAATTATTTCAGGTTTTCACTTCTACAGAACAGAATAGGGATCAGTTAGTCTCTGAGTATTTATTCAAGAGTTTTTAAGTAACCCAAAGCACGTGTTTTCCTATTAAAAATATTTCCACATTTGAACTAAAATTCCACAGTAAATAAATAAATAAACACATTTGCTTTTTTAGGGATTTGAATTCCCTACAAGTGCTGACATCTGATGCTAATGAAATTGAAAGGAAAATTTCATCACTCAAATCAAAGATCACATTTGCACAAAGAGAACTTATGCATTAGTTACTTTTCCATTGATGCTATTCACAGAAGGCAATGTTAATTAGTGATTAGATCAGAACTGGCAACTACAGCCATGATTAGAACAATAGCAATAAGAAAGTATGCCATTGTGTATTACTTTGATAATCTGAGTATAATCATTATAAGTATAAACAGTATATTTACATTGAAGTCTTACCGTAGACAGAACTCTTCAAACACCTTGTAGTTAAGAGTGCAGCGAAGCAGATGATGTCAATACAGTATGTTGTTCGCATCCACTGCCACTGCCACTGCTTGGATGAACATACCGAGGGGACCTGAGAGCTTTTCCCTGCCCAGCACATAGCTCAACTCTCAGTGGCTACAATGAGAACTTTGCATGCTTTGACAGCTGATTACAAACAGTCTCTTTGAAGAACAGTTACGCACTCACTCACACACACACTCTCGGTCGACATGGTTACGTTTTCATGTATGCAGTATAAAAGCTATACCTAGTTTTCTTTACAAGCTCTATTTACTGGCAAAGGACATGGCAATATGCTAATGTATATCGACAACTGCTGTGGGTCTCGTTATTTATGCCTAAACAGCTTCATGCATGCATTTTATACATTACAAATTAGCATTTCATTTGCATGAATTGACAAAAAGATGTGTTTATCAAGTATGATAAAAATACATACATGTGTATAGGCCTATAGGACTATATCGTGTCAATTTGCAATTTATTGCATTTATTAATGTTATTTTATATCACTCATTTTCAAAGGATTATTCTCAGGGATAAAAATCACAGATAATTGTTATATGCATAACGAGTGTAAAAAAAACTACCATGATGCACTTCTACCATTCAATTTGAATCATCTATGCATAGTGTTGAGTACATATTCATTTAGGGTATTACGCTTGTAATATGGAATCCATGGGAATGTTGCCCCCATGGCCCCGAACGAGAGGAATACGTGCCCTCCTACTGTGAAAACATACTGCGTCTACAACTTGGGCACAGCCTAATGGGACGTTCTTGACGACTCTCGTACGTGTGTGTGTGTGTGTGGGGGGGGGGATTAGTTTGTGGAAAGCCACTCAGCACTGTGACCCTTGTTTCTATTCTTGGAACACAGGCATCAACATGTGCAGGACTTGATGACACAAAGAAACAGATACAGTACGCTTGTGTTTTCCCTCGTTGGCACTTGCAGGACGGGGGGGATCATAATGTATCAGTCGCTCTGGCTCAGGGCTGGGTTGGGCTAAAGCCAACAGCTGAATTGAAAACTTGAAAAACTAAACAAATGAAAAGCAGTCAAAAGGGTCTTAAGACATTTGATTTTCTTCGGTTCTGATGAAATTCTGCATCTCAATAAAACTATTATGATGAAATTATACTTAAAAGTAGTACAGTTACTACAAGTTTAACAATGACCCTGCAATCGCTTATTTCTATTCTTTCTACGGGAAACATTATTTACAAATCGACATCACGGGATGTTACTTTACTTTAACTAATCCATTCACTCATTAGTGTCATTGGCAAAACAAACAAACAAACAAACAAACAAACAAACAAACAAACAAACAAACAAACAAACAAACAAACAAACAAACAAAAACTCCTTAAATCTTGGATCCCACACTGCACTTGAATAATTTTGTTGGCGAATAGTTGAAGCAGATGTAAATCATTGTTTAAATGGACATGTGAAACTGAACTTTGACATGACACTGCTGAATGCTTTGTTCAGATTAGGTACTGAACACACGTCCAAATGGGCAGGAGGATGAATGATATATGACATTTGGCACAGGGCTTGAACTTTAATATTGTGTCATCATTTCCAAAAGTGTCCAGCTTATCACACATCCAATCTGACAGCTGCACTGAGCCCCATGCAGGCCATTAGAGGTTGTACTCGGTGTGTGTATTCATGTTTTGACATTTTGTCTGGTTTGCAGACACTTTGGTTTTATGTGCTTTAGAGTGCGGCTGTGTGTGTGTGAGTGCTTTCACGCTATGTACAAAGGTGAAATTGTTCACACACCACGGAGTAAAATGGGGACATGTTTGGACGCACTTGGCAAAAGCACCTGCTGTGAAAGTAAAGGTCCATTAAACACCCGCGATCATTCTCAGAATAAAGTACCTCAAGTTTGGCCTGACCAACTGAGTCCTCACGGTCCAAGTACTGTCCACACACTCTATGTGTACATCTCCAGATTCAAACAAAGACACACACATTATTGGGTGCATATTTATGAATTTATAAATTGGGAGTTTTCAGACAGCACACATATTGTAGCTACGCATATACATGTATTCAAGGTGGAGTGCAAACTGTGAAGTCCACATTGCGAGATGCATCACCGTGACATTCTGTCTCTAAACAGCTGAGCTGAAGCCATAATTATGGTTGTAAGCTATGGTAAACAGTAAACTGAGCTCACTCAAAGTGTCATGTACTACAGGATGCCGCTGATGAAACGTATCATTAAAACGGGCCTTAAAGTGGAAGCTGGAAAAGAAGGCATGAAGTTTGTACAACTCTGAGTGTTGATGGAGTGAGAGGACAGGCTGCTGGATGTGGACTGACGCTGAGATTCTCTTTTAGAGACATCATTCCTTAAGAGAGCTGTCCATCTCAAGACAACTTATTTCGTCAACAAAGTAATATCTATCTTCGCTGGGACAGAGACATATTATTGTATTTCTTGATGGTCACTTATGGCTTCTTTCTTGGGAAAACTTGTTTTGTAAAAATGTCAAGAAAAAGTGGTAACACAGGGGTCACCAACCTTTTTGAAGCTGAGAGCTACTTCTTGGGAACCCATTGATGCAACTGGCTACCAGTTTGATGTGCACTTCTGAAATAATTAAAAAATATTCAAATGACCTTTAATAATGGTATTATGAGGGCCTGACCTATTTAATAGGCCGGGTAATCAGCTTTCATAATTTTATACTGCCAAATATCGGACAACATCCATCCATCCATCCATTTTCTGAACCGCTTAGTCCCCACGGGGGTCGCGGGCGTGCTGGAGCCTATCCCAGCCGTCATCGGGCAGTAGGCGGGGGACACCCTGAACTGGTTGCCAGCCAATCGCAGGGCACACAGAGACAGACAACCAATCGCACTCACACTCACACCTAGGGACAATTTGGAGTCTTCAATCGGCCTACCAAGCATGTTTTTGGAATGTGGGAGGAAACCGGAGTGCCCGGAGAAACCCACGCGGGCCCGGGGAGAACATGCAAACTCCACACAGGGAGGGCCGGAGGTGGAATCGAACCCGCACCCTCCTAACTGTGAGGCGGACGTGCTACCCAGTGCGCCACCGAGCCGCATCGGACAACATTTAATATTTAATAATTATTTAAATAGGAGTACAATGTTGACCACCAAATGGCTTTTCCACTCCTTTAACCATAAGTATAACTTTAATAGGTATATTTTCCCATCATGCCCCATCACCCGAAAACTCATACTGCATCACTTCTATGCAGGGAGATACCACAAGGGGGTGCACATTCCCCATACAAACGCCACAGATTTGACAGGTCATACCATAGCTCTACTTCAACTATTTATAGAGCACCAAAACACCCTAAAACAGTAATTTCACTTCGCAATCTTTTACATAGCTATTCCTGCGCCATGTACAACGACATCTAATGCACATGCCAGAGTCTGTCATTGGAAGTAAGGACTTTCCTCGGCAATTCAAGCGAGGCTCTGTGGCTCCTTGTGCATTTGGTAACAAAAAGAGCCTTCTTCAAACTGTTCCTACATATTTGTAAGAATTAAGCGATGAATTAAATTGATTAAGCGGTGTTTCCCATTGCTTTTGCATATTGGGGTTGGTCATATATAGCCCGTTAACCACCATATGCATTTCTATTCTTAAATTGGACCTGCAGAACATTTACATTTCCAAGAGTTTTAAAATTATATTTCATTTCATTCAGCCCTTCTTTCGCCAAATTGGTTAATTAAACCAGATGTATACATTTTACTTACATTGATTGGAAATGATGCAATCAAAATATATAATTATATAAATATCTAATATTATATATAATGTACACATGAAACGTGACTTTGGAGCACAAGTGCGCCCTCTTCAATACCGTTGCATGGGAAAAGGCAACGAGAAATAGAATCATGAAGAATGCTCCCACCTAGTGGACGAGTCAATCAATCAATGGCAAACACATTTTAATGAGGTCAGAGCTAATCAGAAATCAGTATAGTTCAAGTTAAGCCCCTTCAACAACCCTTTTATTAGATATTCCAAAATATATATGGATTTTGTCCATCAGATTTTAAGCCCCAGTTAGATAGACAGGTAGATAGACAGGTAGATAGATAGAAGGACGGACGGACGGAGTAGACACAATTCTTTCCTTCAAGGAAACAATACTTAGATAGATAGACGGGTGGACAGACGGAAACGGGATGTGAGGAGTGTACTTATATGAGATGAAGCACAATTGTAAAACATTGCCCCAAGATGGGAGTCACTAATACGTTAAAAGCTGCAGACTTCAAAACTTCAACACAGCATCATGTCCCACATGTGAATGTACATTGAGAGGACATGCACAGTTTACAATTTTGTCTGTGCGTATATCTCTAGATCAAACATATGCAGTCAAAAGAGGAAGTGTTTTTTTAGAAGTGAAGCATGAGAGCTTTTGACTCTTCCAGGAAAGAAGTTTGCTGACCTAATGTAAAGGCGAGACCACATTCACACACTCTTCTTCCTTTTTCTGTGTGTTTATTTCATCCCATTGTTTTTGTTCTGGTGTACTCAAAGAGGAAGTTTATGTTTTAAGTAATGACAGAGGGGTTTGTTTTCTCACACGTAAACACAAGATTGATGTTTTAAAAAACAACCATAGAAATAAGTATTATATATATTCTTAAAAGTATAACATAAACCCTATAAGTTGTTTACCAGACATACATATTTCTACCAACATTTCGTGGAACCCCAGAAGCAAAATAATGTTTTATTTTTTATGGACAAATTACAACTCTCTTGCAAGCACTACTTTTGCATGTCGATTTAAAGAGCAGGTGGCTCGGTAAAACACTGGTTAGCACGTCCGCCTCACAGTTAGGAGGGTGCGGGTACGATTCCACCTCCGGCCCGCCCTGTGTGGAGTTTGCATGTTCTCCCCGTGCCCACATGGACTTTCTCCGGGCACCAAAAACATGCTTGGTAGGCCAATTGAGCACTCCAAATTGCTCCTAGGTGTGAGTGCGAGTGCGGATGGTTGTGTGTCTCTTTGTGCCCTGTGATTAGCTGGCAACCGGTTCAGGGTGTCCCCTGTCTACTGCCCTATGACCACTGGGGATAGGCTCCAGCATGCATGCGACTCTCGGAGGGACAAAGTGGTACAAAAAATGGATGGATGGATGGATTCAGAAAGCACCTTTGCTATAAATCATTATGATCAAGTGGTATTTGTTCTGTGGCAGAAAACGCAAGCTTTCATGGCATATGAACGATGATACGCGGTTGATGCTACTTTACCCAGCAAGGGGCGCTCTGACACTGGTAAAATATTTCTTTGAGTTTTGACATTGGCAATCGTTTTGCTTTTTCTCAAGCATGCTGTGTATGTAAGCTAACATCTTTTATCTAATTTAGCATATTTTACTCGGGGTCTTGCTGAAAGAGAGCAGGTGAAAGAATGGCAAAGAACACCCTTTATCGCTTCCATCCAGAAGAGTTTCACTATCTGATCATGCACTCACGTACTTCCTATTTCTTCTAAACAAAAGTATTTTCCGTCTGTCATTTACATCTCACCACAGTGAAATGTTAATTTGTGTGTATAATTTATTTGTGTTCCACTTTAGGTGACATGAATTATATTGTTATATTATATTGTTCATATAATTGTTTATAATAATGGTTATATAATTATATTGTTGTTTTTAATTGCGTTTGTTAAATACAGAAATCATATGAGTCTAAAGTCTAGCAAGTCTAAAACATATAATTGTTTATAATAATGGTTATATAATTATATTGTTATATTGTCGTTGCAAATTGCATTTGTTAAATAAAGAAATCATATTTGTACATATAAATGAATGTAATAAATGTAAATATATATGAGTCTAAAGTCTAGCAAGTCTAAAACATAGACTTACACTGAAGACTCAGAAATTGTCTCAAGGTGTGAATGTGATTATTCATGTTTGTTTGTCAAGGTGACCAGTGCATGGTGGTGTCCATCTCACACCTAAAGGCACCTGCAACCCTAGTATGGTAAAAGAAATGGATGCATGCCTGGATGGCATACCAGTGTTTTTATGCACATATTTACAAAAATCATAACTTGACAACTAGATTAGTACAAATTAAAAATCGAAACTTTGGTGTGCTGAACCTTTCATACAAAACTGAGTTGCATTGGTTCTCTAGAAATGGATCTCTGGTGTAATCTGAGGAGTTATGTGGCTGTGTGCTGCACCAGTGGGAGCAGGGGCGTCACCTACTGGGGAAAGAGAGAAAGAGAAGGAAAAATAAACCATGTGATTTGAAAAGTAAATGGAGTAAAGGTCAAAGTAAGAGTTGGAAAAAAATCCAATAACATTGTAGTCACTGCATAAGAATGTGTTGTAACAGAAGCTTTCCTTGACATTTTCCAGTCCCTCATTCCAAATTGACGAGTCACTGATAAGAGCGGGAAGGTCGCTTCTCTGGAATCCCCAGAATGGAACCTCTGGAGTGGCTCAGGCTCCACCCACATTTTGTGGGAATTTGGCCTCGGTGCATGCGCGTGCTATGTTTTGTCAAGGTTTCTCACCCTCATTCAAACTCAGTCATAACTTCTCTAGCATCAAAGTAATAACCTGGATTTTAATGACAGAAAATGTCATTTTTAAGTTACTCACCTGGAAATTCATGCTCATGTTCAATCCTATTCAGTTGGTTTCTTTCACGTGTGAAGGTTTTGCTTTTATTGTTGTTTAGTCCCATATGTAAAGTATCTTGAGACTAGCTATTGCTTTAAACTGGCACTATGTCAATAAAATTGACTTGCCTTCATAAATTATGCACTGAACAGCAGTGGTCTCAAACCACAGGTTTGCAGTGAATTTTTAAAAATTATTAATATACTCTATCTATCTATCTATCTATCTATCTATCTATCTATCTATCTATCTATCTATCTATCTATCTATCTATCTATCTATCTATCTATCTATCTATCTATCTATCTATCTATCTATCTATCTATCTATCTATCTATCTATCTATCTATCTATCTATCTATCTATCTATCTATCTATCTATCTATCTATCCAGCTCAAGAAATGAATGCTTGAATAAAATACTGTGCTTGTGAAAGGCATCTGATTCAAGTTTACATCAGTTTGATGTGACCGAAAGAAAAATATCTGATCGATTAATTGCAGAAGTGTGCATGAATATTACATTTATGGATCTTTTCCTCCGGCTTGTGTATTTGATTACGTGTAGAACTGCGTGATGTTAGTCTGGCCCAGCTAGAGGGAAATGCCAAAATCTGTCAAAGTGGGTCGCTCCCCTTGGAAGGCAGGTTGCCTGGGTAACATGGAAGGAAGTCTGCCAGTCAAATTTTGCAGTCCCACACTATTGATTTCATTCTCACTATCCACACGTCTCTCCCTCAGTTGACATTGATATTTGAGTGTCGTTATTTCCGGCCTGCATACGTATAAACATGCGCAAATATTGGTAAAGTGGAGCATAAGGTAACCCCACCTCTTTGTGTACCTTTAAAATATCCTTCTAATACTAATACAATTCTAGCATTGGGGGAGTGTTCATTAAACTCTTTTTAGTTTTCTTGTCCTTGTCGAAGCATACTGTAAGACACATATCTGTTTGAATACATTCTTGGACAAGTGATGCCATATGACGACACACAGCGGTTCGTGCTCGATTCCGTCTTTTAGGAAAAATCCATCTTTTTCCTTCTGTGGAAGGAGTAGGTGCATGGAAAACTAAATATTTTATAAATACATTTTAGAATATCAAATAAAATGCTGGACTGGTTTAACTGGAGCTACAGAGATTTCTGACTGGGCTAAAGCACCCCAGCAAAACATCTTTCAAAAATAGACTTACATTTATATTGTGTGTGTCCCATGTGTGTTTTTGCTGATGTTGTTGACAGGTGTGGTTGGTGAGTGAGTGACTATTTCTGATTACAACTGCTTGGTGCCAAGCAACTTGTTAGTGGTCATTCTACCCAAGATGTGAGAGACTCTTTCAGGGAGAAATGTCAGGACATTGTTGGCAAGACTAAAAGTACATGTACCTCCCCCTCTTTTTCAAGGGGGATGTTCTATTTTGCATCTTTCACACCTCTCTCAAAGCACTTTTTTGCTCCTTGACTATGTAAAATGAACTCACGCTGCTCTTCACAGTTTCATATTGTTGTTAAATCATTCATTCTTATTTCTGGGGGGTTCTTTCGGCACAACCATCTAACCAGTTAAAGACTAAAACAATCTTGAAAAGGTTATGTTTGCACTGTTAAATTTGAGATGCCATCACAATTGAGAGACAACGGTCTGAGCTCCATGAGACATTCAGTAACCCAAGAGCCTTCATCAGAAGCCTTTAAATTCACTTTGACCCCAATTTTATCATGCCCTTCCAGCTCTCTTTGGGAGTCCTGCATCGACTGTAATGAGATGTGACGGATGTTTGAGGGCAGTGCTGTGAGAAAACGTGACGCAGTGTGGTCTAGCGTTTGGACACTCCATGGGAAGAAGAGCCTAGTCTGGCCTATAAGCCTCCACTCTCCCTCCGGGGCTCCTTCAGATTGTTGTATGGCTCGTCTTCTCATTACCTTCCCTTGTTTGACATCCTCCTTCCCTAGCGTGTCCTCCCACTCCTACGATGACCCATAATCTCTCCATCTTCTCCCTCCTTTTCTTTTATTCCCTGCCTTTTGTTTTCTCAGATCTGCCTGAGCGTGAAGCATGGAATGCTGCTGGCAGCCCCCATACTGCCCCCTCCTTTGGAATTCCCATGGTGGGTCATTGTGGGTGGGATTGAGTGATTGGAGGTCATAACCAAGGAAGTGAACTAGGAAGTTTTCCCAAGAGTTTGGCTTTTTCACATTTGCCTTAGGGAGAGACACTTTGTTGTAATACATTAATCACATAAGTAATGTAATATTTGAAGAAAAAATAATAAATCTCATGTAGTGTATGAGACAGCTTGCTCTCAAAATGTAATAACACGGATTGGCTTGCTTTTAAGATCTATTTTATTCAAGGTCAGGAATGTAAACTGGGAATGGAAACACCTCAGGAATCTCTTGTCAATGCAGAGTGTGGTGTGACAGGCCTGGAATGCTAACCAAACTAATAAACCATCATGATTCATGATGGCAATATACATGTGTTGTAGTGCCCTGTCATGTTCCTTTAAGATTACTACTACATTATATTCTTCCACATCATTCTACAACATTCCACATCATTCAAAATCTTTCATAATCATTCAACATCATGCCAATGTCAATCAATATCAGTGTCATCCAAGATGAGTCCATAGGTTTTCATTAGGCATTTCAGCATTCGCATGCAATTTTTCCAGAAAGTATATTCTCTAGCAGCAATCCACTTTTGTGCACAGCAGGACTAGAATAATGCTTTTCTCCTAGTACTGCTTTTACATTTGTCAAAACAATAAGTTTGGGAATAACTGTAATTGTTTGTCACTATCTAATTTTCCGCTTCCTTTCATAATCATATCAATAGAAACATGCAATCTGCTGGTGGTCACATTCCTGTTTGTTTAAATGTGGAAAGAAAAAAGCCATAGATGAAACAAGATGGGGGTGCACGCAGACAGCCACGACACATCACACGCAGAGAGCGCTGGGCTGGTGGCTCCAACGGTCAGCGCTGGTGAAAAGATTTGTCTGTAGTTGCTGCCATTCTATGGTCTGTAGCCTTTGTGTCTCTTCCAAGAAGAGCAAGTTCACTGAGGCACAAAGGGAGTGGCATGAGGAGGAAAAGTGAGGCTGAAATTTCCTTTCTTTTTCCCACTTCAAAGACGACACTTGCTACTTGCCAATCATCACTTGGAGGCCAACAAAAAGTCTGGAATGATTTTTTTTTTTACATGCACACGCTGCGTTGTGAAAAAAAAGTTAGAGTTGATGCCAGATCAAGGCCCAACACACTGTGCGACGTGGCTGAACCCAAGTGAACTGTTGCACAGCTTACGTGGATCGGCAAAGAATTTCTGTGAGTGGTCGACCGTCGGCCACTAGTCTTGCTGGATGGCTAATCAAAAGCATTAAAATGTTGCAGATATGATGCCACATAAAAAATGCCATGTAATATCACATGATCTTTCTCAAACAACGTATTCGGCTCTACACAAGATTTAACAGGCCTTCATCATTGCTCCCTGAGCGTTTCATATTGAAATAGGGCAGGAGCCCAGGTGGTTTAACTCAGTTTTTACATAGGACACTCAATGAAATAGCTTCTTGTAAATTCTAAATCTGAACCCCAGAAAGTCAAGTCATATGTGTTTTGTTTTTAAAAAATGTAAAATATTTAGAGGAGCTTCAGTACCCCCACACTCTTGAAGTACCCCTCGATAAAACTACCGACAGCATTCTCCAAGTTAACACAACACTTGTAGACTGGATGGATACCTGAGGAACTGTGTCAACAGCAAATGGCAAAATGTATCGCCTAAGGTACATGAAAAACTATAAAATTATCATAACTATAGATGAAACTTTGATTTTTATTACTGCTAAAGAGTGAAAGAATCCTATCCCTGCGGATTTTGGTTGAAAGGCAGACAACAGCCTGGCCTGGTCTCCAGGGTGCACATGAAGACAGACCACTCACACCGTCACGAATTGGGAACTGAACCCACATAGTTGGCACAAAAGTCAAATCAACTACTACGCTATGTCTGACTATGGTAGCTCCTTTCAGCTTTTCCCCCGAAGGGGTCGCCACAGCGAAACATCTCTTTTTGTCCAGATGATTCGCATGAGAAGTGTTTGGTTTTTACGCCGGATACCCTTCCTGACGCAACCCTCTGCATTTACCCGGCATTTGGACCGGCACAGGGGAGACATGTGCTGCATATGGTTCCCTGACCGGGAATCGAATCCAGGCCGCGGGCGGAGAAAGCTCCGCATCCTAACCACTGGACCATCAGGGACACTATGTCTGACTATATTATCTGCTTATTAACCACAAGATAGACAGCAATATATTACTGTTTGATGCATTATAGTACACAATATAGTATGTATAGAAAAGAGTGTTAAAAAAACCTCCTAGTAATACCGAATATGAAGCATATAGCACACACGTTTGTGCGCTGTCCTGTTGGACCTGACACAGGGCCATCACAAGCAATTTCAGCATAAAGCAAGAATTGCGGTTTTGTGGTCCACAACGAAGGTGAGGAGGTCAAAAAAGAGTCACAGATCACTGAGGTGACCACATTTATTTGCCACAATGTGTGCAAAAAGTGCTTGACCTGGATGACCCCATCAAGCCCCATTTGCATTGGGGGAGTAAAAAGGACATGCTACACAACAATCAGTCAAGGGCTTAGCAAAAGCAAAAGAGACAAGATCAGAAGAGATGAGACGGGAGAGTGAGGTGAATGGAACAAGGCCGTCGGTCTATAGGCCTGCGTCTGCAGCTCTTCTTGAGGTGAACTAATGGAGACAGGACAGATAAAAGAGAAAACAAAGGATAAGAAGAAGTAAAGATTAACCCCTATGAAAGTGTGGGAACAGACACTGGAAGCTCAGTAGGGGGCAAAAGGGGGACGACGACCTAAGGGACGACCTCAATTTCGGGGTGCTTAAAGCAATAAACCACCTCACATTCAGACACGGGAATGGGAAATAAATATGACTATGTTGAACTACCAGTAAGTTTTTATTTCTGCTTTTAAGGAATTGCAATAACTTCTAAATATTATTTTTTAAATCACAGAAATCGAGAGTTTGTTGAGAATTTTGACAGCTAAGATGTTGAAGTATAATTTATTAAGTATGTATAATATTGACATAGCATTTAATTATATTCAATTAGAATTTACACGTCCTAAATGATCTTTAATTAGATGCTAGAACAGCGTGAAACAACCTCCGGATTGAATTGTGGTCCTCAAACAATACGCACCGTTTACTGTCACAGCACTGCATCATATCTGAACAATTTCCATGTCGTGGTGGTGGTGGTGGTGGTGCGGGGATCATATCAAAAAAACATTCCAAACAAGATGTTTGTTTTCTTCCTCATGAAGGCAATGATTGTTTCATCATCCCGATTCTGCTCATTTATTCCAACATTTGTTGTAAGAAGCAGCGTATCCCCTCCCCAGCACCCCCAATTTTATAATAAATCCAATTACCCTATCTCGACTCATGTAAGATAACATGCTTGAAATTCAGCGTAATGTTAATTTATTGGTGCCTGCCTAATTGATTTTTTCCCCATATGCAATAATTTATGACACTGTAATTGGGTGAGATTCTGCGAAGCGCTAATGTATGCGAAATGTAAATCTATAGGATTGAGCAGAGGCGCTTGTGTTTGTTTCGCATGAGTGGCATACTAATGACGGCAGTGACTATGTGCCCCAAGTGGCCAAGAGCTGCGGGATTGGCTCATGAAATCAATAGTGGTCCCTTCCCAAATAATGACAGTTTTTTTAAAGGCTTTTTGGTGAAAATTCAACAATGTCTTTAGTTTTTTCCATCTTCTCTCTTCAACAGTTACTCTAGTCATCTGAGCAAAAGGTTTGAGAATTTATTGATGTTTTTTGCCATATAAATGCACAATTCAATCATTAACGATAAAGGTGTTTCTTAGCTGGAGGGCTTATGTGCACTTTAGTGGCGTGATAGATGATGGGAAATTTGAGTTGTTACAGGGCCAAAGGAGACAATGTGATGAGGCTGAAGGAGGCTGCCAGCACTTTGTAGTGATACCTCCACTGTGGTAAGTCGTGAGTGCTCATATGGCACCAAAGATGACTGACACATTTACTCAAACATGCCTGCACACACACGCACACACACACGCTCACGTACACACAAAAACGTACACACAATTCATATGTAAATGATGGATTTTCATTGGTCCCCAAAGTGTTCACATCAATCCCCCTGTGTGCTACCCCCCTACTTCAAACGCCCTCATTGAACTCATGAGTGTGCGTGCATGGCCCGCCTGGATGACCGCCTCAATGTCTGTAGATCACCCGAGGCTTTTAATGGTGGGGGTGTCTTTCTTTGTGTATGTGTATGTGTGTGTGTGTGTGTGTATGTGTGTGTGTGTGTGTGTGTGTGTGTGTGTGTGTGTGCGTGTGTGTGCACGTGTGTATGTATTCATTCATTCACACGCACGTACACATGCACACGCACACACAAAATGACTATTTAATAGTAAAACCATATCAAATGACAGCATTTCGCTTCTTCTGTAAAGTAATTTTGACATATGTATTTGGAAAACAAATCAGGACTTCAAAATAGAGCCCAATGACCCAACTATAAGGCAGTAGAATCATATGCATCCCATCCAATTAAAAACTGAAAATTAATTGTGTTTGACAGATTATGTCACATTTATAATGACTGATTTCTTATAATTTCTGATTTAATATAACTTAATTGAATACCGTTATTATTAAAGCTATTAATAATCACAATGAAATACTTTCATTTCATTTCTGATTTAATATAACTTAATTGAATGCAGTTATTATTAAATCAATTAATAATCACAATGAAATACTGTACACTATTATTGTTAAAAGCAAACTGAAAGCATCTTCAGAAGGAAAAACAGGTAATTGAGTTGGGTTAAACTTTTAAATGTATTTCTGTGTTTGCTCTTCAATGGCAATGTCATGCAGTTAAAAGTCAAATGCCACACAGTAAGGCCAAAGAGCCGAGATTCAAATTTAGCACCTCTCATCTGTGAGTCAGATAATCACATGCTCCACTGTGCTGCCTGAAAGAAACGTGTCACGTTTCCTAGTGATGCTCTCTAATTGATTTCAATGGAGTGACATTGTTGTTGTTTTTTTTGATTAACTACACAGTGGAAAGAGCAAGGGCAATATCTTCCAAGACATGGAAATTATTTTTTCCATGGAGGTAAATCATGGAAATAGAAATAGTCTGTTGGGGTCAAATTTTGATCCATCCTGAAACTTTCATAAACTATACAGGGAATGTTCTGTTTAATTTTAACTTCTTAATTGAAATATGTTTATACTGCAAAGATTGTACAAAAAGTATTTTTGGTATCCAAAACAAAACTTGCTGAATGCTTTTGATATGTTCATCTGTTCACTGGTCTA
This sequence comes from Syngnathus scovelli, assembly GCF_024217435.2. Classification (NCBI taxonomy): domain Eukaryota; kingdom Metazoa; phylum Chordata; class Actinopteri; order Syngnathiformes; family Syngnathidae; genus Syngnathus; species Syngnathus scovelli. The sequence continues at coordinate 19,048,030 of NC_090848.1, forward strand.
TTCACGATATGAAATATTCATGCATCTTGTATATGTGTTGGTGTTTCAAATTGAAAAACATAAGCTTGTCTATGGTCATAACAAACTTGATGAGTCAGAGACAAAAACAGAGTTGTCTCTTAAAATGACAAATCTTTGACCACATGTGATGGGAGCTCCACGCAGACACTATATGGCATATACTGTATATGGCACTGCAACACAAACCCACAATTCTTGACAAATCCAAATACCTAGAAGAGGCTGCATTCAATTCAGCCTTGGGCCTTTCCAGTCCTTTTACTAACAGAGGTAATATTTGTGAGTTGATGGCTGCGCACATCAAATGATCCAAATATCAAGTCTCGTGCTAGGGCTGGCCCAGAAGGCCATCATCCTCTTTGGCCTCGTGATAAGCAGCAACTCAAACCTGCACACGTAGGTTTCCTTCATTGCCTCGAGAGAGTTTTTACTGTGTACAATGATGTTATACAGTTTGACTTGAGTTAAATTAGGAATTTACAGGTCACATTACTAAAACAAAAACAAAAAAAGCCAAAACGAAAATCTTAATTTGAATTTAAAGTTTGGATTATTATGAACAGATTTCAGGATAATAATGATCACTTTGCTGGACGAATTTATATGTTAGGAAGACAAGAAAACGCAAAGGAAAATGTCAAAGATGATTTTCTGACAGCCAGACAGACAAACCTAATCACTTTGATCATCCCCATTTCTGTGGACATAAAGTAGAACCAACCGTTCAATGGAATAACAGTTTGGCCTCTGAAGTTACACAAACTTTAGAGGTTAAACTGAGTATTTATTATGCTTGCACTTGTGTGCTCAATGAACATCCAAAGAACTCTACAACAAAAGTGTGTCTTTCTTTTTTTTATGTTCTTGTTTTATCATTGTCATGGGTCCGCACATATATTTTTTTTACAGGATTTCTTAGGGGAAAAAACTATTCCAATTCCAAATCAAATGGTATTCTACAATAGATGGCTACTCCTGTAATTATTAGAAGGCATGTAAGACGGTTAAGGTAAATGTAAAATAAACTCTATATTGTTAAGACATAATATATACATATCGAATTTGATTGCAGAAATTGGCCTATATGAGTAGTGTGTGCATGATCTCTGGTATTTCATTTTCTTTCTCACATTCCCAAAACAAGTATATTACGTTAAGTGAAGGCTGAAAATGCCAATTGGTGTGAACGTGGGTATAGAGAAGGTATGGTCGTCGCCATTTTCTGTCTGTATTCAGACTCTAATACAATATAGAGTCTGAATACGGACAGAAAATAGTGACGACCATTCCTTTTCCATACGCTATTGCTCATGTGTCAAACTCCAGTCCTCTGGGGCCGCATTCCTACATGTCTTCCAAGTTTCAGTTAGAGTAAATATAAAGACCACCAGTTTGAAAAGGACAAATGGCAGCAATGTAATAGAGAGTCAGCAGATTAAGCAAAAAGCAATTTATTCATCCATGTCAAACACAATTAAAAATGAGTGTTTACCTAAGGATATTTGCCTTCTAAGGGTAAGTCAAACATAATACTGTATTTACATTGACTGTATATAGGAAATTTTGTGTGCTCAACACACACACACACACACACACACACGCAAATGTATGCACACACGCGCGCGAACACACACACATGCACGTGTGCACGCACATTAAATGAGTGTAACTCATAAATATAGTTTGTTACCCACCTCTGACAAAGACAAATGATAGAAGTTGCAAAGAATACATATTCACTCACGTGTGCACATATGCAAAGAATTACACACAGTTCCCAAATCAAGTCAGAACAAATCAGCTGATCATTTTTCTAATTCAGTTGCTTGCACAGTCACCTGATGGAGACGATATGACGATCTCTCACACGCTTCATTGTAAGTAAAGAGTGCACAAGATTCCGGGCAAAAATGTCAAACATGAGTTAATCAGAGCAGACACGATACACGTGGGTCTCATCATCCTTCTTTTCATTCCTCACGTTGGTGACATTTGTGGCTTGTGGCTGCTGTGGACATTGGACATCTTCATGGCACCATGCAGAGAAGGCCCGCTTACCGCCAAACAACCAACGTGCATGTCTTGTGATGGAGCTGCTGACCTTTTTCAAGTCATTGCTTACTTGCATGCATGCAATGGCTTGGGGAGGTACGAGGAAGCCTTTTTATTGGAAGGGTCAGTCTGACACTGATGTCATACATGACTGTTGGGCATGAGATAACTGTGACTCCATGGAGTCTCCTTCTCCATATAAGGATTACTCCCTCCATTCATTCGGTTATTATTAGCAAGACTGCACAACAGCTGGCTCTCCAGTGCGGGAAAAGCAAATTGCACAAATTCTCATCGTTGCCGGGTTTTGCCATAACAAGTTTATAAATAGATAGGAATCACTTTTTTTTATTGTGCTGTATTAGTACCAAATTATTTGTGTATTGAGTGTATTGACTTTATAATCATAGGAACATCCTGTCAATTTTCTTTACTCATATAAAGAGTGCCAAAGTTCTTGAAATGATTGAAAATTATGTTTAGATTGAGATGTTTTCAGGAAAAATTGCAGTTGAAGGTTCTTTAAACCATTTTATATACTACATATCCAACTACAGCAACAAATGCTGGGAACAGTTGGACGGATCCGCGCGAATCACTATGAAAATAAAACAAGAGTATGTGGAAATGCAGCTATTATAGCAACTATATTGCAATAGAATAAAGTGTAAATACATACAGTATGATAAACTCTTGTTTATTTTAGCTAGAAAGTGTTTGTTCACCGTTGGTCACGTCTAAACTCGTGTTTAATCTGTCAAATATCATTTAAGAATCGTCACTTCATTATGTAATCATCAAAGCAATACAGCTCACATATGTGAGTTCATTTCTTTATTTACAAGTGATCAGTCTCATTGTTAGTTTTGCATGTTCATCTTACAAACTAAATGACCAATGCATAAACATTGTGCCTCAAGGTTTTTTTCAACATACTACTTGGCAAAAAATCCTCTAAAATGAAACATTTTGCATGGATGTCCATGCAGCAGGGTTTATTTAGAATTGTCAAAATGAAAAAGAATGATGTCGAATTAGATGATCATTATTAGTATGTAAGGTGTGATTGACTGCAAAATATTGGAAAAATCATGTTGATCTTGTATTTGACCTTGCAACACGTGTATGTAGTCTTAAAATAGATACTGTGAAAACTTGCATTGAGTATTTTAATGTGACCTTCAAAGGTGTATGAATCTTGATAATAAAGTGCAGTGGGTCAGCAGGTATTCCCTGCGACAATCAGATGAGTGACCTTCAACATTGTTATTTGATTAACACACCGGGGACCTTCATCCCCTTTACATTAGATTCACCTTAAATGGCTGTGATGGGATGAAAAAGAAAGGTTGACATGGTTTGGTCTTGATAACCTTGAAATGCATGTGCATAAACGAAACGCATGTACACACGCGCATGCACACACATCATAAGACCACAACTGGGATGTTTCCCTGATAAGGTCCTCTTGATCCACTGGAGGCTCCCTCTAGCCACTCTTGGTGCTGTAACGCCCACACTGGTGCACTCATACCTCATCAGTGGTGAAACCTGACCAACGTGTGCACTCAACAGCTGCGCGCCAGTGCGGCTCCTCTTACCCTATGAAAGCATCACTATGCCGAGCAAAACCTGAGACGTCCCAATTAATAAACGCGCCACTTGGAATCTCATCTTGGCAGCATTCACAAGGCAAACATGCATGGTTAGAATGACAAGAACAGCACGAGTTCGCTTTTTTGGTCTGATGTATGTATTGCACAAGGTTGTCAAGTGTCGTCGTAAAAGAGAAAGCAGGGGTTTCCTATGTGGGTATGTTTGCATCTGAGGGTGTGTAAAATAGTGCTTAGGGGAAACACCCCCCTCACACACACAGACACACACACACACACACACACACACACACACACACACACACACACACACACACACACACACACACACACACACACGCACACACCTTCCTCTTTTTTGCTCTGCCTCTGCAGTGAGCCTCACCCATTCGCTATCCAATCAGCTTGCAGCCACATGAGAGGAGACAAATGATGGGGGAAGCCATGCTGTGGATAGTGAGAGCCTGCCGGGATGGGCATAAGCGTTTGTGTTTTCCAACGCAACAATATTTCCTATTCAGGTTCAACGAATGTATATTTCTAGTCGTGTAGCTGGAGAGATATGCAGTAAGACCTGAACAAGCATCATCAAATGAATTGCAATTATTTGCTTCCAGCTCACCAAAAATGCATATTTTTTGTTTTTTAATGAAGACAAATGTATCTTATGATTGAGCAATATTACACAATCATTAATTATCACAAATAAGAAGAAAAAACGAACTACGGTTTGTTTATTTATTAAAGCAGCAAATTGCCACTAGCCATTCGTGACACATGCTAAAAGCAAACTTGGACAAAATAAATGAAGCAAGTGGTTTTTGTTTTTCACAGTAAAAAAATAGCATGCTTAGACTTCATCATATCTAGTCACATCACATAATTACACCATTTAGTTGGATCTTCAAAAGTCTCACAAAGTCTTCTGAAAGCCCAAAATAAAGCCAACTGATGTGACAACTGTGAACTTGTTAGTTAAATTTGCATATTGGCTGAGTGTCCACTTGTGTTTATGCAAATGGTTGTGAGTGATGAAAGCTTTCGAAATACAGCATATTGTTTGCAGCCGGAAAATAGCTATTGTAGCCGACTGTCGCAAATTAGCATCAAACTGAATTCGTCAAATATCTACAAAAATACATGTCATAGGCACGCTACCTTGTCATGTTAGAGATACAAGTACTTATAAGCACATATGTAGTCCAAAAATCATGGCGATCTCAGCCGTCCAAAACCGGCTATAGTGTTTTCCCCGACAGGAATCCGGAGAAACTCATGCTTGCAAATTGTTCCAAGATGTGTCTTGATAATGAATGCATCAACCAACAGAGGAGGAAAACAGTCACTATTTTTGGAAGCAAATTTCCGACAACCGACATCAAGGGGTTAATAGATTATTTTTTTGTGGACAGCGCAAAAGCGTAAAGAGTGCCGTATCTTAATATTTTTTTGCTTCAATGTGCTTGTTTGGGAATGTGCTGGGCATTCCAGCATCCTGATAGTTTCAGTTTGACATGCTCCCAGCAAACCTAGCAATGTATGGCTGAAAGAATACTAACCTCACTTCTGCTGGATCTAGGTCTAAGTACTGGCACAAAGATTGTAACCTGGTTTTGGTTCTTTGTGTGTGTGTGTGTGTCTTCAAGAATATTGTTATATAGAAGTCTCCTATTTCTTCACACAGATCTTTTCATTTGAATTGAAGTCTGAAATATGTGGTAGGGTCTCCACATTTGGTCATAGTTGGCCCAGTCTTGTTGCCCCATTTGTTTCAAGCAACCCTGGATCTTCCCGTTTTTGCTCTCAGGCGGATTGCCATTTGGTCCACAGTGTGTCTGAGTGGGGAGCAAGTTTTTCAGCACGCCGCAATCCCTGTCGAGTGATACCCAGCTGCCACTTGCGAATTCTACCAAACTCTTCAAAAGCTGAGCCAAAGACAAGAGATGTCCAGAAGCTCTACAAACAGCAGAACCCCCACTGCCCAGAGTGGTTTCAGTGAATGTGATCAAGATGCAGGCAGACAGCTCCTCAGGCGTGTGTGGTTGATGTCATCGTATTTCATTCTTTATTATCACAACAACGCATCAGACCCACTGAATCATTGTAAAAATCTATTAATTGAACGCATTATTATTATCACACGAACATACTATCGGCATGGCAGTTTTCGAGTGCCCACTTCGCAGCGATAATCTGTGATCGTCCTGGTCAACTGAACATTAAGTACTTGACAAGAAACAACTCTGTGCTACACTTTGCTTGGATATTATCAGTTCACAAGGGTGTGCCATAGGGCTCTGTGTTAAGTCTACTTTAATTTCTGTGAATAATCTCTGTCAAATGCAAAACTGCACCTTTATATGGATGACGCCATTGTGTACTGCTGTGCTGCATCTCTTGGAGATTTGAGCCCACCACCTCTGAACTGTGAGGTCGATGTGCTACTAGTTGTCCGCCGTGCGATTAACTTCTTTTTTTAACGTGTTTATTCATTTGGGTAAAAGAGACACTTGAGTGTCATGTAGTATGTCTGTTGTTGTACTATTGTTAACTCTTATTAAAATTTTGTCGAATTCAGTCAGTATCTAAATGGAAAAAAAATAATGTTTTTTCAAAATGAGATAGCTGTTGTTTTGTGAATAATATAATCTTCAATTTGAAGAGCTTGTCGGTTTATTCCATAACTTCTCAAAATACTGCGTTTTGTGGAGCAAGATTCTATTTATTCAGCATGTTGTGGAGTGTTTTGTGGTGACCTAACCCTGAACCCCAACTGAGTGCAATGTCACAGGAAATTGAAGGAACCAACCACCTGTCCAGGTGAATAAAATATTAAATTGTCATTAAAAGATGAAATAAACCCAACGACAATATATCCTCTTAACAGAGCAATTTTACAGCAGCATTTACACACCATTTAGTTATTTCTCATGTTGCAAATAGTAACGTGGAAGCGAGTCTCGACCCAGGAACCCTCGGGGGAAATCTGTAGATAATCAGTGAATTCCAGAGCTGCTCGGCTCTGCCTCTCCTCACGGTGCTCTCCTGGGACCAGAACTTGCAAGTGTGTGTGTGTGTGTGTGTGTGTATGCGTGTGTGTGTGTGTGCGTGTGTGTGTGCGTGTGTGCGCATGCATATATGTGTGGTGTGTGTGTCCACGTGTGTAAGGAACAGGTCGTGAAGAAGGAGGCCAGCATGCAATTAAATACTTATTATCTCCCTCAAACCTAAATCAAGAAAATGACTCAAGTGACCTATGAGGAGAGATGAGAATGACTATGGGCAGTTGAGGACCAAGGTTTGACGTCCAGGGTCATTGTGGCGACCTGCAGGGCTGCCTTTTCCGATGTATCGCTCCCTCCTTTTTCTCTTACGCTGCACACTGCATCTGTCTTCCGTCTTACACGAGAAATTCATCATAATATTCAATATCAAGTGAATGTAGTCTATTTGATCATATACTGCTGTAAACTAGTGCTGAGCGGTCTGGGCCTTCTAAGGCCCCAAGCACTTTCCTACATTTAGCCCTAAGGTTCAACCTTTTTCGTGAACCAATCACATTTAAAATTCATTCCAACGGCCGAGTGGCGTCTTACTTTAAATGGCAAAAAAGCATTTCTGGTCAGTATGAAGTAGTTTATTTTAAAATGTTTATTTGACATTTTATTAGATAAGAAACTGATTCTGAATGGCTCCAGATAATGTAAGAGGCACATACATATATTATACCCACTCCACATATATTACATATTTGTATAGAATTGTTGTTTCTATAATTATGATGATGTGATGTAATTGTGATACTGTATGATGGCGATATGATGGTATTCATAGGTGGATTAACAAAACACAAATTGTTGTGCAGGGCAAACAATGGTTCACCACATACATATTGAGCAATAGTGCATGTTAACTTTCAAAGGAGAAATGTTGAGAGATGCCATCGCTTAGTTGATATTTCATAGTTCAAAATGGTTGTCTGACGACATTTACATAGCGACAGCGATAAAAGATGAGCCACTCTAAAAGTGGAGAAAACATTTCATAATAATGCAGATATGATTTGTATCCACTGTCAGCAATTGTCATTATCAATTGAAGAATTACAGTCCAAATGAAACAAATTGGGTAGTTTATATTTGGTTATTAAAGTCCATTTTGTTTTGTCATTGTCTTATCCTAGTTGCCTTAAGCAAAAGGGAAAATTTAACTCCACATTTGTTGGAACATTTTCATCCCGTCTCCTTTATGATCATAGGAGGTATTGCAAGGTCAACAGTTCACATTTTGCTGGGGGGCAAATTTTGTGGTCCAGAGCAGTTTTCAGAAAAAACTGTCTAAGGAAAGCTGGGGAAGTTTTTGCGGCATAGTAAAAGCCAAAATGACAAATGTCAGCACTTGTGCAAGAAAAATCTTGTTCTTGAGTTTCACAGTCATAGAAAATTTGTTTGCATAGTTGGGAATGAAATTGTAGCGCGTGAAACCACCACCTAAGATGTATAAAGTGTTTCAGGTTGACCTATAGCAATCTGAAGAGGCTGTGTCAGGCATCGGACAATCTTTTTTTAGAAAGCCTAAAATAGGCAAAACTAATGCTGAGCAGTGATGTTAAATGGAGCATGAATGAAAGATGCAAACGTAAATGCACTGTATTTGAGAATACAAAGTGTACAGCCCTCTAAAAGATCACCTCAGACTCATAAAGAAATTGTGAATGCTAAATAGAGTCAAACCTTCAAATTGGAAAACAAGTACCAGGGCTTATCCATCCATCCATCTCGGGTCGGGTCGCGGGGGAAGCAGATTTAGGAGGGACTCCCAGACGTTCCTCTCCCCAGCCACTTCATCCAGCTCATCCCGGGGGATCCCAAGGCGTTCCCAGGCCAACTGAGAGACATAGTCTATATTATTATCATCATTATATTTATTAATCATTCTTAGGCCAACAAGGGGAAGGACACTTTTTATTCGTTAACAGTTATTTCTAATAAACTTGGTGAGCCACATTTAAAGGGAACGAGCGGAGTGGCTTTGAATGGAGGTGGATATGCAGTCTGCTGTGTTCACACCTACGTACATTGGCGTAAACTGCTATTTTTATCATGCATCACAAAAATTATCACCACCTGGTCTGACTTGCACTAGTCTTTCGTTGGTCATGGATATACTAGAGCTCTGTATATTTCAAGACAAAAATCAGAGGGAAAAAAAACTACAGATTCCAGGGTCAAATGAGTTGGTAATCTTTTTCTTAACTATGCAGTCGTGTGAAGATTGCTAACAGATTACACAAGGGTAAAAGCAAATTAACCATTAATAGTCTTTCTGAAAAAGTCATATTTGAGGTGTGCCTCATACATATAACACGCAGAAACAGAATTTTACTACAGCGAGCAAACAATCACAAAAAAATCAGTCCGCATTGATGACAAGTGATGACGATATTAAAGTAAGTCTGCTTACGTCACTGATGTGCTGTACTGTATTGTATTTTTCACCTTTTGTTGAAGCTGCTCCTTTAGGAATTTGTGTTGCAGTTAAAGCCAACGAAAAAGCAAAACACCCTTGAAAAAGCAATGAGACTCCATTCGTTGATGCTCACTGCACTAAGGTTGCATGCAACAATCTCTGATCATGCCATGCGTGACGGCGCTCAGAGGTTTTGCATGACGAGAGGATTTGGTTCATTTGCATGACCTCGGGATGTTGTAAATCCGTCATCTGTGTAAATTTCCTCCATCATATGCTAATTTACTTGTCCAAAGCTGAATGCAAATTACAATGATTGAATAATCAAAAGTCGTTTGTTTGGATAGTGAGTGATGATTTGGTGTTTTATCTAAGCCTTACATAACCACCACCAGCATGGCATGCATGTGATAGATAGCCTTGGAAGTGGGTTAGCAGGCCTTGTAGTCCCTGGGCTCCTCCCCACCCTAATTCTTCCCTACTTTCCTCCTGCCAATGTAAATGCCTGTGGTTGTGGGGATAGTGTGGCAGTGTGCAAGAAGAGCAGGGTGGAGTCCTGACAGCGGGCCATATCTACAAGGAGGGGCGGACAAACTCTGTGACCTCCACAGATGCGGCTGGCACACGCTGCAATGATTTATTAATGACGCCATTAGTAGCTGTCACAAATCCAATATTGAAGAGGCATCATCAGTCTGTGTCAGGGAGATGAGATGGCATTGTATCTGTGCTGACAGGGCGTCTGAGGGAGTTCAGAATCAGTTTGAGAAACAAACCATAAAATCATGAATTCCCTCTTTTAATCACACTCACAAGTACAGCTTACAGTATCTCTTTATGCTCTTTTCAGCAAGCAGTCTTACTCCCCAGTGGCTCTTTGTCACACGCAAGCAGAGCTCTGGATCTGAATGACAAGCACGCTCAGCAGGAATTAACAATTGTGCTGATGATGGTGGTGCTCGGAGGGGGATGCAAGGGCGATCAACGGGACTCTGCATCATTGCTGCCGGCTCACAGCTACACTTCTGTATCGCCTGACTTGTCCACGTCACCCCATCTCGGACGTCTTTGCGGATGATTCACGTTCCCGGAGCCCAGCAACACGACTCACCGACAGGCAGAATGAATGGACGCTGCCAGGGAGGGAGGGGCTGCTCGACTGCTCATCATCACGCACGCACATTCTGACGTCAAGAGTCGTGTTCCTTGTGCAGAACTTGTACAGATTCTCGCTCTCTCTCATACACACACACACATACACACACATACTCCTATTCCCGTCATCGTCCTCTGCCACGAGCTCTGAACCAGTGGCAACATCGATCTGCTGACTGTGAACATAGCTTGGTTTTGTAACACTTGGTGTTTTGAACCACATGGCACTGCGGAATGCTTGTCCACAAATGCCTCAGTGAGGCGCGAGAGACGCAGAATCATTATTTTAAAATAAATCCAACAACAGCTTTGACTATCACTCTATAGGACTTTGAATGAGCAGATCATTTGACATTTGTTCAGGGTCACGGGCAACCGGATCTTATGTCAGATGACTTATGCTGCATTCACACTCGTGATTCATGACTCTGAACTGGATAAAATCATTTTGTGCTTTTTGAATCACATTTAACCCTGGCTGACGTAAATTGGAATTTTATCAATGCACCAAAGGTTGCCCGGTAGACAATATGTACATCAGGGATGGGCAGCTTAAATGATGTATGAGGCCACCATTGTTGATCAATGATTCATTCCTGTCTGACATATCTGCCCAAACACGACAAAAATGCCATTCTCTTTTTTATTCAACCAATTTACCTCACAGTTTCATAATATACGTATCTCATGCTCAACGTATATGTAAAAGATCCAGACTCCAACAAAGGGTTTGAACAATCAAAAAATAACCACACACATAATTTTTCCAACAAATACTGGGCACATGGGTGTCTGGAGTAAGTCACACATCACGCACAAAGCGGCAAGGATATGAAGTCATAGATTTCCCAGAGACAAATATATATAGTGCATCTCCAGGATAGTTAGAAACCGAATGATGACTCCTATCTTTGTGATTTATATTTATTGTCTCCAATATAAGTAAGACACAATGAATAGAAATCAATCGATAAGTCATAGACGTTAGTTCCTCTACCACATATTTTGTTTGATTAAGTAGACCAGCGGCAAGATGACCTTCCAGTCCATATCTACAGATGATGAATTTCTGATGATCGAGGGAGTGGGAAAGAAACGTGCACCAGTAATGCGGCAGGCGTGTACTATCACATAGGGTGCGGCACGCAGGTTGGGCTGCAAGCTGGTGTCTGTTGAGCGAGTTGGCCAGACTCTTTGTATAAATATGGGACCAGCTGGCCCGTGAATATCAAAATTCTGCTTAGAATTGATGCCCATTGACATGCATTGGAGAAACAAAATAATATTTTTTGTTAATCCCCAAAAAGATGTGAACTCCTTCCAGCTCTCTATAACTGTGTGTGGCCAGGGGCATTTTTAAAATATATATAACAAAGGTGATAATGCATTCAATAATATATGCCAAATAAAGTGCTTTGACATGATGATACATCAAGTACAGAATTATGAGGAGAAAATTACATTGAATGATTTTAGCAGAGGTGGCACAGTTCCTAGAGGTTAGCACATCCATCTACATTTCCTTCTTATGTGGAAGGAGGGAGGAGCTTTCCCCAGCGGACAAATGGTTGCGAGACACTTGAGGCTATGCGATATTTTGCGATAGATTTTGTGCAGTCTGAATGTAGCATGGACCTTTTATATGCTCTGCCCTTGGCAGGGGGACGGCAGACGGACGGACAGGCGGGTGAACGGTTGGACGGGGTTGGATGGGTGGCTTCAGTATATAGATGTGCATAACGGTAATGTGAAAAAATGCTGAATGTTTTGGATGGATGAATGGCTTCAATATAGATGTGCGTAACAGCAATGTAAAAAATTGCTGAATGCTTTCTGAATGCGTTCTGTCTTCTTATCCAGTTCAGTTCCAAAGATACAAACACGACCTTTGGCTTCACCTGATAGATCGCTATCTGAGGGGAAACAATGAGATGATTAAACATTCCTACTTGTATGCCAAATGGATTTTCGTTCTTTAATTATGAATGATAATCAGTCGTGTTATAAATTATAATCATGATGATGCTCATCTTATCTTTTCATGAAATCTGCACCAAACACGGTCTGCTCCATACATATAACCTTGACACGTAGAATTGAAAGTATTGATTGTAACATGGGTGCGAGTGTGTCTAAGTGTGTGCGTGCCTGCGTGTTTGTGAAAATGAGTCAGAGAGGAGGTCTCTGCATCTCTATTCATGCACGCAGGATGTTCTCAACATGTCCCTTGAGTCTGCACCGGTCACATAAGACAGTGCTCTGTCCTTCTGTCTCCTTTGAAAAAATCATGAACGTGGTCAATATGATTTATATACCAATGTATGGGGTAAGGGAAAGCCTTAGCCTTTAAACGCCAAGGTACGTAGCACAATTGCATTAAACAACCTTCACTGTACATTTTTCGCCAACCATTTTCATGTAGCAACCTTTTAATATATCAAAGCTGAAAACATCTAAAAAAAAAAAGATTGTCTTTGTTTTTACTCTACATCCTCCATTAGCTGTTCCTCTCAATAAATGACTTATGCTGTACAGTGGAGCTCAATATCCTTCAATATATAATGTGTGGCATTGACACGGGAAGTCCGCGTGACACAAGCATGCTCACAGCTGGACGTCAATGCAAATTTTTTTCAGAAGGCACCTGTATGGTGCATACGCAACAGAAAGGAAAGAAGAAGAGCATGTTTTCCAGTATAATATGCAGACAGACATGAAAATTCATTCCTGGCTGACAAAGGGATGAAAATGGGATGACAGTGGAGTGCGCCATTCGCAAGGATAAATGGCCACTGAGGATATGTATACATGTTTCAATACTGCATGAAAACCTTGTTCACTGTGGGAAGCCTGAAGCACACCTATGCAAGAAGAAATAGTCGGATGTGGCTTTGCATCACATGTGTGATTTTGCTCATGTGAGAGAGTGAGAGAGAGAGAGAGAGAGAGAGAGAGAGAGAGAGAGAGAGAGAGAGAGAGAGAGAGAGAGAGAGAGAGAGAGAGAGATGGAAGCTATATCAATGGTGTTCTTGGGTGGAATATCAAAGGTAGTTAATTCATCAGATTTACTTAAACTGCAACGAAAATGACATTTTGGCTAGATTTGAAAATTCCTTGTGTGGTGTCCAACTGCCATTCTCCTATCTGTGTGGCACAATTAATCCCCAAAGGAATTAGGAGGGTTAATGGTATTGATATGCTGCATGTTCATTAAGAAGAGTCCTGTAAAGACTACTTTCGCGTTACGTGTATGTATGAAATGCTGGGAACAAATCTTCGATGTGGAGAAAAAGTGTGATAAGACTAATTTATGGGTAAAAGATACACTCTTATTTAGGTGAAGGTGTTCAAGGGGTTTCGTCAGGTGAAGGCCTTCAATGGGTTTCTTTTTTCATTGTGTCTGTTCAAATGGTTGTTGTTTTCACATACGCCGTATTTGTCATTTCATTACAAAAATGTGTCAAACGTCCACCAACATTTCTTAAAGTGGTCTGACAGCATGTAATATGTGTGACTGCATTAATGGACTCTACCAGCCATCTGCGATGCCCCCACCCCTAACCTGCACACACAGACATAACACATAAAATGTAATGAACTGAGACCTATTAAAAATCAATTTTAATAGCATGACCCCTTGCTTTTTTTTTATGTTGCCGTCAAAAAGCAAACACATGCTGAAACCACAGAACATATGCTTGATAGATTGTGGCTTGCATTTTTTTTCCTGATACCTTACTTCATGTTATATCACTTAATTTGATGCTTTTTCTTTACATTCATTCTGATGGAACGCTTTGAGAAAAGCTGCACAAAAAGTGTAAAGCGATACAGTATCTTTAGAAGCTGTTCTTTGGGCAGGGGAGCATCTTGAATTACACAGTTTGAAAGTGTTGTGATCAAAGAGAGATTGTAGTTCTGTTTCATTCTCAAGTCTTTGTTGTTTATGAAGTATGACGGACTGAAGGATAGTGTGACACGTGATGGACAGCAAAGGGATTAGTGCTGGCTGAATGATGGTGAAAGGGGCGGATAATGCCACATTGCCTCGCCTCCTCCGTCTCTTGTCTGTTTCTTATCCTTCATGTCTCAAAAACATATCCCACTTGAGTGGTTTTAAGGGGTCCTCTCATTTGAACAAGGTCCAACCTGTACACAACTCGTGGTTGCCTGCTTCGAATAAACACAGCATGTGCTCAGTGATTAGAACTCTTCCATGTTAGAGATTATTTGAACTGTCAGAAAACATTTGCCATCTACGATGCTTTCGGTCACCAATGTTTCAGCGCCCGCATTGAGAAATACTCCTCTTCCTTTTTTAAAAAAAAATCTATTTTGCCCTACACCATAATATTGATAGTTTTTCATATTTTTGTTTGTTTTACTGACAAGATGAGATGGAACAGCGAGCAGCAGCTCAGCCCCAAGGGAATTTGTTGGATTTCACATGAGAAAAGTAGGCCTGTTAAAATCATCATCATCATCATTATCATAGCAGATTCCCATGCAAAACAGAAAAAACTACCTGGGGAGCCGAGAGATCAATATAATCTACACTGTCAAATTGTCCTGATTTACCCCCAACTTGAACAAGGGCCTTGGTCCTTAGAATGCAAGAAAAATGCAGATCTGCCTCTTTTTCCTTTTCTGTTTACAGTTTATTGCAAGGTCAATTAGAGGGTGATTCGGTTGACTCAAACAAAGAAAACATTGCATTTTAAGTTTAACTAAGTTCAGTAATTGCTTACATATACCAGGAAAATATGAAGCGTAAGTGAAGCAACTTAACTGAGTGTTTAAACATAAGCATATGCCAAACATAAACATCTACTTTGTCTTCTTCAAATTGATTGAGCCACTCAAAGTTCAGATAAACACAGCTTGTAGTTCAAACCAAACATTTCAAACAAACTAAGCATTAACCAAACTTAGAACAAACTTAGAATTTTTTTTTTTTAAATTACAAAGAAAACACCAGGCATTTTGTCAGGTCTGACCTAGGATGTACGATGGTATATTTCCTACTTGCAATCCTTTATATCATATATCATACAGTAATTGGCAAGCCATACCAAATAGACATACATCATCACATTCATCTACGTAATATACGTATTTCTCATGTGTAATTGAATTTCCACAATTCTTTCACCTCCATCTTGTGTCGTCCTCACTTACAAATGCCAGATACCCTCCAAACCTGGCAGTTGCAATGCAAGAAGGTGCTACCTGGTTCCCAGTCCCCTTGGCTACCCAATACTGCTATCACCAAATGCGGTGCAACCGTGCAAACCGTGCAAGTAGAACCATTACCAAAAAGACAATATTGGTCAGTAATGGAAGTGCCATTAAAATATTTCTAAAATATTAACAACCAAAGATTCCCTTCATCTCCTTAAATGAGCACTGCTCTCAGATCACATGTGTCTTTTAGCTTGCACGAGTGTGTGAGTGCGTATTGATTTTGGAGGAAGCATTAGTTCTCTGCTTATTAATAGCCTGAGGAGGGAAGCCTAATGGGAGCTCTACTTCCTCTGGTTTATTCATAGCAGGATCATTACTACCATAATTGACCCCCTTCCTGCTCATCTGTTGGACTGTGAATCTCACTGTGTGTGTGTGTGTGTGTGTGTGTGTGTGCGTATGTGCTCTAAGGAAAGTAGCCCTCTCTCTCTCTGTCTCTCATACAAACGTACAGAAACAAACGCACAGATGCTGCACACAATCTCAATTTTACAGTAACAGATTTAGTAGAAACAGAAGGAACTGTTAAGCTCAATATTTTTTTCTTAACTATAACCAATAACACATTTCACATATGGTACAGTTTGTATGTAGTCTATTTGTATATAATTTTAGTTTCAATTCAACAAGATGAGTTGATGGTTCTTGTGCTATGTTCACTCTATGCTCCTTAAACGACAGCATGCTGCTCCTTTCCAATATCATGTTCCACAATACAATGATCCCCTCCTTCCCCCTCCAGAAGCCCCTTGAGGCAACAAATTATTCATAAAATGTTTCCGTTCTTTATACGTAGCTATGCTTTCAAAGAGCATTTCCTTGTCCATCATTTAAGCTGCTTTAATGGCAAATGTACTGCATGTACAAAAGCTGCATGAGGATTCACTAAGCTGCTTGGATAAGATAGTAGCCGCAAGCATCACACTTGTCTTATATTTTGGATATTGCCAACTATCAGCTGTCTGAATATGTATCTGTCAAATTATCCATCCATTGATCCATCCATTGATCCATCCATTGAGCCATCCATTGATCCATCCATTGATCCATCCATTGAGCGATCCATCCATCCATCCGTCCGTCCGTCCGTCTGTCCGCCCGTCCGTCCGTCCGTCCGTGTCCGTCCATCCGTCCGTCCGTCCGTCCGTCCGTCCGTCCGTCCGTCCGTCCATCCATCCATCCATCCATCCATCCATCCATCCATCCATCCATCCATCCATCCATCCATCAGCATGTTCTACAATACTGCCAGTGCCAGATACTCGATTGAGTTTTAAGTATTCCAAATATATATATACGGACACTGAATGGGTAAACTTGAAAAAAATTGTTTTTGTCATAGTTCTCAGCTTGGATTTCCTCATGGTGTTCTTCCGGACTTGGCTACATAGTTGCACACCAAATTAGAAACAAAACATGGCAAGGTGCATACACATCCGTGTGCACTAATGAACAGGTGAGCATACATACACCCACACAAACAGTCAGCCGGACAAATTCACAAACACAAGCATTCACACACAGATGTTCATTCTCAACTGAATACACACACACACACACACACACATACGCACACACGCACACGCACACACACACACACACACACACGCACACACACACACACGTCAGCATGCCTTCCTTCCGACTAAGTCAACAACTCTAAGGCGATCTTTTTTTTTTGAAAGAAAAAAAACATTGGAAAAACACATTAGTAATTTCCTCTTCAACTTCCACTCACACAGGATGTTACAGCGATGGAGTGTTTCCTGTGGACACACAAAGACAATGTCAGCATGAGGAGCCATTAACCTCTAAGTCACATTCATGTAAAGGACAGCAGCTCCACTTCCACAACATGTTTATCCAACATCGTACACAGGATGGATTTTACTGCTAACATTCTGCACACCCTTCCCTCTAAGTTTTGTCACTGAAGTGGGGTTATCGAGGTTGAGGTCTTTGAATATTTCTTTCTTCCTTTTATGTGGCGTATCCTGTTCAGGGTTGTGGGTGAGTTGCGCAATAGAATAGAATAGAATAGAATAGAATAGAATAGAATAGAATAGAATAGAATAGAATAGAATAGAATAGTGTTTATTCCAAGATAAAAACAGAAATTAAACTTTAACACATCTTATTCTGGAAAGCATCCAATAGTCTCTCCCTTGACACACACCAATATTCTAAAATGGATACAATTAAATGAAATAAAACAGTGTTACTTGGTACTATTAAAAAGAGTTATTGCTGTAGGGATGAAGGACTTCTTGTAAATGTTCTTTTGGGCCGGTGGAGTTCCGTATTGTTTGGCTGATGGCAGCTGAGTTAAAAAGTGATGGAGGGGACGAGAGGCCTGTTCATTGATGCTTGCCCCAACAGATTTTTGGCTGTCAGTCAATCGCGGGGCATAAAGATAAACAGATATTCAAAAACCTGAGAAAATCTATTTTACCGTGTTTGGTAAATTGGCAGACCGCTGTCCATTCATAAGAAGTACTGAATAGATGAAACTGTTATCTTCTGGTTAAATCACTGCACGTAGTTGTTTAAAAAGCCTTTGATACACTTAGTATCAAATCCAAAGCTAAACCGTTGGCAGAGTAGTCATACAGCAGCGGGTACTTATGTGAAATCCTTGCAATTGCACTGAACTCAGTGGATAACAACAAAATAAAGAAAGACGAGGAGGACGATCAAGTGTCTTCACTTAGACAATCAATCGACATTTTCTATCATTATAGCAAGAAATAATAAATGCAATTAATCAGAACATGAAATAGCAATAATATATAATTGAGAGCATAGCTCAAAATAAACTTTAAGATCTGAGCAAAAGTCAGTGATTAGATTAATTCAACCCTTAAAAGACTCAAAATGGAGAAACCAGTCATAAAATATTCCAATCTCAATGCTCAATGTTGTGAAATTCAAATACACTACATAATAGAGAAATCGTTCCCTGAGATGTTGTTTCCAGTGCTTTGCTGCATACATACACACCAATGTGTCAAATCCCACCACATTGGCACATTAGCAAAGTGCAGGCCTTCAGATACTTTCATGGTGCTGCGAGGCAGGTGCACTCCTTTGCCAAATGTAGCGTGAAACTGATTTTAACCTTTTAACTCCTGCTATCATACCTGAAAAGAGGGTTAGATAAGGAGAGAGGAAGGCGTGCCAAAATTTATAGTGTCAGGGGATGCGTGTGTTCGTGTGTGTGTGTGTGTGTGTGTGTGTGTGTGTGTGTGCGTGTGTGACAGGGATGGGGAGTAGGGAGGGGAGCCCAGTGTGAAAGCAAGGAGTTATTTTTAACTCCCTCTGGCAGCCTAATAGGGCACGTCTATATTTAGTGAGGTGAAGGCAGTTTGGGTTACGTGGACCTGTGTGTGTGTCGTGTGCGTGTGTGTGTGTGTGTGTGTTGGCGTGGGTGTGCGTGTGCGTGACACAGTCCAACTGGAAGCAGAGTACTGGTGGATGCCACACACACTCCTAATGGTCATGCCAATCGTCACCACATGATCCTATTTAATCCCGTCACTCAGCGCATGGACACAACAGTCTCACGTTTCCTTTTCTTGGGCTCACAAGGAGCACACAAAAATTTAATAGAAAGCTGAAGCTGTCAAGCAAGTACAGTTTTTTTGTCAATGATGAAAATTACGGTCATCACTGTTCTGATTATGAACCCTCCAAAGCCACCATCGCTGTGTGGTGGCCCGGCCATGACTTTTTGGTCAGGTGACCACTGAAGCTCCAGGCTGTGGCTTCCATTCAAGGGAATGGCACCTCACCAGCGATGCCTGCACTTGCAAAGAATTTCACCCCATCCAAGTCAGGATCGGCGTGGAAATGGAGCAGGACGACCAAGTGCAGCTTGGACCAGGGTTTATTGAAGAACGCAAACTAACAGACTCGGCAACTGACATGACTTAACAAAACCTGACAACGAGACTGACCAAAAAGACGTGAAACAAAAAGACAGGGTGACATTACCAATAACAGAAACAGGAACCAAAAAGACATCATGACATGAACACACAATGATCCGACGTGGAGCGAGGGGCAGACAGGACTTATATACACGACAGGTAACAAGAGGCAGGTGGGAATAATCAAACTCATCACGGGCATATAGGAAGGGAGGGGCGAGCACACAGACAGAAACTAAGACAACCGACACTTAGTGGAACAGCTGGAGCTAAGGCGTGCCAATCCATCTATCTACCCATTCATCCATTTACTGAATCGCTTCTTCTCACGGGGGTCGCGGGTGTGCTGGAGCCTACTGCCCGAAGTCAGATGAATTAGCAAATCTGTTTTTCACAGTCAATGGTCAAGGTCAACATTTACCTCCTGCCCCTTCCTCAATTAGCTGGAAATTTGCACGCCTGAGCATCCAAATTGGATACAGTATAGTACCCTGATTTTGGTTCCTTGTTCTATTGCAAAATGTTGTTCTAAGAGCCTTGTGGCCATGACTTGCATCCACCGTGTAGCGTTTATGATTAAGCCCTTTGAACTCAGCCAAGCAAAAAGGGGCAATGCAAATGTGTGATATGGCCAAGAAAATGTATCTGAGCAAGATGGATTGTAGGTTACTGTGTATACTGGCCAGTTGCTTACACTATTTAAAACGGTACGGTATAAACAGAAATAGAGATTTTAAAAAGCAGCTTTTCTTTTTTTTCGTGTATTAATGACTCTAGAGACAGTCATTAAGAAAACAGTTGCTATTGTATGTGTTTTCTCCATCCATATCCCGCTGTGTTATGCAACTGAAATCGGACCACTGGTTAAAAGTCACAGTTTGCTACTGCTGAGTCGAGCAATTCCTGACAACTGCGTCTGCTACGTGTTTCAGCATATTTCCGCAGAAAGCCATGTTATCGTATTCTGCGGGGGTCTTTCGCTGTAACATCTCACTGAATGCAGATGATTCCGGCGTAAAGCAGCAGCGGCAGCAGATTGCCACTGGCAGCCAGCAGTCTGCTCTTCCTTCTGCATTGTGTTGCGCATGTGATAGGGTGCTTTCCAGCTGAGTGGCCCAAGAGATAAGCCTCGCTCGCACACATGCACGCACATGCACACGTACACCCTCATGTGTGGACATACGTACATAGGGATAGAAAGAGACGGAGGACTACATCTGTGCAAGGTAGATAAGGCCACTGAACATGAGCCACTTGCACACTCTGCCATCTTTTGCGTTCTTTCCACTTTCAGACACACATGCAGTCACAAATACCATCGCCGGCCTTGCCCCGAGAACATCCACATGCACTCCTGCTGAAATTTCGACCTGCATCCGTCTCGGTCACTCCTCACAGTGTCTTGCTGTTTCTCCTTCATTGCACTTTAAACATTAAAGAACTAACACTGCAGCAGGCGACGTCGCCCTTCCTCCTGATTCGCTTGTCGTTGGACAGTGCAAGACGTTTGGTTCATTCTTGGGAGATTGGCGCACATGTGCTTGGCGCAAAACGGGCATAAAATCATTTTCGTGAAGCAGTCTAGCCCTCGACGCACGTGGGGACCTACGTTGCATCTTTGGGCTGGATTGTCACACATCCGCATCATCATGTTGCCAAGAAATAAAAGCAATTGGAAAAGTACATTGTTTTTTCATTGTTGAAAGAAATTAGTGATTTAATATTATTATTGGTACATGTAGTTTATTAACATTATTATATTAGACTATTTGCTTCCTTTTTGAATTCTTAAAATTGGGTATGAGAAAGTGACATTATAGATAACTTCCTCATTCCTGCTCAAAATGATAAAATGTTGACAAAACTGGAATTGAATGTGAAAGTTCAAAGTCAAAGTCAAAGTCAAAGTCAGCTTTATTGTCAATTTCTCCACATGCCAAAGACACACAAAGAAACCGAAATTTCGTTCCCCCCTATCCCACGGTGACAAGACATGGCTCACAACAGACAAACAAGTAAACAAGTATAACAAAAGCGTGCTGAATAAATAATGAATAAATAACACAACAATAAATAAATAAATAAATAAATAAATAAATAAATAAATAAATAGGAGGAGCAGAGAAAAAAAAAAAAAAAAAAAAAAAAACTTTTCTTAATTTTAACTTTTGTTGACCATCTCAGACAATACAATTATATGATTAGCCTTATGCGTGACTGGACATCATGTTTTTGACTGCCATGTAGCTTTACAGTAGTCAATCCTAAATGAATATCATTTAGATTGTCCGGGCGCTGTGGAAGACAAATGTGATGCAGATGCGGGTAATGAAAAAGGGCACACACAGTAAGGCTAAACTAGAAAGAGAATTGTCATTAAAGTGAGACTAATGCAAATTACTTTGCTGTGACTTCATCTGTTCTTGTTATTTGAACTTAACAGAAGAAATCAATCACAGCAGAAACGCAGCAGATGTTAATGTTAAAAATCCCATTCGAGCAGTCGAGCATTGCTTACGTAAACCTGCTGATTTATGACTGCATGGTGCAAAGGTTCCAGTGTGTTTGTATTGTCTTTATTTTAATTAATTGAAACTGGCAGGCATTGCAGTTGAGGTTGTTTATCGGTAACGCGCTGCTCTTATAGTCAAATACAGAAGCTAAAATACTCATTGTTCATGTAAAAAACCCTTCAGACTGAGTGCTTATTTTAATGAACCTGAACATTTGCATAGGCAAACAGCCTTAAAACAAAAAGCATCGTTACATGTCAGAGATGTTGCTCTTATTTGAGGGCCCGGCAGCCCCCTCAGCCATCGCAATGAATCACTCGAAACACAACTGTCACATCAGGGAATTCTGACTGTGCTTGTGTGTGTGTTGTGAATGTGTGTGTGTGCATTCATTTGAACATACACATTTTTAATTTGCGTGAGCATCTGTGTGAATGTGAAAACCCCCTACTGCTCATTTCCCGTAACGTCGACGCTTGTGGGCTCTGGTGGCCGCGGAGGGGAAAACAACTAAAGAGCATCTTGAGTGAAGAAGATTAAGGGGAAACCACCAATGTTGTTTTCAGAAACTACATAGGTCATACATCTATCAGATATGTCTGGTTAATATGACGCATGGAGAAAGATCTCAAAATGTAATGTTTACACACATTGCCATGGAACTTCCCCATTTTGGT
Source organism: Syngnathus scovelli (assembly GCF_024217435.2). NCBI lineage: Eukaryota > Metazoa > Chordata > Actinopteri > Syngnathiformes > Syngnathidae > Syngnathus > Syngnathus scovelli. The sequence continues at coordinate 19,070,703 of NC_090848.1, forward strand.
TTTTATTAATGTTTGCATGAACTATTACTAGAATGTCGGTTCGAGGTTGTTTATGCCGACAAAAAAGTCCTCCGTATCACAAGACTGCCAAGATTGAGGGTCTTTATTTGTGTTGCGCAGCTGAACTTCATGGCCTATTTAACAATCATCTTACCTGAAAAAGAGTTCCTAATGACACATTTTATCATCATAACACTGTGATCATATTGGCCTGTAAAAGAAACGAGGTGGTAGTGCACAAAAACAATTCAACCCGATGTTGCCTGTAATCACAATCTTGCTTTGCTGTCATTAAATAATTATGAATGAAATTACCCGGGAAATTTTCTGAGAAACAGTTATAACAATAAATAATGTCAACAAATTTCAACCAAATAAAAAATCCCCCACGAATGGCTAGAAGGGCAGGTAATGGAATGTTAAATATTGTATTGATCCCTGAATGCTTCAATGCTTTTGTGACAATATAATGTGGAATTAAAGTCTCATCATGTGTCATTTGTGAGCATTTTTCATTTGAAATTCAAACATTAAAACGTTAAATATGTACAGTGTATATGAACTGTACGTTGTATGTTGATGATGGAAACACAAGAACACGTTTCTTTATTGTATAATTACAGCTGTGTTGTGAGCTTGAAAATGGAAGATGAGGGGAATCAATGGACAAAATAGATATAATGAGGCAAGAAAATTGCATAAAGCTTAAAACACAAGCTGAGCAATGAGAGACAGAAGAGTCGAGAAGGGTAAAAGAGAATATAATAGAGGGATATGAAGGTGAAAGGTGGCAGGGAGAGCACGGAAAAGAGAAGGCGAGACCCGCAAGGAGGGGGGAGGGCTTCGACTGGTAGAACAGCTGCTGTTTAGTTGTAATTGCCTCAATTAGCTGATATGGCTACCATGGCAACAGTGTTTGAGTGGTTGCCATAGTGCGGATGCAGCGCCTTCCCCAGTGGGGATTCATGGGTGGGGGAGCTAATGATGATGATGGCCATGATGCCAAAAGAAGGCACAGAGTGGAAATGAAAGAAGAGATGAAAGGGCAGACAAAGAGGCAGATGAAGATACCGGCTTCTTGTGGAAGAAGAAGAAGAAGAAGAGGAGACCATGAAGATGAATCAGGGCGGAACGTTGATGGCGAAGGGTGTGATGACAGGAAGACAAGACAGAAAAAAATTGTCTATCAATTGTGAGTGACAAAAGAGGGAATACAAATAGAGTGTGCTGGTAAAAGACCTAAATAGGAAGTTGGAATTATTGTCACGATAAAAATAGCACCAACCAGTTAAGCACTACTTCCAGGAAAAGAGAACTAAAAGTGCGAAAGCATTTTCACCAATTGTCTACTCCAACTGCCGTCAAATGAGTTCCGCCACTGCAACCTGCAACAGAATCCGTTATTTTTGGTCACCACAGATGTTTGTGCAGCTGCTAGTTGATAGGGGGGGATTCATGATTCACAATCATTTGTGTGCCAAATGAATGAAAAAGTTGTAATATGACTAGAGGAAAATTATATTTTTAACAAGTGAAAGTCTAAATTGTCCCACAAGCTAAAAGTGACTTCCCAATCACGGTCTTGCAAAATGGCTAAAAAATGAAATTATGAGAACCAAGCATTAGAATCAAGGAAAGGTTGGTAGTTGATAGTCACTTATAGATGAAGTGGAGATGATCAAAAACCCTTCTTCATGACAAAGAAAAAAGTGCTGATTGAATAGCTTGGAAAATAGAGGTAAGATATAGAGACGACAATACATATGTGGGTGGAGAAAGTGGGCGAAGTGGAAGGAAAAAAGACAAAGTGAAGTGGGAGGTGGGTACAGCATATAAGGGCTCATTAATGTGCTGACTACATAGTCAGCACTGATTGTTAAAGCTTATCTAAATTTAGCTTTCATTTCCAGAATTGTTCACACATTTGCTTTCTCACAATCAGCTCCTCTGCATAAATGGCTTGTGCCACATACTACTATATATATCATACTGTGCATCTTATTGTGATTTTGACAAGTTGGCTTGAAATGAAAAACATCAGACCATGAATTCCCTTCACATTCTAGTAATTATCATCACTGACACCTGCAAGTCTATTTAACGCCAACTCAGAGCCACTTACCATTTCTACTGATCAGCCCAACCCCCATGGTTACACGCAACCCTTCCCCCAATGCCCTTACATCACAGCACATTTTACACACATCACATACAGCCGTGCAGTTCATATGTACACACCCGCACTCCTATCCTGCTCCCATATAGTATATACCTTCTTCAACCCCCCCCACCCCTTCCTTCAATTGGCCATCATCACTCTCAGCCTTCCATACCACACCGGCTCATCGCTGTATCTCTAAACTTCCGCATCCACCCTGCTCCACTTCCTTTCATCCCTCCATCATAACCCAATCTCACGACTCTGGCAGGATTTCCAGACCATTGTCCAACAAGATGAGAACGAAAGCATAAGGATCATTCAGAAATGGTGACAGGACAAAATAAAATTCAAAAGCCTCTCTGCCCTTAGATCTGTTGACAGGAGTAGATATTGTTGGTCATCTGCTTACTACTGTAAAATAATATACCTTGGTCTCTTGAATGATCTGCTTCAGCAACTTATACATTATTTGCTAAAAGAAAAAAAAAAGTTGTGAAACAAGTGAATGTGCTTGTTTGAGACATTTCATTAAAGTGTGTTGTTGCACAAAAAAAAAAAAAAGTCTGATGTCAGCAAACTGCAAATACTTCCAAGCCAACGTATACATGATGAATGAACAAACCAGTTCCCTGCCAACAGTGCAATAAAATAAAGGAGCAGATGAATCAAAATTATCCAAGCAATAATGTACAGTTAAAAAAAACTAACATTCCCCATTGAGAGGTAAAAAAAAAATACTTTTTCCACATGTCAAAGGATTTATTTATTTTTGCAACTTAAATATAGTTAAACTTATTTGAAAAAAAATACTGTAAAGGGACAGACATTTATTAGTGATAACGTATTCATTCAGTTTTATTAGTATTTCATAATATTGTCATTTTTAAATATTTTTTTTCTCCACTTAAAATTACATCAATAATAAATAACAATACAGTACAGTACAGTACAGTACAGTACTGCAATTGTGTGGACACTCCCTACCTTCTGCTGATGTGTGGGCAACTTTCGGGCCATAATTCCTCAATTTAGAATGTTTATTTTGAATTTGTGAATCCTTTTTTTTTTTTTTTTTTAAATCCACAATGTACTGAAGCTGCGATACTCGAACCGCGATGTAGCGAGGGATTACTGTATATGTCAAGGGACCTTTGAAAGACAGTGTAAGGTCTGTTATATAATGTTATATTATTCTGATCATTGCAAAGGAAAGTTTCAAATTGAAAAATATCCCACAAACTTGTAGCTAAGGGCAGAATTCAGTAAACACACAATCAAATTCATCGTAGTCTGCCAACAAGGCAAGGAGCGTGTGACTAATTCAAACGCACATCCACCCATCCGACACACAGTATAGCGTGTACTATAGAAGCGTGACAGTGGTCAAGTGCATGAGGAATTAGCAGGTGGCTTCCTCCGTGAGGAGCTGACACACAGAAGAAAAAACAGATAGACCAAGCGTGCTCTTTGAGACTCAATGCCCGCCAGGGACTGTGCATGTGACCGTGTACACCCCCTCCCCCACCCCACCCCACCCTCAACCTTCCACTCTCACTCCCCCTATCTGTTTTAACTCTCCATCTTTTAGCCTCCGCCCCTCGACCGTACATATCATTTGAAAATCCCCACATCCGCATGAGTATGCACTCAAAAGCATATGCTAAGACGCGCAGATCCTTGGTGCCGTGCAGGCCTTTGAGCTTTCAAGCATGTGGCGTTTGAGCTATAGATGGTATAAAACCCCCTCTTTTGCCAATTGTTCAAGTGTTCCATGCAGCAGAAAAAGGTCTTGCTTGAGGAAGAGTTCTATCAGTCCAATCTTATTCGGCTCCTCTGCCAAATGAAATCATGTGTTGATATGTGAGTGCTACATGTGCTTGTACGTACATGCCCTATAGGTTACAGCTCTCTATTGAGAACATTCTAAGGACAAGTGTATCAGGAACGTGAGCGCGCTTCTGATTAGCACCGTTGATGCCTCCCGCTCATTAATGTGCTGTACAGGTCAAGTAGCATGCTGAAGGAGATCACACAACGAGAAGGGATGAAGTGGGAAAGAGGAGCAATAGAAGGACGGATTGCTAAGTTTTCTCAAGGCTTGTATATATTTATAGCACAGTTAATGCACAAAGCCTACTTGAAATGAAAGTGCAAAATAAAAAAGTGTATGGCTCACAATCATGTGCAACAAGTCACAATTACATATAACTTACAATACAAAATGCAATATGCAGCAGTAAGAGAAGAGACATGTTTACTACCTGGAAAAGTAAAAGTGTTTATATTTACATCTGAATAAAAAAGAAAATTAAACTGACTTCATGACCTCAGAATGTCAGGAGGACAGAAGTTTACCAACGCCAGACTGTGAAAGGAATCAAAAGCATATAGTGGAGTGCCATATTTTTTGTAATCAGTCTGCAGTTAACAGGCTACATAAAAATTAAAGTTCAAGGAAAAGGACTTTCTAAAATGGTCAGTAGCAAGCGCTTCCTTGAAACATCTTTTTGCCATTGAATATGTGGTCCATCCATCCATCCATCCATCCATCCATCCATCCATCCATCCATCCATCCATCCATCCATCCATCCATCCATCCATCCATCCATTATTTGTACCGCTTTTCCCCACAGGGGTACCGGGCGTGCTGGAGCGTATCCCAGCTGTCATCGGGCAGTAGGTCGGGGACACCCTGAACTGGTTGCCAGCCAGTCGCAGATATGTGGTTTAACTGGTTCAAAGTTCTGCAAAGTCTGCAATTGATTATTGAAATGAATGGAAAACTGTTTTGTGTTTTGAATTGTTCCCAGTAATACAATTCTTATTCGATTCTCTTATTCAGCTCATCGATTCAGGTTTGGCCCTGTTCAGACTAGATCACATCACCGACCCAGCTGACAGGTTACATCAGTATCTGATGGATTAAAAGACTGTTGGTATCCCAGCAGGAATAATGAAAATGAAATGTGTTATGTGCACATGGGTGGGGTTTACCATCTTTTATTTTCATAGACACACATTGTCAGGTGAGCTGCAGACATGTAATAAAAGCAAATGCTTTCGATCCTCTGGCATGGCATAACACTGTCTGCCAAATTCTCAAACAAGACTAACTAGACTTGCCCTGGCACAAAAATGATGAACCGGTTTTTACACCAAGCACATGTGTGTCAGTCAACGAAAATAGGGCTCCATGAGTGGATACGAGAAGCTAACCGTTCCGTCCAAAGATGAAGATATCAAAGCGTTCAAGTGAAACAGCAAGAACTGATAAGACAATTAATGAGAAATTAGATTGATAAGCAGGATACGGTAGAATCTGAATGGATAAATTCTTCAGTTGTGACTTTATTTCCATACAGATTCTAATTGTGTGCAGTGAAAGCAGCACTGAGAAATTGGCCTTAGGTAGAAACCCTGACTGGCTCCCGACTTTATTCTAAGACCTATTTCATGTATCTATGGACTCAAAAGGAATGGGTACGTATGGAAAATATGTAAGTATTGAGGAATGATCCTGTGCCAGCACACACACCCCCGCCCACCTCCCCCATCATCTGTAGGTGAAGCTTGTTTGTTGGACCAGCAGATGAAGGCAAATAAGCCTGCAGTGAGTAAATTGATTTACATACAGTATCTGTCAGAGGTTTTTTTTTCCCCTCGAGCGGGTGGTGTCTTTTTCCTTCTTCTGCTGTTCTATTTCTCCCAGTGTTTTTTCCCATCACGATTATTTCATGCTATGGTTGGGAGCGCCGCATGTCTCACAGGGAGTCAGTTAAGTGCAGTGATAACTAGAGGGAAGAGACTTTAAACTGAGAGATAAGTTTCAGTCAGAACTGGGCTTATCCTCATCAATAATGTAGATTTGTACTTCATTTGTCATCCCAGATATCTTATCTATTTATCCTCATTCGGCTAAAAGTTGCCTTTCAGCAAGAGTAGGGTACACCTGGACTGGTTTGCACAGTTTATCAGCAATTGGTTCATCAGAAGAAACCGGTAATACTTATCTTGACCGTTGTGAGGTTTTGCTCACTTTCACAATAATGTGAACTGGGGTGGCCGTGTGGTCGCTAGCAAATGATTTGAAGAAAAGTTTTTGTGCCCAACAGGGGTACCCATTAAAAACATCAGTTGCAAAACAGGCTTTTCATTGGTTGTTAAGCAACATCCTGTCCACAGTACATGCATGAGAACACGAACAATGTCACAAAAGTAAATATTGGTGCCAAGTTAGCAAATTTCCCAATTGTGAAACGAATAAAGTTATCTTATCTTAAAGTGGATTTTGCAAGTTTGTCTTTGCATAGCAACATTTAGCCCTTGATTTTCACCTATTCACCTCTCTGAAAATTTCAGTCAAAATTGTCACTATTTTTTAGAATGCAAAATGATGTCCTCATTCTGTAGCAACCTGTGTGTCCATTATGTGGTGGTCCTGAAGATGAACGTGTGAATATCATAAATGGAAAGACAGCGCTTGCTCTCATTCACTTGAATAGAACTGGGAACGCTCTATTGCAGTGGTTTTTGGAGGTACCGAACCCCATCAGTTTCATATGCGCATTCACTGAACCCCTCTTTGGGGGAGGGTTAGCGATTGTACCAAACCCCATCAGTTTCATATGCGCATTCACTGAACCCCTCTTTTGGGGGGGGGGGGGGGGGGGGGTTGTAATGACATACCAACAAATCAGTGTGACTTCTGCTGTTGCCTTTGCAAGACCAGTTCAGATATGTGTTATCGCAAGTTCAAAGTCAAAGTCAAAGTCAAAGTCAAAGTCTCCTTTATTGTCAATTCCTCCGCATGTCAAGACACACAAAGAGATCGAAATTACGTTTCTCACTATCCCAGGGTGACAAGACAGAGTTCACAACGCACATACAAGTAAACAACACAGGAAAAATAACATAAGAAGTCAACATCAATGAACAATAAGCGTGATAGCACGCTAGCCGCTCCCGATGCACAGCAGAGTCCGGTAAGATGACAGTCAACCAGGCCACTGTGAACACGAGCACACAGCAGGCACGCACTGTCCGGTTCGTGGATCCTATCAGGCGAACGCAACCCATCTTGTCGTCCCGCGAACGAACGTACGCCAGGAGAATGGAAGGCACGGATGGGCGAGCTGGGTTGGCCGCAAGCCTGGCCCGACGTCTCCGCGCTGGCCCCTCTTCCGCTGCCTCGCAGACCCGCTGCCGACGCATCCCAACAATGCTCCAGGACGGAGCAGTCCGAGCTCAGGACGCAGTCCAACCGGGGGAGGAAGAGCAGGCCAGTCCGGCGTCGCTCCATGACGAAGCAGTCCGAGCGCTAACACCAGCAGCAAATCTCTCCACACCAAAGTCCAGAACGCCATAAAACCCACTTCCGCCGATGTTGAGCAGAACATGCCCGCCGCACTAGTAGCACGACGTATCACACGAGACGAATACACACAAAACTGCCAGACAAACACTCAGTAAACACTCACAAAACACCGAACGGGACAGAGAGTGGCCGCTGCGTGTGCCGCCATCTTGAACCATGTCATTACACGACATTCAGGTGTGTTCGGCCATCCGCGGGGGGGGGGCGGGATTAGCATACCAGCTCTGCCGAACCCCTGAAGCCGACTCACCGAACCCCAGGTTAAGAACCACTGCTCTATTGTAACCGTGTGGTCGGGTGAAAATGTGTCATGGGAAAGTGACCACACAGGACGGAACCAGGCTGTTTCAGGGTAGAACTGGTACAGTAGAAAAGCGGCATAATTCAAGTGCAGTATTTTATGTGAGAACTTTGACTAGATGCTTTAAAAAAAAAAAAAAAAAAAAAGACTTTTGCAGCTGGCTTAACCAGTTGCTCTTCTGTTACATAAACAACTCCCAATATTTAATTTATAGATAAGAAAGGACCCTCTGATCCTGGAGTCTAAGTCTAAGTCTAAGTCTAGTACCCATGTATTGGGTCAGACACATTAAGACACATCCCCACATTAAGGAAGCAATTCTTTGATTTGGTCCCCGCAGAAAACAGAAACCCTTTCAAGGGGATGCTGCAAACAGCTTTGATGTAGTTCACAGAGAATGGAGAGAACCAGAATGCTGCCAATATCTATCTCAGTGGAAGGAAAGCAGTCTTAATGATCAATGCTTTATGACTTAGTCTGCATCATTGAATCTCACAGGTGGCTTTCTCTTATTTGCTTTACAAAGATCGTTATGTTATAGCTGGTTTGTATTTCACATTGTCACATGAGTCAAATGAAACTCATCGCATCACATCCAGAGTTTGTGTCAACGGGAGGTAGTGGTGCACATCTACTGCATATAGCTGCGCGAATAAAGATTTAACAATACAGTATTATTATTATTATTATTATTTATCAAAACTTGTAAAATAGCCCCCATATTAAGAGAAAATGTGATTGGATTGCATTGTATTGAATTGCTCTCTCTCTCTCCCTCTCTCTCTCGCTGTCTCTCTCTCTCTCTCTCACAGACACACAAATCCAACATATAGCGTGTCCCACGATGAGCATTGTGGTATATTAAACACATAGCTTAGCTTTGGAAGAGTTGTAGGCGGGGAATATGAGATGTCGGTGAAAAAAAAAAAGTATAATCCCTTCTCCCAAGGGACCGCCAAATTGTGATACGCCCTATTACATACTGTCAGGTTTAGCTTCGCTACGACCCTTTTACTAGTGCCTATCAGGTTTTAAAAATGATTGAATGAAAAATTATAAACATATGAAACTTATGATGGAGTTTGAAAGTTTGAAAGGATATATTTTCTGCACCTAATCATAAACGTGTCAAAAGGTAAAGGCTAAACAAGGTGGCTTGTATTGATTTGACAACAATCTATGAGGTTCAAGGTATTCAGTATTCAGTGAGACAAATGTGCAAAAAATAATAATGTGACCACAAAAATAATCAATCAAATTTGGTGTGAGGCAGACCTGGTTTTTCTTATATTTTACTGTGAAGATGAGTACTTTTATTTGATTTTGTTTTACTCGAATGTGGTTCCAGCAGATGTCAACATTTTGTTTTATCTCTAAACTGGTTACATTAGGGGTGTTTTTCCACCATGAGCTATGTATATATTTTTTCTTTATTCAGTATAAAAAAGGTGCTAAATCTCATACGTGAAAAATATGTAAAGATAGAACAGCCTACTATATATTAGCATTGCGTTGTTTATTAATATTATATAGTAATATTTTCACGATTTTGTTTCTTTTCTGTGAGGCTGTAATACTCCTATTTAATGTTCTGATCTTTTGTTATACACCATTTCCAAATTAAAACAAAAATAAAATAAAACCCCTCAGATACCCCTGCTCATAGATGTTGTCAGTTACTACATTTTAAAAGGAAATTTATCCAAATAAACGGGGACAAATTAAAAATATATAAACAATGCACAGCCAGAACCCTCATTAAATGCATCATTAAATATTTATATTGTCATTTTTGTCAAGGCTCCCCATTAGGTTGGATTTACATTTAAACTGTGGAAACAATTACCGTCTTCCGCGTGCAATGTGAAAAATTATCTCATCAAGTTAAGCTCGGAAACTAAATTTAAAAATAAAAATCGAACAAGATCATGAGGCATGAGTGGCTCAGGGGAGCTGATTGGTAGACACAAGAAACATGGCTGAGAAGAACAAGTGGAGAGAAACAGACCAAACGAGCAGAAAATACATGAAGATATTGGCACAAGAAAACTTGAGAAAACATTAAATAAAACATAATCTAACCTAAACAAATTCAACAAACATTCTGTGGCATGTATTGATGTCTACTTTTCATGACATTAATTGCGTAATACAAAATAAGCTATAAGAAAAACAACCTCTGCTTAAAGGTGAGGCATTTTGGATGAGATTATTAAGAATTCTGTCTGCGGAAATTTTTCTTGGGGTGCAATACTTGGGTGCAACCAGTATATACACACTGTGCATGCAGCAGCTGGTCTGCGGTCTGAAGAACAACCTAATGATGATGATGATGGCCTACTTCCATGCAGAATGCTGCTCGAGTCCGACTTCCCCTGGCAGCAATACTCGGCTTCATTCAACACTGGCATGGATACCGGAGTAGAGAACATTCAGAGAGAGACTCTGCTATTCCTCGATTACATCTGTACACACATGGATGAAAAGTGAACAGTGTACACCGGGGCTAACAAAATAAGCAACTTGGTCCATCTGGGTTTATTTGATGTAAATGGGATGAAAGTAATGTTCACATTGTTCGTTTTCATAGATCTCAAGAAGCAGCATTTTGTTCTATGCTTTGTGTGTGTTTAATGTGAAGAACTCTCCTGTTCCGAATTAAAAATATGAAAAGTGGTAAAACATAGATTTCATGGTATTATCTGGTGTTCCTGCTAAAATTCTTATAGGGATATTCAGGATGCACACAGCCTGAAATAATGCTGATTCCTTACAAAGCTTTACACGAGATGACGTCTATGCGCATTTGAGTGAATCTTTCAAAGTTAACAACCCTCATTCTATTGTCATCATTTCTCGCTAAGCATTTGTGCAAAGGGAATTGCACTTACAGGGCAACATAATGAGTACAAGGGAGGAGCAAAAAGGAACGTTAGTATGCAAGAGTATGCGCACACGCCCTGCTGTGGGCTTCTATCAGCGCTTATAGAGAAGTCGATTGTATACACAAGCAAATATCACTGCTGGGATTCCATTATTCACAGTGTAAAAAAACAAAGAAATTGTAGTGCAGAGGCCCAGCTTTTGATGCAAAAAATATTTATTGGACATCCTTGTTGTGTATGCGTGTGTGCGTGTGTGTGTTTGTGATAGGGAAAATGTGACCATGTGAAATGAGTCACTCAACTGCGATTTCACAGTATGCATCCATAACGTGGCGACGGGCGTGTGCATGCATGTGTCATTCCACATGCATGTAAGATGAGCCCATCAAACATAGCTGTTAAAAATGTAAATTCACTTTTGCCTTTATATTCCCTGTCACACTGGCTCATTAGTGGTGCATAATAAAGCGGTAGGTAGATTAAGTCCATAGGCTGAAATTTTTCCGAAGGAATCGCATGCATGTGCATGGTGCTGCTAGATTGCACAGTAATGTTGAGCTAGCGTCAACCACACCCTGAAATATTGATCATTACGCATCTTTAGATACAGATACATTTGTATGCTGAGTAGTGCTGAGCAGGCTTCTTGAAGTTTATTACCCGTTATTTAAGGAGATACCCATTTCACCATTTAAGAGCAAGGTTACAGTTAATCTTTAAGGAATTACTGAGTACCAGTGTAAACGTCGCAGTTCGCAATAGTGTGATAACGCCAAGTAATCCCTAATGAAGTGTTAATGTGGAGCAGGCGTGTCATTTCTTATTGCAAGCTCCGCTTTTACCGGCAGGTTAAACGTATGCCCGCAAAGAATAAAACGGAACCCAAAGGGATTGCCGGCGACATGATAAAAAGCAGGTAATCAATGTGGCCACTTCCATTTTCCCCAATATGCATTAAGCCTGACACGTGCTAACCTTGCATTCACATATTCAGAAACCACATTAGGGTAAGCAAAGAGAAGAACAGAGTCAATTAATCAGGATTTGAAGAGAAAGTGACTCGTGTGATGAATGTAGAGCTGTAACGTTGTCTTCCCCCGGTATCTACCCCCCACTCTTTATCCATTACCCCGGGAACTCCTCCTCCTAATCCTCCGCCTCCTCTGTCTTTCTGTGTGTGTTTTGTTATCTTCTCCAATGAGAAAAGGCAAGTGGGTTATGAATTGATTGCCAGTTGTATGATAGTTATTTACATAAAAACCAGCTAGTTAAGCAACTTCCACAAAACTATACAGAGGCGTGGTCATGGCGGAACAAATTCATTCAGATGAAGACGCAGATCAAGGTATGTTTTACCCCCTTTGCCATTTGTATCTCTTGGACATCAAGGAACAGTAAAACCAAGATGGAAAATGTCCCAGTTTGCTCTTATGAATTGCATGGGCAAACAAAACTAAAACACAACACTTTAAAAAAAAATGAATACCAATTTACAACACTTAAAAAAAAAAAAAAAAAAAGAATTCCAATTTATGCTTGATCGAGGGCTGCATTCTATCTAGCGACCTCCTACTTAGACGGCCAAGCGCAACATTGAGCAGTATATCTTAATTGGTGTTTATTTAGCTTCTTAGTTTACGCAACATTGGGCAAAACCTAGTTAACAGACTTCCACATAAGATTTCTGAGAAGAAGCATAAACTTATTTTATTTGGGCAAGGGCGCAAGAGGCATCATTTGTGATGTATCGTTTTCTTTTTTTGCTTGGCACTTTTCCTGATAATTTGGCCTCGTCAAAGTACTACATTCTATGGAGTCATTCCAGTTGATGTTTTTGTATTACCTTCATGTCCTTCACTGTGGTAAAAGGTGATATTTATGTGAATCTGCATGCAAGCACCAATTACTCACTTTTGGATTCCCAAATATGGGTGCTGACATTTCTTCATGTATTTATTTATTGTTGGACTGAATATTTTGTAAGAAAATATACACCTACCTTTTGGGCACAATCAATTACCACTTTTCATTTATCTGAATACCAAATCTGGCTTGCTCGTAATTCAGCCACACTCTTTTACTTGTTGATGTAAAAATGTTCCTGATTAAAAGTGTGTGACAGTGCAACAGCTTTAACAACAAGATCAAGGTTTAGTGCAATAAATGTCCCCGTCTGTCTTGGACAGGATTATTTGGGATTAACCCAGAGTATCACCAGTCAGCTAATAAGGGTTAGATGTACACTCTCACAGCCCAGCCTTTGGTTCCAGTGTGAGTCTACACAGCATGAAACATGGAAGACACATCCATGTTACATACAACAACCCTAATCTATGTTTTATTCATGACTATCCACGCATGAAGCCAATTGCTACTGTTGCAGCTTTGCAGCATTTAAATTCTAAGGGTGGATCTCCTCTTTGGGAAAATATTTTCCACAGTAAACTCAGTCTGTAACTACTTTAGTCATCCAAAGCTTTTAATGAAAGCCGCGCATGACAGGAACATGGGGTCTTGATCTCTCCACTTGTGAGTAAAAGTCGACTCATCCCAGGCCCGTCTGCTTTGGTTATAACCTCATTATTTTTTAACTTGTCTAATATGAATCAAGGCACTGTATACATGTAGTGCAATCATAAAACTGGAGTGTTGAACCTTCATATTTTCTTCCGACCAGCATATAAAACATAACAAATGAAACACAGGCAAAATTTGATCTTTGTCAGTCTGTTGATGAGTCTGAATCTTACATGAAACATGATTATGAAATGAACAACTGAATTAAATTAAAGCGAATGGAGTTCAATGCCACTCTTTCCCTTTCCTCTGAAATTTAAAAGAGACAATAATTTTAATATGCACACAAAGCCTTTTTTCCCCTCAAAACATGACTCACCAGAAAGCATCTATTCACTCAAATGTGGAAAGAGTTTGAGTGGTAAAACTACAAAAACAAAAATGCAAGCGAAGCAGATAAACACAGCCTTGCATTTTTTTTTGGGTTGATTTAATTTCATGAACAAACTTCATTACTAATCTAAATGGTTTGTAGATTGAATAATGTGGACATGTCCCCAAGAGATGAATGAATGAATGAATGAATGAATGAATGAATGAATGAACGAACGAACGAACGAACGAACGAACGAACGAACGAACGAACGAACGAACGGATGAATGAATGAATGAATGAATGAATGAATGAATGAATGAATGAATGAATGAATGAATGAATGAATGAATGAATAACCTGTGTTCAGCACAACAGATTATAAAGTTAAAAAAGAATGAAACATCTGTAATGGGCTCCTGGGTATCCACAACCCTAATGGGGAAAAGCATGATAGAAAATGAATTGAATGGATGGATGCTGGCAACAGAGCTGTATTTGTATACATTGTGGACCGAAAAGGAGAATAACAAGTTGCACAGCTGTTTGGAGTCACTCCCACTTTGAATATTTCTCAAGCACATTCATCGGCAGTTTGTGCCATGCCATTGTTGGCAAGATTTCTGCGGTTTATGGACCAGTCACAACACATTTTTTCCCTCACTACTGGTGTTTTTTAAGTCTATCCAGAAAACCACGTCTGGCTTCGTGTGTCACTTCATCCTGACCTATATCCACGGCTCTTCTGGTTCCCCTTTTCTTGTCACTCCTCCCGTCTGGGAGTGTTTTCATGCAGAGAATGATTTCATCCCCCAACCACGAGACAATACCTCACCCTTCCTCTGAATCACAGCCTGGAAGGAGGTGGAAAACATTTCTATCTGCTTTGGGTAATGGGTCTAAAACAAGCAGCTGTGGCTGTGAGAGTGTAAACAGTGCACGCACATGTTTTGTGTAGCCGGCTGTCTCCTGCAGGTAGATACTGGGACAAATCGGCCCTGCAGTCTCTTGGGATTCACTGGACAAACGATTGGCTGACGCGGACGAGCTGACTGACAAGCTGATGGTTCGGCTGACCAAATCCCTTTACAGTTGACCAGCTCAAAAGCTAACTGCTTGTCATCCTGGGAACCCAGCCCTCATGACTGAAAGTGGGGACTGGCTGTGTTTTATGATATAAACATTTATGTAACCATTGCCTATTGAATCGATAGTAATGTAAACTCAATTTGTGTGTTCACTGTGCCCACTGAGGAATAATCCTTCATACACAAATCAAAATGTCACCAAACAATGATAAAAATGTAACAATAGATTGTAGTGATTACAATATGATTTAAGTCATTGCTTTGCCAAGCGGCATTATTGTTGTTTTTAGTATTGTGTGATATAACAATAGATGATTTTTTTCCTCACACTTTCATTTGTACATGTGGCACTTCATTAAAACCACTGAGACTTGAATCCCATTCTCCTTCCAACATATTCGACACCCTCCACAACTTCCCAACACAACCATCATTCAAAAAAAAAAAATATTCTCAGTATCTAATATTGCAAATTTGTTATTTTCTCAGATTTTTAGAGATTTTTACCGGTAATTGACTTCTTAGAATCGCTGGAAATCTCACCTAAGTTTTAAAGCCTATTTATTTCCCAAAGGTGCAGGACATTGCAGCAAATAATCCTCAAACAAGAGGAAATGTGTGAGGATGGCAGAGATGAGTAGGTGTGGGAAGATGAGTGGAGAAAGACAAATAAGATGCATAAGAAATGTGAACACATTGAGTATTGGTTACTATTCCGTAAGGAGTGATCATGTTCAAAAGACAGCCGTGAGCCTCTGTGTGGATGCACTGGAAAGGATGTTTGGATCCCTCAGATTTGATGTTGACCTTTCATTTGGTCTAGTTTTGGAAGGAGATCTCTCTCTCAGATTATCAAAGCCTTTGTTGGTACATATAATGTTGGGAAAAGTGAAACGATGCAAAACCATAAATGAACTACATAACTTTAGAATGAATCAAAATTCACAATTCACTGAACATGTTTCTAGAATGTTTTGGGGAAAAGTTTAGGTGCGATGGTCTCACTTATGTTGAACATTGTAAACATGGTAAAGTGACAAATGGAGACAAAAACTGAAAAAACATCAATCCTGCCTCCGCATTTTCATTCATATCTGCACCAAAATGCAATCTTGGCTCAGTCTACCCCTTCACAAAGTATTGGTTACATTAAAATGGACATTTATAATGAATGAGGTCCTTCTTAAAAAATGTAAATAACGGAAATACAGTAACTCCTAAAATGACCGCACCACACACCGTGCTTAACCTGTAGCCAAAACAAAGAGAAAAAAAAGGAAATTTCATAAATTCCTTCAATAAATTCCCAAACTGACCTTGTCAACAAAAAAAAACCTCAAAACAATGCATACCCCAGACGTGACCTTTTAACCAGGCATTACTCCATCAAACATAATCATCTTTTGGTCTTTTCCACAGTCGAGGCTTTGCAATGATTCAAAAGTATTTACGCCTAATTGTTAAAAGCGAGCCAAGCTCTGTCTTCCACTGTATCCCTGGCACCCAGAGGAGCGCTAAATCTGTTCAAGGGAATCTGTTGCGGAGATTCCCGAAGCCAAGATGGCTCTGGTCCCACTACTTTCCTTCTCGTCTTCCAGGAGGCAGCTGGGAGATATGGAGCACCATAGCAATGTTAGGGCCTCATCATTTCTCTTTGGGCTTGGTTTTTTGTTTCACGCCTCACAATTCTGTGATTTCAGCATTTTTTGTCAGAATAGAAGTGAGAAGAAATATATTTGTGTGTGTGTCTGCAGCTGCAAAGTTGGGTTATATTCACAGGGGGCCAAAGCACACAGCTACTTTCATATGTCAGGGTTCATGACACAACCAAAGCTTCAGCAGTGCTTTGGTCAGTTTCTGAAAAATAAACAACATTTCGTGGCATTTCACTGCACACAATAACAATTCATGTGGGCGCATTCTGTGGTCGGCTGTGCTTGTTTACCGTGCAGGTGTATGTCGTCGCTATCAATGCTTGGATGCATGTATGCATGGGTTCCTGTGTGGTTTCACAATGATTATCACACTAGCATCTTCACATTTGCATTGCAAAAGATAAAAGCTACACCTTCGAGCAGGGGTGTCTAACTCAGTTTTGCGAGCTGCGTTGTAGTCATAGCTTCTTTTGGAGGGCCATTATGACCGTCAACCCAAATAAATGTATGAGCACCTCATATTATATACAGTAAAAGCTACAAAACAAACGGACAAATAACTCGTTATCAAATCAGACGAGTAAAAACTGGTCAAATATTTCCCCAAAAAATATTGTTAAAAGTGAAGACAATTTGCAATTCTAGTAATGACACACGAATTTGATGCACAATTTGTCTTCGCGGGCCACATAAAATGATGTGGTGGGCCTTATCCAGCCCCCAGGCCTTGAGTTTGACACCTGTGCCTTAGAGTATACATTGTGATAATGAGAGCACTATTATCACCTACTATAGTGGATGTGCAATTACACTTTATTCTAGTAAGGAAAAAAGGCATGTTCGTTCACACAACCCCCCCGGCATCATATATTATTTTATTACTTGAGCTGAGGTAACTATCTTTAGTATATATACATTGCCTTGTCACTCAGTAAAGGTCTCAATAAAACAGGCTTTGGGAATCTGTTCATGTTAAAATGTTGTCTTTTGGAGAGATTGCACTGTGGTAAACATGACGGACATATGATGACTCAGACAGCAGACAGAGATGGTTGAGCATGAAAAAAAAGAAGAATGAAACGTGCTCCAAATATAAGATGAAAGCAGATGGTAATGGCTGAAGAAGAGAGGAAGCAAAAAAAAAAAAAAAAAAGTGGCTGCTAGACATTCTAACAGATGGCATTGCAGGAATATTTAGTCAATTGGGGGCGGCGCAAAGCAGCAGAAGGAGTCAAACACCAAGAGACTGTGTTAAAAAATACACTCAGCAGCATAGCAGCCAAGAAAGTAGACCGCAAAAAGCCTCAGCAGTTCAGCTGAGGTAACGATAGCAGAAGTCACCACAACATCAAATATGACAACAAACAATGGTGCTGTTAAAGCAACAACGTGGAGTAAGCTGACCTTAAAATATCAGCTTTGAAGTCAATCTGATGGCAAATCACCAACTGCTATATTTGTGCCCACCTCTTATGTTCTGTTAGTGTAAGTGGGTGGTACTATTCATACTCTTGGTGAATTGCAATGAATTATGTCAATGGTGAGGAATTAATTGTTAACTGTCTTGAAGCAAATGGGACAAAATAGAGGGCACTACTTGGATGCAACCGGCAGAGGTATTGCTGTGTTAGTCTCAACTCACTGGCTTTCAAAAGAAGTCAAACTGTGATGATGCTATGAGAAGTTAAGCCACATCCATGTACTAAGTTTCTTTTAGCCAATATTATTCCTCATAATACGATTATGGCATGGGAACAGTAGTTCAGAACATCTTCGCAAACGTCGTATAGTTGTATATTATAAAGTTGTAAATAATCAATGATAAATTGCTTCATTGGATAGTTAAGTTTCCCTGTGATCCGTAAAGGAAATATTTATCATAACGTGCTGGTCCAAATGATTTAATCTTTAGCTTGATTTCATCTCTTTTGAGTGCCACAGCGCCCCTTACAAATAGATCAACAATTGGTTACGGACTGTTGAATAAAGACAAAACCATCTCTATTTTCATTTATGGACCATTCTGACACATGACATTTCAAGTTTTTGACTTTGTAAGTGATTGAAAGTTAGGCAATCATGTCAGCATAAGAATTGTTACGCGAAGTCGAGGCTCAGAAGCTAACAGTCTGTCAACGATAAAAACTTGTCAAATGAGTTTCTTATGTAACTGAATTCCAGGATGCAGCTGTCGAAAACTGCTGCATTGTTCAAGATTCACATGCACGCACGCATGCACATACACACTTGCTTCTTAGTGCAAATACAGCAAGTGCCTGAATTATCGGTCAACGAGTTCAGTAATAAAATACATCAGGCAAAAAATTTTGCTAATATGTATCTATGTAATCGACTAATGGTTATTTTGGGGCCAAAACCCAGCAGCACTGTTGCATGGTGTGTATTGTCCTAAGAATGCAACTAAGGTGCATTTTCTATGTGTTCACTGAAACAATGTTGTTGGGTGTGTGCACAATGGGTGTGTATCATACTTCCACACATTCAAGCTAAGTCTCTTATCTCTCAGAGGGAACACATTCAGAGTGAAAGTGAGAGTTGAATGATTTCGGTTCCTAAGACCAAGTACTGTTATGACTATGAGGACAAACAGCAGAAAGCCTTTGATGGGAAATTCAGCCCACTTTATCAGAAACAGCTTTTCAGTGGCTTAGTTTAATGCTGTGACGCCATATGACCCCAGCAAGTTGCTCCTGATCTAGCCAAGTACAGTCAACGGCAACTTAAATCTCCTCTCTGACGGCACAGTTGAGTAATGAGATTTCCATAGTATCACGGCAACACAGACTGGGACTAACTCCAACTGTGATTCAAGGGGAGTTTTGGTAAATCTGGATCAAAATCTGCAACACAGCTGCTCATTACCTTAAATATTTCGCAGAGAAGAAGAGGGGAATCGACGGCCAGAGGTTGACAAGTTTTGTTTGCGTCTTGAGAACAGCAGGTGGAAGGGGGGAATAAGACAAATCCGAACGCATCCCTGTGTGTGTGTGTGTTTGTGTGTGTGCGTGCGTGCGTGCGTGCGTGCGTGTGTGTGTGTATGCGTGCGTGCGTGCGTGTGTGTGTGTGAGTTTGGATCAGCTGTGTTTGGACTAAGTGGGGCCGAGGTGAGGGTGCAGCTTGAAGCAGACAAGGCCATGAAACAGACCCACTGCTTTCAGATGCTGTGTATTCCTGGAAAGAATGTGACCTGCACCAACATGTCTTGGAATTGTCCATCCTGTACTAAACCCCCCACAAAAAATCTTGTAAGCGGAAAATACTCACCCTGAAAGTTCAGACATTTATATATATATATATATATATATATATATATATATATATATATATATATATATATATATATATATATATATATATATATATATATATATATATATATATATATATATATATATATATATGGATATATGTCTGAACTTTCAGGGTGAGTTTTCACTCAAAGGCTGTAAAAAGAAGAAAAGTCCTTTTAGGACTGAAAGGATTTCAGGCTTCCTGGTGCTGCCTAGAGAATGTCTCTGAAGCCTGAGGAATGCACTGACATCATAGTTTAGAATGCTTAAAGGTTGGGAGTAGTTCAATGTGAACTGCTGACTGAAACCTCTCTGCGTCCTCTCTGCACCCAATTATGGTTTTCCCATGCCATTTTTTTTGGGTTAAAATACGCATATAATTTTTGCCAGGCAGGATAGGAAAATAAATTGATGAATTTGGGTTGATTTTAACGTTTTTCAATCCTCGGGTGTGCTTGACCCAAAAGCTTTCTATTTGAGGTTTGGCCCTTCTAAAAAACTATATATTTTAATATATAACTAAATCATTTTGGACAGAAGATTACAAGCACGATAGGTGAATACAATTTCTACCTATATTTTTTATTGGTGGATCGGCTTGAAATAATGACTGACAATGAAGAACAGGTTGTACTGAAATCTCATTAATATAACTGGTTAGAATTTGGATTTTTTTTTTAAATGTATTTCATTTTTTATCTATTTAGTTCACTCTAGTATTGCAATGAAAGATATATGCTACCAAATTGATCCCCTTTAAAGTATTTCTGATCTCCTGCATCTCATTTTCATGACCTCGTCCTGCTAGCGGTGTGTGATACTGTACCGATACTTACTGATACAATTATTAAGGTAGAAAGGCAGATGCATCATCACATTGCCAATTTTAAACGAATTTTCATGATCTTTGTCGGGGGGGGGAGGGGTTTATGATGCAGTTTTTTCAAGAAATGATGCACTCTTGCAATGTGTGTCTCCATATTTTCTCAAAACTTGCCCTTTGAGACTGTTTGTGATTTAGGGCTATACAAATAAACTTGACTTGGTCCATCACTTTAATTTTAGCAGACAAGCTGGCAGCGAGTTGTCACGGGGCCACTGAGGCTGTATGCCACCAAACCCTGTGCAGCAATATTAAAAGTAAATAACGACAAACACTATTATCAATAGCCTGTGTGACCACCCCCCACCACCCCACCCACTTGTAGTACCTTAGCAGTGAATGCTCACGTGCGCATATGTGAGCGAATAAGACTAATAAGCAACACAGACTTCTCATCTTGGGTCGGTGTGTGTTGTTTCTCAGGAAGTGGGTGGGTGAGATAAGACCACAGGACTTCTAGAGAAGTAGGGGGCGGCTACATGACAGCGGAGGGGGTGGTCTGGCAAAAACAGGCTCAGATAGATATGTCAGAAGTCCACTTGTGGTGATGTTTCCATGAAATCAAAAAACACAACCAGTAAAAGTTGCCATGCCAATTCCACTTAATCATTTGTTAGTTTTGTGGTGTGTGTCTTTCCATGTTCCAGCATCTGTATTGTTCCCAGAGTAAATTAAATTTATGATACCATCTTCTGACCAGCCCCAATATATTCTTGTGACGTATTTCAGTTTGTCACTTGGGAGACAGCAGCAGCATAGTACTGACTTTATCATGGCTGCACACATGTTTACGCACAGACAGCCCCATTCCAAATCCACCCACCCCCATATCAATAGTCACGATAACGGGCCTAACACTATATGAATGAGGTCTTTGCAGTCCCTGTTGACGTTATAATTAAATAGTCTACTGTTCTGTTCAAAACCGAACATGGTTCATTCTGCCCAAGTGCCGACAGAAACCTTATGGAAAAAGACAATCTCTTTGAAGAATAGGTAGACCGCAAAAGACTGAATGTTCTATCACTTTAAATTTTTCCCAGCCTTGTTGCTACATTTTTAGTGACATGTAAACCACACCTACCACAATCAACAGATCTTTGTAGATCACGCGCTGTAATGGTATCGATCCAAATTTTGGGGTGATTAGAGAGATATAGAGGTATAGTGGTATATATAGAAAGTGATGAGCAATGCTGAAAATGGATTTATTGTAATTGTTATGAGATAGCTTCGACCATTGTTTTTGAAAACTGTGTCATCGCAGAGAAAAAAAAAAAGAAAGCAATCTCCAAACTCAGGACATTGACATAAAAGTCCAAGCTGGATCTTATTTCCGGCATAGTTTTATTTTATTCTTGCACAATTGTAGTTATTTTGTGCCAAGCTAGTAGATTTTGCAACTGTTTAAATGTTCACTATGATGCCACTGCTGTTTTAAAATGACAGTGAGAGTTTCATATATCGCACAACATGACATATTGTAGCAGCCTATGTGAATCACAATTACTGTGTTACTATGTTTTTTATACAAACAAAAGAGTGGACTCAAAAACACAAACTGTCACCAAATATGTTGCCATAATATACGGTACATTGTTTGTTAAGCAACTCCTTTCATGTCATTTGAATTGTGCTCTGTGACGTGTGAACAAAAAGAGGTGCGTGCATAGCTGTTGCTGTGTTCACTTTGGCCACTGTAAACGAGTCACATCCTTTTCACTTCATTAGCTTTAAGTGGACACTCCAGGGTTGTATCGAGTGGATGTGGGCATTGCACGTTGAAATGGAAGAAAAAATGAATTGCGTTCTAAATGGACCACTTCTGTCATTCCTCTAAAAAGAACAAGCAATAACTCATGTTCTGCTTCTATATTTGTCCACCCTGTTCCCTCATCCCTCTCCACACATGCACGCATGCACACACAAACAATCACACACACACACGCAAAGTTAAAATATTCTTGGTTCAAATATCAGCTCAAACCTTCCTGTGAGGAATTTGCATCTCCTTCCAGTATTTGGTTGGGTTTCTCCAGTTCCGTCGACCTCTTCTTTTTTGTTACCTATACATTGTCAAGAGGTATTGTTGTGGGTGAAATGGATGACTATATGTGTGCCTTGAGATTGACTAGCGACAAATCCAGTTTATACCCTGCCTCCTGCCCTTCTGCTCAAGATCGCCTTTGACCCTCATGAGGATGAAAAAGCGTGTCGTAAATGTTCCAGGGCCGGTGTTACCAAATATATATTTCAAATCTAAACCACCAACTCCTACTACTGGTTGCTTCATCATGATAATGTGGCTGCTCACAATGACCTCCGTTGACCATCTGACATTTTCTGGCCGAGTAGAACATCCCTGGGCTGGAGTAATTTCCTTACTCATCCCACCTTGCTCAGTGTGTTTATTTTTTCCTCTTTACCAAGTTCAAGGAGACCTTGGACGATGTGGCTGACAGGTCGACGGCCATTAATGCAGGTGCCAAGTATCTTAAAAGAATCCTTCAAAGAGTGCATAAAGATGTGGAAAAGAAAGCTAGTCAAGTGTTTTAAAACTCAGGTGGTGTATTTTAAAGGAGACTATTTATAGTTTGTGGTTTGAAATTGCAATATATATTTTGTATCAGCAATCCTGGGACTTTTCTGACATCCTGTATCTCCTATGTCCGTTATCTAGACCCACAAATAAAGTAAGGTTTACATTACAATTGCAAATCATGTAATTCTTTTAATTGACCGGTAAACAAAATGTGAGCAACAATGAGAACAACAAACCAATGTATATTACATAGCATCTTACCCACCTGCGTATTGGTGGTGCAATGTGAAACCTGCATTAGCATCATTGTCCCACCTGATATTAACACCGACTTTCCTGTAATAGTGCAGCTCACTCACACTATTGTTGAATAAGTGGAAACTGGGCAGGAAGAAATCCCCATTGACAACTGCTTTTCCAGTTCCCTTTCTGCAAATTTAGACTCACTTCCTCCTCCTGGGCTCTCCGGACAGCTTATGACCCACCAGTAGGGGATGCCACTGTTTATTGTGGCAGCTTTTCTATTTTAATCTCTAGTGTCATCAGATCATCAGAGGTGGCGGAACAACTTGTGGAGTTTACAGTGTTCAACAAGTGCTGCCAAGAAAGACGGAAACCATGCACGAAAATTCACTTTGGCTTGGCACTTGGGCAACATCACTTTGATGGGTTGCTATGTAATTATGCTACTGATAAGCAACATATGATCAGATTGGCGCCGCTCAATGCAATTAATAAGAGGTCGATAGATATGCGTCCCTCTATTTAATCTGGCTCACAGAGAATTTACATAAATCAGGAATTTATAATAATTTTTATTGTTGTTGCTGTGCCAAGTTACTGAATTGGGTATTGCATATACGTAATTGATCATTAAAATTGATTTATACTTTGTACTTTCATACTTACAGTAAGTCAGAGTTTGTACTTTTGTCAGATTGCATTCTACTATGCTGTGCTAGTTTGCAAATGAATACTGGGTAGCTACATCTCAAGTCTCCTTTGCTGGCGCCGCACGATGACATTTCCATTCAAGTAATTGTTTGGAAAGCATGGATAATTGACGGGTTTTACAAGGGACTTGATTTCCAAGTAGCTACAGTTAATGGCCAGTCAGTGGCATCGATGCTTCTGCACAGATCAGCATGAAGTCATTGTGGTGCTAACTGTCTGTGATGCTCCATTGTTACACAGTGATGGCTGTAACAATAGATTGCATTCCAGGCCTGGTGGGCCATGCAAAACTATTGCATATGCACAAGATGAGAGGGACTTGAATCTGTTCATCTGTAGGTGCAGTGTGTGTGTGTGTGTGTGTGTGTGTGTGTGTGTGTGTGTGTGTGTGCGTGTGTGCGTGTGCGTGTGCGTGTGCGTGTGCGTGTGTGTGTGTGTGTGTGTGTGTGTGTGTGTGTGTGTGCGTGTGTGTGTGTGCGTGTGTGCGTGTGTGTGTGTGAGTGTGCACTTGACTCTGCACGTGTGCGTGCATGTGCATTTGCGTGTTGACTGTGCCCTCTGACCACTCTTCCACTATAGGAGGTTTGCCACAATGAGACTCTTCTGACTACATGCTGGGTGGCCCATTCATGTGCCACCATGCACGATGTCCTCCCGTGGCATGGACCTGGGGTGCAGAGTGTGGAGTGTTAATGACAAGAACTTCAAGTTAGGTGGTTCAAGTTAAGCACATATAGACCTTAACAACAGTAAGTGTATACCATTGAGTCGTTTTTGCTGGACCCATACTAGAAACCATTTTTCCTCCCAAGGACTCAAACGCACAAAAATTAAAGCACAGCATAAGAGTCACTTTGACAAAAATAGTAAATAGGACAGATACTGATAGAAGATAATTTACTACATCCAAGAAATTAGGTAGGGGTGAACAATGTGTCCCACAAACACACGGTGATAAATCCTTGTTATAAAATGCTTTCATTGTCTTTAAGAGCACATGTTTTTTTCTTCCACACTGTGGACTCTGCTTCCGAAGTAGAATGAAGCAACAGGCCACATAAGACGTAGAAGAGGAGCGAGTCGGAATGTACACACTTGCCTGATGAGATGCAGCCATTGTGATAATCATTGCAGCCAGAATTATGATTAGTCCAGGAGAATGTATAGGGTGGAATGAGGGCGGGACCAGGGCTGGTTCATTTGCACGACAAAGTGAGATAATTCAACAAAACAAGAACTGTGGTGTATAATCCGTTCTATGATCACCAACCTTTTGAATATTTTGACTAAAACATGCGACACATGTATTTAAGACACCTGGGAAATGTTTTAAATTAGAAAAAAAAGCATGCAGTCTCTTCTGTGGGGGATCATCAAATGATGATTTTACCTTAATTATAAAGGTGTTTAACTTTTCAAAATTGCTAATTGTCAATAATTGTATATCATCCATCCATCTTCTGTACCGCTTAACCTCACGGGGGTCACGGGCGTGCTGGGTCCTATCCCAGCAGTCATCGGGCAGTAGGCGGGGGACACCCTGAACTGGTTGCCAGCTTGTCGCAGGGCATACAGAGACGAACAACCATCCGTACTCGCTCCTAGAGACAATTTGGAGTGCTCAATCTGCCTACCAAGCATCTTTTTGGGGATGTGGGAGGAAACCGGAGTACCCGGAGAAAACCCACGAGGGCACGGGGAGAACATGCAAACGCCACACAGGGTGGGCCGGAGGTGGAATCAAACCCGCACCCTCCTAACTGTGAGGCGCTCGTGCTAACCAGTGCGCCACCGAACCGCCCCTAATTGTATATCAACTGTGTGGAAATTTTAATAATAAAATAAAAAATGTCAAATGAAGCACAATTAACACTTTAATGTAACTCCGATCATAAGTATAGTAACACTAAAGGCTCCCAGTAAGAACAATGTGGAGAAATCTACTATAGGCTACATAAGGTACCATACCTTTAAAAATTAATGTTCATGATCGAAAGTAGAGTACAGCTACATACTATATGGCCTGTTAAATCTTCTCGTCTTGTATGTGTTATGTGGTCTCTTGCTGTGGGACCCATGCTCATTAACACATTACCATGAGGGGATCTACCACTAATAGGCCCAAAATCTATTTAGCGTCCTGACCCATGGGGTGCATCCAGTCTAAATTTCCCCTGAGAAATGCTTCATTTGCACAAAGAAACTATCGCTGGTCTCATGTCACTTTTGGGGACCTTCTATTGATCCCTGAATGGGAGTTGTTTTCTTCACTTACGGTACACCAGGGAGCAGGGTTCAGAGGTCATTGTTAGGAACAGATCAGATCTGAAGATACAATACCAACCATCTGAAGTGCAAGATTTCTAGAAGCATGTCCAGACACACACACGCAGATCATTCAATTTGTGAGTGGATTTGATTGCTAATGCTGACTAAACTGATGTATCCTGTAATGTCATGCCTCATGGCAGTTGAAATGCGAGTACTTTTGCTTTCACATTTGGAATTTTACAATGTTAGGGGCGTTCAATTTTATGGCTCTATTGTTTAAAGATTGAATGTGAGCATTATAATGCAGATAGAGTTAAAGCACTGCACAGTATATCCACCTCATTTTATTTCAAACTTGAAATGTTAACAAGTCTGCTGTCACCCCAAATTCTTTCTCTGCCCTCCACATGTGACAATCAATATTTTACCATTGGGCCATTTCCACAGTCTGTCAGTGACAGCCATTGCCATGCGTTAGCAGATTATGTTTGAGATCATGGGAGACACATGATGAATCATTCATGAAACATCATCTGTTTAACCTGCTGACACTGACGTTCAGCTCACGAAAACAGCAGCTTATGTCCACTTTAAGCCGCACAACATGAGACAGTGAGCAACGAGACGACTATATTTTGGTAAAAATCTTGAAGGTTTTCCTGTCATGATTTGTTCATTTTTATCTTTAGCAGTTTTGGTCAAACATAGTGGCAAAGACTTATTCATGAGTAGTTTAACCTTTGATTGCTGATTTGATTCCAACGAGGTTAAACATTCAAGCTACTGTGTTACATTGGAGCTCATTTTGGCAAGGTTGCATTGCAAGTCATTTTATCCATTTAATGATTTGCCACTAATAGTGGGTTCAATTCCGCCGTGCTAAATGTGTTGCCTCCAATTCAATACTTTATTATTGAGCCTGAGAAGTACAAACAAAATTACAAAGAGAACTTTAAAAAAAAAAATTCAAATGTAACAAAAAAGAACTGACCCAAAAAACAGAATCAGTTCACTCGGCAATAAAACAAGTACGACCTTTTATGGATCCAACATGCTAAGAATTTTAATGGTTTTTTTTTATTCCTCTTTCGAACTGTAACTATCATTTGCACTATAACACGCATGTCTTTATTTAGCTCTTTATATTTTGTGATTCAGCTTGGGTGCAACAGAGAAGAAAGCAAGGTTTGTGAGGTACATTGGCAAACCAAACTAGAGGGGATGCTTTTTATTTTCAACAAATCTATCAAGTCAAGCAAATGTCTAAAAGCAATTACATTTTGTAAGGTCTGGCAGACCTTTCTGAAGTGCACAATGCACATATGCTTTATCTCTTTCTTTTCATTATTTTTTACATCTATTTTTATTGCTTACCAAGCACTAATTTACAGAAATTAAATACACTGAATATGATGCAATTGGGAATTCAGTCATTTAATCCAGCAAAAATAAATCATCCAGACATCACCTATGCCGCCGTAGATAAAGTTTCCCTCAGTAGCAATAATTCATCCAGAGTGGCCTGCTGTATATAAACTTTCAGTGTGTCTTATGCAGTCCCAGGGACTCCCACTCTTAGCTGTCTGTATGTGACATTTGGGAAAGCGAAAGTGTCCCTATCATATCACCCTGTACTGTCAATTGTGTGATAAAGGTCAGATCCGTTTTATCTAATCTGTGCCGGATGCAGATACACTTTAACTGATTTAATCAGGTTTTATTCTCCACTATGTTGGCTGACAAATACACATTATTGTATGTAAATGTCAACATACGTTTTCAATATCATTTTAAATTGTTTCCAAGTTTGAATCTGAATCAAAGCTACTTGAGCTGAAAGCTTCTTATTCTGCATACCATAGCACATTTCAAATAATGATTTTTTTTCCCCCACCCCATTATTTGATTTTAGGACATTCACATTGTGTGAATTCTAACCAGATTTTAGAAGGGAAATTTCACACATGAATCAAAGAAACATCTGAAAAGATAAGTAAATTTGGTTTTAAAAAGAAAATCTGTCATAACCATGCAGTAGAAAACCAGCCTTCTGTTTTCATTCAGCCTTCCTGTTTTATATTTTAAACTCCTAAAGATGATATACTGATGCAAAGAAAACTTTTGTCAACGAGAGAGATGTGCATTAAGTAGAAAGCAGATTTTGTAAAATGTGATTACTGCACCACACGTTTTTTTTTCGGGATGCAGCTAAATTGGCAAGACCAATATGGTTGTCAAAAACTTAATAAAAAAAAAAAAATAACACATTCTGCTGTGTTGATGCACCTCTATGGAAGGCATTTATGAGGGTCCATTTTGCACATTCATACCAGTAGGTCAGCACCAAAAATAGTAAGGGCTGATTAGCCATGCTTGGAGTTTCAAAATAGAGATCTTACCATATGTGTTATTGACGTCCGCAGTGGTTTCAGGTTACAAGCTTTGCTTGGCCCGGTGATTCTTTGAGAGGGTGGTTCTGCTCTAATAGCTTCTATTTATTTAGCATATCTCACAGTCTTAGCTGCTGTGCCTGCGTTATATTGAAAGAATCCGTGTTTTTCTTGTTAGAAAAAAACAACAAAAAACTTCTTTGTTTTAAAAAAAATGTAAGATTGTCGAGAGGGCTGTGCAAATATGGGCTAATGCCTGCTTATCACTGTGAGAAAAAATTACAAGTGAAGTGAGTTCAATTACCCTATTAATTGACTAAATAATCGATAGGTTAATCGATTCCAAAAAAGATTTGCTTGTGGCAACCTAGTTGTCAGGCTCCAAAACACTGTTTTGGATGAAAACACCAGTGTTTGGGGATAAAAACTGGGTCATGTACACCGACCCTCACTCACTGACAGTTGAGTATGTTAGAGTTTGTATAGGCTTAGACCCGGGGTCACCAAGTCCGGTCCTCAAGGGCGCCAATCCAGCCTGTAGATGCATCCCCACTGCAACACACCTGATTCAAATTATCAGGAGTGTTTTCAGGCTTATAATAGAGCTTGTTGACAAGCTGATCATTTGAATCAGGAGTGTTTTAGTAGGGCTGCACCTAAAACAGGCTGGATTGGCGCCCTTGAGGACCAGGCTTGGTGACCCCTGGCCTCGACAGACCTATCAGCCATCAGTCAAATGTGACGAGGCCTACCTCTTGTGTCGTCGGTCCAACTGTCGGGATGTTGTGCAGGAAAAAAACGGATGAAAATACACCGCCATAGACAGACAGCAATGCTCATATTGCTTTCATGTTTATCTACAAGAAGGTAATGAGCATAAAAATGCAGCTCTAATAAAGTCGGATCCTGTTTTTACATTTCATCAAAAGAAGCTAGATGCACTGAAAGAATTGTTACATTTTTAGGAATCATTCTGGTACGCTATACAAATGTAGGCCGGCCTCCGATGTGTCATACGAACAGTTGGGAGACACACCCTTACCCTCCCGTCTACGCAACCTGTTTCCCAGAGGTAGGCACCTTACCAAATTTTGCCAGTCTTTCATCACATCTTTACTATGTCATCACGAGAGATGATGCACACGGCATCCTGCTCGCAACAACAATTTCTAGTGTCTCACTTTGAGGGCATTTGCTATTTTCTTCCTTTGTATCTTCCCTTATGCCTGGACCCTATTTTAAATTGTTGAAGTAGTCCACACCTTTTTTGTAAGTAAACAAGACTCATGTACAGTCACTGTTGATCCATCAAGTCCTGTGTTCCAGCTGCTGACGTCAGGCCAGGGGAATGTCAACAAAGCCAGGACTCCAGGGCAAACCTCTCCCACGTTCACTCCTACCCTGCTCACATGAATGGCCCATGTTTATAATAGGCTTCCCTGTACACAAGTGACTGAGAAGCATGAAAGGAAAGTTCCACATCCGTGTGTGTTGTTCCAACTGTGGCAAGAGAAGGCTGCTCCAGCATGCTTTTGTGTTGCTTTGTTTGAAGTGTCTACATTCTGAAGCTCCGTGCAGGAGGGCTTGTCAGGCGTCATCTGTGAGAGAGGAGCAAAGTAAACAGCTGGCTTTGACGTAAAACTACAATTCAGTCCTCGTAAAATAAAGGATGGTTGATATAATGATGGAGGTATATTTGCAGAAATCGAGGCTGATCACTGGAGTTTTCCGATTACGTTCAAGTGAAAGTAGATTCTGGGAACCATGAAAGTATTATTGCATCTTGCGCAGTATAGCGCTGTATACTGATCTACATTTGAATTTATCTAATGAGATACAATGTAAAAAGATGTGTGAAATAGTGTGTGTATAAAGAATGATATTGGTGGTTTTTATCTACAGCACTGTCTGTGAGGTATTCATTCAACAATATGTTTAATTAACTCTTGTTGTAGTTTACAGTGGTGTATCATGCTGAGAGTTGCTGGATATTACAATTCTCAAGATACAGATTTGAAAGGATTACATATTGACTATTCATGTGGTCTCGGTACAACAATTTGGAAATTTTGTGATGAACAAAACACTTCCTGTCATGATTGTTTGAAGAATACAGGATGTTGTGGATTCCACATTGCTCATCTACTTCCTCCATGTCACTTGTTTCTAAATTGTCACTAATGTTTATTTACATCCATACCACCAGAGAGATGGTGTTTTTTCACTCATTTTAATCACAGAGGGGAAATCATCTATGATGACATGGCAACAGTATGTCATCAGAAGAGAACAGTTGGAGAAAAAGGAAGAGGGTGTCAGGGAGTAAAGGAATTTTTTTTTTTTTTTTTTTGCATAGCATTCATGCCCAGGGGACAACATGGCAAGGCGACGCCTGCCGCTTTTCTCTTTCAGGGCAATGGCTCAGGGTGGGTGGCTTATCCTGCCGAAGGCTGCATGTGTCTCAACCATTCAAAGGTTAATCCACTCATCAGGCAACGGAAGTTGCAATTCCAGAAAATTGACCTCTACGTGTGACTTGTACGGGACTTCATGCAATGGTTTCAATCCATTCTCAATGGTGAGGGTGTTTTGATATATATATCTATATCTATCTATATCTATATCTATATCTATATCTATATCTATATCTATCTCTATATATATATCTATATATATATATATATATATATATATATATATATATATATATATATATATATATATATATATATATCCATCCATCCATCCATCCATCTTCTTCGGCTTATCCGGGGTCGGGTCAAGGGGGCAGCAGCTTTAGGAGGGACTCCCAGACTTCCCTCTCCCCAGCCACTTCATCCAGCTCATCCCGGGGGATCCCAAGGCGTTCCCAGGCCAGCTGAGAGACATAGTCTCTCCAGCGCGTCCTGGGTCGTCCCCGGGGTCTCCTACCGGTGGGACATGCCCGGAACACCTCCCCAGGGAGGCGTCCAGGAGGCATCCTGATAAGATGCCCGAGCCACCTCATCTGGCTCCTCTCAACGTGGAGGAGTAGCGACTCTACTCCGAGTCTCTCCCGGATGACCGAGCTTCTCACCCTATCTCTAAGGGAGAGCCCGGACATCCTGCGGAGAAAACTCATTTCGGCCGCTTGTATCCGAGATATATATATATATATATATATATATATATATATATATATATATATATATATATATATATATATATATATATATATATATATATATATATATATATATATATATGTAGAGAGAGAGAGAGAGAGAGTATATATAGTATATATATATATATATATATATATATAGATAGATAGATAGATAGATAGATAGATAGATAGATAGATAGATAGATAGATAGATAGATAGATAGATAGATAGATAGATAGATAGATAGATAGATAGATAGATAGATAGATAGATAGATAGATAGGTATATATATATATAGATAGATAGATAGATAGATAGATAGATAGATAGATAGATAGATAGATAGATAGATAGATAGATAGATAGATAGATAGATAGATAGATAGATAGATAGATAGATAGATAGATAGATAGATAGATAGATAGATAGATAGATAGATAGATATTCCCAACGTATGGGAACCCAGTTATAAAGCTCGGGCCTTTTTTTTTTCAAGATTCTCTGTTATAACAATCAAGTAGAGGGGAAAATAATCTGGACTTCCTGATATGGGGTTTCCCAGGGAAGCCGCATTCAGTCATCTGGGTCATGACATCAGTGGCAGCAACATAGAAGTGTTTTGATTCAAGGGGAGGAGATGAGGAAACTGGTGGGAAAAAAAAAACCCACTGCCATCACAGCAACAACAATAACTCCCTATCCTGGGTGCCAATTCAAATCAGCTGTGCACAATGTCAGGGGTTGGGGTAGAGGCGGGGTTGTATTGACAGAGTAGAAAATAAAACAGTTACCATCTTTTAAATACAAAATGTAGAACTAAAATACAGGACTATATAAGTCATATGGATTTTTTTTATGGTTCCATGAACCTTTAGCGGATTCTTATTCATCCGAAATGTTCCTTCTAAATGAAAGTTCCATTAGTAAACAGGGAAATAGAAAAAACAAAACCGTTTTTTTGCATTTCCGGTTAGGAATTAAAACCATTGCCAACATGCATTGACAATGAATGAACAGTAACAGTGGCGAGTTGTTTGGGTGACGACATTTAATATGTCACCACTCTCAATTTCCCACGAGGATAAATGTGTACAAACCTCAGTAGAAAAGCCACCCCCTCTCCTCTCTTAACCTACGTGGGAAGGTGACACAAGAAGCCTTCTTTTTGGTTCAGCACATTCCTTGTCATTTTGCCAGGCTTTCTGAAAGACACGCGTCTCCCCATCATCGGTGGCCTCTCTTTCGGACACTTTTGTTTTGGATCAGAACAAAATATATTCACAAGTGATTACCGACTATAGGTGTGGCAAAGTTGTCATCTTGATAAATGTTTCAACAATGCAATGTTAGTTTCAGTCATTGTTGTGAAAATGTGCCAATTATAGAGAAGCAGGTTGCGCAAGTTGATGGGGATTCACCAGTTGAAATCCGAGCATCGAACAAGTTGTTTGTTTACATGATAACAGATCCTAATCGTGGCTCCAATTCTTTAGTTTTAATTGAATTTTAGGAACATACAGTCTTGCCATATCGCCTCTTGAAATGCTGCAATTTCATTAATTACTACTCAATCTACTTGCTTTTCAATACCAATCACAGTGCATTACTTTCTGGGCCGAATCTTAACAGAATTTACTGAGTGCAGGTTTCCCCAATAAGCTGAAACCAATCAAACATGTTTGTTTGCAAGTTTGGTAGAGAGTGTAAATCTGAAACAATCCACCATTACACCTAAGCTTGAGTTAACTCTTTGAGGAACTGATCATGACAAATTACAGACGAGCCTATTCATAGGATACTCGAAAATCCCCTCTGTCAACAGTGTCATTACCAGCAAGAATCTGGGGGATAAAGCCAGAGGTCTTATTTCCTGTGATCTCAACTCACATAAGGAGAAGTCTGCATCTGACAGCAGTGGCAGCGTTGTAAACACACCGTCATTCCCTTATTACACACAGATTACAACTACCCTTAAAAAGACACAACAATAGTCATAAACAAACCATTCGCCAGCCCTTCAGTAGCCAAACCCCTAATTGAGACAAGTGGGGATAATTTCCTGGAAGAGTAGTACGAGTGGTGCTGGGCAGGTATGTTGATCACCTTTGACCCCAAAGCAGCCCTGTGCTGACATGAAAGTTGACCCATGGTGACCCTTGAGGGCCTTAACAGGCCTTTCAGTGAATGCTTAGCCACAAAGGCCACACTTTGATGTCTACCAAAGCACTTTTCCCATGGCCTCGCTAGTCAAGATTCCTTAAGATCGGGGGTAGGGTGGGGGGCTACCTGAAGAGAGGTCAGGCCACACCGGAGGTTACCCACCACACAGCTATTCCCTTTTCCTTTATGACACCTCTAAAAATAACTAACACCCTAACCCCTTACCTCATCCGGTCTCCTGCAACACACATATGCAAACTTTCACACATACTGATGACTTCCTTATTTGGGAGGAGTTCAAACGACTTGGCGGCTAAGTCCAAGCCTCGGCGGATCATATTTCAGGGTTTGCGTGTTTATTTGTGTGTGTTTAAGTGCGTCAGAGCGGGACGGTCAAGTTTGTAGCTTCTATGGCACTCCGTAGTTGAGTGGGCAGCTGCCAACCATAACTCTCTCCTCGGGCATCCCTCTATGGTGAGATCACTGCTGGGAGAGGATGAACATATTAAACGCAAGACCACACAGAACCAGAATAGTTTGGCAATAATCAGTATGTTTACAAGTTCACTTTAGGACCACTTACTGGAGTGCTCACTATGTTTGAATACATGCACGTGACAAAAGTCGATTAATTGACTGAAATATGTACACGCACATTTAATGTGTTCTAAATTTGTTTGCAGAATACGCACTAATTCAAGGATGAAGATAGTGATCATTCACACATTTGTCTTTATGCACGCTTGCCGCACAAATTTGTACCTACGCTCGGATTGCTGAAGGAGGCCCATTGTTTGCCTGTCCCATCAGCATAAGTGACATGGGCAGGCTTTGTTTGTGTGAGAGGGGTGAGGCTGGTCCTCACACTGTGCCGCAGGGCAGTATTACAAGCCTCCTCTAATTATGGGGTAATCTTTTTCAATCACTGTCATGGCACACACAACACCAGGAGACGCCTGGCACTGGTCCGCTTCTA
Organism: Syngnathus scovelli; assembly: GCF_024217435.2. NCBI lineage: Eukaryota > Metazoa > Chordata > Actinopteri > Syngnathiformes > Syngnathidae > Syngnathus > Syngnathus scovelli. The sequence goes on from NC_090848.1 coordinate 19,105,693, forward strand.
TCCGTCACATCTCCACGATGACGTGCTGTCAGAGGAAAGTGTAGCAGATGATTTTTAGGGTGCTTTGGGCAATTTAACTGGAGCGCTTCATGGCATGATTGCCTAATGGCTAGGTTTATGGTTCTTGTGCGAGACGGACTTTTCCCCGTTATAGCTTTGTTATGATGAGGGTGGCCTATTTTTCCTGTTTAGTTCTATTTAAATTCGATACATAAGCAAATATATCTGTATTACATATGTAAACACTGCCACTAATAGGGGCAAAATTGTAATCATGTTATCTGGGGAAAGGAGTTTTAAGTATTAGGACACAAGGCAAGTGACAGAAGGACATTAAAAGGACATGCAAATAAAAAATAATAGACAAAAGATGGAAGGTGTTATACATAAACTAGATATTGCCATTTTGGAATCAGGTGGAAAGGACTGTTCTGTTGCAGAACAGCTTCATAAATTGCAAGATGTTGATTATATCGATCCTTGTTGCATTATAGATTGGGAAAGGGTATTGTAAAAGGGATACAAAGGATTCTGGACACATTTCTGGTATTTTAAGATCTCAGAAACATGCTAACTCTCCCAAGAACAACAAGATGACTGCTCTGCAACTGTCCTCTTTAGGATTAAGATTATATTCAAATCATTATCAGGCGTATTTGTGTCAGTTAAAGTTAAAAAGTCTCAATGATCATCGTCACACACACATCTGGGTGTGGTGAAATTTGTCCTCTGCATTTAACCCATCCCCATGTGATTTTAATCCATCCCCTGGGGGAGAGGGGAGCAGTGAGCAGCAGCGGTGCCGCGCTCGGGAATCATTTGGTGATCTAACCCCCCAATTCCAACCCTTAATGCTGAGTGCCGAGCAGGGAGGCAATGGGTCCCATTTTTATAGTCTTTGGTATGACCCGGCCGGGGTTTGAACCCACAACCTTCCAGTCTCAGGGCGGACACTCTACTACTAGGCCACTGAGCTGGTTTTGTTGGGTGTAACCCGTGTGTTTTGTCTAATAAGGGATTATTTCCAATATTCATATTGGAAAAACAAAGATGATGTGTTGGTTAAACACCTTGCGGGTACACCGCATTTTAAAATGTTATCCAAAATATTTTCTTTTCAGATTATTTGCAATAGTTTATGCAAATGGTACTAAGTATAATTATTTAAGTCATCAACTGTTAGAGAATAGTGTAAAGTCAAGTCAAATTTATTTATTTAGTCCTTAATTACAAAAAGAACTTCACATGACAATATTCATGACATCCCTTGATCTTAAACATACCTCCCAATGATCACATTTAAAAAAACAACATCAATTCTGTTCTTCATTTTGTGCCATCGAAGAAAGCAGTCGATCAGAAACTCCATATACTATCAGGGCTTATTGTCACACCTTCAGGGACGCGAAAGGGGACGATCAGCTCGCTTCCCGTGATTGTGGCTCAAAACATGCCTCGGCTACTTTCCTGATTATGTTGCAGCTTTGGAATACGATTGCCATCCACCAACTATACCACACAATTCCATCTTTTTGAACCATTTGACACACCATTGGTGGCTATGAACCGAAAATTGGGCACAGAAGAAATACTCAACTTGCCAAATGGTGACAGGAAATTTCAGCCCGATGCTAGCAATATGTCATTTTCTCCAAGATCATCTTGTACCTCATTGTTGGCTTGGGTTCACTGGCTGCTTTTTCTGGCACCAGCAGGTGGGATTTGATTCCAGACTGCTGCAGAGGTGACAGATTGGTCACCGTGAATGATGGACATACAAGTGGTTGAGATGGAAACAAGTGTCAGGGACAGTTTATCCACGTTTCCAAGAAAGACACAAAGTAGCAACAGAAAATGTGAACTGGGTTAATATGTTACAAGTGTCTTACAGCTTTGTGATCTCGGATGGGAAATGGTGCACCAGGTCAAGGGTGGGCTGAAGGATCGAGATGATACATTTCAAATTCTTCTTTAGAAATAGAATTTGTATGTCTTACCTGCTGCTGACAGTTTTGACTGATTCTCCAGTCTTCCTCATGCTCAGGTGGCTCTGAGGAAGACTGGAGAATCAGTCAAAACTGTCAGCAGCAGGTAACAACTAAAAATTATATTTCTACTTGCCAGAGCAAAAGAATTTGAAATATATTATCACAAAGACATGATGAATCTCATCAAAATAATGAGATGATAAGATGAGAGGCTACTATTGCAACATGGGATACAACAAATAAAAAAAATAGAGAGAACAAGTGCTTATTGTGAATAATACATCTTCTTCAGAGGACAGCATTGTTCTTTTAGGCAGGACTTTCTAAAGTTTGTTTCAGCACGAGGCTATCGTGATGAAATTTTATTAGTTTGACCTTTTCATCGCTTGGAGTTTTGATAATTGTTAGTGTCTCATGGCTAACATGCTGGCCTCAGTTCCAAAGCTCTGGGTTACAAACTTGGGTGTTTAGTGTTTCACACTTGAGTGGGTTAGTTCTGGGTACCCCAGTTTCCTCAAAATCTCCCAAACCGTTCATGACATTCAAGGCACAAATCCATGGAACGCTTTGTCTCGTCAAGAAAATGAAAATGCGCCTGTTTTGACGCCAAGCACGGGGGTTAGGGCAGAGGAAGAATATTATGCAAGTGACTGTGCTATTTTCACTCAAATCGTCTAACGTTTCATTGTGCAAGTGAAACGATGGCATATTGGGTGTCAGGATCATAGGTCCACAAGAAAGTAATCTTGTTTGGCGCTAAGAAGCTGTTTGCCTACGCTGTCTTCAAATCCAAAGGAAGCAGTGCAGCTAATAACACCTCCCGCACCACCACTCGCCCCTGACACATGGGCCGTCATTTGAGCCCTGCTGACCACGCAGGCAGGCATAGCTGCAACCCCGGAGAGATGCACTCACCGCTGGCATTTCAAAGGCTTTCCACTGTCATACCGCTTGACTTGGACCTCTCCATTTTCACACACCTCTCCAATGGCCCTGACTGGATATGAGCTCAACACATGCATACCCCTCTCAGAACCTTTCAGGACTGGGTAAAACACATGCTTTCACACGAATCCGAGAATAGACATCATGCATGCTTCTCAGCAGTCGCTGCAAGTTATTCACATACAAGAGAGCATCTGTTCGATCAGCTTTTACGTACATAGTGCACTCTGTACCAATTATTATAATGCTACAGAAAAGCCTCAGGTTTATTTCTGCCTGATTTGCATATTTTCTTGGAACATTTCAAAGGTATGAAGGGAATGTGCCACAGGCATCCCAAAAGCAAGCACAAACATTCTGATGTTCTTCGTTGTCATTCCAGTCAACAGTTGGGGAAGCCCTCGGCCCACCACCACCACCAGAAACAAAGTTTTTTTTTTCTTAAAAATACATTTCATTTAGATGTGATTAAATATGTTTTCCTTTTCATTCATACCGAAAATCCTTTAGCTGTTATATGTATACGCTCACACTATTCTCAGGCAAACCCCACCTAATACAATTTTGCTTTTTTAATAATGAATAATGCCAATTGCAAAAAATATGCATAAAAAGATAAGAATTGTTTTGATTTTGTTTGAACTTTTTAAGTCTATGATCATAATATTGTCGCTGCTTGGGGAGGATTTAAGCTGTGCCCACTGAATTTCAATAGTTCTACACAAGTACTGCAAATTACATCCACGACAGAGCAATATGGCCTTAAAATGAAATCTGTTTTGGTTGTTTTTAAATATAAAAATCAAAATGTTTGGTTTGAATTGTTTTGGAGGCACATGCTTTGGGTAAAAGAAAAATATCCAATGTGTCAATAAATCTTTTGCAACTAATGACAAACTTTGTCTTTGTCTTGTTTTCCAATGGGTTCCTTCCGTGTTATTTGCAAGATGTTTGTTTCTTTGCAATAATTAAAGTCACCAGTGGCGACACAAACAGAAACCATGGTAACATATACACATAATAAAACAACCGGGGGACGAGTCGAGACACCCACCCCCGTGAAGATACAGACTGTAAGTGGAAAACCGTCATTTACAAGATTATGGAAAACAAATTTCTATTTATTATTGCATCAATTTAGTGGGTCAACATAACAATGGAATTTGCAGTGAGTGTGTGAAATGTTTGTAAGATAAAATACTCATTCATTCATATGAATAAAGTAAAATATGAAGGCAGGTTTGTTGGAAGTCAAAGGGCTTTGCAGTTGTAACTAGTGCAATTTCAGTGGAACAAATCCGACTACTTTACGAGAATGCAATTACTGTAAAGAGATTAAATTCCTCAAATTGAATGTGTGTGCACCCTTTATCACTTGTCATTCAAAGTAAAACCAAACTGGAGCTTTCACGCAGCGTGGGTGTGGATGCCGTGGGGGTGAGTGGTTGTGCATGCCTTTCAAACAATAACTTCGCGCGGGAAAATGGGAGCTCAGGGATGGGAGGAGCAAAGACAGGGGTGGGGTGTTGGTGGGGGATGGGAGTAAATGGAGAGCTTTTTATCTCCAGTTTCCCACATCCTGTGAACGGCTCCAAACGCGGCCACCCAATTTGAAAGAATGAGTGGAATGCGTCCCCCTCTCCCCCCCAACCCCGCTCTTTGATGCACCAACTGCTTAAGAGGCATTGTCAGACAACTCAAATAAAGACCATAGTCCCGGACTTCACTTTAGCCAATAAAGCTCCGTGTTTAATGCGGAAACAATCAGGTAAATTGCAGGGGGTTGGAGTAGTAGGAATGCAGTTGATGGACTTCCCCTGGTTTATGGTATGCGGATGCTTTACTTCTAAAAGCAGAAATGTAAACACTGCAAATATCAACTGTATCACTTTTATCCTTACGAAAAAAGTGTAAGGGGAATATGATCAAGTGTAACTTAAACTGCAGCTGTGAGCACGTGAGTTTGTGTTTCATGCGCGCTCTCGCCAGACTGTCGTCAGTTTCCCGCTAAATGAGTCTTAAGGGGGGTACGTGGATTTGAATGCCCCTCTTCTGTTTCTCCAACATGAGTTCATAGCGCCTAATTCAAAGCACCCCCCCCCCCCCCCCCCCCCACACACACACACACACACACACACATTTTGGCGCGTTTTGATTCCCGCCACGTCTGTGTCTGGCGGGCTGGGTTACCGAGTTCACTCTATTTTCATGCCGATGATTGACGTGAGTTCGGAGCGAGAACTCGCTGTCCTATTGGTGGGAGGGCGACGCGGGGCGTGGTTAGTAACGCCCATTACTATCGTCTTATAACAGTTCTCCCCCCAGCCTTCTATTTCCAAAGCCGGTGTCTGAGAACTATCATCGGACTCGGAACGCCGTCTGTTTATGTCGCCGATTTGTACTCATTTGTTTACAAAACACCGCGGCGAGGCTGTGAACGTGCGTTTTGTGTGAACGTAAACACGCTGCCTCTCGCCGGGACATCGTCCACTCTTTTTTACTTTTGGGACGAAAGCGGGGTTCCCATTATCCGGATGAAAGGATCCCTAGCGCATTTTTGTTCCTGCGACGTGGGCACGAGACACGGGACAACCGCACCAACCGGATTCTAACTCCAGCTCGTCAAAGCCCAGACGAACAAACATCGTTATTTTCTATTTCGAGGGGACTTGAGATAAAGGAATGCTGCTTTCCAAGCTCAACTCTCTGGCCCACATTTCCAGCGACATGCCTGTGAAGCCGCAAGTTCATCCAGGTTAGACGCCCTTCTTTTTTGTTTTTTTGTTTTTGCGCCTTCATGGGGGACAAGGCGCAGTAATGGCAGCCTGCTCTCAAGGGCGCCACTCATACACGACCCGAAGTAAAATTGTACCTACTCTTTTCTAACGTATTCGTGTTTACGGAGCATTTGGATGGTGATTAGGTGGTTGATTGTAATCGGAGATGTGTGCATGTGTGTTTGTGTGCGCAGCGAGGGAACCCTTCGAGAAGCTTTACCAGGTTGGGGCGGTGTTGGGCAGCGGGGGTTTCGGCACCGTATATTCCGGCACTCGGACGTCAGACGGAGCTCCGGTTAGTATTTCGTTTTATCATCAGTCTTATTAATATACTGTGCATATATATTTTGGGTTGGAGAATTCTCTGTTTTTTTACGTTTATTCTTCTTGGCTCAGGTGGCTGTCAAACATGTCGCCAAGGACCGCATCTCCGAATGGGGGGAGCTGGTGAGTGATGACGCACCCTTTATTTACTGATTTCGTCATTTTTGTGAGAACGTGAATTGACGTGTGTACCTCCTCTTCCTCCTCCTCCCCCCCAGCCAAATGGTTCCCGGGTACCGATGGAGATTGTGCTATTAAAGAAGGTCGGAACGGGCTTCAGGGGCGTCATCAAAATGCTGGACTGGTTCGAACGAGTGGACAGCTTCATTATCGTCATGGAGAGGCCCGAAAACGTCAAGGATTTGTTCGACTTCATCACGGAAAAGGGGGCGCTGCCCGAGGAGCTGGCACGCAGCTTCTTCCGTCAAGTGCTCGACGCCGTGCGTCACTGTCACAGCTGTGGCGTGGTGCACCGGGACATCAAGGACGAAAATATCCTCATCGACCTCCGGACCGGCGAGATCAAGCTCATTGACTTCGGCTCCGGAGCCCTGCTGAAGGACACCATTTACACAGACTTTGATGGTGAGGCATCAATAACTACATTTGCTTCCCCCACCCCTTTATAATCGTCATTGAGTTTGATTTTATTTCTAAATTGCTAAGCAGATGTTTTGAAGTTGAATCATCCTTGTGTAGTAGCCCTCGAATACAAGCCCAGAAATAATGCGGCCACTTTGGCGCCTCCCACTGGTTGAATGGGGTATTTTTACAACTCAAAGTTTGTAAACAAAGTCACATGGCTGCTCCCCCGCCCAGCATACTCGCTATTCTCTCACACACACATGCCTTGTCACGCTCCCTGGCACCTGAGCCAAGATAACACATGCACAGAGGATTAACCTGATGCACATTTTCCATTTGGGACAACATTCTTTCTACCTACTGTTAAGGTTGCAAAGGGGTGGAACATTTCTGGAAAGTTGCTGGTAAATTTCAAGGGAAATTATCCAAATTAGGGGTAACTACTTGGACCATCGCCGTGCTTGCATAAAGTCTGGTTGTCTTAGTCAGGGTTTTGTTTTAGGATTATGCTGAAGTAATAATTGTGGTTTATCCCCATGGAAATTTTCCAATTTTGGGCATTCTCTAAACCTTGCAAACCTTTTTTTTATTTTAGCCTCAACCCTGGTGTTGCTCACAGTGTTTATTTTATTTTTTTCAAGGCACACGAGTCTACAGCCCGCCAGAATGGATCAAAAACCACCGCTATCAGGGGCGCTCAGCCACAGTTTGGTCGTTGGGTGTGTTGCTATACGACATGGTGTGTGGAGACATCCCATTCGAACACGACGAGGAGATCCTCGGAGGGCAGGTCCTTTTTAGGAGGAGAATCTCTGCTGGTAAAACGCACAAATGGCGATTTATAATTTTGCCATTTTTCTCGTGTTACAATAATGTGACTAACCAAATGGTCACCCCTCCTGCAGAGTGCCAGCAGCTGATCAAGTGGTGCCTGTCTTTGCGGCACACCGATCGGCCGTCCTTCGAGGACATCATCAACCACTCATGGATGCAGAGCACGTCCTCCTCGGTGCCGCCGCCTGCACCGCAAACAGACAAGTCGAGTGCAGAGATCGAGTTGCACAGCATCAGCCACGAGTCGTCGGCCTTCACGTCAACCTCTGTGGCCGTGGTGCTGTAACGGTGGAGAAAAGCATCACAACCTTGCCATCCTCGTGCCTCACTTGATTTACTCCCTTTGACCACATCAAACCACCATCGATCACCACGGGCTCCAATGCCTGATTGTTAGACTGTGGGAGGGCGTGCTCTGCTTGCAGAACAGCACATGTTGCCAGGATAGTGCGAGTTATGTAACCGTTCTGCTGTAGATTTGTTCCTAAAAGTGCCTTATGAGACTGTTGGGGGGGGGATATACCTGGAAATACTTGAATATTCGGAATGCAAAAAAAGGCTCATGTTAATGTCTTTTTTGTTCCTTTTTTTTTTTCCCCGCTATGCTAAAGGCTTTATCTTCTTTTTCCACTCATGGGCCTAGATCAGTGAAGCCTATGCCATTACATTACAACCACTACTAGTACTACTGCCCAATCCAATCTCATTAGCAACCAGACGAACCTCACGGATCCGGCAGCATCCTGTGCAAACAACAACACTGGACTTACCTCACCTTCTTCTAAACCACAGCATCTGCCTTTTTTCTTCCTTCCTCCCTTCCTTCACGTGTCACATCCACGGCCCGAACCACTCCTCATTGCAAAGTCATCCATACCGTAATGCACCATCCTCTGCTCTCCTGGATGTTTCGAAAAAAAACAGTGCCTCACACAGGTCTTAAACTTTTAGTGGGAGGTATGAATTGTATGATATGGTATTTATTTTTATTCGCGACAAACTTCTTATCTAGATTTTATTTATTTTATTTATGAGAAGAATTAGGGCTGTTCATATGTTTCATTCCACAGTCACTGAAGGGCCCACCATTATTTAAGAGACAAAAGCAAAAATATTTTTTGACCATATTTATTATGGCTTGAATTTTGTGTTTTTAATAAAAGAGCAGACACACGTATGTTTGTGTATGACCTGTAAATAACTTGTAAATAGTTCCCAGAGCACTTCCATGTTGGTGTATTTGAACACTGAACGTCTACTGATGAACTGTTGGATGCAATGTGTTTGTGTGTATGAGAGCGAGAAACCTCATTTGGATGCAGCTTTGATTGTTTATTTCCTTAAACCATTCAGATTAGAATTGTAAATTATGTTAGAAATTATTTTTTATACAACTTCAATAAATATTTTTGTTACGATGATGACTCTGGAGTCTTGTGTGTTACTTCAACACGTGTTGGACAGGTTGTAGATGGAAATTGTGTTGTAAACATATATGGATAAATGGCTACTTTACAATAAGGTTGGATAAAATTAATTTGAATATTTGGTTTAATTTTTGAATTATATACCTTTGTTTCTTAGTTATTAAAGTATTAGTGACCATCTGCTCGCAAAATAGTGAGCCCACATTTACCGTAACACGCCAGTAGCCTCATAGCCCGGCTTGCCTTTCATACATAAGATCAAGTTATAGTAACCGCAATATTTAAGATGTAACAAACTAAACAAATGAATGGTAGATGGAACCCACCAAATGGAACAAAAAGTGCTGTGACTCATTTGCAAATGTTCACTAATACGTATTTATATTTAAAAACAACACAACGTTCATCCTATCATGTTATTAGCATATTATATAAACGTGATGGGGCACTGTGGCATTACCAAGCAGAGGATGTAATCACATTTTTTGCCATGTTGTAATGTTTAGGAGGTGCGAAGTAATCAAGTGAGATGGTGGTGGCGTGTCTCGGTGTGTTTAATCTCACTAACAAGCTCAAGATGCTCGTCTTGTTAATCTAGACACCAGGCGGGCTATGAAACTGCTCACCTGGACAGACGGGGGCCGCACATTTAATCAGTCTCCATGCGACAAGTCTCCTCCAAAAGACATCGCTGGGTCCCCAGAGCCCCCCACCTCAACAGAGAGAGACAAAGATTTACCCACCAGCAAATTACATGTAGTTTAATAAGACGGCTGCTCCTGATGTGTTTGCTGCATTGTAGGATGGAAACAGAAATAAAAGAATGTGCATGATAAAACAACCAAACTGTGAAATTGGCTGTATTGGTACACACACTCATTGCCATAGGAAGGCCCTTAGGGAGCTGTGCCCCTTTATTTGAGGCATGGAGCTCTACAAATAAACAGTTTTTTTGTATTTAATTTTGATTTTATTTGATTATAGTAGCTATTTTGGCGATAAATTAATCGGGTGGTTTAGCACTAAAACCTGAACAAATATAAAGGAACAACAGTGTGGTTTTTTTTTTATTGATGACCTATCAAATCTGTTATGGCCTTACTGAAAATAATGTTGGGTGTGCAGGCTTAAGTGATAAATACGTATGCCATTGCACAATAAATCAGTGATCTGCAAATACCACACGGGAAGGCTGCAACTGAGATTCGAACGCTGAATCCTCATCTCTTTCTAACCACTATTCTACCATGCTCCAGTTATGAACAAAATGAGTTCATTAGTTTCATGTCTTATTTGGGGACGACTGCAAGCCAAGCACAGAGCAAGAAAGAAGCACGCTCTGTTGCAGCTTCTTCCACTGCATCGTACCACAGTTGGTTTCTACGAATGTCTCCGAGGTTCATTTCCTCTTTCATTCGCAGAAACTGTGCCATATCACAGATGCATGCCAGTAAACTGTTGGAGGTGTGTGTCAGCTTATCACAACATTGTTGCACGCTTTCAACGGACGAGGTTAATTTAGAGATGAGTCACTATGAGTAGCTTTCAGAAAAAAACAACACCTTAATTATGATGATAAATAATGTGGTGTTTTATGTTATCTTATTACAGTGAGCTGTATATTCCTCATTATTGCATTTTTAATCAGTGAGAGTGTTTTCCACCAGCTGATCATGTCGGTCCTCTTCCTGTAAGTCATGTAGTAAGTGCTCATTCCAGTTGCATAATCAGCCTCTCATCTGTCCTGACTGTTAGATTGGCTAAGACTGACGAAAACATCGCTCATCACACTGACCGACTCTTATCGCTCCATCTTTCTGTCTCTGCCCCCTCCCCCATGCTAATATTATGCTACTATTCCTTGAAAGATGGGAAATTATGGTTCAACGTGTGACTTGTGCTGGGAAACATCATGTTGAAAATCTATATTTTTTAATACCAGTGTTTTTGTGGATAGAACCACAATGTCTGTTAAAAATGATCATTAGTATTAGTTTTACCATTTGGGGTGGGGGGGGGGGGTCCCTGCCTAATGAGCAGGGCTGGGTAGTCCTGCTCTTGCCACTTAAATGTTGTCAGTCACCTGAATGTTGTTAGTCACTTAAATGTTGTGCAGAGGCTAAGATCAACCGGAGTCAAATTCCATGTTTGGCATGCACAAACTTGGCCAATAAAGCTAATTCTGATTCTAAAGCATGGCATTGTGAGAGTTTTGTGCTCATAATTTTTAGATCTTCAAAAAGTCACACAAACAAATAAGTAAAATATTTTCATAGTAGTTTTATATTTTATTCATATTAAATATGCAGCTGGTTTGATTGACCCATGAACATCTTTGGTACACCATATAAACAAACCTAGGTAAGGGCTAAGGTAAATTGGAATTATAAATGTATAATCCATCCATCCGTCCATCTTCTGAACCGCTTAGTCCCCACAGGGGTCGCGGGCGTGCTGGAGCCTATCCCAGCCGTCAACGGGGGACACCCTGAACCGGTTGTCAGCCAATCGCAGGGCACACAGAGACAAACAACCATCCGCACTCGCACTCACACCTAGGGACAATTTGGAGTGCTCAATCAGCCTACCAAGCATGTTTTTGGGATGTGGGAGGAAACCGGAGTGCCCGGAGAAAACCCACGCGGGCCCAGGGAGAACATGCAAACTCCACACAGGGAGGGCCGGAGGTGGAATCGAACACGCACCCTCCTAACTGTGAGGCATACGTGCTACCCAGTGCGCCACCGAGCCGCCTATAAATGTAAAATCTTGTTAGTAAAATAAACAAAACAGTAAAAAGATACTTCACCTAGAATTACTTGGCACATCTGGCGCAACTTTTACACATATTCAAAACACTACTTCGAGCCAATGTTTCTTCCTGAACCGGAGGCGCGTCACATCAACTGAGTCAAGCAGCACTACCAGACACTTTCCAATGGTCATTAGTCACTCTCTATTTAACACTCATTAGTGACATGGGTTGTTTTGTTGTCTATCCATATACTCTGGTTTCCTTCCAGAGCCCCAAAACATTCTAAGATAGTTGAACATTCAAAATTAGTAAAGGTTTGAATGATTACTTCTTTATCTGTGTCCTGTAAATGAGCAGCAACTAGTCACGGGCGTAGAAAATGGATGGGCTTGATGGATGGTGTGACAGACTATAGTCCATCATTCACTGCTTCAAAAAGAAGAGGGGCTTTCCGTCAACGGTACATGTTACTTCACTTTGGCTTCAGGAATGTGCAAGTCAAAGAAATGCAAACTGACAATCATCAATCACGATGAAATCATCCCGCTGACAGGTTGATGACATACTTGATTAGTTAGTAGGGCTTAGTAATTAGCAAAAAGCAGAAAATGCCCCAGCAAATGTGTGTACGTTTGAGATCAGGTAGCGTTGGAGCCATGTTGGTAAAAAAAAAAAAAGTTCTCATGAGAACATGTTGCTACATCATCTTAAAGCAACCCTCACATATTTTATTCACTCAATGAGACCTGAACCCATGACCTTTACACTGTAACTCAAAAAGATCACTTGCATATGGCAGTTTTATATTGAAGTTTTAAATAGCAAGCACCATATTTGTTTCACAGCCAGTGGGTCTAGCAATGGTTGTAAATTCAAGTCATAAAATATCTGTGCAAGATTTATGTTTTCGAATGAAAGTTGCATTTTACATGGTTTGTATGTTGTTGTTTGTTTTTGCAAGGTGTTAATTCAGTGCAAGATAGAAAAGAGCAGAGTGAGATTTCAATCAAAGCCAACAAAGCAGAGCAAAACATTTGCTCATCAACGGAAGAGCCCGTGATACAGTTATTCATTGCCTCATTAAGTAGGAATGCATGAGCGTCTCCTGCTCGCTTCATCTGCATGAGAAGACAGCCGGCAGTCATCCTCTTGCGCTTGTACTCACATGAAAATAAGAATTTGTTTTCACATGCGAGCGGCGAGTGACTCAGGCACAGAGAATCAACTCCCTGCCCCACCTCAGCACTCCGGCGCCGGGTCCCACGGGCCCGGGCCTTCCCTGGCACCTTCATGTCCGACGTGTCTGGGCAAAGGAGATGCAAGGACTTCCGTGAGATGAAGGTGTCGGGAGGCTTGGCCCATGCGTGAAAGTTTGGAAAAACAAAGTGATCCTGTTTCAATCAAGGGAGAATTCCCACACAGTTTGTTCTGTGAAGTTTTTCCAGAAAAACACGCAGAAGCTAGTGAGGGAAACAAAGGTCATAAGCGCACGTGGGAATTTTGCACTCAGCACCACACTGTTGTTGTTATTCAATATAAGTTATTGTAATATTTATATATATTCATAGTAGACACATCAATTACCTATATAATATTCAATCATAATGATAAACAGTAAATATAAAATATAAACAGAGTTGGTTTATCAATGCGGAGGCAACGGGCACTTTCAAGATCGAAGACAATTTGCTTTGGTAAGCTTGGTCATCTTCCAATTTTAGATATAGAATGTAGTTTAATTCATTTGTTCCAGAGTCAACATTTGTTAATTGACATTGAAGCTAAAGGAACGTTAATTTGGTAAATTGTCAACACAATAATATGTGTAATCAACGTGCTGAGTAATATCTGCTAGCTTGGAGTTGAATCAGTCTTCACAAAAAGGCGAAACGGCTGACTTTGAGGGCAGGACAGATTCCAATGACATAATAACGTTAACTTCTGATTAAATCATCATCATTATTATCACATTTTCCCATAACATAAACCTTGCTATGAAAGGGGGCGGGGGGTGTAGTGATCTTCAATTCAATAACTTTGTATGAGGTAAGTATTGACAGTCTCCATTTATATACGTACTGCAGACTACTGCAAACATGATTTCCCTGCAAAGTTCCACATTTTTAGTAAATGTAGATAATAGGTAGAGCTTGACTTTTGGACACTTTTGGAAACACTTTAGGATGAACTTGATCTCATGCAGATTCTGCTGACTTTTGCGGGATAACCACAATAGTTAATGTCATCAAGAGACAGGCGGGTGTAGTCAAAGCAAAAAAAAAAAAAAAAAAAAAGCTGTTCTTAAGGTTGAACTCTCTTTATTTGGCCTTGGTTAAGAATTAATAGTGGGCAGCTTTCCCAGGCCTAGCAGGCTTCGGTGGGAGACCAGGAAGTAAGTGCGCTAGCTCAGTGTGTCTCCGTGTTTGTCTCCAGGATGCCTGTTGGGTTTCCAAGGTAGTGGGGAGTGAATTGTCTTAGCCAGGGGCGACCCTGACTGTCTCTTTGGCCGGTTCCCTGAGCAGCTGATAGGCTGCGGGATGGGGAGGCAGTACTTTGTGGACAGCGAAAGGTTATGGGAATGGGAGCTTCAAATGGCAGGTTGAATAGAGTTGGACATAATTATGAAAGAAAAGATCATGGTGGAAATTCATGATGATGGGTTATCTTTGTTTCTTTGTGTGTCGTCACTTCTATGGAATACAGGCAGACATATTTAAGTAAGATTTTTTTTAACGTCTGTATTGACATTTTCAAATTATTAGCTGTTTAAAAAAAAAGTTCAATTCCCCTCCAGGAAAAGATAGCCTATGATGACTGAAGCTGCTGTCCGGCTCGTAAACTCTCTTCATGTTAGCAGATGGGACAACTCACTATATAATGAAATTAAAACGCATCATTTCTATCATTATAGGTGCTTCAGAAAATAAAAATAAAAAACTCATTAGCTTGATGTACCGTATTTGCCGGTGTATTGGTCGACCTTTTTCGATCCAAAATCGACCGAAAAAAATCGACCTCGACTTATACACCGAGTCATAAAATTTAACTTCGTATTCATCGCTTCAAATGTGATGGTAACCAAGGCCGTTTCTCATGCATCTCATTGTGCGTTGCACTTAGAAAATTTGAACCGTGCGGCGTGCGCGAGTGCGCGGCCCGCTGGAAGTCCAATGAGGCGCCGCGATCTCCTGCGCGGTGCTTATAAAGTGCCGATCCGCTCGGCTTGGAGCTATTTCCGACCTCCCGTTGGTGCCGGGCGGCGTGCGCGAGCTCGCCGGCCGCGATCTCCTGCGCGGTGCTTATAAAGTGCCGATCCGCTCGGCTTGGAGCTATTTCCGACCTCCCGTTGGTGCCGGGCGGCGTGCGCGAGCTCGCCGGCCGCGATCTCCTGCGCGGTGCTTATAAAGTGCCGATCCGCTCGGCTTGGAGCTATTTCCGACCTCCCGTTGGTGCCGGGCGGCGTGCGCGAGCTCGCCGGCCGCGATCTCCTGCGCGGTGCTTATAATGTGCCGATCCGCTCGGCTTGGAGCTATTTCCGGCCTCCCGTTGATGCCGGGCGGCGTGCGCGAGCTCGCCGGCCGCAATCTCCTCCGCGGTGCTTATAAACAGCCGCATGCGCACGGCCTCCCGGAATTTGAACACATTTCGTCAATAAATTTCGCATATTGAATTTTGAAGTTTAATATAATGCAACAATTGAGCTCGACTTATACAAAGGATATATCATAAAATCGTAAATTTCCGTCGAATTTTAGGGGGTCGACTTATACACCGAGTCGACCTGTACACCGGCAAATACGGTAAGTAGTCTGATGCTTTTGTAGCACAGTCATGCCTGGCAGTTGCACTCAGCTAAACCATCAGTACCAGATGCCCTCAGATGTCTTTTCTTTGGAAACTGTCCAAAAAATTAAATGGAACTGGAGTTGACTCTATGTTTGTATCATCTTTGTTGTTTCAGTATGAAAATAATTTGAAGGAAAAATAGTTGGCAGGCTAATGATTTTGCAAAGCGTTAATTAATGACCTTTGTTCAAACGAAAAATTGTAAATGTAAAATGACTCATCATTATGAGTTTTTTGATCAGCTACTTAATAAGAAACCCATGTTTTGACAACTTTATGTATTTGACTTAGGTGGAAATGCAAAAAGTAGTTTAATTATAGTAATTGAAATAATAAATAGCTATATTTAGTCCTTTTGTTATTTCTAGATTAAAAGTATAAAAGATAACAATACCCATTCCGTGAATGAAAAGAAAAACCTCCAAAGCTTGAAAACCAGGTTATATAATATTTTTGCTTAACTGTAATGTACAATATGAACTCTTGCGCATGACAGCAAGGATGACCTAATAATAACAACCAAATGTATTACATTTTCCAAACTTTATCTTGATCTTTAGGAGTAGCCCTTCCGGCAATCTTCGCGGTGAATAGAGAACCACAAGGTAGAAAAGCAGGCTTGCAACCAGGTCAACCAGGTTGACCTGTTTCAGGTTACTCGTCCACATGGAAGAATCTGGGTGGTACTATTGAGTTTCACCTCAAATATTTATGCTAAAGGTCACTTAGCCCAGAACCAGATGATACAAGAAATAGCTTTTCATGGCTCCAAGTGGAGCGTAAACAATGTTATTTGCATGAAGAGGGGGTCACCCCCCAAAAAAAGTCATTATATACACATGACAAGAATAAAAATAATGTCATCATCTGGTGGGAATAAGGAGAGAACAACAGGTAATAAAATTGGTGAGAACTCCTTCAAGGAGATGCCGGGGGGGGCGCCACATTCCAGTTGGCTGACTCAGAAGCACCTGACACATGGTCCTGTTGGCCGCCATGTCCTTCAACGAAAAAGGTCAGAGTCCCCTCCCTCACTGTGAGGATGAAGCCTACAACTTGCAGGGGTGACCATCTCTGTTGTATTATGAAGAACACACACATGACCTTTGTACACACTCAAATAGCAATAAACGTGTGCACGTGTGTCATTGGACTGTGAGTCGTGTGTTTGCTGTGCTGTTTAATCATGCTTGCCACTACAAAAACTCCACACATTTGTACTGTGAAATATGGATTCAGGGCAGGAGTTGACTGAGACCCACCAAATTCAGCAGGTGGGATTGCGGATTGCACTGGATCCTTGCCTAGTTTATTGGGCTGTCTACACCCTGGAATGGCTGCCAGCCAATTGCAGAGCCACTTTTTTTTTTTTACATTAAAAGACCACTGCATTGTGAAAGAGAACAATGTATCACTTTTACTAGCAACGGCAATGCCCTTATTGAATAACCCCTCAGTGTGGACAGCAAGATGTCGCTATGACATTTCCTTCTTTTGCAATTATCACGAGTGTTTGCCCCGCAGCATGTGGGCATAGTCATCCGTGAATGTGTGATTGCTGGTGATGAATACGATTAAAATGTTCTACCTTTGCACTTTGCCTCTTTCTAATCCCTTCTTCCTGTTTGCCTTAGCAAATATTTGTCATACCCCTGCCACCCACGCGTTTCCCATTAAGCCCCTCCCCCATGGCCCCTCCTCCACACACACACACGCACACACACACACATTCATACACACTCGCACACTGGCTTCCCGTAAAGATGCAGCCTCAAACACTTCCCCATTCCTGAAAGAGCTGTGATGTGGCAACACTTGAGCTTCTGCTTGCTTGTGCTGACAGGGTGTGTGTGTACATATATGTGTTGTGGGGGGGTGCAGGGGGACAGCATGTGTGTGTTTGGAAATACAGTGCTGGGCAGCGATGTTGATAAATCTGAAAATGTACTGTGGTGCAAGGTCACTATAGGAAGTGATGAAGGAGATTACTTGTGTTTAACCTTCCTGTTATGTCAAAATGACCTGTTTTTAAATATAAAATATCTACAAAAAATCTTAAAACGTGTATTTGTGTTTCACAAAAGGTTCTATCGTACTTCCGTATAAACACGCTTCTTCTATCTAAGCTAAATTACAGTTCATCACAGCTAATTTCAGACTGTCAGTGAGGTGCAATTGTAACAGCACACAATTTTATTTAGTCTGAAACCATTTTGCCCACTATACAACATAAATGTAAATTTTGTACTATTACTGCTACTTCTGCTCCTCCTCTTCAAACTGCCACTTGTGGTACATGCCATTATAAACTTATCAAATCAAACACCAGCTCTTGGAAGTTGGCGCTGGCCTGAGGATGTCACCAGCTGTGGAGAACATCTCCACGGCAGAGATGTTAGGAAGAGGGGTCTTGTATTCGATAAATCTACCCACAAGTCCTGGAGAGGGGCTTCCAATCATTGATGCTTGCCATCAGCATCACAGAAGCAGAGAGCTTGCGATGGACAGTCTTTTATTACAATAGCCAGCAGGTTACTGATATGACGCAGCACGGTCACACAAACATTTCTGTATCGTTTAGATGTGTCTAGCACGCTAAAGTGTGGCGCAAAAAATTTTTTTGCCAGATGTTGTCTTTGCTTTGCAGAAAATCGCTTCTGTCGGCACTTATTAAGCAAGCGTTTCTGTCAGAAAGTAAAAACCTGCTTTAGCCACAGTCTACAGTCTTACTGAGCCCTGTATCACTTTGGTAGGGGGTGACCTCAAGCCATGAAATTCCATTTAGACTCCATGAGAGTGATCAGGGGAAGGGAAGCCTGGCTGTGAGCAAGCTGGTGGTAACTAATGAGTAGTGAGGGTGTGTCAGCAGTTTGTGACCTTGGCTGACTGCACTCCCTGGATTTTTCCATCCGGCTGTTTGGTAAGAGGTCATTAATAGTAGTGGAATGTCATTGTCTGCAGTTTATAGTAGCGATGAACTTGGAAAGCTTCAAAAACAGGATCTGATCTTTACTCCTCCCTCGGTGCATGATGCCGCAGGAATCCACAATCGGTAGTCGCAGAAGTCTTAGTGTGTTGATATGACCAGGCACACAGATGCACTTTATATTTCTGCTGAAGTAGCTTATAAAACAAGAATAAATTTTACATAATGTAATGTTTGGCACAGTTATACTGTGCAAAAGAGAGACTCAGCCAGTAGAGCTCTGACAAAAACAACTAAAAACCATCTACCAGAACTATTCTGTGTAAAATGGTAATTGGCTATCTGGCCATGTGACATTGTGAAAGGCAATAATTGCATTTGTAAGAAAGGCAACAATTCAGATCTCATCTTCAGGAACCTGTGACCAAGTGATTCGTTTGCCTTCATTTGCATGTGATAACCTTGGAAATGGCAGCCTATTTCACGATAGAGACATCCTTTCATCATGTGTTTAGTGATTTAGGTTAATTAGAAAAAAAATAGGAACAGAAAAACAATAGATTGGCGTTGCTTCTTTTAATCTATGGTGCCAAGTGTACTACTATTCTCCATCCATCCATTTTCTGAACCGCTTAGTCCCCACGGGGGTCGCGGGCGTGCTGGAGCCTATCCCAGCCGTCATCGGGCAGTAGGCGGGGGACACCCTGAACCGGTTGCCAGCCAATCGCAGGGCACACAGAGACAAACAACCATTCGCACTCGCACTCACACCTAGGGACAATTTGGAGTGATCAATCGGCCTACCAAGCATGTTTTGGGGATGTGGGAGGAAACCGGAGTGCCCGGAGAAAACCCACGCGGGCTCGGGGAGAACATGCAAACTCCGCACAGGGAGGGCCGGAGGTGGAATCGAACCCGCACCCTCCTAACTGTGAGGCGGACGTGCTACCCAGTGCGCCACCGAGCCGCACTGGGTAGCACTTAACTTATTCTGATACATCAAAATAATAAAACCTGTATTGCACAAGCTTTTATAGGTAAAATTAATAAAATTAAAATACCACAATAACCTGATAAAATCGAAAGAAAAAAAATCTGAAAATACATTTGATGACACGTACATGAAACTTACTGTGTCCTAAGTAATTTATTGTTTTATCTAAAGTTTAGTCTTCTTTCAGACACCAAAATATCAGGTGCACCAGTGGCATGAAAAAGAAAATCCCGATGGTCTGTCGTAATGCCCAGTATGATGTAGTACTGTTTGTCAAATTTCACAAAAATCAAGATGCAGCGGTTTTTACGCCTGACCGTAGGTTCACTGCCTACAAAAATAGAGCCCGCTGTTTACTAAATAAAAAAGTGAAAATTGTCTCATTAAACAGGCAGTAGCCATCGTAGCAATTCTCATTAACAAGATAGAGCGGAGGTAAAAAAGAGGAAAGGAGGGTCGTGCAAAACTATCTGCCACTACAACCCAACACACTCATGCGTGTGCATGTGTGTTTGTACACGTGCACACACAAGGGTACTTAAAACCTGCTGACATCTCTGCATCCTACCTGAGGAAGAAAGGAGTGCAGTGACTCTGACCCAATTCTATCCTTTCACAGCTCGCATTCTGCCTCTCTTCCCCTGTGTCGCTGTGACACACACATGCATGCACACGCACTCACACACACACGCACGCACGCACGCACGCACACGCACACACACACGCACGCACACGCACACACACACACACACACACACACACACACACACACACACGTGCGTAGACACACTTGATTCACACTTAAGGGAGAGAGGTCACTGACTAACTGGGACAAAGCACTTGTGTAACAGGCTTATTACAGCACAATTGTTGAGGCAGACTTGGAGCTGTTGATAGGGAATTAAAGCAAGATCAAAACCAAAGCAGGGAGATGTCGGCTGCACCACAACAGCCGGTTGTAAGATTTCAGCACCCCTGTCCATGTATTACTCGTGCAAAAACACCTGTCATGATTTTGCAAGCAATTAAAAATGACTTAGCCCTGAACTGATCCGTATCCCAGTGACAACAGGTTCAAGGGACAAAAATCACAAATGTTTCTTTCGTTTTGTTCTTTTTCTTTTGGGGCTCTTACGGCAAAAACAAATGAATGGCATGGATTTCCTGAGGGACATGATTTGATGCTGACAGACTTCACCGGCAATGACCTTTGTTTCTGTTTGATGACCCCACTGCCCCCCCACCCAGAGGAATGTGTCGCACTTGCAAGTCAACACTATTAAGGGTAAAAAAATAACAGGAAGACTCCGAGAATGGAAGAGGTTTTCCGGTAAGGAAGGAGCCATATGAGCTGTACCTCATATATGAAAGGTGACATTATTAGGTGTAAATTTAGATGACCACAAAAAAACCTATGTAATCGTGTTCATCCATCCATCTGACCGTGTATATATTCCAAGTCGCTTATGCTCGCAAGGGCCACGGCTCGGGTGAGCCCATCCCTTATGCTGATGTAAAAAAATACCTTTGCTTTTACTGCCACCCAGTGAACTATTTGCAAAACCACAAGAGTCGTCATAGAAATAATGGTAGACCATTTAATCACTAATGCAGTATGTACATTTCACAGATCAAATACCATACCAGCAAAGGGTAATTTAAGAAAAATTAAGAGGACTAAATCTTTTTTTTTTTTTTAAACAAATCTTGGATAGCAGTTTATCATCATGGTACAATTAACATGGAAATATTTACTCTTAATCGCATAAGTGCTGTAAATTTTATTCCACATCATTAATCCAATTCACCTCATTTCATATACACATATTCCAGGTATTCATATCATTAGCACCCATTTTTTTCCTTGCACAATTTTTTACACAGGAATCGTCTAGGAACTCTACGGATTATGATTGGCTTTAGGTCAGAGCGCTGCCATTGCTAAGTGTCATTAGTCAATTAATGGTTTCAGATTTAAAAGTTCTTACACAATTAGTTTTGCTACATTTTAATCGCAATTTATGTTTTTTAAAAAAAAAAAAAAAAACCACTATACATGGATATTGTCGAAATTGAATGTCAACTAAGCCTAGGGTTGCATGTTGAAAAATGGCAAATGCTTGGATGTTGCAGCAGATAATGAGAAAAGGCATCAATAAATAGTTTTTATTATTTTAAGTCATGCCAACCTTCTTAATAAAATTGATGCAATGGTGGAACTTGTGTTCATTATCGTGCCAAGTTACGTTAAAACTTAGTTGACAAATGGAAAGTTTACAATCTGCCAATCCATGCAATCCTTGCACCCATTGTCAGACCCTATGCTGGTGCAGTAGGTCCTGGGTTCCTCCTGATCCACAACAATGTGCCTGTTGTGGCAAGAGTATGCAGACAGTATATGGAGGATGAAGGAATTGACACAATTGAATGGCCCTCATGATCACCTGATCTGAACCCGATAGAACACCTCTGGGACATAATGTTTCGGTCCATCATACGCCGCCAGGTTGCTCCTCAGACTTTACAGAAGCTCACTGATGCCCTTAGACTGATCTGGGAGAACATCTCACAAGACACCCTCCGTCGTCTCATTAGGAGCATGCCGCGACGTTGTCAAGCATGCATACAAGCTCGTGGGGGCTACACAAGATATTGAAAAGAATTTTGAGTTGCAGAAATTGAATTTAGGCAAAAAGGACGAGCCTGCCATAAGAACCGGTATCCGCTCCCACTGATGTCGACCGTGTTCGACCAATTACAGCAAGCCCGGGTGTTCACAAAGTTAGATCTGCGCAACGCATCAACCAGCAGTTGGAGACAAGTCTCCGCTGCCTGGTCTCCCAGAACCCCTCCTCGTGGAGCAAGAACCTCACCTGGGTGGAGTATGCCCACAACTCCCTGCCCACCACGGCTACAGGTATGTCCCCATTCAAGTGTGTGTATGGCTACCAGCCCTCAGTCTTCCCTGACAGTGAGCCGGAGGTGACGGTGACCTCGGCCCACGCCTTGGTGCGCTGCTGTCGTCGCGTCTGGTCGGCGGCACGGGCCACTGACCAGACGCTGCCAGGATAATTGAGGGCACCTCCGGCAGCTCTTCGCTTTGACTTGGACATCCACTTTTTCATTGATTTTCATATTATGTATTATTTGTGCCCTCTCTGCATCCATTTCAACCTGGTGATCCTGAAAGGGCGATCCATCCATCTGTGGTCCCTTCTCAAGGTTTCTCATTTTCCCCTTGTAGTTTTTTTTTTGTTTTTCCTTGCCCTTTTGGGAGCTTAAGATCAGGGGATGCTTTGAGAATGATTGCCAATTTTTGTCTATGTGAAGCCCTTTGAGACTGCTTGTGATTTAGGGCTATACAAATAGCCTTGACTTGACTTGACTTGACTTGACTTGACTTGACTTGACTTGACTTGACTTGACTATACCCATGATTGGGTCTCATCAAGTGTGGGGTCTCTTGGAGTTTGAAAGTCCACCAATTTGTTTTAAATCTTGCTGTGTGAGCCAGACTCACTCGCTCGAAACAACAAAAAGGAAGCTGTTGCTCTGAAAAATATCATTTTAATTTGCCGCACAGACGAGTTTGACTGCACCGAGCCGCCAGCCGGAAGTGACGTCTCATGACGTCTCAAGTTGTACGCGTTTAGCTTCAGTGAATGTAAACAAAAAGAGAAGAGGGACCAGCGCGGAGACGTCGGGCCAGGTTTGCGGCCAACCCAGCTCGCCTAGCCGTGCCTTCCATTATCCTGGCGTACATTCGTTCGCGGGACGACAAGATGGGTTGAGTTCGCCTGATAGGATCCACGAACCGGACAGTGCGTGCCTGCTGTGTGCTCGTGTTCACAGTGGCCTGGTTGATCTTTCCGGACTCTGCTGTGCATCGGGAGCGGCTAGCGTGCTATCACTCTTATTGTTCATCTTCTTGTTTTATTTTTCCTGTGTTGTTTACTTGTATGTGCGTTGTGAACGCTGTCTTGTCACCCTGGGATAGTGAGAAACGTAATTTCGATCTCTTTGTGTGTCTTGACATGCGGAGGAATTGACAATAAGGGAGACTTTGAGACTTTGACTTTGAAAAGTATGTCGAAGCGTGACGGGAGGGGCACAATTCAGAAAACGTGCTCAGCTCGTTGAAAAAATGCGATTTAAGAAATAAAATTAAAAATGCGCCTAAAACCTAAACCAAATGCTTCAGATGTTCATTTCTTCATTCGCAGTGGTCAACTCGGCACTCTACTCTTTTTACTATGCCAACCTAACCACAGTGACGGGAGAGGCACAATTCAGAAAACGTGCTCAGCTCGTCGAGAAAATGCGATTTAAGCAATAAAATTAAAAATGCTTATAAAACCTAAACCAAACGTTGCAGGTGGTCATGTCTTCATTTGCCGAGATCAACTCGGCACTCTAAAGCCCCCAAGAGCACTTTTTACTATGCCAACCTAACCAGAGTGACGGGAGGGGCACAATTCAGAAAATGTGCTCAGCTCAGCCCAAGTGAACTGCTAGATTCATCATATTCTGCGTCAAAAGAGGTTTCTGAATCGGATAAAATGATTCTAATATTGCCGCTAGAAACGGAGCTGTCGCTATCATCTGCCATGTTGTTTGGGTTTGTTGACATCCAGATGTACAACTTGTGACGTCACAGTAATGGCGCCGCCAGTTTGGCTTCGTGCGGGACCCGATCGATAAACTGGCATTTCATTTCAGCTTTATTCTTAGTAATCGGTGTCCATTTTTAATTTCCAATGCGGCAAATGTGTTCTCTTTATACATTCTATCAAATTCCGTTCTAATTGAAAAAAAAAAAAAAAGGGATGTCTCTAGCCCTTTAAGGCAGAATTCATTGTCAGGGGCAGAAAGGATTCCTGGGAAAACAACGGGACAGGAAGGTCAAGGACAGACACGGTCGGAAACAGAAGATGAATCCATTGAAAACAGGTGTGGCATATTGTATCCATATGCATTGAACAATATGCCAATGAGTGAGCCATCACCAGAGCCTCAATTAGGTAGATATAGACTGGCAGAGCGGGGAAACATTACGAGAGAGAGCACATCGTTAACTAATGGCAGAGAATTGTGCCATGTCCAGGGACTCAGAAGAGGAGCACGCTGTCCCGGACTGCCGCTCCAGAAGCTACACCACCGTCGGAGTATTCTGTACACTTGGTCCTCATAAGATAGCCCACACAATCATTCATCAGCATGTCTTTACCATGCCTGCACAAAAACGGTATGTGAGGTTTGGTTAAGGAACCATTTGTTTTCTGTTCAAACTCCTTAGCCCGATAGTAGCAATGTAAAACAAGGATCCAAATGTGCCAACAATGCAATTACAGACATAATGAATAGTGACTGTGCTTACCTGACATAGGTCCCAAAGAAGCCCAGTTCACTAACACAATTACTAATTTTGAGGGGCCTGCCCAATCTCAGCAGGTAGTTCGGTGTAGACTCGGGCTGGATTTTATCCATCAGTATATAGGCCATTCTTGCTGCACTGCTCTTCACTTTGCCAAGAACCTCACAGATTTCTTGTCCGTAAATATTGTTTCCTTGAAGGAAAGAATTGTGATTATTCCGTCGGTCTGCCCACCCGTCTGTCCATCCGCCCGTTCGTCCGCCCACCTATCCGACCACCAACCCACCCACCAATATCTTTGAACATGTAAGTGTAGAGGTTGAGTAATGCAGAAAATGGATTGATGTTAAATGGATAGCTTTTTTGCAGGATGAAATGAATGACTTTTAATGTTTTAACTGTACCTCCTCCCTCTCGCTGAGGTTTCAGGACAAACCAATCCGGTGTCGCCAGAGCCATTTTTATCGCTTTGTCACCTTCTGCTCCCTTTAATTAAATACAAACGACAACAAAAACAAGCTTTCCAATTTTCACATGAAAGCCTAGTAAAAACTTCCAATATATTACTTTGCATGCCACAAATAGATTATTAGAAACACACATGCCAGGCCAGTAAAAGTCAATGTCAACATAGCCAAATGATTTTGCAGTTCTCTGTTAAAATTGCTGTTGTATAAACATACCCTAAGTTGCAATATCGGGATGTGGACAAGACAACAAACTTTGCTTTTTGGGCCTCATCTCTTTTGTAGGATGTTTCAACGGGAGCTGTTATCTCGTTATGTGAAACAATGAAGACAGTACTTCAGATCTCAGTCATAAACAGCATCATTGAACTGAGTGTGTACTGGTAGTTGGGAAATTGAATGAAACATGTTGAAGATTTCTTCAGAGCACTGTGCACCATGTTGCAAAGCATCAGGTTGTTTCTCACCATGTCCAGAGAGTAGAGGCCAGTATAGGTGGCCCTAAGTTGCTCTACTACTTGCGGCTGGTCTGGAAAGAATCGTTCCAGAACACCTGGCTTGGCAAGCACCTGCTGGACCTTCTTAGTTCCAGCCAGGTGAGTGCTGATATCCGGACATTTCACAGCCAAGGAGCCCTCCATCATCAGACGAGCATCCCATGCCTGTAAATAAATAAAAAATGGTGTTGGAACAAATGAAACCTGTATGGCAGCCATAGCCAAGTATGGTTTGTTTGAACATGTTAGGGACCCCGACAAGTGAATGAGTATTTTTGTTATGGCGCCGTTGTGAGTGGATTCCTGAGTGTCCAGGGCACTATCCAACAACAAGCCTTAAAGGCCTAGAGACATCCTTTTTTTTTCCCAATTAGAACGGAATTTGATAGAATGTATAAAGTGAACACATTTGCCATCAAGATGATGGGCCCTAAGGATGACCTGCCCAATAAGGGGAAAGAGCCACATGGACTGTCGTGGAAAGACAAGGCCCCGCACGCCATGTACCACAATCAAATTGAAGCAGGCTGGCAGTGAGAAAACATATCAGTGTGTTGAAAAGGCTGGACTGAAAGACAGCACAGAGGCGCTAACCATAGCATCATCACAAGAATAGGCGCAAAATCAGTCGAGGCTTGGGTCTACCGGATCAGACAAGATCCCAGGTGTAGGCTCTTGTCCTTGTGTAAGATCAGCCTGTTTGTAAGGGACTGAAAGCAGACCTCCCCATGAAACGTGAAGAAGTAAAGATGAGCGTCTGCATTGAAAATCTTTTCTTTCAAAGGCTGATACATCATGATTTGTCGATATGTGTGTCCTAAGGATGTTCAAACAAATTGGTGTGTCAGCATTTGTAGTAAATGTGGATTGATTTTGGAGGGTTCCAGAATCGTTTTTAGCGTTAAAAGTATATCATGTAGCCTACATGTGTCTGATCCAAATTTTGTATGGTTTACCTTTAAGAAAAACAGCAAGTCATTACCTTTTCAGACTTGTAGTGCTGCGGCATATAACCGTGCCTGAAGTAGACCACCGCAACTTCCTGATGATCACTGAGTTTGTGGGACAAGCAAAAAGACGCTGTTCTCCGTGTGGGATATTAATGGACAGAACACTTACACAAATAGTCTCTTGTCCCCATCTAGGCGTCCAGATTCAGAGATATCCTCAAAACGCTTTCGTATGGTGGTAATATTCCTGAAACATATTCTGAGATCATCACTAAATGGAAAAAAGGCCCGTGTGCAAAGAATGAACTTCGAAGCAAACCTGAAAAGGTTTTGTTTTAAACGACATCAACAATTAATTCTGGATATATAAGAGCTCAAGTAATCACACCTTACCCTTTCCACAGCTCATTCTCAATTACTCGTTGATCCATAATATTGATCTCGTTCTCCTTCACCACGAACATGACGACCGCTCTTTAATGACAACAGAGACTCTGTTTAGCACTTTACCACTTCACAAACATATTCTACATTAGTATAATCAGGGAAATGTTAAGTATCGTTTATTTGAATGTGCGTATTTCAAAAATGAAAGCTTGGCAATGGCGTGCGTGTTGTTTTTTTGGGGAGTTCCGTGGACATACCTCTTTGATCCATAAAGCTCCCAGGCCTTAACCAAAGCCTTGGCCAGACCCACCGCAGGGTTGTTGTCGATGATGCGCTGGCTCTCCTCCAGCTTGCCAGCCACCTGAAGAATGTGTCTGTTGTAAACAAGATGTTTGTCATTGTTAACGGGAATTTAAATAGGAAGGTAAGATAAGAACTTTAGATAACTTTGAAGTCAAACACAATTTGGATTTTGAAACTGTTGTGACAATGAAAGCATTTTGTTCGGATTTTCAACATCGGGAGCTTTCTGGTATATTCATCCAAAAGCCTTATTTACATGAATTAAACATATGAAGTCTTACCTGTGTACATCTGAAATGTGAGAGGCCATGCCCCCACCAGCAGCAGCAAAGGTGTTGATCTCGATCTGTTTCAGAGATGCGTGTCCATTCTTCTGCTCCCACATGTAGTCGGACCGATTCAGACCCAACCCAATTGACTTGGAAGAAGGCAAGGTCAGATACATCAATGTGGAGTAGTGCGTAAAACTACACAAACAATGCAGCCTGATGCCTAAAAAGCAGCCACTGCGCATCGGCAAGCACAGCTCTACTAGAAATATAATGATGTGCTGTTGTAGTCAGTCCACGGTGTCAGAGTGCACTTGACTACAGCAGGATGCGTTGTTTCACTTAATTAAGTCAGAATAATTCATTCGTTGTTGCTGGTAGGCATGGTTGGATATTATATATTGATTTATATCGCTGGCAAAAGTTGGCCCGCCCACTTTTCATCAGACCCCCCCCCCCCCCCTTTCAACATCTCTGGCTACGTCCCTGACTTACGTACCTGCAACCTTCCATTTTTAAGGACCTGCCGATGTATCTCGAACAGCCTTGCAGTGAAATCATCCACTGAAATGGTGCTAGAAGATGACAATGTTTAAATAAAATTTGTTATCCTTTGCAATAAATGACTATAGATAATCTGACAGTGCTGTAAAATCGAATGACTTTTAAGGGAAATATTTCTATTTTCCAGTAATACTAAATTGCCCCTAGGGGTGAGTGCGAGTGCGGATGGTTGTTCGTCTCTCTGTGCCCTGCGATTGACTGGCAACCGGTTCAGGGTGTCCCCCGCCGACTGCCTGATGACCGCTGGGATAGGCTCCAGCACGCCCCGTGGGGACAAAGCGGTACAGAAAATGGATGAATGGATGTTCTGTTCAACTATATATAAAATTATCTCTCATACTTTCTTATAAATGTATTCAGCTATGAAATGTAATTAAACTCCAGTATGGAGTCAGCATCCTACCTGGCAAGAACCTCTTCCAAGAAGTCAGGATCCTGGCTGATCTTATTCATCAGTGTGTTGTAGTGAGTTTGCACTGCCACGCCTTGGAGGAAAATAGCTCTTGGTACTGGCGTGGGGAAGAGAGTGATAGGAGCATACGTCACCTCCTGAAAAACAAAAAGCAAAAGTGAGCACGTTCAACCCTTCCACAACATTTTGTAAAAACTGTTTGAGACGTTTCATGTAACTATGTTAAGATTTTCAATTATGGTACCAAAAAAGATTGGGAAAGCTCACCTCTGACGAGTTGGGGGATTTTTCAAGCCTCATAAGAATACCATGTGCCAATGCTGATTCTTTTGCCACTTCTGCCAGTTCATCGATTAGGGTTGTGTTCATCAGTAACTCATTCCGTACCCCGTTAGCCATTCTGATGGAGAGTTAAGATCTGTAATACACAGTCAAAGCGAATGCTGCATTCTGATCACATGTAAAGAAGGATGCCGATTTGAAATTAAAAACACCGGGAACATGCGGCTTATCCAATTCACCGTCTTACATCAACCAAAACAAAATTGGAAAACTTGATTTTAATATCCAGTTTATTATTCAATTCTAATCATATTAAATTATTAAACAATGACAATTCGTCATTTATGTAAAATTACAGTATAGTCCATAAAATACAGATGAGTCAACTCAAAACACCTGAACCACAATTTTGCATAAAGTTTGCCTTGTTAACCCTGAAAGCTCGTTATTTGATACGTCTAGAAAATCGGAACATTGCAGTATAAGTATGTATGCTAAAAATTAATTGCTGATTGCTGTCTCTGTGGTCACACAATGGAGTGCTGTACGGACCTCTTGTCAAACGCCTTTATATTGGTCAAGGAAAATTGATCAATAACTACCTAAGCTTATCAAGATTGTTATTAACCTTCAAATGGTCTTTGTGAAGTCAATTTCAAAGTGAAAGAAAAAGTGAAGTAGTAGGTTTTGAGTTGGCTTGAAATATTTTTACACTGCTCAAAGGAACAGTTTTTTTTTCAGGGTATGGCATGAATTCAATTAGACTTTTCTGATAAGGTTTTGGTCAGGTACGTGGCAGAGGGGGTTGTTAATCAGTTTCAGCTTCATTGGTGTTGATGGAATTAACAAGAGGTGCACTCGAGATGGTCCCCAAAACAAAACTGATTTTGCAGGTGGAGGCCATTTCAAGTCCTCCTTCTTGATCTTTTCTAACGATTTTTCCACAAGTGTTGGCTTTAGCTAGAGTCATTATCATGACTGGGATCATGAGGTGATTTCTGAACCCTCCTGAAGTTGCGCAGATTGTCCAACTCCTCCAGGATGGCACATCCATGCGTGTTGCTGCAAGAAGATTTGATGTGTCTCCCAGTACAATCTCCAGAGCATGGAGGCGATTCCAGGAGACAGGCAGTTACTCTAGGAGAGCTGGACAGGGCCGTAGACGGTCCTCATTCCATCAGCAGGACCAATATCTGCTGCTTTGTACATGGAGGAACAGGTTGAGCACTGCCCGAGCCCTACAGAATGACCTCCAGCAGGCTACTTGTGTTTCCTGTGCTCATTGCTCAGCACCGTGGAGCTCGATTTGCATTTGCCATAGAACACCAGAATTGGCAAGTCCGCCACTGGTGCCCTGTGCTTTTCACACATGAGAGCAGGTTCACCCTGAGCACCTGTGATAGACGTGAAAGGGTCTGGAGAAGCCAAGGAGAGCGCTATGCTACCTGCAACATCATACAGCATGACCGGTTTGGTGGTGGGTCAGTGATGGTCTGGGAAGGCATTTCCATGGAGGGACGAACAGACCTCTACAGGCTTGAGAACAGCAGTCTGACTGCCATTAGGTATCGGGATGAAATCCTTGCACCCATGGTCAGACCCTACGCTGGTGCAGTAGGTCCATTCTTTAGGCCAGCCGGTTCTTTTAAACAGAATTCGGATTTTGGAACAAGGTGAACAGATCACTCGACTTTTCCACCAAACAGCATTTTAGACCTCTTGCCTCTTACGCTTTTTTACTATATTTTTGAGTTTTCAATCGAGAGAACTTAGAAACTGAATCATTTTTGAACTATTGAGAATGGTGAGTGGAAATTATTGTTAGTTGTTCGAACAATTAAAACTTGTAATTCTCTACCCTGCTTATTCATTAAATTTCTACTTTATAATCATTTAATTTCGATTAATGATTATTTTGATCTTTTATGCTTTAAATCTCTTTTGTTTCTCTATCATAGTCATTCTTCAAACCATTCAGTTCTTTTTTTAAATGAAGACAACCTTAACATCAGGGAGTGTCAGAATCTGGTTTGAATCCGTTAACTCAGCTAGTGTGAGTGTACGCTTCTTTCCGCACCTGCTTAAATCAATTCTCGTCTCCTCTACAGGCTGCGTTACTGCAGAGGGGCTAAAGTACAGAATTTTACCCTTTAAACGGAGAGACGGTCACTTACATCAGATAAGTGCACGATTGACATTGTGGCGCCCAATGTTTAATGGCTGCGATTGGTTAGTTGCAAATTAAATTGCTCAGAAGAACCCACGTGGAGTTTTTCTAGTTTTTTCTTCCCAAAAGCTGTTAGAATTCCACTCGCTGATTTCATGTCAGTCGGCCTTGTGTTTGCACAAAAACAGTCTCTTTAAGAAATAGAGTTTTCTGGATGATAGAGTTTTTTCTAGAACCTTTTGTTAGACAGGCCTGCGGTGGTCTGAGGAACAGGAGAAATAATACTGTTCTATGTCATTGTGAACGGTGGCTGGTACCACTCAAACAGAGCATTCTAGTACGAATGATAGTGATTTCATCTGAACTTACAAACATTATATATCGCTCAGTGAAAGCGAAGTAGTGAAGCGGAAAAAGAGAAAAGCAGGACAGCTTATTTTCGCGAGTGGTATCAGAAATAGGGGACTTTTTGTTTTTTTGTTTTTTGCATGATGAAGCAGAGAGAGCTTCACATTCACAATCAGAGCCTGAGTTTACAAAAGAGGAGATGAGCGCAGGATGCAGCTGAATGCTTGACCCAGAGGTCATCTCATCCGGTCGAAGCCCGTGCGCTGTCCGTTGAAGGGGCAGCTGCTGACGTTTTGCATTATTTGGCCAAAGACAAAAGCTAGGGCATAGATTTGGTTTTAATAATGTTGCTAACGACAACGTTTGCTCGGAATGATCTTTGCACGTTTTTTTGGTTGTAGTTCTTGACGGCTGCCGGCCCGCTGTGGACTGCGGTTTGCCGTGGGAGCACATCCTCCTCAGAGTGTAATTTGAGGGAGGAAATTTGGCAGGCTGCGCAATGAGAGAAGTCCCACCGTTGGGGCATAAACAAAGCGAGGCGTAGCAATTCGTTGGTGCTCCTGTGTGAGTAGAGGCGACGCGAAAAGTGCCGTTGAGTAATTAGGAGCTGGACGTACGTCCCTGAACCCGACGCGCAAGGGAGGCATTGGAAAAGATACAGCTCCGACCTATGACTAAGTTTACTGCTATTCAGACGACAAAGTCGAGTAGTAGTAGGGTAGCAGACTGGAAGCGTCTGATCCTGAGTTGTTAGAACAACGCAAGTTATCGGTTGGTATACTACCTGAATGGAGACGGCTTGGAAGAGCTGGCCTCTGTTGTTGAACAAGCATGGGAGCAGCACCTCGTTGCAGCAAGAGTGTGCGCTTTTCGGAAGGAATGAGGAGCATAGTGGAGAGGGTCGAGTGGAAATTTAAGGGATGGTCTATGTTTCCCGGTGAATGTTTACAGCGAGGAAGTCCCCTGAGAGGGAAATTTAGGGACACTCCTCAGTAGCGGATGTGTGAAAATGATTTAGGAATGCCCAGATTGCTTTTTGGTGTGCCTGCTGGTAGAAGTTATTTGCATCAAGACGCAAAAGGGCCAGAGATCAAATTAGGTGTAAACGCTTAAGTTAAAATTTGCAAAATAAATGTAATAGAATGACAAAGCAGGGAACAGGACAGACATGTAAGAGGTGCAGGAGGCTCACTTGTTTGTGTGCGCGCGGACTTAT
Organism: Syngnathus scovelli; assembly: GCF_024217435.2. Taxonomy (NCBI): domain Eukaryota; kingdom Metazoa; phylum Chordata; class Actinopteri; order Syngnathiformes; family Syngnathidae; genus Syngnathus; species Syngnathus scovelli. The sequence goes on from NC_090848.1 coordinate 19,138,330, forward strand.
GCGCTATGCGCGCTGGCTTGGTTGTGCGCTACCTGCGCTCGCTTGGTTGTGTGACAGTGCGCGTGAACTAGTTTGTGTGCGCGCTGGCTTGTTTGTGCACTATGCGCGCTGGCTTAGATGTGTGTGCGGTGCTTGTGGACTTGTTTGTGTGTGCTTAAATGTCCATAATGTCTGTCATCGTTCTGTCTTTGTATGTATATGCGTGGGGAAAGAATGCGCCCCGTTGGTTCCCATGTGTGGGTGTATGTGGGTGTGTGTTCCATTGGAAAAATTAAAGTGTGTGGCAGAAAATGTGATGTGTGAACGGTGGCTTGATAGTACGGGAAATAAACGATAGAAATTCTGTGTGGTAGACGTCGAGAGATGCCGGATGTGAACATTACGAAGGGATCAACGACATGGTTGACCTGTGGGCCTTCGCGCGGGAGATTTTTCATTTTCTTCCACATTTTCATCAGGTTCACCTCCTTTCACTTTACACATATTCCATGTATTCATGTCATTAGGGATTCCATTTTTTCCTTGCATAAATCTTTACACAAAAATCCTCTAGGAACTCTACAGATTTTGATTGGATTTAGGTCGGAGGGCTAGCATTCCTAAGTGTCATTATTCAATGGTTTCAGATTTAAAAGTTCGTACACAATAAGTTTTGACACATTTAAATCACAAGTTTTTTTAAAAAGGAACTATACATGTATATTGTCAAAACTGAATGTCAACTCAGCCTATTGTCGTATGTTGAAAAATGCTTGGATGTTGCAGCAGGTATTGGAAACAGGCAACAATTATTAGGTTTTTTTTATTTATATATTTAGTCATGCAAAACTTATTAATAAAATTGATTCAATGGTAGAACAAATGTTCATTATCGTGCCAATTTAAGTTACAATTTAGGTGTCGAATGGCAAGTTTATAATCTGTCAATTCATCTATCCAATCTCTGCCAACTGCTTATCCTCACTAGGGTTGCACACCACACACGGTACATTCAAAACTGTTATACCCGTGATTGGTTCTCATCAAGTGTGGGGTCTCTCTGAGTTTGAAAGTCCACTAATTTGTTTTAAATCTTGCTGTGTGAACCAGACGTAAGGCAGAATTCACTGTCAGGGGCAGAAAGGATTCCTGGGAGAACAACGGGGCAGGAAGGTCAAGGACAGACACGGTCGGAAACAGAAGATCAATCCATTGAAAACAGTTGTGGCATCTTGTATCCATGTGCATTGAACAATATGCCAATGAGTGAGCCATCACCAGAGCCTCAGTTAGGTAGATATAGACTGGCAGAGCGGGGAAACATTACGAGAGAGAGCACATCGTTAAATAATGGCAGAGAATTGTGCCAAGTCCAGGGACTCAGAAGAGGAGCACGCTGTCCAGGACTGCCGCTCCAGAAGCTACACCACCGTCGCAGTATTCTGTACTCTTGGTCCTCATAAGATAGCCCACACAATCATTCATCAGCATGTCTTTACCATGCCTGCACAAAAACGGTATGTGAGGTTTGGTTAAGGAACCATTTGTTTTCTGTTCAAACTCCTTAGCCCGATATAGCAATGTAAAACAAGGATCCAAATGTGCCAACAATGCAATTACAGACATAATGAATAGTGACTGTGCTTACCTGACATAGGTCCCAAAGAAGCCCAGTTCACTAACACAATTACTAATTTTGAGGGGCCTGCCCAATCTCAGCAGGTAGTTCGGTGTAGACTCGGGCTGGATTTTATCCATCAGTATATAGGCCATTCTTGCTGCACTGCTCTTCACTTTGCCAAGAACCTCACAGATTTCTTGTCCGTAAATATTGTTTCCTTGAAGAAAAGAATTTTAATTATTATTCCATCCATCCATCCATCCATCCATCCATCCATCCATCCATCCATCCATCCATCCATCCATCCATCCATCCATCCATGTACTCTGTGCAGAGGTTAAACAATGTAGAAAATGGATATATGTTAAATGGATAGCTGTTTTGCAGGATGAAATGAATGACTTTTTACATTTTGACTGTACCTCCTCCCTCTCGCTGAGGCTTCAAGACAAACCGATCCGGTGCTGCCAAAGCCATTTCTACCACTTTGTCCCCTTCTGCTCCCTTTAAACAAACAACAACAAAAGCAAGCTTTCCAATTATCACATGAAAACCTAGTAAAAATGCTTTATATATTACCGTAATTTCCGGACTATAAGTCGCGGTTTTTTTCATAGTTTGGATGGGGGGGCGACTTATACTCAAGAGCGACTTATATATGTTTTTTTTTCACAAATTTTTACTTGATCATTAAGACATCACTTACAAGTATAGTTGACCACTTCCCATGTTATTTTTAGTATAGTTGATCACTTCACATGCTTTTATTTCTTTATCTTGAACATATTCAAAACATAAAAAATAGAGAAAACATCAAATAAAGCAATTAACACTTTAAAGCACCATATCCAAGTCCACTGTCTGCTGTATGTACACTTGCTCCATTTTTGCTCCTCTTATATTTATTATTATTATTTATTATTATTTGTTTATTTATCATTTATTCAATACTCTTATTTATTCATTGTTAGTGCCTTCTTGGTTTTTTTTGTGTTGCTTGTATGCATATGTGTACTATCTCACCGAGGGATAGAGGAAATGTAATTTCAATCTCTTTGTGTGTCTTAGTATATAAAAAAAATATATCGACGATAAAGCAGACTTTGACTTTGATAAAACAACCCAAAAAAATTATATTTTCAGACGAAACTGGATGAGGGCGCTCTAAATTTTACCGTTGGCCGTGACTCATCAACTGGGTGGGCTTAAGAAAAATGGCACCAAAAAGAAACTCATATTTTGCAGGTTACAAACTTCAAGTTGTAAAATATGCAGCTGAAAACAGTAATCGAGCAGCAGAAAGAAAGTTTGGAGAACCGTGATGTACCAATGGATTACTATTTCAAGTGACGTCAGTAGCGCGGCGCGCCGGTTGTTTACATACAAACGTGCCCACACAAGGACGACCGGCATCATTAGCGGTGATCATTTCTAAGTGACACGGAGGACAAAGAGTTTGAAGGAATTAAGGATTTGGAGTGACATAGAAGGTTTGAAAAACTATTATGGCTTTTACGCACGCCCGGTCTCTACTGAGTCGGGGGCCGACGATCGGCCGAGTGGTTGTCCGCGAACGGTGCGCGGGGCTCGGACATGGCCATTACGCACGCCCGGTCTGTCTGGAAGTCCACGCCGCCACACGCTTGGAAGTTTGTTTTGTTTAATTAAGAGCCGTTTACCAAACCTACGTCTATCCTTGTACTTTGTTAATGCTACAATATAGTTATATAGTAGATCTGTGGAATAAAGACGAGGGTGACGTCAGGGCGCACGCGCGGCGATGTTGACAAAGGACGAGGAATTTGATCGATGGATTTAATGGAATTAAAGTGCACGGATGGTTTGATAATATTATTGGCTTGTATTATAGTTATTTAAAATATAGTTTATCTATCGTTATATGAGCCTGTGGAATATTTTGAAGCGCAAGCGCCCTCAGCCGTGCGCACCCATTGTTGACAAAGATCGATCGATGGATTTAATGAATTGGAGTGACACCGATGGTTTTATAAACATGTTATTCATGTAATAGTTGTCCTTAATCACTCTATATGTTACGTCAGGCCCGTTCTCAGCTCTTTGTTTGTGTTTGTCAAGTTAGCATACCTATCGTTTAGCCTGTTGTTGCTATTTAATGAATTGGAGTGACACCGATGGTTTTATAAACATGTTATTCATGTAATAGTTGTCCTTAATCACTCTATATGTTACGTCAGGCCCGTTCTCAGCTCTTTCTTTGAGTTTGTCACGTTAGCATACCTATCGTTTAGCCTGTTGTTGCTATTTAATGAATTGGAGTGACACTGATGGTTTTATAAACATGTTATTCATGTAATAGTTGTCCTTAATCACTCTATATGTTACGTCAGGCCCGTTCTCAGCTCTTTGTTTGTGTTTGTCACGTTAGCATACCTATCGTTTAGCCTGTTGTTGCTATCGTTTAGCCTGTTGTTGCTCGTTCATGACTGTTTTTGGTGTGGGATTTTGTCGAATAAATTGCCCCCAAAATGCGACTTATACTCCGGAGCGACTTATATATGTTTTTTTTCACTTTTTGGGGCATTTTATGGCTGGTGCGACTTATACTCCGGAGCGACTTATAGTCCGGAAAATACGGTAAGCTGTTTTTTCATTCCACGTTATCGTGCTGCATCAAAAAACATGATTGAATCACTATTGCTCTGAAGAAATCGTCAACCTGACTGTTTTATTCAAATTCCCAAACTACCGGTACACACTCAGTTCAATGATGCTACATATGACTATGCTGAGATCTGAAGTGCTGTCTCAGATATTTATTGTTTCACATAACGAGATAACATTGCCTGTTGAAACATCATCCAAAGGCGACGAGCCCCAAAAAACAAAGTTTTTTTTTCCTGTCTACATGTCCTGGCATGTGTGTTTCTAATGATTTTTGCTGCTCTGTGAAAGGGCATCTGTTTGTGCCATGCAAAGTACCGTATTTTCCGGACTATAAGTCGCTCCGGAGTATAAGTCGCAAACCATCCGTGCACTTTAATTCCATTAAATCCATCGATCAAATTCCTCGTCCTTTGTCAACATCGCCGCGCGTGCGCCCTGACGTCACCCTCGTCTTTATTCCACAGATCTACTATATAACTATATTGTAGCATTAACAAAGTACAAGGATAGACGTAGGTTTGGTAAACGGCTCTTAATTAAACAAAACAAACTTCCAAGCGTGTGGCGGCGTGGACTTCCAGACAGACCGGGCGTGCGTAATGGCCATGTCCGAGCCCCGCGCACCGTTCGCGGACAACCACTCGGCCGATCGTCGGCCCCCGACTCAGTAGAGACCGGGCGTGCGTAAAAGCCATAATAGTTTTTCAAACCTTCTATGTCACTCCAAATCCTTAATTCCTTCAAACTCTTTGTCCTCCGTGTCACTTAGAAATGATCACCGCTAATGATGCCGGTCGTCCTTGTGTGGGCACGTTTGTATGTAAACAACCGGCGCGCCGCGCTACTGACGTCACTTGAAATAGTAATCCATTGGTACATCACGGTTCTCCAAACTTTCTTTCTGCTGCTCGATTACTGTTTTCAGCTGCATATTTTACAACTTGAAGTTTGTAACCTGCAAAATATGAGTTTCTTTTTGGTGCCATTTTTCTTAAGCCCACCCAGTTGATGAGTCACGGCCAACGGTAAAATTTAGAGCGCCCTCATCCAGTTTCGTCTGAAAATATAATTTTTTTGGGTTGTTTTATCAAAGTCAAAGTCTGCTTTATCGTCGATATATTTTTTTTATATACTAAGACACACAAAGAGATTGAAATTACATTTCCTCTATCCCTCGGTGAGATAGTACACATATGCATACAAGCAACACAAAAAAAACCAAGAAGGCACTAACAATGAATAAATAAGAGTATTGAATAAATGATAAATAAACAAATAATAATAAATAATAATAATAAATATAAGAGGAGCAAAAATGGAGCAAGTGTACATACAGCAGACAGTGGACTTGGATATGGTGCTTTAAAGTGTTAATTGCTTTATTTGATGTTTTCTCTATTTTTTATGTTTTGAATATGTTCAAGATAAAGAAATAAAAGCATGTGAAGTGATCAACTATACTAAAAATAACATGGGAAGTGGTCAACTATACTTGTAAGTGATGTCTTAATGATCAAGTAAAAATTTGTGAAAAAAAAACATATATAAGTCGCTCTTGAGTATAAGTCGCCCCCCCATCCAAACTATGAAAAAAACCGCGACTTATAGTCCGGAAATTACGGTATATGGAATTGTAGAAATAAAACACTGTGCACCATGTTGCAAATCATCAAGGTGTTTCTCACCATGTCCAGAGAGTAGAGGCCAGTAAAGGTGGCCCTAAGTTGCTCCACTACTTGCGGCTGGTCAGGAAAGAATCGTTCCAGAACACCTGGCTGGGCAAGCACCTGCTGGACCTTCTTGGTTCCAGCCAAGTGAGTGCTGATATCTGGACATTTTACAGCCAAGGAGCACTCCATCATCAGGCGAGCACCCCATGCCTTTAAATAAAATAATAAAGAAATGGAGTTGGGACAAATGAAACCTCTATGGCAGCCAAAGCCAAGTATGGTTTGTTGGTACATGTGCGGGATCTCGATGAGAGAATGAGTACTGTATGTACATGTATGTGATTCACATTACAAGGAAATACAGCAACATCGGAATGTCATTTGGGTTAGATAAGTGTGGGCAAATGACAAAGATGGGGACTCGAGTCATTGTGATTTGGCCTCGAGTCGATTCAAGTCGCTGTTTTGATGACTTGTGACTTGACTTGACAAAAAATGAAAAAACTTGAGACTCGACTTGGACTTGGAAGTTAAAGATCGGGACTTGAGTTGACTTGAGACACGATGACTTGAATGACTTCAGTGTTATTTAGTTTATGTTTTCAGTTTGAATATAAAATTAATAATACATTTTAAAAAATAATATCGATAACACGGTAGGCAAGCTGAGAATGACGTTGTCATGATTGGATCACTACCCTGTCAATCAATCAGTCGTGCCCTCTGTTATATCCTTACTATTTTCCAGGTTCTTGGGTAGCAAGAATGGTTCGGACAATGACGTGACGGATGACTGCTTTATTCCTTAAACATAGTGAGTTCACAGGGCATGCACCACAACACAGAAAGCCCCTCAAAGTTCCCCCTCCCACTTCCGGAGTTTTCCTACTCCGGAACATGAGTTAGCCCAAAATACACAACATCTCCTCCCCTCTTACACTGAACGTGCTATATGCATGAACAACATAGTCTTACGCACCTAGAACTTGACATCCCCAAGATCTATCAATAACTACCATTAAACAATTATCATATATGGTCCAGACCAATCATGACAATAATATTCCCATGAAACCTAACTTTGGGTGAGGGGGGACTACCTCAATTTATACCCATGGGAATATTCTGCACCCCCATAACTCGGGTCATCCACTAACCTACTAACAAGTCCAAGCGTGCAGGAGCTCGCCGCTCTCTGATAGGATATCTCCTATCTGGAGGCACAGGATCAGCCCCATGGTCGACCAATGGTGAACTTGTTGCAGGAGCTTCTGTAAAGGGAGATGTCTCAGTCTCTGTTTTGGGCACATCCTCAGCTGGGACTGTTGTCGCTGGTGTGGTTGAGTCCTGCACTTGGGAGGGTATGTGAACCGGTGTTTTGACATTGGCAGAGCCATCAGGAAAATCTTTGAGGGACAGCTCCGGTGGCCCTAACGGAGTCTGTAGGAGTTGATCAACATGTCTCCTCCATACACTATCAGACGTTTGGACAGTATAAGATACTGGTCCCGTTTGCGCAATAACAGTGGCAGGAATCCACTTTGGTTCGCCACGGTAGTTCCTTGCCAGCACAGATTCTCCTGGTTTGAAAACTCTTCCTTTGCCCTTCTGTTCTCTGCTCCTAACCTATTTTTCCTGTTGACATTGGACAATGTCCTTCACTGCTGAGGGCTGCAAGAGGTTAAACATGGTGCGCAGGTCTCTCTTTAGCATCAGGCTAGCAGGAGATGTCTTGGTGGTTGCATGTGGACTGTTCCGGTAGGTTAGTAGGAAGTGGTGCAGTCTCTGATGTAGTGTTCCTTGTCCTTGTGATGTTTTCAAAGCATGTTTCATGGAACAAACCTCTCCGCAAGCCCATTTGTTGCGGGGTGGTAGGGGGCTGACTTAATGTGTTGAACGCCGTTAGCTTGTAGGAACCCTGCCATTTCCTGTGAGACAAATTGGGGTCCATTGTCAGAGACTAGCTGGGCAGGAGATCCAAAACGACTAAACAGTTCTCCTGACTTTTCAATTGTCTTCTCTGCAGTGGTTGATCTCATGATAGCCACCTCTGGCTATTTACTGTGTGCATCAACAGCAACAAGGAACATCCTGTCCTCCACTGGTCCCGCAAAATCAATGTGCACAAGGTGCCATGGTCCTTGTGGGAATTCCCAGGGGTGAAGAGGCGCTAGTGGAGGATTGTTTCTGACTTGGTGGCATGATGGACAGCTTTTGGCCAGCTCTTCAATCTGTTGATCCATGTTCGGCCACCAAAAATAGCTTCTCGCAATTTCCTTCATTCGTACTATTCCGCTGTGTCCCGAATGCAGTTGCCGCAGCACTTTTGTGCGAAGTGACCGTGGAATGACCACCCTCCTTCCCCAGAGTAAACACCCAGACTGGACAGACAGTTCCAATCTCCTCCCGAGGAAAGGCTTCAGATTCGCATTATCGCCAGCAGGTCGACCCTTGACGACGACGTCCATGACCACCGATAATTCCGGGTCACTCCGAGTTTCCCTTTTTACATGCACATCTGAGACAGGTGCTCTCTCCACCTCCCTGAAGTAGAAGAGGTCCACCGCGTCCGACTCCGGCTTTGTGACAGGCAAAGGCAATCTGGACAAGCCATCCGCATTGCAGTGGAAGTCTGATTTGCAATATCTGATGCCATACGCATGCGCCGACAACAACAGAGCCCACCTCTGCAGTCGGGATGCAGCAAGAGACGGTGTCCCAGTGTGTGGACCGAGGATGGTTGTGAGGGGCCGATGGTCCGTCAGGAGCGTAAACTTCCTCCCATACAAGTATTGATGGAATTTCCTAACTCCAAAAACAATGTTCAGTGCCTCTCGTTCCAGTTGAGCATCGTTAGACTCTGCCTTGTTCAATGTCCTTGATGCAAAAGCGATTGGCTTTTCCTCACCACCCGTCAGGACACGAGAGAGAACCGCCCCTACTCCGTAAGGAGAGGCGTCACAGGCGAGCTGCAGTGGAAGTGATGGGTTGAAGTGTGTTAGGACCTAGGACGTAGTCAGCACTCCTTTAGCCTTTTCAAAAGCCTCCCGACAGCTGGCTGTCCACTTCCACGTTTTGTCTTGGCCTAGCAGTTTGTGCAGCGGTTGAAGCAGTGATAACAGATTGGGGATGAAGCATTCGTAGTAGTTCAACAGACCTAAGAAGGATCGTAGCTTGCTGATGTATTGGGGCGGGGGCGCGTCCACGACAGCTGCCACTTTTGATGGTGCAGTGTGCAGCCCTTCTGCATCGATCACATGCCCCAGATATTCCACAGATGGTTTGAAGAAGTCACATTTGTCCTTACGGACTCTCAAGCCGTAGTTCTTCAGCCTTTGAAGGGTAGCATCCAAGTTGCGCAGGTGCTCGTCATCGTTGGATCCAGTGCCCAGCATATCGTCAAGGTAGCACTGTACCCCAGGCAACCCGCTAAGGATCTGATCCATTGCTCGCTGAAAAAGTGCCGGGGCTGACGTGATGCCGAACGGCAGTCTGCAGTATCTGAAGAGACCCTTGTGTGTGTTAATGGTCAACATTTCACGTGACTCTTTTTCCACATGCATTTGTAGGTAAGCCTAACTGAGATCTACCTTACTGAATTTTTGTCCCCCACTCAGTCCAGCAAACAAGTCATCAATTAGGGGAAGTGGATATTGCTCTGCTGTTAACACAGGGTTAAGTGTTACCTTGAAGTCACAGGTCCGGATTCCCCTATCTTTTTTGGTACTGGAACGATGGGCGTGGCCCACTCACTGATGGTCACTGGCTCCAAAACCCCATTCTTGACCAGGGCGTCTAAGTCAGCTTCCACCTTGGATCGGATGACGTATGGTACTGGTCTAGCTTTCATAAACACAGGCTTGCTATCAGGTTTGACATGTAACTTAATGGTTATATCTTTCATGCTGCCTAATTCACCACGGAAAACCTCTTTGTGTTTCTCCAGTATTTCTTGTAGCGGAGAGGAACTGTGTGACAGCTTCCTTATCGCTTGCCAGTCCAGCTGGATTCCCTGTAGCCATGTACGCCCCATTATAGCAGGATGATTTCCCTTGGTCACATAAAGGGGAAGCTTTTTGGTTTGCCCGTGGTACTGAACAGTCACTTCTGTCATCCCTTCCATGTGCACTCGATGTCCAGTATATGCTTTAAACACTATGTCTGATGGACGTAGTGGGAGGTGCCTCATGTGTTTCCTATAGATCTTGTGTGACACTAGTGATGTTTTTGACCCTGTGTCTATCTGCATTTTCACCACATGTCCCTCCAACTTGGGTTCAGCCCAGTAGCCATCTGAGCTCTCACCTACATTCATCACTCGCATCGTATTTACAGGCACTTCTTCCTCCGAAGAATCACTATTTCTTTCATTATCATGGCAAATTGTGCGAACATGCCTTTTTTGTTTATATTTCACATTGTCACTTTTGTTTCCAGCCCTTGAGCTTTTGTCCGTGCCCTGTTTACTTTGGCACGCCCGCTCTATGTGGCCTTTTTTTCGACAGTTACGACAGTCCATCTCCAGTCCACCAGCACGTTGATGCAAGATGTCCAGATTTGCCACAGCGAAAACATGGCCCTTGCGTGTTTGGTTTATCATTGTTGAGTTGGTGCACTCTTTCTGTAGCACTTAGTTGCTGGGCTTCCTGTTTTGCCATTTCCATTGTTACACTGATGTTAATGGCCTTTTCCAAAGTCGTTACTTTCTGTGAGTAATCTCTTCTGTGCTGCTTCGTTTCTAAGTCCACATACCAGCCTGTCTCTCAAAGTGTCATTTAACACATCCTGGAACTCACAGTGTTCAGCCAACTTGCGTAGGGCTGCTACAAACTGGGTGACCGACTCTTCCTCCTCTTGGATGTGTCTGTGAAATCGGAATCTTTCTGCGATTACCAGGGGTTTCGGTGAAAGATGGTTTGCCAGTACATCCACTATTTCTTGGTATGTTTTACTGCCCGGCTTTCCTGGTTGAAGTAGGTCACGTAGCAAGTTAAACGTTTTCGGCCCCATTACACTCAAAAAAGTGGGTACTAACTTCTCCTCTATATTATTAGCCATGGCGAAGTAATCAAAACGCTCAGTATATGAGTTCCATTGTTCAATACTTTCGTCAAAGGGACCAATTGAGCCAATTATTCCCGCCATTACAAGTTCCTGTTTGTATGGCACTGCTTTCCCTTCACAGACGTCTCCCCTCAGTAGGCTACTCTTTTTTACACTTCACCACACCATTCACGACGTTGCCAATAGTCCACCAATCCACTCCTCCCCTCGAGCTGAAGCTGGTCGTCCGGATCAAGCACACCCGACGTGGCGACAGCGACAACTTATCCCATCCTCGTCGCCAGTTTTGTTATATCCTTACTATTTTCCAGGTTCTTGGGTAGCAAGAATGGTTCGGACAACGGCGTGATAGATAACTGCTTTATTCCTTAAACACAGTGAGTTCACAGGGCGTACACCACAACACAGAACGCCCCTCAAAGTTCCCCCTCTCACTTCCGGAGTTTTCCTACACCGGAACATGAGTTAGCCCAAAATACACAATACCCTCTTTACCTACCAAACGTGTTTATTCGAGAATCACGCCCCTTTATATCAGACACGCGCAAACATGTCAGCGGTAGCGGTACCGCAAGTCGACACCTTCGGCTATCGCAATTACTTTTATGACGGCAAAAGACGGACAGCACAGTGCGAGATATGCAACAAAAACATTTCGGACAGCCAGACGACAACTTCAAACTTTGTCCGTCATCTGAAGAGCCATTCTGGCAAGTAAGTGCTTTTCATTTACCTAAATAGGTGTGTGTGTATATATATAGCTTTAATGCAGTGAATATAATGATGAAACTGAATTAAGTAAATATGACTTAATATGGAGCAAGTTAATGAATAAAAACTACAGTTAACTTGACTTGGACTTGACTTGACCTTTTTAAGGACTTGATTTGGACTTGACTTGACCTATTTAAGAACTTGACTTGACTTGAAAAAAAAATGACTTGGGACTTACTTGAGACTTGCACACGTGTGACTTGGTCCCATCTCTGCCGCCTACTATCAGACATCTTTAACTGTAGCTTTGTCCAATGGTGTTCAAACTGCACCCAGTGCCTATCTTCATGAATTGGACAAGGCGTACGGGAATGTTACCGGTGGGGAAGAGTTGTACATCCAATTTTTGGAGACACACCAGAACGGTTGTGAGGGGGCATCTGATTACCTGCAACGGCTCCATATTCTTATGCAGGAAGTTGTTGGAAGTAAAGGGCTAGCTAAACAAGATGCTGACTCACAGCTAATGAAACAGTTCTGCACGAGTTGATGGAATGATTCCTTAATCGACACGTTGCGTTTGAAAGATTCGCAAGGCAATGTCCCCCCCACCTCTTGGCACTGCTATTCAAAATTAGAACATATGAGAAGGAAAGACAGTTAAAGGAGATCAGGAATAAGTGACATATGGGCAATGTTCCTACCAAAGCTCAAACTAAAATTCATGTAACCAGTGATGAGTGTGGACCCAATTGCCATGATAACCAGACTATACTGGATGCTCATAACCGAGAGAAGCTGGAGGCAAGAATTGGGCAGTCAGAGGCTGAGCTTCAGAAAGTTGCTTGTGTACCAAAAGATCAAGCCCTCAAATATGAGAGACCTGTACGTAAGCTGCATCAGAGAGCTAAAGTTGACGGTGCAGCTCCCGCAATCCCAGTTACACCTGCAGTGAATTCCACAAAGGTAGGAAATTTCTGTTACAACTGTGGAGATGATTCACATATGTTGCCACAATGTGCAAATCAAACAAATGCAGTGCTTGTGCAAAAGAAACTGTTGGGTTGACAACATTTATCTGAAATCAATCTCGGAGACGGTAGGTCTTTCTTGGCTTAGCGTTTTCTCCTGCGCAGAAGGGCGCATCCCGGACACAGCAAGTGTGGCTGAGATTCGCACTCTGCTCTGAGAATTGCCGTGCTTTTATTGAGAGAGAAACAAAGGGGCAAGTGTACATGGTCGAATAGGTTTCCAGACAGAAAGAACAACATTCCATAGTTATATCCCATTACCACAGAACACAGGGGGTACTCTTTATGGAGTGGGCAGTATGGACGTCTCATGACCATTAGCTCAACAAAGATGTAGTCTTTAGTGCCTCTGGGAATACATTGCTGTGCCGTACCCATGACCTTTGTCCGCTTCAGCCGTCCCATGACAATCTCATGATCTGCACATGTCTAGCTAACTGTGGGGCTTATTGTATAGCGCGGCTAATGACTGCCATATGCCCCCAAGTCATTTTCACGAGGCCAGATTCTGCGGAGAATCTTGCACACAAAAGTAGTTACATAGAATCCAATGATAAAAAGTATATCATTTCCATCAGAAACTCTGCGAGAGGCATCAAGCTACAGCACTGACGTTTTGCGTGTGACGCTCAGTAGCAAAACTCCTATTTGACTGAACAAATTCTGACTGTAAATGGAATCTGTCACGCGAAGTCTGCAACTGGGTTCCAAGCTCCTGTGGGTGGTGCAGAGGAAGTTCTCACACCGGGAGGTCTAATTGTTTATGACCAAATAGTAGATGTAAAATCGGAATCCCTCAACAGATTTAAAATTGCTGTCAAAAATATGTCCCAACGGGATATCACTCTATATCCCAAGGCAGTCATTGCTGAGTGTTCACCCATTGATTGGGCGGTTCCTGTGTTGCACTTGGACCAGAGTAGACTGTCAGACCCTCCCCAATTCCAGGCATGTTCACGGTTATCACATGATGAAATGATTTCTCTGGTAGCTCAAATTCTCACCCTTGATTTCAGCGATACCTCGATTTCACTACAACTAAAGTAGCACATCAAAGCAAGAGTAAATAGAGAGGTCCACAGTGCCTTTTCGAGACATGATTTGGATGTTGGTACGTCCCTGGAGTTAGCCATCGCATAGAACTCGAAGACCATGTACCCGTCAAAGAATGAACAAGGAGAGTTTCACTTGCAGATTTTGATGATTTGAAACGGCATCTGCAGGATCTTTTGGCTGCAAGTATTATTGAGGAGTCGCAGAGCCCCTATGCATCCCCGATTGTTCTCGTCAGAAAGAAGAACAACAAATGGTGGTGGATTACTGCACACTGAATAACGTGACCAAAAAAGATGCCTACCCCTTGGCTCGAATAGAGGAGACATTCACTTTGTTGTCGGGCTCCAAATGGTTCACAGGACTTGATCTTAAAAGCAAATATTATCAACTAAAGGTGGAGCCATCTGATCGGCCAAAGACTGCATTTACAACATCATTTGGTACATGGCAATTTCGCAGAATGCGCCAAGGCTTGACCAATTCCCCAGCAACATTCCAGCGGACTATGGAGATTGTGATGGAGTGTATTAACCTATGGAGAGGATCATCCTGGGTCACGTGCATTCACTGGTGGGAGCGCAGCTGGACCCCCTGCAGTTTGCTTACCGGCCTGGTGTTGGGGTGGACGATGCAGTGATTTATTTACTGCACAGGTCACTGCTTCACCCGGAGGACATCAGGAGCACTGGGAGGATCATGTTCTTCGATTTCTCCAGCGCTTTTAACACCATCCAGCCGTCACTGCTCAGGGTGAAGATGGAGAAGTGGACCATCGCCTGGCTGCATGGACCACAGACTTCCTCACCAACAGGCCGCAGTATGTGAAGTTACATCGCTGTGAGTCTGACGTGGTGTGCTGCAGCACAGGTGTCCCCCAGTGTACGGTGCTCTCTCTTTTCCTTTTCACCCTCTACACTTCGGACTTTACCCACACCGCACACTGCCACATCCAGAAGTTCTCCGACCACACGGCCATTGTTGGATATGTTTCAGAAGGGAATGATCTGGCATACAGGACGGTCATCAAGGACTTTGTCAGCTGGTGTGAGCTGAACCAGCTTCAGCTGAACAGCAGCAAGACGAAGGAGATGATTTTGAGCTTCGGAAGGACAGGACCCCGCTTCACTCCGGTGAACATCCAGGAATCGGACATTGAGGTCGTGGAGAACTACAAATTCCTGGCTGTTCGCCTTTACAACAAACTGGACTGGACTGATCACACCCACGCCCTGTATAAGAAGGGCCAGAGTCGCCTCCACCTGCTGAGGAGACTGAGGTCCTTCGGTGTGTGCAGGGCTCTTCTCAGGACCTTCTATGACCCTGTGGTGGCCTCAGCCATCCTCTACGCCAGGGATGTCAAAGTCAAACACACCGAGGGCCAAAAAAACAAATTTGCTACAAGCCGAGGGCCGGACTGGTTCAATGTTTATTAAAATATATCGGAATGATTGCACATAGCCTTTTGAACTAAGACCTAACACAGTGTACATTATTTAATGATTAAATGAATATGGCAAGGCGGCTCGGTGGTGCACTGGGTAGCACGTCCGCCTCACAGTTAGGAGGGTGCGGGTTCGATTCCACCTCCGGCCCTCCCTGTGCGGAGTTTGCATGTTCTCCCCGAGCCCGCGTGGGTTTTCTCCGGGCACTCCGGTTTCCTCCCACATCCCAAAAACATGCTTGGTAGGCCGATTGATCACTCCAAATTGTCCCTAGGTGTGAGTGCGAGTGCGAATGGTTGTTTGTCTCTGTGTGCCCTGCGATTGGCTGGCAACCGGTTCAGGGTGTCCCCCGCCTACTGCCCGATGACGGCTGGGATAGGCTCCAGCACGCCCGTGACCCCCGTGGGGACTAAGCGGTTCAGAAAATGGATGGATGGATGGATGGATGGATGAATATGGCAATATTTTGTTATGGCTCTGTCAGTAACTTCAAGGGAAAACATTTTCAACAGCCAAACAGCAAAAATTCAATTGTTTTAAAAACAAAATGTGTTTCTTAATATCAACATAAATGCATAAGTAAAAGTGCATGCATTATAAACTGAAAATGTATTATTGTGCTGCTCTATGATCTACCGATCATTGCTTTCAAATCGTAAAATAAAAAAATAATCAAATCAGTTGTATTCTTTCTCATGGCTCTTATCTGCAATTTTCCCGTGGTCCATTCAACTGAAAAATAAATATAAATAAATAAAATTCAAAAATTTACGGCACACAGACAAAACAATACTTTCTTCAAAGAAAACTCACGTCTTGTAGAAACAAATGTAAAAATGTAACCGAATTAAAAAACGGAAAATACTTTACTGTTCTGTGATGCTCACTTGTCTGAGGCTGAGCCTGATACTTAGAGGTGTCTCATTGTTTGTACAAGTTCATCAATGTTCGGGGTTAGGCTCTGAGGCTCAAAACCCGTTTTTGATCAACTCTCCTTCTGCAAAGGGCCGGGCTGATTTGGCGATCTCTTTTGCCACAATAAAGCTAGCCTTGGCAGCAGCCTCGCTTTGTGATTTAGCATACGTGAACATAGCCTGTCTGGACTTAAGGCCTCGTTTTAATTCTTCCACCTTCTGTAGCTTTTGTTCATATTCCATATTCTTGTCTTGGTCTGTGTGTTTCTTAGACGTTTGATAGTGCCTTCTTAAATTTAATTCTTTCATTACAGCCGCATTTTCTCCACACAGAAGACACACAGGTTTGCCTCTTACCTCCGTAAACATGTACTCTGCCTCCCACCTGGCCTGAAACCCCCTGTTCTCAGCGTCCACCTTACGTTTAGCCATTTTTGAGGAGGGGGGTATCAGAAAGTTGAACTCTGCTCTGACTACTGATGAATAATGAAGCCGCTTGTGCGAGCTGCAGGGACATCGCGGGCTACCATTGCATTGTGGGAAATGTAGTGTTGGTGCGTGCAAAACACCAGCGGGCGGCTGTGGCCTACGGGCCGGTTCTAATAGTAATTCAATATCATCCAGGGGGCCATAGATAATCAATTCGCGGGCCGGATCTGGCCCGCGGGCCGTAACTCTGACATATGTGCTCTACGCTGTGGTCTGCTAGGGTGGGGGCAGTACGGACCGGGACAGGGGGAGACTAAATAAGATGGTCAGGAGACCGAGCTCTGTCCTGGGCTGTCCCATGGACTCCATAGAGGTTGTGGGTGAGAAGAGGATGTTAATTAAGCTGAAATCCATCATGAACAGCACCTGTCACCCCCTCCATGACATGAGCAGCTCCTTAACAGCAGACTATTACACCCACAGTGTAGGAAGGAGAGATTCCGCAGGTCCTTCATTCCCACTGCTGTCACACTCTACAACATGCGTGGTACCTGATCATGTGTTTCGTCTCTACCACTACCAGAGACACTTGTCTTTGTCCTTGTCTGTTATTTATCCATTTTTACATTTGGCACCTGTCTCTTGTATTCTTGCACTCTTGTACGCTGCTGTGACAAGTGAATTTCCTCGCTGTGGGATAAATACCAGCTCAGTGGCCTAGTGGTAGAGTGTCCGCCCTGAGACTGGAAGGTTGTGGGTTCACATCCCGGCCGGGTCATACCAAAGACTATAAAAATGGGACCGATTGCCAACCTGCTTGGCACTCAGCATTAAGGGAATTGGGGGGTTAGATCACCAAATGATTGCCGGACGTGGCACCACTGCTGCTCACTGCTCCCTTCGGGGATGGGTTAAATGCAGAGACAAATTTCACCACACCCAGATGTGTGTGTGACAATCATGGGATCTTTACCTTTCTACCTTTAAATAAAGTTCTATCATCATCAACCTCCAAGAGGTTGTTGCATTCCTGGATGATCTCATAATATTCTCAAGCTCTCTTAAGACTATGAGGAGAGGGTAATGAAGGTCTTGAAACATATTGCGGACTTTGACCTCAAATTGTCCCCATTTATTTCAGATTCTTTCAGACTTCAGTGAAATACTTAGGGCATGTAATATCTGCTCAAGGAATCCAGCCTGATCCTGACAAAGTTGCTGCTGTATAGGAATGGGCATGGCCTACAACATCCAAACAGCTGCATTCATTCTTGGGCTTTACTGGATACTACAGGTGTTGTGAGGGATTATGCCAACATTGTCAGACCTTTGAAGGGTCTGTTGAAAAGTGAGTTAGCTCCCAGGTACAAGGGTTCCAAGTCTTGTTCGCGTAAACTGTCACATCCCCTTAAAAACAATTGGACTCCCGCATGCCAAGTTGCATTTGAGCAAATCATTAAGAAATTAACATCAACGTCTGTCCTTGCTTTCTCTAACTGGCAGCTTCCTTATTTGCTTCACACGGATGCCAGTCTGACTGGGTTAGGTGCTGCTCTATATCAGGTTCAAGATGGTCAGATGAGAGTGGTGGCTTCAGCAAGTCGTGGCCTCTCAAAATGTGAGAAAAACTGCCCGGTGCATAAACTCGAGTTTTTAGCACTTGAGTGGGCAGTTTGTGAAAAATTTCACGACTAGCTAGCTTCAAGGTTCTGACTGACAATAACCCCTTAACCTATGTGCTGACTAGTGCAAAGCTAGATGCTACAAGTCACAGGTGGCTTGCTGCTCTATCTCTGTACAACTTTGATATTAGTTACAAAGCGGGGAAACACAAAATTAACGCTAATGGACTTTCCCCAAAGATCTCACAAACCCTCACCAGATGATGAAGAGTCGCGGGAAATAAATCAAAGAATCTCTGACATGCTAAATTGTGTCAGTTGGTCACCCGAGGAATTTAAAGTTTTGAGGGAAGAGACAGTGAACGCTCTTGCGTTGGGACATTCTTCTTTGCCAGAGATGTCTATGGAGGACTGGAATAGGTTCCAGAGGGAAAATGGAATCTTGCTACGAGTCATCGAAATCCCTATGTCCTTCTTGTTTTGGTTACAAAAGCACGGGAAATTCTTTTATTCAACTCCGTTCTTCGTTTCGGCATTGCTTGTAAACGCTCGGTGTAGACTGGACAGCCCACCCTACTTGTGTGACTACATTTGAGGAGAAGGGCATGACTTATTTGCGAACGATACAGAAAAACTTGGAATTGTGTGTAATGGAACGAAGTGGCAATTCTATTGACAATGTACTGTGCATGTATTATGTTTGAGGCAGTCCAACAAAATCCTGGACAATTTTGAAATCCCCCCCGAACACTTTTTTAGGGCTCAAAAGAAGGACAAGTCTGGGAAAAAGAGGATGTCTGGTCACCACAGTTGAAAAGGCTGGACTGAACACAGAGGCGCTGTTCATAGCAGCACAAGAATAGACCCTAAGCACAAAATCAGT
Source organism: Syngnathus scovelli (assembly GCF_024217435.2). Classification (NCBI taxonomy): domain Eukaryota; kingdom Metazoa; phylum Chordata; class Actinopteri; order Syngnathiformes; family Syngnathidae; genus Syngnathus; species Syngnathus scovelli. The sequence continues at coordinate 19,157,401 of NC_090848.1, forward strand.
TGAGGCTTGGGTCTACTGGATCAGACACGATCCCAGGTGTAGGCTGGAGTCTCTGTATAAGATCAGCCTGTTTATAAGAGACTGAAAGCAGACCCCCCATGAGATGTAAAGAAGTAAAGATGAGCGTCTACATTGAAAATACATTTTTTCAAAGCCTGATCCATCATGATTTGTCTATATGCGTCTCCTAAGGATGTTCTAACAAATTGGTGTGCAAGCATTTTTTGTAAATGAGGCCCATTGTGAGTTGATTTTGGAGGCTTCTGGAAACATTTTTAGCGTTAAAAGTACATCATGTAGCCCACACGTGTCTGATCCAAAATTAGTATGGTTTACCTTCAAGAAAGACAGAAAGTCATTACCTTTTCAGACTTGTAGTGCTGAGGCATATAACCATGCCTGAAGTAGACCACTGCAACTTCCTGATGATCACTGAGTTTGTGGAAGGACAGAACTTTGAAATGACAAGCAAAAAGACGCTGTTCTCCGTGTGGGATATTAATGGACAGAACACTTACACAAATAGTCTCTTGTCCCCATCTAGGCGTCCAGATTCAGAGATATCCTCAAAGCGCTTTCGTATGGTGGTAATATTCCTGAAACATATTCTGAGATTATCACTAAATGGAAAAAAGGCCCGTGTGCAAAGAATGAACTTCGAAGCAAAACTGAAAAGGTTTTGTTTTAAACGACGTCAACAATTAATTCTGGATATATAAGCGCTCAAGTAATCACACCTTACCCTTTCCACAGCTCATTCTCAATTATTCGTTGATCCAGAATATTGATCTGGTTCTCCTCCACCACGAACATGACAGCCGCTCTTGAATGAAAACAGAGAACCCGTTTAGCACTTTACCGCTTCATAAACACATTCTACATTAGGGGTACGGAGCTTAATCGTGGAAATGTGAAGTTAAGTATCCTTTATTTGAATGTGCGTATTTCAGAAACTAAAGCTTGGCAATGGCGTGTGTGTTTATTAGGGTGTTCAGTGGACATGCCTCTTTGATCCATAGAGCTCCCAGGCCTTGGCCACAGCTTTGGCCTGACCCACTGCAGGATTGTTGTCGATGATGCGCTGGCTCTCCTCCAGCTGGCCAGCCACCAGAAGAATGTGTCTGTTGTAAACAAGATGTTTGTCATTGTTAACGGGAATTTAAATAGGAAGGTAAGATAAAAGATTAAGAGCAAACTCTGAAGTCAACCACAATTTGGATTTTAAAACTGTTTTGACAGGAAACAACGGAGGCATTTTGTTCAGATTTTCAACATCGGGGGGTTTATTTACATCAATCAAATATATAAAATTATTTTTGGGTTAAATGTTCAAGTCTTACCTGTGTACATCAGAAATGCGAGAAGCCACGCCTCCAGCAGCAGCAGCAAAGGTGTTGATCTCGATCTGTTTCAGAGATGCGTGTCCATTCTCCTCCCACATGTAGTCTGACCGGTTCAGACCTAACACAATTGTCTGGGAAGAAGGCAAGATCAGATACATCAATCTGGACTAGTGCGTAAAATTGCACATAGAATGCAGCTTGATTCCTAAAAAGCAGCCCCTGCCCCTTGGCTGATATTACAAGCACAGCTCCACTAGAAGCATAATGATGTGCTGTGGTAATCAGTCCAATGTGTCAGAGTGCACTTGACTACAGGAGGATGTGCTGTTTCACTTAATTAGGTCAGCATAAATCATTTTAGGTTTTTGCTGGTAGGCATGATCATGATTGGATATTATATTGACCGCCCGACCCCCCTCAAAAATTCTGGCAATGTCCCTGACTTGCGTACCTGCAACCTTCCTTTTTTAAGCACCTGCCGATGTATCTCCAACAGTCTTGCAGTAAAATCATCCACGGTAATTGTGCTACAAGATGACAAGGCCAAAATAAAATGTATCCTTTGCAATTAATCACTATAGATCATCTGACAGTGCTGTAAAAAATAATGACTTTTGGGGGAAATATTTGTATTTTCCAGTAATGTTCTGCTCAAATATATATAAAAAATATCTCTCTTACTTCCTTATAAATATATTCAGATAAGACATTTATTGAACCCCACCATGAAGTCAGCATGCTACCTGGCAAGAGCCTCTTCCAAGAAGTCAGGATCCTGGCTGATCTTATTCATCAGTGTGTTGTAGTGAGTTTGCACTGCCACGCCTTGGAGGAAAAGAGCTCTTGGTACTGGCGTGGGGAAGAGAGTGATAGGAGCATACGTCACCTCCTGAAAAACAAAAAGCAAAAGTGAGCACATTCAACCCCTCCACAACATTTTGTAAAAATTGTTTGAGAAGTTTCATGTAACTGTGGTAACATTTTCGATTATGGTACCGAAAAAAGATTGAGAAAGCTCACCTCTGATGAGTTGGGGGATTTTCTAAGCCTCACAAGGGAGCCATGTGTAAATGCTGATTCTTTTACCACTTCTACCAGTTCATCGATTAGGGTTGTGTTCATCAGTAACTCATTTCGTACCCCGTTAGCCATTCTGATGGAGAGTTACGTAAGATCTGTAATACACAAAACGAATGCCGCATTCTGATCACATGTAAAGAAGGCTGCAGACTTGAAATTGAAAACACCAGGAACATGCGGTTTATCCAATCCAAGTCTTTCATCAGTCAAAACAAAATTGCAAAACTTAATTTTAAGATCCATCCATCCATTTTCTGAACCGCTTAGTCCCCACGGGGGTCGCGGGCGTGCTGGAGCCTATCCCAGCCGTCATCGGGCAGTAGGCGGGGGACACCCTGAATTGGTTGCCAGCCAATCGCAGGGCACACAGAGACAGACAACCAATCGCACTCACACTCACACCTAGGGACAATTTGGAGTCTTCAATCGGCCTACCAAGCATGTTTTTGGAATGTGGGAGGAAACCGGAGTGCCCGGAGAAAACCCACGCGGGCCCGGGGAGAACATGCAAACTCCACACAGGGAGGGCCGGAGGTGGAATCGAACCCGCACCCTCCTAACTGTGAGGCGGACGTGCTACCCAGTGCGCCACCGAAGAATTTTAAGATCCAGTTTATTATTCAGTTATAATTAAATTAAATTGCTAAACAATGACAATTAGTTATTTATGTAAAATTACAGTATAGTCAATAAAATACACATTAGTCAACTCAAAACAACTGAACCACGATTTAACAAGAAGTTTGGGTCCAGAATTTTGGAATCGCGTTAACCCTGAAAGCACGTTATTTAGAAAGTTTTGAAAGTGTAATAAAAACAGAGCCATGCATACGAGTGTATTGGAGAAATCAAGTTTATTCATATAGCCCTAAATTACAAGCAAGTCTCAAAGGGCTTCACATAAACAAAACAAAAAAACTGACAATTATTCTCAAACATCCCCTGATCATAAACTCCCAGGAAGGCAAGGAAAAAACTAAAAAAAACCTATTGGGGAAAAATGAGAAACCTTGAGAAGGGAGCACAGATGATGGGGATCCCTCTTTCAGGATGCCCATGCTGCAATGGATACAGAGAGGGCACATAGAATACATAATATAAATAATCAAAGAAAAAGTGGATGTCCAATTCAAAGTGAAGAGCTGCAGAAGGTGCCCTCGATTGTTGCAGTATAGGCAGTAATAAAAATCAAACAGCCCTTACCGATTGCTGTCTCTGTGGTCACAATGGAGCGCTGTTTCAACTTCTGATCAAATGCCTTTAAATTAGTTAAGAAAAATAAATCACTTGCACTACGGTTTATGAGCTAGTCATTCAGCTTCCAGTAGTCTTTGTGTAGTCAATTTGAAAGTGAAAGTAAAAGTTAACGTGAAGTCAATTTGAAAGTGAAAGTAAAAGTGAAGTAGATTGCAGTATCCATTAAACAAGTTTTTTTTTCTGAGTTTGTTTTAAATATTAGGCAGCTCGGTGAGGCACTGGGTAGCACGTCCGCCTCACAGTTAGGAGGGTGCGGGTTCGATTCCACCTCCGGCCCTCCCTGCGTGGAGTGTGCATGTTCTCCCCGGGCCCACGTGGGTTTTCTCCAGGCACTCCAGTTTCCTCCCACATCCCAAAAACATGCTTGGTAGGGCGATTGAGCACTCCAAATTGTCCGTGAGTGCGTATGGTCTCTGTGTGCCCTGCGATTGGCTGGCAACCGGTTCAGGGTGTCCCCCGCCTACTGCCCGATGACGGCTGGGATAGGCTCCAGCACGCCCGCGATCCCCGTGGGGACTAAGCGGTACAGAAAATGGATGGATGGATGGATGGATGGATGGATGGATGGATGGATGGATGGATGGATGGATGGATGGATGGATGGATGGATGGATGGATGGATGGATGGATGGATGGATGGATGGATGGATGTTTTAAATATTTTTTTTAACCAAGGCTACAGCCCAGGGGTGGCCAACCAGTCGGAGAGTAAAAACCACATTTTTTCCAGTGTTACCGCAATGAGCCACATCATACACATGACTACACATGAACATCACCCCATCCCTTCCTCTTCAAAGTCAAAGTCTGCGTTATTGTCAATTTCTTCACATGTCAAGAAACACAAAGAGATCGAAATTACGTTCCCACTATCCCACGGTGACAAGACATAGTACGTACAAGTAAACGACACAAAAAGTAAAAACAAGAAAGCACAATGAATAAATAAGAGTGATGAATAAATAATAAACAAATAACATAATAAATAAGAGGAGCAAAATTTAGCAAGTCAGAATATAGTTCAAAAGTACAGGACGCTGCGCAGAACTGGGGAGAGAGTTCAGGATCCTCACAGCCTGGAGTATGAAGCTGTTGGTGAGTCTGGTGGTGCGGGAGCACAGGCTCCCGTACCTTTTCCCAGAGGGCAGAAGACGAAACAAAGAGTGAGCGGGGTGACTCACATCACTCACAATCGTGGTCGCCTTGCGGGTGAGATGGGAGGTGTAAATGTCCTTCAGGCAGGGGAGCGAAGCACCAATAATCTTACCAGCCGTGTTCACGATGCGCTGCAGGGCCCTCATGTTGTATTCAGTGCAGCTACTACCCCAAACAGCGATACAACTGGAGAGGACGCTCTCTATGGTGCCACAGTAGAATGTAGTCATGACGGCCGGAGGAGCACTTGCTCGCCTGAGTTTCCGCATGAAGTACAGGCGGCGCTGAGCGTTCTTCGCCAGTGATGCGGTGTTGGTGGACCAGGAGAGGTCCTCACTGATGTGCCCCCCCCAGGAATCTGGTGCTGCTCACTCTCTCCACCACAGCACCGTCGATGGTCAGTGGCAGGTGTAGGGTGTGACCCTTCTGGAAGTCAGCAAAAATTCAGTCTTGTCAGCAGGAGGTTGTTGTCCCTGCACCACGTGGCCAGAAGGTCGACCTCCGACCTGTATTGAATCTCGTTGCCCCCAGTGATGAGACCCACCAGAGTCGTGTCTTCGGCATATTTCAGCACGCGGTTGCTACTCTAAGTCGCAGTGCAGTCATGCGTCAGCAGGATGAAGAGCAATGAACTGAGCACGCAGCCTTTGGGGACCCCCGTGCTCAGCGTGATGCTGGCGGAGATTTTGTCGCCAACACGTACCACCTGAGGCCTCTGACAGAGGAAATCCGGTAGCCAGTTGCAGCGGTAGGCACTGAGGCACAGCTTGTCAAGTTTGCAGATGAGTCGTTGTGGTATAATGATGTTGAATGCAGAACTGAAGTCCACAAACAGCAATCTCACATACGAGTCCCTTCTCTCCAGGTGGGTGAGGGCTGAGTGGAGGGCAGAGCAGATGCCATCCTCAGAGGACCGTTTGGCTCGGAACGCAAACTGGAAGGGGTCTATGGTGGGGGGAAGAATGGATCTGATGTGCTCCATGACAAGCCGCTCAAAGCACTTCATGACGATGGGCGTCAGTGCCACGGGGCGGTAGTCATTGAAGCAGGACGGAGCAGGTTTCTTCGGCACAGGTACGATGGTGGCAGCCTTGAAACACGAAGGGACAATGGCCTGCTGCAGGGAAATGTTAAAGATGTCCGTGAAGACACCCGTCAGCTCCCCAGCGCAGTCCTTCAGCGCTCGACCTGGGATGTTGTCAGGGCCCGCCGCCTTACGGGTGTTGATAGCACCAAGCGCCCTCCTCACGCTATCGGCAGAGAGGCACAGGGGCCGCTCGTGTGGAGGGGGAGGGGTCTTCACCAGGCAAGTGCTGTTCTGAGCGTCGAAGCGAGCAAAGAAGCGGTTCAGATCGTTGAGCAGACGGATGTCGCCCTCACAGCTCTGCGGCGCGGGCTTGTAATCCGTGATGGTCTGAATGCCCTGCCAAAGGCTCTGTGCGTCCCTGCTGTCCTTGAAGTGGGCGGTAATCTTGCAAGAGAACACCCTTTTCGCTTCCTTGATGCCCGGGGACAGGTCGGCCCTCGCTGTCCTCAAGCCAGCCTCATCCCCCACTCTGAAGGCTTTGTCCCTGGCCCTCATCAGCCTTAGGAAGAGCCCCTGTCAGCCATGGCTTCCAGTTAGCCCGAGGGACGATGAATTTTGTGTGGGTCACATCATCAATGCACTTCGGGATGTAAGAGGAAACAGTTTGGTTTGTCTCGCCTCAACTGATGTGATGTAATAGATAAAACGTCTTCGAAAACAGAGAAATTTGAACATCGGAAAAAATAGCCCCCCAAAATGATCATAACAGTATCTCTGCAGCACCTGGAAGGATATATTACACTTTGTCTACACTCCTGGATACTCCAGATACACAAGAAAATAATAACTAATGTGTTGTTATAGATAAAAAAAAAAACGTCTTCGAAAATGAAGGAATCTGAACATATTAAAAACTAGCACCCCAAAAGGATCATAACAGTATCTCTGCAGCACCTGGAGGGATATATTACACTTTTGTACACTCCTGGATACTCCAGATGCACAAGAAAATAATTTAAAAGCAAAGCAAGTCGATTTTGCAAGATGTAACCTTAAAGGTTTGTGCGCACAGTTCAGAAGAGAATGAATTTACGACCAAAAGAATGGGGCCTTATGTAAAACACTGCAGTGATACAAAAAGACCAGCAGATGGTAATATATTCCAAGACTTGGTTGACAATGCATATAAGCTCGTGGGGGCCACTCAAGCTATTGAAAATAATTTTGAGTTGCTGAAATTGTATTTAGGCAAAAAGGACGAGCCTGCCATATCATTTTTTCACTCTGATTTTTGGGGTGCCTGTATACTGAGCCCTCTGTAGGCTGAAAACTTTTATTTCCATCAAAAGATGTGGCATCCTTTTGTTCCTGAGACATTAAACTGTCCATATCAGTATAGATATGCCTTCAAAAAAATGTCACCATTAAAATCTGATGTGTTTTCAAAGTGTTCTTTTAATTTTTTTGAGCAGTGTATTTAACCAAGGCTACAGCTCAATGTTGTATTACTACAGTTAGATGAAACATATAGATTTTCTAAGATACGTGTCCTTTAAGGCTAATCCTCACGGTTCAAAAGAAAATGTATTTACAACAAAAAAAGGGGTGCATGATGAAAGTGCATTAGAAAGTCATGAAGAATTGAAGCATGTTCTCAAAGTTAAGGTCTGCTTTATTGTCAGTTTCTTCACGTCAAGACATACAAAGAGCTCGTCCTCTCCCCACTGCTCTTCTCCCTCTACACCAACGATTTCTCCGCAAGTGACTCTTCCGTGAAGCTCCTGAAGTATGCAGACGACACCACTCTCATCGGACTGATCCAGAACGGTGATGAGACTGCGTACAGACAGGAGGTGGAGCGGCTGGTCCACTGGTGCAGCCAAAACCACCTGGACCTGAACCCGCTCAAGACCGTGGAGATGACAGTGGACTTCAGGCGAGGCCCTTCACCACTTTCACCCCTCACTATCCGCAGTAATACTATTCTCTCATCAGACACCTTCAAGTTCCTGGGAACCACAATCTCTCGGGACCTGAAATGGACCGGCCACATAGACTCTGTCCGGAAGAAGGCCCAGCAGAGGCTGTACTTCCTGAGACAGCTCAAGAAGTTCAACCTGCCACGGGAGCTGCTGAAGACCTTCTACACTGCCATCATCCAGTCTGTCCTCTGCACCTCCATCACTGTCTGGTTTGGATCGGCCTCCAAACAAGACAAGCACAGACTGCAACGGACAATAAGGACTGCAGAAAAGATAATTGGAATCAACCTCCCATCTATCCAAGACTTGTACCTGTCCAGGACCAGGAAACGTGCAAGTAACATCTCAACAGACCCTTCGCACCCAGGTTGCAGCCTGTTTGAACTACTCCCCTCCGGACGCCGTTATAGAGCTCTGTACACTAAAACCAGCAGACACAGAGACAGCTTCTTCCCCCAGGCTGTCGCTCTGATGAACTCACACCACTCTTAGAGTCTCAGAGTCATTACTGTGCAATAACATCCCGCTTGCCACACCTTTTTTGTCTACACTGTTTGTACTATGTGTCCTCTCTGCATCCATTGCAGCCTGGTCATCCTAGAAGAGGGGGACCCTCCCATCTGTGGTCTCTTCTCAAGGTTTCTCATTTCCCCTAGCTGGAGTTTTGAGTTTTTCCTTGCCCTCTTGGGAGTTTAAGATCAGGGGGTGTTTGAGAATATCTTTCGTTCTTCACATGTCCTGAGTGTTGTTGTTAGTCACCTAAATGTTGAACAGAGGCTGTGATTTACCGAAGTCAAATTCCTTGTTTGGCACGCTCAAACATGGCGAATAAAAAACTCTTGAATCTCTTGAATCTTGAAATTGTGTTTCCTACTACCCCACGGTGACAAGACATATTATGTACACCCAATTAGTCCACAGACAAACAAAACATTCAAGTAAACAATACAAAAAGTAAAAACAAGAAGGCACATACAATGAATAAATAAGAGCAATAAATGAATAAGAGCAACATGGTTGAAATGGAGCAATTGTGCATACAGCAGACAGTCAGTATGCAGTATTTCAACCTTCATCTAATGAAGGCGGAAGTGCAAGCCAAACATGTCAGGTAATGCAACCTAAATATCTTGTTTGTGATAAAAGAACAAGTAAAATAATTGACAAGCGAAAATAAAATGAACATAGTACAAAGATTTAAATTATCAACCTCCCACGTAAATGTTCACAACCAATAAGTTATCGGTGGAAAGACAATTTTGTTACATTGGAAAAAATGAATAAGCTACTTATTGATATTAGTCAAATTAAATCAAAATTAAAGTATACATTGCTTAAGAAAAAATACTGATCAAACCGAAAGGTCAACTCGATAATTACGTAGAAAGCTGCTTACCTTTTATTAGTATGTTAGACCTAGAGCGTTGATTCGTCTTTGCCTGGGTGGAAGTCACATCTGCTAATAAAAGATGGGAATGTAAGTGGGTGTGGTTGCACCGTTTCTCTGTGGTCGTACCACTATTTGGGCCCCAAATTACAGGGCCAAGCCTCCTATATAACTAATTTTGCTGACAGAACATTCACAACATTGTAAAGATTGTTTGCCCTGGGATTGGCTAGCAACCAGTTCCGCCTACTGCCCGATGATTTCTGGTATAGGCTCCAACGCGCCCGTAACCCCCGTGGGGAAAAGGGGTATGGATGGAGAATGGACGGATGGGATGGTAAATGGCTGGATGGTTGGATAGACGGACAGCTCTTGGGGGCAGCAGTGCTTTGCAGCCCCCCACCCCATCCTCACCTGAGCGCCCTCTTCTCTATCTACCAATCAATTGATCGATAGACAGGCGAAGAGATAGAGAGATAGACAGAGATGACCAAATTTGGCCAGTTTGTACTCAGTTCTTCTTTTCTGACACAGGAACCCCTCTGACTCATAAGGCAGCCATCCCCCGTCCTCATCTGTCCTTGTCATTGAAAAGGGCTTCCGACACTGGTCCATCGATTGTCAGTCCAATGGCTAATTTGCTTGCGTCCATTCAATTTACAGGCACCAACTTCTGGAATATTTGAAAACTTTTGTAAAACACTGCAGTAATACAAAAAGACTGGCAGATGGTAATTTATTCCAAGACTTGGTTGAAGTCAATTTTATTTCTGTCAGTGTTAAAACTTGTAGGTAGAATTTTTGAAAAATCATTGTGTGAAGGCAAATTTTTTGTCATTCCAAATATTTATGTTTTTTGAGAAATTCAAAAATTTCGAGCCAAAATGTCACCTTTCATTCTCATTCATTCATTCCCTCCATTTTCTCAACATTTCTCATTTTCTTCCACATCATTCATCAGGTTCACCTCCTTTCACTTTACACATATTCCAGGTATTCATGTCATTAGGGTTTCCATTTTTTCCTTGCATAGATTTTTACACAAAAATCCTCAAGGAACTTTACTGATTTTGACTGGATTTAGGTCGGAGGGCTTGCATTCCTAAGTGTCATTATTCAATCAATGGTTTCACATTTAAAAGTTCTTACACAATAAGTTTTGACACATTTAAATCACAAGTTTTTTTAAAAAGCAACTATACATGTATATTGTCAAAACTGAATGTCAACTCAGCCTATTGTATGTTGAAAAATGCCTGGATGTTGCAACAGATATTGGAAACAGGCAACAATTAATAGTTTTTTTTTTTTAAGTTATGCAAAACTTATTAATAAAACTGATTTCATGGTGGAACAAATGTTCATTATCGTGCCAATTTAAATTACAATTTAGGTGTCAAATGGCGAGTTTATAATCTATCAATTCATCTATACATTCTCTGCTAACTGCTTATCCTCACTCGGGTTGCAGACCACACACTGTACATTCAAAACTGTTATACCCATGATTGGGTCTCATCAAGTGTGGGATCTCTTGGAATTTGAAAGTCCACTAATTTGTTTTAAATCTTGCAGTGTGAACCAGACTTAATGCAGAATTCACTGTCAGGGGCAGAAAAGATTCCTGGGGTAACAAATGAGCAGGATGTTCAAGGGCAGACAGGGTTAGAAACAGAAGATCGATCCATTGAAAACTGTTGTAGCATCTTGTATCCATGTGCATTGAACAATTTGCCAATGAATGAGTCATCACGAAAGCCTCACTTAGGTAGATGTGGCTGATTGGCAGAGCTGGGAAACACTGCAAGAGCACATCATTGACGAATGGTGCCAAGTCCAGGTACTCAGAAGAGCACGCTGTCCAAGCCTGCCCTTCCAGAAATTAGACCACCGTCGGGGTATTCCGTACTCTTGGTCCTCATAAGATAGCCCACACAATCACTCATCAGCATGTCTTTACCATGCCTGCACAAAAACAGCATGTGAGTATTAGATAAGGAACCATTTGTTGTCTGTTCAAACTCCTCAGCCCGATAGGAGCAATGTGAAACAAGGATCCAAATGTGCCAACAATACAATTAAAGACATAATAAATAGTGACTGTGCTTACCTGACATAGGTCCCAAAGAAGCCCAGTTCACTAACACAATTACTAATTTTGAGGGGCCTGCCCAATCTCAGCAGGTAGTTCGGTGTAGACTCGGGCTGGATTTTATCCATCAGTATATATGTAGGCCATTCTCGCTGTACTGTTCTTCACTTTTCCAAGAACCTCAGAGATTTCATGTCTGTAAATATTGTTTCCTTGAAGAAAATAATTTTAATTATTATTCCGTCCATCCATCCATCCATCCATCCATCCATCCATCCATCCATCCATCCATCCATCCATCCATCCATCCATCCATCCATCCATCCATCCATCCATCCATCCATCCATCCATCCATCCATCCATGTACTCTGTGCAGAGGTTAAATCCATTATTTATTTATTTTTTTACATGTACTATGTGCAGAGGTCAAACAATCTAGAAAATGGATAGATGTTAAATGGATAGCTGTTTTGCGGATGAAAGGAATGACTTTTTATGTTTCAACTGTACCTCCTCCCTCTCGCTGATGTTTCAGGACAAACCGATCCAGTGCTGCCAAAGCCATTTCTACCGCTTTGTACCCTTCTGCACCCTTTAAACAAACACAAACAACAACAAAATAAGCTTTCAATTTGTCACATGAAAACCTAGTAAAAAAATCCTATATATTACATTGAATGCCACAAACAGATGCCCTTTCACACAAAGCAGCAAAAATAATCATTAGAAACGCACATGCCAGGCCAGGCCAGGCCAGGCCAGTAAATGTCATTGCCAACATAGCCAAATGATTTTACAGTTTTCTGTTAAAATTGCTGTTGTATAAACATAACCTAAGTTGCAATATCAGGATGTAGACAGGAAAACAAACTTTGTTTTTTGGGGCTCGTCGCCTTTGGATGATGTTTCAACAGGCGCTGTTATCTCGTTATGTGAAACAATAAATATCTGAGACAGCACTTCAGATCTCAGCATAGTCACATATAGCATCGTTGAACTGAGTGTGTACCACTAGTTTGGGAATTTGAATGAAACATGTTGAAGATTTCTTCACAGCACTGTGCACCATGTTTCAAAGCATCAGTTTGTTTCTCACCATGCCCAAAGAGTAGAGGCCAGTAAACATGGCCCTAATTTGGTCCACTACTAGCGGCTGCTCAGGAAAGAATCGTTCCAGAACACCTGGCTGGGCAAGCATCTGCTGGACTTTCTTAGTTCCAGCCAGGTGAGTGCTGATATCCAGACATTTCACAGCCAAGGAGCACTCCATCATCAGACGAGCATCCCATGCCTAAAATGAAGTTGAGACAAATAAAACATGTATGGCAGCCATAGCCAAGTATGGTTTGTTTGTACATGTTCGGGATCCCGATGAGAGAATGAGACTTTACATATACATGTATTTTATTCACATTACAAGGAAATACAGCAATGGCATCGGAATGTGATTTGGGCTAGATAAGTGTGGGCGAATGACATCAAGGTAAAATAATCAAAACTGAAGGGATTGAACTGCTGGAAGGCTGCATAGCAGATGTGGAGAACAGCTACAAATATGTCAGGATTCCACAGGCAAATATTGAGGAAGTAGTTTGTTTGCAGAATATGCACACATTTGCATACGAATATTTTGATCGTGAATCACAAATTGGCGTGTAAGCATTTTTAGTAAATGAGGCCCATTGTGAGTTGATTTTGGAAGCTTCCAGAAATATTTTCAGCGTTAAAAGTATATCATGTAGCCTAGACGTGTCTGATCAAAAATTTGTATGGTTTATCTTCATGAAAGACAGCAAGTCACTACCTTTTCAGACTAGTAGTTCTGAGGCATATAACCATGCCTGAAGTAGACCACCGCAACTTCCTGATGATCACTGAGTTTGTGGGAGGACAGAACATTGAAATGACAAGAAAAAAGACGCTGTTCTCCGTATTGTAGATTAATGGACAGAACACTTACACAAATAGTCTCTTGTCCCCATCTAGGCGTCCAGATTCACAGACATCCTCAAAACGCTTTCGTATGGTGGCAATATTCCTGAAACACATTCTGAGATGATCACTAAATGGAAAAAGTGCGTAAAGAATGAACTTTGAAGCAAACCTGAAATTGTTTTGTTTTAAACAACATCAACAATTGATTGGAGATATATATAGGAGCTCAAGTAATCAGACCTTACCCTTTCCATAGCTCATTCTCAATTACTCGTTGACCCAGAATATTGAACTGTTTGTCCGCCACCACGAACATGACAACCGCTCTTTAATGAGAACAGAGATCCTTTTTAGCACTTTACCGCTTCACAAACATATTCTACATTAGGGGTACGGAGTATAATCAGGGAAATGTTAAGTATCGTTTATTTGAATGTGCATATTTCAAAAATGAAAGCTTGGCAATGGCGTGCGTGTTGTTTTTTTGGGGAGTTCCGTGGACATACCTCTTTGATCCATAGAGCTCCCAGGCCTTAGCCAAAGCCTTGGCCAGACCCACCGCAGGGTCGTTGTCGATGATGCGCTGGCTCTCCTCCAGCTTGCCAGCCACCTGAAGAATGTGTCTGTTGTAAACAAGATGTTTGTCATTGTTAACGGGAATTTAAATAGGAAGGTAAGATAAGAACTTATGACTTTGAAGTCAAACACAATTTGGATTTTAAAACTGTTATGACAGAAAACAATTTTGTCCCGATTCTTAACGTCTGGGTTTTTCTGGTACATTCATCCAAAGACCTTATTTATATAAATCAAATATATAAAATTATTTTGGGGTTAAATGTTGACAACTATGTTACCGGTGTACATTGGGCATGCGTGATGCAAGGCCTCCAAAACTAGCAGCAAAGGTGTTGATCTCGATCTGTTTCAGAGATGCATGTCCATTCTCCTGCTCCCACATGTAGTCGGATCGATTCAGACCCAACCCAATTGACTGGGAAGAAGGCAAGATCAGATTCATCAATGTCGACGAATGCGTAAAATAAGCGTTCCTAAATAATGCTTTGAGAAGGGAAATTATTCTTTCCACTACTTTCTTATATGTGTTGTTTGTAGACCCCTGGTAAAGCATTTTTTCACTTTTTAATGCACAGGTTAAAAAAAACCAAGTAGTCTGTATACCCCTGTAAAGCATTTTTGCACTTTTTTCATGCACAGGTTAAAAAAAAATACTGCTCCTCACAACACTTGACATTGGACAATTGATGCTGAGTGAGTAATGGGAGTTTGAGGCTTTTTCTATTCTTCCATCGTTCCTCAATCACTGCCTCACCCACAAAGACCCTTAGGCATGCTTAGCTAGACAAGCTTGATAAACAGGTTATAAATGTGGAGTTGCATCAGTGACATTGGTATTTAGGGCCAGGGGGTCATAGGCCTGCCCAAATTTTGATTGGCTCAGGAGCCTGGCCCTGCTCACATTGTGAATGAGATGTGACAGTTTTTAATTTGATGCTTGACCAAAGTTTCTCGCAAACTGCCAGAGATACGGTACTCAATGAAAAAGAAAAAATCTATGCGATCATTACCATTTCCTTTTCATCCAATTAAAATTTATTTGACATGTCTCTGGCTGATATTACAAGCACAGCTACACTAGAAATATAATGATATGCTGTGGTAGTCAGTCCACTGTGTGAGAGTGCATTTGATGACAGCAGGATGTGATGTCTCACTTAATTAGGTCAGAATAATTCTTTTTAGGTTTTCATCAGCCCCCATCATCACCCCCCCACCCCGTTCAAAATTTCTGGCTACGTCCCCGACTTGCATACCTGCAACCTTCCTTTTTTAAGGACCTGCCGGTGTATCTCGAAAAGCCTTGCAGTGAAATCATCCACAGAAATGGTGCTAGAAGATGACAACGTCCATATTAAAATGTGTTATACTTTGCAATAAATGACTATAGATCATCTGACAGTGCTGTAAAAAATAATGACTTTCGGGGAAAATGTTTTTATTTTCTAGTAATATGTTCTGCTCAAATATGTATCAAAAATATCTCTTATTTTCTTACAAATGTATTCAGCTATGAAATGTAATTAAACTCCAGTATGGAGTCAGCATCCTACCTGGCAAGAACCTCTTCTAAGAAGTCAGGATCCTGGCTGATCTTATTCATCAGTGTGTTGTAGTGAGTTTGCATTGCCACACCTTGGAGGAAAAGAGCTCTTGGTACTGGTGTGGGGAAGAGAGTGACAGGAGCATATGTCACCTCCTTAAAAAAAAAGAGCAAAAGTGAGCACATGTTCCACCTCTCGACAACATTTTGTAAAAATTGTTTGAGAAGTTTCATGTAATTATGTTAACATTTTCAATTATTGAGAAAGCTCACCTCTGACGAGTTGGGGGATTTTTCAAGCCTCATAAGAATACCATGTGTAAATGCTGAATCTTTTGCCACTTCTGCCAGTTCATCGATTAGGGTTTTGCTCATCAATAACTCATTTTGTACTCCGTCAGCCATTGTGATTGATACTTAAGATCTGTAATACATAGTCAAAGCGAATGCCGCATACTGACCACATGTAAAGAAGGATGCAGACTTGAAATTGAAAACACCGGGAACATGCAGCTTGTCGAACTCACCGTCTTTCATCAATCAAAACAACATTGTAAAATTTGATTTTAAAATCCAGTCCATGACCAACCCACGTTAGACAGAAAGTCGTGTTGAATCGAAGCATGTTCTATTGAGGTGTAGGTGTATGTACAAAATTTGTTTTTGTCCGTCTGCAATGCAGCGACAATAATACAGACATGTTCATGCTATGAGGAAATACACAAAGCTTTTGTACACTTATTTTTGAGCTTCGGGATTCGACCGCCGCAAAAAACATACATCAACAGATTTAAACCAACAACCTCCCACATAAATGTTCACAACCAATACCTTATCACTGAGAAAACAATTTTGTTTAATTGCAAAAATAGATAAGATACTGATTAATAATATTCAAATTGTATCAAAATTTTAGAATACATTGCATTAGGAAAATTACTGACCAAACCAAAAGGTCAACTCGATATTTACGAAGAACGCTGCTTACCCTTTATCAGTATGTCAGACCTAGATCTTTGATTCCTCTTTGCCTGGGTGGAAGCCTCACCTGTCAATAATGTTGTTGGAAGGTGAGAATGTTAATGGGTCTGCTTGCATTTTCTATTCGTTGAGGCAGGTAAACAGGTTATTCCAAACTTTTCAAAAATCTGAATTGTTTGGAACCATTTAGGAGTCAAGAAGATAGCACTTGGCTATCAACACAACCACTGTTGGTCACCAGACTGACTGGCCATGTGTAAAAAAAAATTTGACTGAAAAATCTTCCTCCTCTTGTCTGCTTGAAACAAAGTGCGTAGAAATACTGTGAACACGCACGAGAAAAATGGTGCATCGGGATATTCTATACTTGGTCTGTATTGGTGCACACACACAGCAGCCGAGGCATGTTTCTGTCAGTCGGTACTTGACCCAGTTGGGGTCGATTACAGGGGCAGAAGAAAGCCCACTTCCATCCTTACTTAGTCAGTCCTCAAAAAACATTTCATCCACTGTTCGCAAAATAGGTGTCCGTCCGGGACAAACCGTTCCGTCCCTGAGACGGAATGTCCATCTCTGGATAGAGATATACTATATATTAATAATTGCCAGGTACAATGTGGTCTAAAATAAGCACAAAACGTCCATTTGTGAATCACTTTTATTTTCATTATATGGGCTGGCATATACAGTACCCTTATCAATTGCTTAATCACGGTACATTTTAAAGTGAACTAAAAGGCACCAGCCTTTCAAAAGGCCTCGAAGATAACCGTGCAGCAGTCATCCTTTTGTAAACAACCTTGAGTACCAGTTCATAGTGAATAATAGTGCTAATCTTTCAGAACGACCTTTGCGGTATTTGACCATGAGAGAGAAAATTCTCAAATTTGTTCTGATTGTGTATGTGTGTACCGCATTTGAAACAATTTACATACAGTATTTGTTTTACACACTGATCATGAATCTTGTTGCAACCAGAGCCAGTCAAGACAGTGCACATTTCACAAGAGCCCACTTCCCAAGAGCAAGTTTTGTTGTTGTTTATACGAGTCTGACAAAATTAGCCAAAAATAAATGTCTGCACATTTGTTACCTTTTCACAAACGTAAGACAACAGTAATGTCAGTGGAGTGAAGAACAGAAACCTTGTTTGACACATTTTGTTTACAAAACCAGTTTTGATCAGGTGAGAACGCAAATATCCAATTTATAGTTATGAGACATTGTTTTATGAAAGGAGAGGAACACAGTGAGTTATTGTTTTAGATGGAACAGTGGGCGCATGCATAACCACAAATTGGCACCATCAGATTAATCTGTTCCCAATCCTATTTGTTTCTCAATATTTATTTTTGTTTGTTTTGGAGTTTTTTCACCCCATTTGTAATGGAAAATACTGTTTTGCATTTCAATGGCTGTCAATTATATGTAGGTAAATGCAAATGTAATATTTGGGGTGGCCTTCCAGCGAGGGAGTGCCTGTGTCAATATTTCTTAAGGTGCTGATGTGAAAGGCGCAATTTAAACAGGGGCAGGTGGAACAGGTGAAGCAAAAAGGGAACAGGCTAGCCTGAGCCACGCCCACCAAAATCCACTCATTTAGTGCTAGGCTAACAGTAGACCTTTCTGATGAAGCCTGTATTTCTACAAGGTGAAATTTCATTAAAAAAGTGTTTTGCTACAGTAGTTGGTGCCCAGAGAAAATTCATTGCTGCAAATGTCAGGGCACGTTTCATCCATTTTGAAATAAATGAATATCTGGCTGTTAAAAACATTTTGAGCAACGTATAAAGTAGATAAATCATAAGTCTAGCTCGTTTTGAATGATTTCTATCAGGAATGCTGATTAACATTAAATTGTGGATTTAGCACTGCCTGAGGTACCATTTGACTTTATTCTGTCTCCATGAGGTAGCAGTGAATATTGCTATTAAACACATAAAATGTGAGTCTTTTGCCGCACAAATATTAGTGCAACTTCTCAGAAGAGGAGTGGGTTGTCCAAAACTGCCACTCCTGCAGCAACACCCCCATCCAAGTGTTCTGAACTCTTGGTCCTCAGAAGATGACCCACACAGTCGTTCATCACCATGTCTTTACCCTGCCTGCACAGATAGGATGTATGACATTTTGTTGACTTTTATTGACTACTACCCAATCTGATAGCAACAATGCCCAGCTAAAGCCAGTGTCTAAAATGCAATTCGGATAACCAATAGTGATTGCTTACTTGACATAGACTCCAAAGAAGCCCAGTTCACTGAGACAATTACTGATTTTGAGAGGTGTGTCTCTTCTCAGCAAGTAGTTCTGTGTAGGCACGGGCTGGATTTTATCCATCAGAATATAGGCCATCCTCTCACCACTATTCTTCACTTGGCCCAAAACCTTACAAATCTCTTGTCCGTAAATGTTGTTTCCTTGAAGTAAAAAAAAAAAAAGGTTAATTTTCTTTATTTGTTTATCGTACTGGCACGAGACTTTGCAATGCTTGGCAAAAAGGCAGAATAACCCCATCCCAGGGTTCAGCATTTCACCGAAATATTTATTTATACCCATTGGAGGACATTTTTATTATTATTCTTTCAAGCCAACATAAGAATTATTATTGTTTGATTATTGTTTGAATTTACTGTTTTCAATGTCTCTGTAGTTTTATGATTATTTTATATGTAAAGTGCTTTGTTACAGCTGAAGCTGTTGTGAAATGTGCTGTAAAGTGCATACTAATGACTAATAACTAATATTGTCACTCTCTTAAAATAATGGCAATATTTACCTTTTTTTTTGTCTTAAACATCTAATGGCTACCTTCGCTAAAATCTGCTATATATTTGTAGTTAAACACATCTTTCAATTGTACTCCTGAAATGAACTCAATAAGAAATTGAATATGTTTTGGCGCATGATGTTATAGATGATGTTATTTTTTTGAGTGTACCTCCTCCCTCTCGCTGAGGCTTCAGGACAAACCGATCTGGTGTCGCCAAAGCCATTGCGACTGTTTTGTCGCCTTCTTCTCCCTTGGGGACAAAGAAGTGAAACCAAGGGAAGGTTTTCAATATTATTAAGTAACAACGACACTTGTAAAACTGACTGTGAAATGCAACTTCCTCAACAGACAAGAAGTAGATGTGCTTTAAGACCGTTTGTAAAGGTACTGTATGTACCCAAATGTTAATTCCGATTAATTCAGAAGATCATTTTAAGGAGATCATTTTAATTAACAATTGGCTATTTGTCATTCATAGTTCTCCAAACCTCAACCTGATCATTTTCAGCATTATACATAATTGGAAGGTGACTGTTCGGACACAATGCAGACCTCTCTGACCATGCATTTCAAGTGGGTCACTATCAATTCACAGATATGGTTGTTTTTGTTGTGTCATCATCGTTTTTAATAGTTTCTGCTACACAAATTGTTGTCACGCTAGAGAAAATAATGCAGCCTGCTGATTTGGGATGTCCTTGACACCCTGTGACCCACCAGCATTGTCAGTCAATGTGGATGAGGCCTTTGCAATAAAGGAGCTCAGAAATTTGCAGTGGAAAAACATCAGGGGACAAAATAGCTTGGGAGGAACTCATTGAATAAAACGGTAATTTGCTCACCATGTCCAGGGTGTAGAGGCCAGCAAATGTGGCCCTCACTTGTGCCACTACCTGTGGCTGGTCTGGGAAAAAATGTTCCAGAACACCAGGCTTAGCAAGCACCTGCTGAACCTTCTTAGTTCCAGCAAGTTGAGTGCTGATATCCGGACACTTCACAGCCAAGGAGCACTCCATCATCAGGCGGGCATCCCAGGCCTGTAAATTAGAAAAAAAGATATTGTAACAGAAATTTCTACTAAGCATAATTAAAAGTTCTTAGTTGCCTTTTTAGGCAAGCCACACTTTGCCCTCTACCTTGAGAGCAAACATGTTTAAATGACAGTGCATATACATTTGTCATTGTCAACGTCACATTCAACTAATAAGTCTTAAAACATCATTAAGCAGAACCAGCTGCTAAATGAGGACATGATTCTGCTCTTCTGAACTCTGAATTGGATGTAAACAGATTTTAAAGTGTGCATAAGCTCTCCGCCCTTGATAAAACAGAGATCCAACTGGGCAGCAGAGCATAAACAAGTTGGTTTAACTTTGACAGAGGGGCAGGAAGCATGTGACTGCGAGATGACAACGCTAAAAGAAGAATTTCATCCCAGTCACATGGTTAGCGGATTTTGGAGGCTTCTAGAAATACTGCGGTCAAGAGACAGTACATTTCCTAATTAATCCAAGGGTGAATATATTTGATGTATTCACGTCCTTTGTTAAGTTAAAGTTGACCCTGTAATTAAACATTTGAAGTACGTACAACAAGTACACAAAACTAGAATGTTTGATTAAAAATGAGTGTACTTCACCATTAGCTTAAATAATGAAATATGGAATATCTTTCTGGTATACCTGTTCAGACTTGTAGTTCTGAGGCATGTAGCCATTCCTGAAGTAGACCACTGCAACTTCCTGACAATCACTGAATAATTGGCAGAACAGACTTGTAAAAAGCAAAAATATACTGCAGCTGGGAATTGATGCACAAAGGAAACTTACATAAACAGTTTCTTGTCCTGATCTAGTTTTCCAGTTTCAGAGACATCCTCAAAGCGCTTTCGCATGACGGTAATATTCCTGAAACACAGTGTGAGATTGTCATTAAATGACAGAAATGGTCATTGAGCATATAATGTACGATATTTTCCAGCAAAGTTGTATAGATTACACTAAATATTGAGGCTAGGTCTTAACTAATCACACGTTACCTTTTCCACAGCTCATTCTCGATGAATCGTTGATCCAGGATGTTCCTCTGGTTCTCCTCCACCAAGAACATGACAACCGCTCTTTAATGACAACATGAGCTCCTGTTAAACACTCTGCCGTTACATTTTGTAGACCCATTTTGTATCAGGAGTATGGTCACTAATTGCATCAAATGAGAATCTTACGGCAACCCCATGGATAAAATGTGAAATTCAGAATGCATATTCTAAATTGAAATGTACTTTTATAGAATAAAGTGTGTGATTTAAAAGTTAAAGTCCCAACGATTGTCACACACACATCTGGGTGTGGCGAAATTTGTCTCTGCATTTAACCCATCCCCATGTGATTTTGATCCATCCCCTGGGGGAGAGGGGAGCAGTGAGCAGCAGGGGTGCCGCGCTCGGGAATCATTTGGTGATTGAGATGTTCAGTGGCTGTACCGCTTTGATCCATAGAGCTCCCAGGCCTTGGCCACAGCCTTGGCCAAACCCACCGCAGGGTTGTTGTCGATGATGCGCTGGCTCTCCTCCAGCTGGCCAGCCACTTGAAGAATGTGTCTGTTGTAGTAAGGTATAGGACACTTTGTCAATATTAAACAGAAATGAGATGGAGGCCAATACAGGAAATTCTGTACAACCTATGAAGTCAATCATAATTTGTAAATGTTGATAGAAAACAATGGAAACAGAAATAATGTTTTCCAAACAGAGAGTCAATCTGTTGAATTGCATCCATTATTACCTATTATAAATTGTATATATATGTTATCATGCGTTCCCTAATGAGTACTTATTAATAAAATTATTGCACAGAATGCTTGCTGTTTCGCCTTGCAGACGTCCACCAGTCCACAACAAGTCAAACGATGCTGTCTGGAGCTTCCTGACCTTCTACACCTCTGGGAATCCAAGAAAGTTGTTGATAGCTCAATCTATTTTGTTGATGTCTGCACATGGCATTTTGTCTTTGCACTCTTTTCTCATGGTGTCTTGTCTGTGACTTCCTGTTTCACATAGAATCTCGTTTCTTCTCTCATGAGACAAAACCCACGCTTCCCCCCACCTATCAGGGGCTAGTCTCACATTGTGGGTAGGGCATTCCAAATAAAAAGAGTGAGGAGTGTAAACAGATTTTTAGTGTAGTCGGATTGCTGTAAGTCTGAATGCACTCCTCACGAGAAAAGACTCAATATTCTGCCTCACTGGTTTTGTCTGCTGATCCTTTTGCTGATTTTGAACCTAACAGTATCAAAACTGTACCTACACTAATTTCTAAAGCATTATCATGGTGTCATGTTCATGTTATTTCAGATGTTGCTGTAACAGACTCAAGATTTTTTTTCCCCTCAAAGCTATTACCACCCTAAACTAACATTGACTCCACACAAAAACCAACAAAAAAAAAAAACATTGACTCAACAGTCTGACCCTTTATCCCCATGCATCCTTTATCTACCTACTATAGAAGAGTAAATGTGCTTGGAAAGATCCTTATTCGCTGCAATACTCTTACGTGGACTGCAAATGTTTTCTTTATCCTCTTGCATTATTATGTAGTATTAGCTGTTAAGTATACTATATTGTTTTTGACATTTTATTTATTCATTTAAAATTTAACATTGTTAAAGTCACTGTTAAACTCATTGGACATTTGTACAGTGACTATAAATAAGGCATTCCACTATATGCAGCGCTCACTTTTGAGCCCATTTTTACATAGAGATTCTGCTCAGGTGCTTAATTGAACACTGTCAAGAGCTCTCTGGTACATTAACAAAAAAGCCCAATTTTTGAATGTCAAATTATTTCTAGGTTGCGTGTGGATGGCCACTTTACCGGTGCACATCAGGCGTGCGTGATGAGAGGCCTCCAAAACTAGCAGCAAAGGTGTTGATCTCGATCTGTTTCAGAGACGTGTGCCCATCCTCTTTCTGGTCCAGCATGTAGTCGGATCGATTCAAACCTAGCACAATTGACTGGACAAGAATACCAAATGATAGATGAGCAATTTGATGAAGCTCAAGCTTTTGTTGTGACCTCAAAAATGAAATTAGGGTGTCTGTCTGTCTGTCTGTCTGTCTGTCTGTCTGTCTGTCTGTCTGTCTGTCTGTCTGTCTGTCTGTATGAACAAACGCTTTGTCAACACGCTCTTATGTTTTCTTGAGCTCATGCTGACAGATTGAGCATTGAAAGCTCTACGTAAGAAACAAAGAGCGATTATTTTAACTTTTTGGTGCCTTAACCACGAAGACACCTACCTGGACAACAGCTCCCTTTCAGACAAGGTTGAGGTAGGCGAGTTGCAGCAGCTAGTTGGTTTTTCATTTCCAAACTTTACGCCATGCCGCCCCAATAAAAATGAGGGCTACGATGAACTCAAATCATCCATAGACTTGATACGGCAAGACCTTACCACACTCTTAGAGCAGCAAGCCACCCTGCTCCAGCTAACGTCTGAACTAACGGAGCTTAAGAAATTATTATTATTATATTATTAAGAAAGATGAAAAAATCCTGTCGCTTGTACGGAGAGTAGATGCACTGGAGCAGTACTCCCGACAAGAAGACCTCATAATCACTGGTCTTAAAACAACACACCGCTCCTATGCCAGGGCGGCGGGTCCTCCGGATCCCTCGTCAGATGACTCTCCATCGGACGAACTGTCAACGCTTGAAAATCAGGTAGTACAGTTTTTCGAGAGTAAGCATATGGAACGCCAGAAAGGAAACATTGCCGCTTGTCACACACTCCCAAGAAACCGGAAACGACCAAAAGATGCTCCGAGAATTATCATTTGGTTCGTCAATAGGAAACATAAAGTGGATCTTTTGAAGCAAGGGAGGAAACTAAAAGGAACGGGTGTTTACCTAAATGAACACCTCACTACGAAGAATGCTGAGATAGCCTGGAACGCACGCAAACTGAAGAAGGAAAACAAGATTCTCGCAACGTGGGTCAGAAACTGCAAAGTATGGATTAAAACAAACGGAGCAACACCAGAAGATGTCAAAACCCTCGTTGTGAGTGAACTGGAAGAACTGAAAATCTATGGCCTGGTGCAACCTAACATCTACAATGGCTGAACTGATGACCATAAACTGGTACCTATTGGACCCTCCTGACGAGAATGGTGGATTACAGCGGAGCACAACATGGCAAACAAAAACTGGCGGGGAGGACATCCAACTCAGGTAGACCGTCCCCTTACACCCTTCATGCCATCCAGTGACACTCTCAATAATGCAGGAATTTCTGTCCCACCGAATCTAGACTCTTTATTTTTTAATTCATTTGACCTAGAGAATGTTACTGCTGGTATTTATGAGTCCTTCTTGAACCCAGATACTAATTACGCTTCCCTAAAATCTGTTGAATTGTCATGCGAATATTTTTCTGAAGATATGTTTAACAAACTGTGCAATACTCCTCCTGGCCACTGCCAAACAAATGTATTCTCCACTGTCCACTTTAATGTATCTCTAAAAATCATGATGGTCTGCAAACCTATTTATCAACCTTAACACATTCCTTTTCAGTAATAGCTCTTACTGAAACCTGGATGGTTGATAATACATCTATCTACCCTCTCTCTCACTACACTCCTATACACTCATGTAGACCAAACAAGCAAGGTGGAGGAGTCTCACTGTATGTGACTGATAATTTCAATTTCTCTCCCAGAAAGGATCTAAGTGTTAACTTTGATATGACTGTAGCCGAATCTGTGTTTATAGAACTTTCATCTTGCTCACTTATAAACAACAAAAATGTGGTAATTGGATGTATATATAGACCACCAGACTCTGATAAAATCACTTTCAATGAAGCCCTCGACTCCACTCTAGAAATCATAAACAAAGAAAACAAATTGTGTGTCCTACTTGGTGACTATAATATTAATTTGCTTGAAACTAAGCAGTCACATACAGCAGACTTCCTTAATACATTATACTACAGTAACTTTTTCCCTCTTATTAACAAACCCTCCAGGATCACAAGCTCAACGGCCACTCTCATTGACAACATTTTATTTAATTCTCTAGACTACAAAATAACATCTGGCCTGTTGATCTGTGATGTATCTGATCATCTTCCTGTCTTCAATTTCATCCACAATGATAGTGGTCCAAAAATCAAAGGTCATACTGGTGATCAAATGAAATTCCGCAAATTTACCGAGAAAAACATGGTATCTTTTATATCTATCATCAGCTCTGTGTCATGGGATGAGGTTATCCTGTTGCAAGATGTCAACAAAGCCTATCACTCCTTTCTAACAATACTCACAAATGCATTAGAGTCCTCATTTGCTTTAATTTCTAATCATAAAAATAACTCCAAAGGGAAACCATGGATAACTGATGAACTAAAAAAATCTTCACGTAAAAAAAATAAACTTTATAGAAAATCTATTGCAAATCCCACCCCTATAAATATAGAAACATACAAGAAATATAAAAATAAATTTACAGTATTACTAAGGAAAACCAAACAAACTTACTATGCTGATAAATTTACTCAAGCCTCTGGTGACATCAAAACAACATGGAATCTTATCAACCATTTATCACATCGCAAAAAATCTAAAACATCTACCCCAAATGAGATGCTGGGGAAAAATGGAGCCCATTCAAACCCAATAGATATTTCTAATGGTTTCAATGATTTCTTCGTAAATGTTGGCGCTACCTTGGCATCTAGCTTCCCAACCTCTGATACAAGTCCCTGTTGCCTAATTAAAGGGCAGTTTCCTTCACTCTCCATTCTTGACCCTCCTAGTGTTGAGGAAGTTTACAGCATTGTCATGAGCTTGAAAAACTCGGCCCCTGGCCATGATGAGATCAGAAGCTTACTTATTAAGAAAATCATCCATTCAATAATAATCCCACTAACACACATTTTCTCCTTATCTTTAAAATTTGGCATTGTACCCCAAGAACTAAAAAAGTCATTCCTATTTTCAAAGCTGGCGAGACAAATGAATATGGTAATTTTCGGCCTATATCCATTCTTCCATGCTTCTCCAAGATTCTAGGAAAATTGGTTTATTCAAGATTGGCAAAGCACCTAGAAACAAATAATATTCTCTACAAGCATCAATATGGTTTCCGCAAAAGGTTTTCCACTGAGCATGCACTGCTTCAGCTTGTCAACCATATCTCAACAGCTCTTGACAATAAGAAATTCGCTCTTGGTGTCTTTCTAGATCTAACTAAAGCATTTGATACTGTCGACCATAAGATCCTTATCGCTAAGCTACAGAGATATGGAGTGAACGATTCTGCCCTGAAATGGTTCACAAACTATCTTGCCAACAGAGAACAATATGTATATTTAAATGGTTGTTCTTCCAACAGATCTAAAATACTATTTGGGGTCCCGCAGGGCTCAATATTGGGTCCGCTATTATTTTTGGTGTACATAAATGATTTTTCCATGTCTTGTTCAAATTTTCTCCCTTTGTTATTTGCAGACGATACCAACCTCATTGCCACCCACGATGATTTTAATTCCCTCATTGCAAGTGTGAATGCTGAGTTGTACGCTACTACAAAATGGTTCAGAAAAAATAAGTTGACACTCAATATAAAAAAATGTAACTTCATGATCTTCTGCAATATAAACAAATCTTACCCCAAAGAACAGACCAAAATTTACATAAACAATAACGAAATCCATCAAGTTACTAGCACCAAATTCCTAGGAGTTATAGTAGACGAACACTTAAATTGGTTTGGTTTGCAAAAGATCTATGAAAACCATTGGCACCACTGTTTAGAAATTATTCATTACTGCCAATTGATAAAGTAAACGCCGCAGTGCTCTCCCGCGTGCGACCAGTCGATAAGCTCGCCCGGGCCTTTCTGCTGTGGTGTCGCGCTTCCACTGTATGTATGTAAACACATCTTAATTGTTATTTTATGAGGGAATGGACTAGCGCAAACGTACTTCTTATCTTAACTAAACTCGTGCTGAGTCAAAACAGTTTAAGTCTTTTATTTTGTTCCAGTGTCAATATGAAAATGTAAGGTCCCGGAATACATTTTTGGCAACAATTCGCAAGGTTTACTTGCATACCTGCAACCTTCCTTCTTTAAGGACCTTCTGGTGGATCTTGAACAACCTTGCAGTGAAATCATCCACTGCAATGGTGCTACAGCACAATACAAAAATGTATCAAAATGTGAAAATTGTAGGCTGTTTTGAAATTTTGTTCAAATAACATTTTCTGATTCAAATTTAAACCATTCATCTTGTTTTACAATTCATCTAGCAATCTAAATGTACTATGATTAAACCACAGTATGAGGCTTACGTCTTACCTGGCAAGAGCTTCTTGCAGGAAGTCAGAATCCTGGCTGATTTTATCCACAAGTGTGTTGTAGTGAGTTTGCACTGCCATGGCTTGAAAGAAAAGAGCTTTTGGTACTGGCGTGGGGAAGAGTGTGATAGGAGCATACGTTACCACCTAAAATACAAAGAGCAAAAGTGATAGAGATGATTGCTAAGAACAAAATGTGGATCCACATCTGGCTCTACACTAAAATTGAATGAGTTCTTCCTTTGTTCACGCCACAACTGTGGTGTTTCATGTAATCACTTTTGAGTGGATATACGGCTGGTTGGATGAATAGTTTTGTGCAATAAAGCTAAATAACAAAATACTTACTTCATTAGGCAAGCAGCAAGTATCTGAACCAGGTGCACTTCCGTCACAATGCCACTGCAGCATTGGGCATTGAGTAAAAAAAAGTAAACTATGATGTGCCAAAGTATCATTTCAGTTGTCCTGTCATAGTTGAATTTTTTTAGTGTATGCATGTGACTGTGCCCGCGCTCACACTTGCATTACGAGTTGTCATTCCTATGACAAAAATACGCTAGTTGGCTGATAATTACGCAAACCGGTAGACCTACTCTACTCCTTCAGGTCCGTGGCTCAAGTAGGTGCTTTCCTACTACCTTAAGTTACAAGTATGTCGTTCATTCTGGAACCTTAGGTGTTAATACTTAACATAAACAAGATAAGCTAGGGTACCAAAAAAGATGGAACATTCTCACCTCTGATGAGTTGGGGAATTCTTTACTCCTCATAAGCACACCTTGTAAAAGTGCAGCATCTTTTGCCACTTCCGCTAAATAATTTATTTGGGTTGCGTTCATCAGTAGCTCGCATGGTATCCCTTGGGCCATTCTGATTGACATTTAAGACAGAAAACACAGATGAAGTAAATAGACATATACTATGTAGAATGCATATGCAGTTAAAAGAATGTAGTGAAAACATTCAGTTATTTATACAGTAGTGTAAATTACATCCATCAAACATAAAATTGTAAAACTTAATTTATTTTTAATTAATCCAGTATTTTATTACATTAATTATTGTTTATAGACAATAAAGGGCGAGACAACTTACATACAATAAATATTCTGCACGTGCATGTCATTACAGTAATAATTTAATGAATGATCATTGTTTGAAACGTAATAACGCAGGTATTAGCCTCAGGCGAACTGGATTTTAACCAAGTGTGGGACACGGTACTCCAAAACTACATACATCTCTTGATGGGGTATTTTCTTTTTGTCAAGTATATGTATTATTGAAATTAAATTCGCGTGAAAGGAGAAAGAAACCTGCGTTACCTTTACGGAGTACTTCTGGAGCTATGACCGCTGCACGAGATATCGGTGAATATTGTTAACGCCGACGTAGGTGGCTTTGCACCGTACTATTGGACTCCGACGTGCAATCGTGTCACATATATTCTTTTCCTGGTCCGGAGTCACGTGATCCATGCACCCAATCGCCGAGTTGCATTAAATTCCGGGAAGTTACAGAGCACATTGTGCCCAGTACAAAACACGGACATATGTAAAATATATGAATATTATTTACGTTCGTGACGTACTAATACTCCGTATATGACTTTGCATACTTGAATACAGACATGCTGCGTCTATGAAAGTGGGAAGACAGAGTTTTCCGACCTTCTACAAGGAAAAGTGGCTTGGAAGGCTATTCTGACAATGGTGACAGACATTTTTGTTGTTTATATTCGGCTGGAATTCTGTGTGATCGCAACTGGTACAATCCGAGGGGTATAAATCTGACTCCCCATCTTCATGGAATGCAGCATTAGCTCAGAGGCCTAGTAGT
This sequence comes from Syngnathus scovelli, assembly GCF_024217435.2. Taxonomy (NCBI): domain Eukaryota; kingdom Metazoa; phylum Chordata; class Actinopteri; order Syngnathiformes; family Syngnathidae; genus Syngnathus; species Syngnathus scovelli. The sequence goes on from NC_090848.1 coordinate 19,186,742, forward strand.
AGAGTGTCCGCCCTGAGACTGGAAGGTTGTGGGTTCAAACCACAGCCGGGTCATACCAAAGACTATAAAAATGGGACCCATTGCCTCCCTGCTTGGCACTCAGCATTAAGGGTTGGAATTGGGGGGTTAGATCACCAAATGATTCCCGAGTGCGGCACCGCTGCTGCTCACTGCTCCCCTCTCCCCCAGGGGATGGATCAAAATCACATGGGGATTTCGGTTTCTTTGTGTGTCTTTGGCATGTGGAGAAATTGACAATAAAGCTGACTTTGACTTTGACTTTAAATGCAGAGGACAAATTTCGCCACACCCAGATGTGTGTGTGACGATGATCATTGGGACTTTAACTTTAGTCCGACAGATGTCAGAAGAATCAAACATGGAACATAAAATTACCAGACATAAAATAAAATGAGCAAAGGAAGAAGATGATGTTGGAATAAAAGCAGCAAGGGTCAAAGGCAAAACAATCAAGAGCATTCTAGGCGAGCTCCAAAACAGGAATTCTGACAAGAATTTGATTGTAAATATACTGTGGAGTGCAAAAGAACCAACAGATGGCGCTCATGCACTTTGCAGTGCAAAACGACCAACAGATGGCGCTCATGCACTTTGCAGTGCAAAATGACCAACAGCTGACGCTCATGCACTTTGCAGTGCAAAAGAACCAACAGATGGCGCTAATGCAACGCAACGTATGTCAACCGCTGTTAAAGACCACAAAAGAGGAAGAAGACGGACAGGAGAAGAATAAAAGGGGGAAAGAAGATGGCGCAAGTGAGTTTTCTTAAGCAGTCGAGTGGCGAATGCACGGAACAAACAGACGGAGGTTGGAAAGTTAGGGAGAACGGAAGAGGGACACGAGCTTTGAGTGAGGCTAGTGGTTCGGAACGATGGGAAGAGAGTGATAGAAATCAGCGAAAAATTTATAGAGGGGAGTTGAAGCCTTCAAAACCAGACTGACAATCACATATACCGTAGCTTGATCCTATCTGGTGGTGACATTAAATGTATCTGTTTGTTCCCCCGATAAACTGTATTTAAACAAACTATACAGACACATTTTGAATATGACAATTGAATACGACTTCAACAAATTTAAAAAACAAGTCTGATATTTTCAAACGATTTAAAAGGATATTTCAAAGGGTGTAAAATCAAAATAAAATTAAGGTTTTAGGCTTATCTATCTGTTCATCGATTCTAGCAGACATGCATCATACATATTGTGATTGACATCTGATCAACTGGTGAAAGGGGATTTTGACTTGCTCCTCTTTTATCTTCAACCAACAAAACGTCTGTGGGAATGGAGAAAAGGATTTTGTTGGTTTGTTATGTTTGAATTATTGTTAATGTTGAATGATTGAATGTGGAGCAGGGACTTACTGCTAAACCCCCGTACCACCAGGAGGTGAATAAGCAGTCCATCTAGACAGCCCTTCCTGGGTGCTTTCTGGATTGACACATTCTCAGCTTCATTTTACACAAGTCTTTGTAAAAGCTTGAGTGTGACATGCGGAGCGCAATATAAGGACTTGAATGATGTCTTGGAGCCACCGCATAGCAGAGGGGCTACGTTGAGGGATATGTGACGTGGCTAATATTGTGTTTCAGTACACTGTGTTTTACTTGTGTACTCATAGATAGCGAATGGACAGGTGTCAAGGGCGGAGGCATTGGCCTGCTCAGGCTACAGACACGCGTGTCATGTGATGCTCTACTCAGACACCAAAAGTCTGCTTTTCGGTAGAACGCCCATCAAACATATCATACTGGTGAGGAGGAAAAATGTGTAAAGCAGATGTTTTTTATGCATTAGCAAAATCCTACACATTTTTTAAGCAAATTCTCTCCATTAGTTTTTTTGTGTATTAAACATGTTTGGAAGAATAGGTGTGTGAGTGTGTGTGTTGTATCTGTCTTGTCACATCCCACAGATGCAGATGCGCTTTGATGGTCTGCTGGGTTTCCCTGGCGGGTGAGTCTCTCCTCGTTCTGGTTTAGGTTCATCCCTTCATGTGCCTAAGAATCCTTTTTAATGACACACACATACACACACAATCCCTGTCACATGATATAAACTCGAGCAAACGTTCACACATTGCCATTGTACAAATACTAGTGGAATAGAAATGCCTTTTTTCAAGGTGAATCTTAAAAGGCTGATAGAATAGTATGCCCTTTATTGTCAGGGCATGACTGGTGGCACATGAGTTAAACACTTCATCCATTGGCCTTCAACTTCATTGGCCTGACGCTTCAACCCTAACCCAATCAGTCCGTTTTCCATATTGATTTAAACCCAAGTGAGGAGCAACATGCCCGCAATTGTTGATGTCTACTTGTATTTTATTCCTAACCTTTGATCATCTATCCTCCCACCCATTTAGGTTTGTTAATCAATCAAACGAGAGCCTGGAGGCGGGGCTTTGTAGGGAATTACAGGAGGAGCTGGGTGTGGCCCTTTCTATATCCGAAGACGATCATGTGGATGCTCGCCTTGCCCCTGTAACCTCCCCCTCGCCCTCCCGTCTCATCACTCACTTCTATGTGAAGAAGCTAACAGAGGAGCAGATTAGGGAGGTCGAGCAAGCGTCGCTATCCACAGCGAGTGATCACGGCCAGGAGGTAGTGTGACCTGTTCGCACCAGAATGATAGATTTCAGCCATTTACCCAACCCCATGCTCAGTTCCTCATCACCTCTTTCTTTTCTCTCTTATGGCAAGGTCCTTGGGATGGTCCGAGTCCCGCTCTACACAACAAAAACTGGGGGAGGCCTCTCCTCATTCCTGTCACACGCTTTCATTGGGAATGCTCGCACCCAGCTGCTCGACTCTCTGCTGCGCCTCCACCTGCTTTCCCCCGAGGACCTGCACAAAGCCCTCAAGCACTCACTGAAGACACATGCACATACTGCAGTGGACCTGCAAGCAGCACTTGCACTGACAGCAGCCAAGAGGGATCAGTCTTTAATCACGGTTACTCAAGCACACACACATGTACAGTCACAATAGTGTTATAGGTTCCTATTAAAAAAAAAAAAAAAAGAAACAACACTCATCATCTTGAGCTGTAACTTATTTTTTGTTGATATTCTTTTATAAATAACACTTGCATTGGTGTACATTTGGAAATTACAGCACTAAAATATATATACACTGTACTTCAATGCATATTGTATTTGTAATCCATGATAAAGCCTTAGGGTTGCTCGAGACAAGGATATCAAAGATGAATGACCCCAAATAAATTGAGCAAATGTCTTATTTCAGAAGCTTGTAGCCCTTCACATTGATCAATCCTTTTACCTCCAGTCGCTTAGAGTACAGCGTATAGTTTTTGCTCAGCAAGCTCAACTTGTGGTCAAACAGTCCAGAGTTTGAAGGAAAAAAACTGAGGTTCCATGAAGACAAAGTAAAAGTATAAAGCATTTATTTCTTCTCTTTTTGTCAGCAAATTAAACTTTTATGCATTTGGCTCATTGCCCAATACAATTACCCCACGTTGACAGCTTCATCGCACTGCCAAACTGATTTGCACAAAATGTAAATGCAAAATTATCAAATGTTAACACTAAATACGACTGTCAGTTAAGAACACTGTTAGCTAATGCTTTCTATTGCTGCAACTCTGCTTGCCCTTTAGCCCACCCAAGCGCTCACAAGCGGAGAAACGTAGGCTGAGGCATTATGTAAATTCAAACGATCTGAGCGGTCTTACATACAGACACATTCTGGAAATCAACAACTAACTCCAACATGGAAACTAAGCAATTGTCAACACACACACAATATGCTTTCATACAATACTAAAAAGCAGCAGTGCATGACCACAAAATAGACTAAACTCACTTCATAAGGGTCTGCAGTAATATGTTGACAATCAAAATAAAATTAGTCAGAGAGTATCTTCCCCTTCCTGGATTTGGGCATCTTGGATGCTTCGTGTCATTTACGGAGCTAGAGCACGTTGCCGGGCAATCTGCGGATTAATTACGCGCGTGACATGCTATATAGCCTGCAGCGGAAGATTTGATTCTGTTTAAGTGTACCCTCGGTGCACATATGAGGCGCCTGCACCAGATGTTGGTGACCTCCTTCCCAGACAATGTTGCAGAGCCACACCGCTGTGATAATGTGGACAATGCACACAGTCCAAGTGCAAAGTGTACTTCCCGCCGCATGCGTGTAAAATGCAGCATTTCCCAGTTCAAGTTTATTACACTGCATCCAGTGCGGGGAACACCCTTGAATAATAAATCCGTCACACAAGGTGATGAATGATTCCATTATGGTGGAAAAGGTGTCACTCACCGTGACCTCTAATTTTAGCAGCATCAGGCATATAATTGAAGAATGTATTTGTCTGCAGCACTTGTAATGAGTGTAAGCTGCTCGTGACGCTCTGCATCCTGCATCACCGACAGCAAACATGTCTGTCTGTCGGTGTCTGTGTGCGTCGATGTTGGTGGCTTATCGCATCCATCACCGTGTTTGTGTGTGTGCATGCAAGCCATGTGAGGGTGAATAATACAAGGTCATCAGAATAACATTTGCGAGAGGGTGAGAGAAATTGACTTGGTGGGATGGGGTGTGGTGGGGGCTGTTTGCAGTGCAATCGCTGGATGGATGGTAGGATGCAGTGAGAGCAAGAACAAGGGATGCTCAGAGAGGAAGCTGGTATATTCATAGCAGCAGTGGTATTTATAGCCGCCTGGAGGAGAGGAGAGTGTGGGGGCGCGGCTTGGTTGGCTTCATAAGGCAGAGAGGGAGGAACTGGGAGGAGTGAAGCATCGCCGGTGTGAGAGGGAGGCTATTTAGCGTATTTGGCAGGAGAGGGGAAGAAAGAGGGGAGGGAGGGCTGTTTTTTGAGTCTGAGATGCAAAGGGGACAGAAAGAGAGAGAGAGAGAAAGGTGGGGCGGGGGGTAGGAGAGTACGTTGCTGAGAGGAATCTGTCACATTCAAAATCACACGACTCTCGCTGTCTGTGCGATGAAGAGACCAAGGGATGGAAAGAGAGATCTGAGGAAAAGATAGAAAGAGACAGTAGAGGAGCACAAAGTGAGGTATGCAGCGCTGACAGCCAGTGTGTGTGTGCATGTGCGTGTTTGAGTGTGTGTGCATGCCCATTTAGTATGTGTTTACACTCCTTGTGTGCATGCTTGTGTACATGTAAAGTGAATGACTTTGTATTTATGTAGTATTTAGTTTGGTGCTAAAGCATTCGTAGGCAACACATGCTGACTGTATTATGTAACGCGTGCATCATGTTCCGTGTGTGTGTGTGTGTGTGTGTGTGTGTGTGTGTGTGTGTGTGTGTGTGTGTGTGTGTGTGTGTGTGTGTGTGTGTGTGTGTGTGTGTGTGTGTGTGTGCGTGCGTGCGTGTGTGTGTGTGTGTGTGTGTGTGTGTGTGTGTGCGTGTGTGTGTTTATGTGTGTATGTGTGTGTGTGAGTGCTTGTGTAATTACACAGAGGTGTTTATGTGGCTATTGTGTGTCTGAGTGGTCACAGAAAGTGATTTATGGCAATTGTAAATAGAAGTCAACACACCACTTCAGCTCATTCTTAGATCTGACGCCCCTGTCTAGCATCTGTGCTGTTTTTCACCTATTCGAGAAAACGAAATAAGCAGATGTCACATAAAAGTGGTATTTGTTTTGGGCTTTTTGCTTTGAAAAACACTTACATTGTTAAAATAAGATCAAAACTACAGCTAATGCTCATGAAATCAGTTAATATAATGTGTATAAATGTGAAAAAAATAAGACTGCTAAATAAATAAAAAAGCTCTTACGATTAACCTCTGCCATGAAGAATTTAATGTTTTGGGCCCTCGCTTAATGGGATTTGGGCATTGCTCAGGAAGTTCATCCCCCCAACCAGTGCTAATTTCCATGAGTTTGTGCAGTTTGGCTTCCAGTCCGAAAAGACACGTCCTGCTAGACCGAACCAATGCCACCCACATCAATGGGACTGCAGATGAGTTGCACTTGGCACCTTGATTGCTCAAGGGCACCTTGACTGTGTTTGGAAAGTAAACTAGTCTCCATCTGTAGTGCTGTGCGATTATAGAAATATTTTTTAATTTTTTATTGGTATTGAAATCATGATTAACAAAACAATTATTTGTTGATTTCAAAACATTGGATTTATTCATCGCCCAAAACTCACCTACTCAAAACTATCATCAAACCCTCATACATATTCATCCCTGTATGTTGAACACTTTATTCTTGCCAAATGACGCTATAAATCGTAATCATAACATAATATTTCAATATTTCTGCAAAACAAGAAAATACTTGCTTACTTTGGTATTTTGTATTGATATTGTGACAAAGATTCAACCAGATGGGTGAAGCCAAAGGAAAAATGCCCAACTAAAAAAAAACATGTTCTAAAATGTATGGTTTCTTTTTTTTCTTGTTTTCCAAAGAGCTTGAAATATGACTTGAAAATTCAAGCTTCTTTCATTTTCATTCTACCGCACACATTCAAACTGTGAATATCTCTATGATATTATTTTGTCTTGATTTTTTGTTTTTTAATTTTCACAATTCTTGGGACTTTCTGGGAAAATAGGAAACCACAACTTTGGATATAGTAGCTTCCAAAAAAAAAAACCACCAACAAATCATAGAACTCGTTTTTCACAGATTAGGAGGAGGATGTGCTACACACTGGTTGGCACATTAATGTAAAATATGTCACGCACCATCATCACACAAAAAAACCCAAAAAACTTGAGCCTGCAAGAGGAGCAATTTGAGCCATAATTTCAATAATATGCTCACTATCTAAATTATCCTAAAAAAAGGACCTCTAACTAGGGCAGTTTATTTAACACGTATAGTCCGTTGAGTGAGGACATACAGTAAGGCTCTCATCCTGTACAGTGCCAAGCTGTTTGTTTTAATTGTACCGTCGACCAAATCCTTCAGCTATGCCTTCCACAAACAAACACTGTAAATGATCCTCCACATAAACTCAACCACAGCAGGAAGCAGAGAAATGTTGATAGCTGTGTGTAAAATATGGCTTTGATTTTGTTGCCTTCGATTGCATTTATAGTTGCTTTGCCAAAGCCTAAAAGGCACCTTCTAAGCAAAATATATATTTATATCCAGTGCTGTTGATTTCTAGCTTTTGATTAAAAATGGTCAGCCTACTGCTTTCTATAAGAGGACATTTGGTTACAGTCTGTGCTGGATGTTTACTTCTGCACCGACCACAACCATAAACGAATTGTCCACGCGGTGTTTTTATGTATCTGATAGGAATGAATGAGGCTGGAAAGCTTCTGAAGGAGCAGACTGTGAATAAATAACATTTGAGTGTGCAGGCTGAGTTTGACCAGAACTCATTTTGTCAGTAATATATTGAATTTAGATTAAGCTTCCGTGCATAACAAATTTTGCAAAGGCCCAATTTGTTTGACTTCGACAGAGGCCAGTATGAGGCTTCTCTACCTGCTTGTCTTTTTGGAGCTAATACAGTTTTTGTGAAGCAACTCTTCTTTGTGATACGCTTTAGGTAAACCTCCTTCTCTTAGTTGTTGTCATGGAAGAAAGACTGAATCAAAACTGCAAGCAGCAGTGAAAGTTCACTCCTAGGTGAATTTCCCAGTAGGTGTTTGTCAATGTCCCACCCCAAGAATAGCCCAAAACGGCCACTTCCAACCAAAATGGCCATAGAATATGGCCATACAATGATAATAATGTATAGATAAGAATGTAAAAAAACAGATTTAATGATTTACATGAGATGTAAAACTCTGCCTCATTTTATCAATATTAGCCTAGTGAGATAGTCAATGAGCTGTTGCAGTGATTTATGGCTCAAAAGGCAGCATCAAGGAATGCATCAGCAGCGCTTTAAAGACTTCCTAGGAGGCATGATTTAGTAGAAGTTTATTGCTGTGAACCATTTCCCCTTGAGAACCTCATGTCAGTGAGCCAAACACATTGAGGGTCATACCTCAGTGAATGTACAGAATGCATGTTTGTAGTGTTTCACTTCTTACCTAAAACTGCCAAATGAGTCATTTAATGGTGAAGTCGTAGACTTGTCTGACTCTTTTGCAGGGATTGTGGGTTTAGTTCCCACTCAATGACTGTTGACTGGTACAAGTCTTGTGTTTAGTCCAGCTTTTGTTTGAGATGCTTGCTTGATCCGGATGGATGGATGAATGGATGGATGGATGGATGGATGGATGGATGGATGGATGGATGGATGGATGGATGGATGGATGGATGGATGGATGGACGGACGGACGGACGGGTGGACAGACGGATGGATGGATGGATGGATGGATGGATGGATGGATGGATGGATGGATGGATGGATGGATGGATGGATGGATGGATGGATGGATGGATGGATGGATGGATGGATGGATGGATGGATTGGGTGGGTGGGTGAATTTTGGGTGGGTGGATGGGTGAATTATTTACAGACCCTACTTTGAAACACTATTTCTAATTAGAAATATTACTGTAAAACTCAAATGCTTACGATACATGGTCAATTTCAAAAGTCTTACTGTACTTGATAATGTTAAAAATAAAAGCCTGATGGTAAATTTTCAATGTTTTGAATGCTAATGGATATAAAAATATATTTCAGTGTCCATTTCATATCAACCAAAATCTTTTAATGATTCACTCCTCCACATTCAACATAATGGTAACACATTGTTCCCTTCGCAGCCTTCGTGGTGCAGGTGTTATCACAGATGAACTGTACTTGGGAAGCACTGGTTTGATTCCTGCCTCAAGCATGTCGTCAGTCCAACTTCTTTTTATGTTAATACTATTCATTTAAATTGTATAAATACTGTATTCTTGTATTTATATTTAACATTCATTTCATTTCATTTAACTCATCATTATACTTGCATTCAAATTTTCACATTTTAGCATTCACATGCAATTTCTACAGAAATTGCACATTTTCTAGTTTATGGCTTCTTTTCTACTCATGGGAGTTTGCAGGGCGGCTTGGTGGCGCACTGGGTAGCACGTCCGCCTCACAGTTAGGAGGGTGCGGGTTCGATTCCACCTCCGGCCCTCCCTGTGCGGAGTTTGCATGTTCTCCCCGAGCCCGCGTGGGTTTTCTCCGGGCACTCTGGTTTCCTCCCACATCCCAAAAACATGCTTGGTAGGCCGATTGATCACTCCAAATTGTCCCTAGGTGTGAGTGCGAGTGCGAATGGTTGTTTGTCTCTGTGTGCCCTGCGATTGGCTGGCAACCGGTTCAGGGTGTCCCCCGCCTACTGCCCGATGACGGCTGGGATAGGCTCCAGCACGCCCGCGACCCCCGTGGGGACTAAGCGGTTCGGAAAATGGATGGATGGATGGATGGGAGTTTGCAGCTGTTCAAGTCAGCGCAGCTGTAGGAAACATTCAAAATCAAGGGACATTTCACATTCTGATTTTGGTGTTATGTTACAGTACATTTAAATTGGACGACTAGCACGCGCAAACGTCTGCCGTGACACGACTAAAACAAGCCGAATATGCATTTCTCAAAGTTGAGAAAAAGGAGATCCCAGGCTAAGTCAACTTTTCTGAATTTCGACAAAACAACTTATCATATGCAACGTTTCGTTTGGCTGTTTTTTTTTTTTTTTTTTTAATTGCAAGCAAAAATAGAAAAATAAGCTGAAACTCATTTTACAAAACTTTAAAAAGACACCTTTGAGCTTTTCATTGCTAGTCCCAGTTGGGGTTTACTATCAAAGTAAACATAAGACAGACAATTTCATGTGTGTTGAAAATAACCAAGAAAATAACACACAGTGCAAATCATTATAGATAACCTACTGAATACTATCGATGGTCACCGTGTTTATAACACTTTAAACAAAGCCTGTTTGTACACAAACAGCAAAGCAACACTTTTAGAGAGACAATATAATGACTCATGGACAAAAATTATATTCTTTATCCTCTGGGGAAAAAAAATACTTTTATCGCGCCAGAAGGAGCACAATGTGGAGCTGAAACGGATTAATGGCACTTTCGTATATTGCCACTGTTTGGCAAGTTCAAGTTAGTACGGCACTTAACAATATGCTTTATTGATAAATTGCTGTTTCAGTACCCATGTGAGCTTTTACGGGCCATAAAAATGGCACAACAGACTACACGTTTTGATTCATTTTCTAACTTGTGTGACCCAAGCTGAGTATAGTTGCACGTTACAGTCTCTGTCAGGAAATGCTCTCTCACAATCTGCCCGACTATCAAATACAACTCATTCCATTTTACAACATATCCTGTGTTGCATCTGAGAGGCATCACTTTTTTTTCTTTCATGGTAATTGCTGAAAATCCCTTTTGTATCACAGTATGAGCCACACTTTTTTGTCTTTAATCTTCCTTAAAGTCACTTAGGGGACTATCTTGACTCTTACTATGTAAAAAAAAACGTTTATAGTATGATAACCTTGGTATGAACTTTTAAAACCGTACAAAAGTCTGATTCAATTACACCATAAATGATAGCCTGCAGTGCCGTGCACTTAAAACCTAAATCCATAAACTAAAACTACTAACCTCTTTTTTCTTCAGACCTATACCAATACAAGTACTCAAATCTTGAGTAATTTTGATACATAAATCTTCAACAATAACAAATTATTTTTGAAGACCTATATAGTCAATTTAATTTTTTTTCTTGAAGTAATGAAGTTAATACAAAAATTGTATTCTTCTAATTTCTAGTTCCTGGTGGTAAAACCGTCACAAATGACTGGCACCTTTCGGCACCACTCCGATACCTTGTGTCGGTACTCCCTAATCCCTCCATAAAACGCAGACGTGTCTGTGTTTGCAATGAATATTTTACAGTAAAAAGTTTAAAAACCCTTTATTTTCAATCAAATTTAATCTTCTTCTACAATATTTGTTTGCATTACTGCCTGTCCAAAACCCTACTAAAATTTTCTTCCACCAGTGTTTCATGACCTTTTGTGTTTCACTTCAGGATTGTCGAATCCCTCCCAGGCAGATCTTGAACATTCGCTTTGTTCCGTGCCGATTAAGGTCGCACGCTGATGAAGGCCTCCTCCAAGGTCTTGGTGTCCTCACTGTTCTCAGCTGTGGGAAATCATTCCATTTGTTCACTGTAATATTCCATTATCTTCCAATGTCTTTCTGTAGCTGAGCTTTGGCTGGGATATGGAAATGGAGCTTTTTAATCATAGTACCAATATTGCTGCTCTGCAAGGTTATGTCAATGTTTTACTCAAGAAACATTGCTTGTAAAACACACACAGCAGATTGTGCTAGTTGTGCTGTCAAATTGACAGACTTTGCCACTCATTGCAGTGTGCGGAAACCTGTTGAGACACAGGATGTGGTGAGTGGTTGCTTTTTTTTGAGAGGGGCAGTAGTTTGTGCTTGGCTCCCGTACATAGCCTTGCATGTCAAGGCACTCAAACAAGCCCACTTCAGTGCCACATGTGACTGCTGTACTTTGCAATACAGGTACAATTTTTGTGCCTTTCTTTTGTTTTCACACCTCATTGACTGGGTGTCAGACATTGTGTGCTGTAACTTCCTACGCTATGAGCCATTTCACAAAAGTGTCAACAAAAGTATACAGAAAAACTGTCTGCAAGACTTAACTAAGTATATCACTTGGTTTACATCCTGTTGACTGTCACGTCCGAAACAAATTAAAGTAAATAACTTTCACCTTCAGGTTTGGTAGAGGTAGTAAACATTTATGCTGAACATTTATTAATCAATTACGTTTCAAATTTGCATCATAGGGTCAATAACTGGGCTTGAAGAATATCAGCTTTTTGATATCCTCTGATTGGTTGGTCTGACCAAACCCAGTTCCACTAACAAACACATCTGTAGCAATCATCACACAGTAATACATTTGATAATCAGCAACTTGGGTGAAGAATATATACTGTATTTTATTTAAGTAAATATTGATTTTACTTTTACTCCAAATTATGTACGTATGTGGCACAGTTGAAGTCTGTTATATTGCATTTCTATTATGCATTGATGCGTTCTTTCACGGGAATGTGATAGTGGTGGTTCTGAGAGGTGAATTAAGTACTTTTAATTTCAATCTCTTCATTTTAACGATGAAAGACAACAGAACAACAATAATCAGACCATGTCTTACTTTCTTCCCAAACCCACTGGCTATTTATTTATGTATTTATTCATATGTTCAATTTACAAACTGCCAATTAGCATACTAATTTCTACTATCCGTAGTCTATAAAAAAAACATCTCCAAAGACTTGTGGAATAAAAACAGATATTGATGTTTCATTTAATCCCTCTCGGCACGCACCACTTTTAGGTGACACAGCATCCAAATCAAATTCCTGTATTTTTTTGTCTGTGACTTTTACCTTTATGGGCATCCCCGACCTTGAGGCACTGACTGAATGTCCTTTGTTATCGCTGTTACTCAGCACCTCTCATCCGTCCATCCCCCTCCTGTCTCTATTCTTCCTCCGTCATCAGCCTCCTCATCACGGTGTCCCGGCACTGTCTATTCTTTGACGTGACCCCCATCAGACTGTCCCTCCCACTAAACCTCCCTTCTCCGGTGTCACTATCCGTTTTGCTACCCTGGCCTCATTTGCCCGTGCTCTCATTCCCATTCTGCTCACTATAAATCTCTCTCCCTTTCTCCCAGCTGTCCCTTTCCATCCATCCATATTCTCTAAACATGATACTCTCCTCTTGCTCTCCCACGTTCAGAACAATCCCCAAATGGATCGACATTCCATGGACACAACGAACCGGCCTGACGTCCCTGGCAAGTGCGGCCAATCGACGCTGATGCCGCTGTGCTGCATGAGGTGCTAGGTCAATCAAAGGGTGGAAGGTCACAGAGCTCTCGGGCTGGAAGGTTAAAGGACAGGCAACTGGGACGTTCAAAGCACACGCCAGGCTCAGGAGCAAGAGGAGAGAACAGACGAGCATCAGGGGGTTGGCAAAGATGATGACATCACACGGAAAACTTAGGAGGGAGAAAGGGAGTCTCGCCGAGTATGAATCTCAGATGAAAGGTGAGTCACTGCACATGTGTTGTGTCATATAACCACACCAGACACTTTCGGTATACTGTACTGTACTATCACCAGTTTTTGGAAAGTTACTTCCAAATTTCATATTACCATTGACTTGCATTTGGAAGTAATATGTTTCTCTACAAGGTGATGCACTGGTTAGCATGTCCGCCTCACAGTTAGGAGGGTGCTGGTTTGATTCCACTTCCGGCCCTCCCTCTGTGGAGTTTGCATGTTCTCCCCGTGCCCGCGTGAGTTTTCTCCGGGCACTCAAGTTTCCTCCCACATTCCAAAAACATGTATGGTCGGCTGATTGAGTACTCCAAATTGCCCCTAGGTGTGAGTAGGAGTGTGGATGGTTGTTCGTCTCGGCTGGCAACCGGTTCAGGGTGTCCCCCGCCTACTGCCCGATGACTGCTGGGATGGGCTCCAGCATGCCCGCGACCCCTGTGGGGACAAGCGGTATAGAAAATGGATGGATAGTTGTTTCTCTACAATATTACAGACGCTGTAGTTATTTATTACTTTTAAGTTACTTATTAGCTCTCAATTAATGGTAATCCCGCATATAATTGGAGGGAGAGACACAAAGTCTTATTCGATCATATATTGCATTTGCAAATAGTTGTTACCACTATCTGAATTATTGCGATGATGTAGATTAATCAAACAAAGCAAACCTTTACACGACATTAAACAAACTCAACCACTAAAAAAAAAGTAGAATCATGTCATAGTCTGCAGCTGCCATCTCCGTTATCTGTTTTAAAAGCATCTACTTCTTCTTCTCGTTTATTCGAGACTTCCTGTGTGATTGCAACTCGTTACCGGACCCGGTAACTCTAATAATAGTACAAAAAATATGTGTTTCATGTTTTATTACTACGTTACTGCCTTAATGCAACACCTTCCTCCCAACACTAACTATTATAACTACTGTATCAAAAACCATTCCTTTATGAAAACAATGTTTGGATTGACACTTTCTGAGATGAAGCGTTTTCAACAGTACTTGCACTCAGTGTTACAGAAAAATACTTATATATTTTTTTGTCTATCATACGCAGTACCTATTTTCATGTATTCCTCTGAAAATTGTTTGTTCGTTTTACTGGTAGTTTCTGAGAAAAAAATACTTTCACGTTCATAAAAAAATTACATAAAATGTTGGGAATCGCCAGTCTGGACACGGCAATTTGCATTTATAGGGTGAGAGAACGCGTTTTATGTGGCTTTCTTATGGTTGCTCTCCCTACATTGATGAATTAGAAGGCCACTGAGGGGCAAACAACTGCAAGTGTTTTCGAAGGCAGCGATTGTCCTGGCAGGATTCATTCAAGGCTGCAAACGTTTGCCAAACGGTCGCCAGACGTTCACCAGTACTTTTCTTCAAAATTCCCTTGCGACAAGGAAAATCACTCCAACTGGCGGCGACACACTGGGATAGGAGTTTGATGCTGGCATTTTCATACTTTCCACATCATCACTTGGGTGGTAGAACTTCAAATGACAGGTTTGTTGTGCTGAAGCTCTTGAGTGCTGGCATACTTTGTGTGCCGGCTTCATTCTCTCCTCATTGCTTATGTTGCTGCCACGCAACCTACTGTGAGCAACTTATCTTGTCAAAATAGCTCCTTCATCTTCGCAAGATAACGCCCACTCTGTCTTCCCTCAGCCACATGTTCATTGTTTACTTGTTACTTTTACTTGCTGTTTACGTTTTTAACCTGTAAAACAAAGTAAATGCTGTGAATACATTTTTTTTTTTCCTTTTACCTTTTGGTCTGTGCCGCCCAGTACCAAAGACTGGTGGTTGCAAGGTGACCATAGTACAGAGGTCCCTAATGACCCATGTGAAAGGTTGCATGGAATAACCCTTCAGTAAGAAAACCTTGAATGGAAGCCAAACCATGAATCAATATTAACAGCACAGCACACACATTGTAGTGTGTGTGTGTGTGTGTGTGTGTGTGTGTGTGTGTGTGTGTGTGTGTGTGTGTGTGTGTGTGTGTGTGTGTGTGTGTGTGTGTGTGTGTGTGTGTGTGTGTGTGCGTGTGTGTGTGCGTGTGTGTGTGTGTGTGCGTGCGTGTGTGTGCGTGTGTGTGTGATGTGCTGGGGTTTGTAACTGTGCATACCGTGACTCATTGGCTCTGTACTGTACTATAAGGTTGTATTTATAGTCGGCATTAGCGACGCTGTCTCCTCACATCCAGTCAGCCCTTGGCTGTGTGCGGCCAAAATGAAGGGAAGAAGCGAAAAGAGGTGTGGGGGATGAGAAAGCTGAGAAAGGCAACATGAGCGAGAGATGCAGAGTGATGCACAGACACTTTAGTTATCAGACATTGATGTATTTATTGGGCCATGCTGAGTTCACTCATCAAAGAGTGTGTATTGGAATGTTGGCGTGTTTATGAGTTATCTGAGTGGAAGGAATTGCAACATCAAACACAGTCAGACACAAATCGTAACCGTGTACTCCCTTAAGTAAAGCTCTCGGTTTCTTCTCTTCAAGGAATGACTAAAACATCAAATATGATGATTTCCTATTCATGTAAGCCATTTTTTTCTGATGTTAATTGATGAAAGGGAGTAATTAATCAGTGTGCATATTTTTATCAAGTCAGCATCAGACCAAATGATTTGTGATTTTTTTATGAGAAATTACTGAACTTGCTTGATTTGTTTAACAATGCCATTTATATAGTATATATTATTAAAATTTAACAATTGTGTTTTCTCCTTCTGTGTCTCAGACTTGCGGGCACAACTGACTGACCAGATTAAGATTTTAGACTCTCAAGTTGAGGTGAAACAGCAGCAGCTCTCAGATCTTTCTGAGTTTCTTCGTCGGCGTGGTGATATTGAGGCTGAATATGCACGTGCCCTTGATAAACTCACCGAGAGGTTCACCCACAAGACAAAAAAGTGAGGAAGCAATATCTCATTTCACATGAATTAATTATCAGTAATGCGTTGTTCAGTGTGAGTGAGGATGCCTTCTTCGCTGCAGGAAGGAGCAGTGGGGTCAGTCGGTGTGTCAAGTCTGGTCCGTTTTGCTGACTCAAACCCGTTTGGAAAGTCGTGAGCACTCAACGTTGGGTGACACCTGTTGCAATGCACTTACACAGCGCTTAGTGCACAGTACAGAGGACACACACCGGCTACACAAACGGGTGAGTATGACACAGAAGTGTTTGATGACCTTTTTTGTTTTTTTACATTTAGAGTTTTTGGTTGGGATATTCACCCCTCCATGTCCACTCTGTAAGACCAGTGTGTGCACACTTAACATGGTTGATATTAAAAGAAAAAAAAAAAAAGAGTGGCTCCACAGAGAAAGTCTGCGTCAACTCATTCCTCCTGGGGAGGGAACGTTGGGAGTTTTCTCTGACGTGCGAGTCCTTGACTTCAGCCCTGAAGCAGCAGGCAGAGCTCGGTCTTGAGCCTTAACAATTGCTCGTGTTGACAAAAGTCCTTAAAAATCTTGAATGTTGCCAACATGAATTTCAGAGTTACAGCCTTTTAAATATTTTCACATCAAAAAGGAAATTTGTCTATTCATTGACTAAAATCTTTTTGAATTAAAAATGCATTTTCGTCAAATATTTGTATTTGTTTATTAAGTAGTAATATCGTATCACTATAAAATGTCACTTAATAATTTGGCTGGTTCAATCCAGGACACCCTTAATCAGTAAATAAACTTTATTTACAATCTGTCCAGATGGAATAAAATAGACGTTCTTTTTATCAACAGAGCAAAGAGGTTGGAATCCAGATGCAGGATGAGTTGCTTAAGGTTACCACTGAGTTGCAGACGGTGAGCATTTTATATTGATGTTCTGCATATTAATAATGTCGCATACACAGGAAAGTAAAAATGATTATGTGCACTTTGTGTTACACGACACATGGCGACGAAGGCCTTGAAGACATACAACCAGTACCACACTGACTGCCTAATAGCTGAGGGCAAGCTGAAGGAGGCTGAGCGGTTGGAAGAGAGACACACTGGCAAGTCTGCTGAGCTCGGCCTCGGCCAATCAGGAGGGCAGAGGCGGAGCTCCGTCAAGAAAATTGAGAGATTAATGGAGAAGGTAAATCCCATGTGCTGCCCTCAATATGACAAACATGTTGACATTATGTGTAGAAGTGAAAAGAATGTGCTAATGTGAATGGACAGATAGATATTGACATTGTGCGGATGGAGAGAGATTGACATTATGGGCTCTGTTTGGGGCCCAGTGCAAGTCTTGCGCGATGCATGGTATAAATCTGCACAGCGGTGGACAAGACTGCATTTTGGTAATTTCGAAGACGCACACAGCTAAATCCTGTTGAAAACAGGCTTCTGTGCCATTGTGGGTATGGAACACAACCAACTTGATCTGATACCAATCAAAACAGCTCCTCTGACCATAGCACAAGGCGGTCTACCAAATTCCCAAACAAGAAAATAAGGTTTGCACCTCCATGAAAATTGAGCTCAGACATTTTTTTGCAGGTGCACTGGCGCAATGTCGACACATATAAAGCCCTGTTTGTGTTTTTGAATGAACACGGATGTTTTTGTATGTGTGCAGAGGCATGGCCGAGTGCAGGAGACTCAGCTCAAGTGTACAAAGGCTCGAAATGACTATCTGCTCAATCTTGCTGCAGCCAACGCAGCCATGAACAAGTACTACCTGCAGGACGTCAGCACTCTCATTGACGTAAGAAACAAACATTTCAGCAGCTCTCTCATCACCTTTTTCCCCCTAATACATATTCTTTCTGTTTTTAATTGCCCATCCCAAAAGACAATTATTTAATCAAACTCAGTCCTAGGGCTCATTTTTCTATTTCGTATTTTTTTTACCTGAGCCTGAAATGGAACTTTACTTTGAATGAAAAATCTGTATTTTTTTTTCAATTAAAAATAATGAGCTCCATTTATGATTGCCAATTATTGAAAACAGAAAGGCCAAACGATACGGACATTTCCCTCTCACACATCAACATTATTAATGCAACTCATGCAACTTCTCCTTTCCTGCCTTCCCTTTCCACGCTTTATTGCTGCCTGTCTCCCCCGGGCAGTGTTGCGACCTGGGTTTCCATCCTTCTGTGGAGAGGGTAATGAAGTGCTACCTGGCTAGTAGGTGGCGCATCCAAAAGACGGAGGAGGCAGGGCTCAAGCAGCTGGAGGCCGCAGTAACGTCGCTGGACCAGGGAGGAGACAGAGATGCACTCCTGCAGCAGCATGACTCTGCCTTTTGCCTTCCGTTTAGGTTTATCTACCACCCGCATGAAGGCGACCAGGTATCGTTAAGTTTCTGGTGAAACGAGATGAACCCTGAATGTTGCTTTATTTTAATGATGGATTTGTATTGCAGGTGTGTGAGGTGAGTGCAGAGAGTCAGGTTAGATATGAGATGGAGACCAGATTTCAACAACTTCAGTCTCGACTAGCTTCTGTCACTCTGGAGACAGAGGAGGTGAGATGACTTTCATTATACCTCACTTTTCACTGGGATCGGAGACCAAGCCCTAATAACAATAGCAAAAAATCACCAATAACGGACGCATCCCCAAAAATATAGATAACTGAGCTTAAGTTAGTTGACTAAAGCAAAGGTAAGAAAGTGAAAAAGCATACCCTGATCCCTTGTATCTTGCCTTACCACAGGTCAGTAAAACCCTCAAAGCGACACTCACAGCCCTGCTGGACTCTATGTGTGACAGCGACTGCAACACCACCCCTGAAGTGCCCAGCAGCCTATTACATGAGCCCCTCGGAGTAGGTTCCACCACAAAACTTACCCTTGCCAAGCGTCGAGCCAATCAACAGGAGACAGAGACCTACTATTTTACAGTGAGTTATACATACTCCATAGCATGTACTATAATTTCTAGAGCGATATGAAAGAACAAACGTTACACACTGTATTTCAAGGTTTACCATTTACTGGATGAACACATTATGTATCATCAACCTGCATGATTTGCTTACAAAAAAAGAATGCTAATGTAATTTCCCATTCATTCCTATAGAAAGTGAAGGAGTTTCTCACCAGTAGTTCTTTAACTTTCAAACTTCAAGCCAAACATGATCTACTACAAGATGCCATACAGAAAGGTACGGCCTTCTACTGTGGAGCCGCCAAATTTGGACACATTGACGTATTTGTGACGTCATTGGTATTGTTTGAATTAATAAACTTGTAGTGTGTACGCAACTTTTACTTTAGTGTCGATCGAGCCCGTTTCTATAGTGCTTGTACTCATTGAAGTTACATTAGTGTAAGCTTGGTAAAATTATTTTGTATGTGTCATGTTTTATTACTTAGTAATTGTGTTTGGAGCAGCCAGATATTTTCCGATAACTTAGTGAGTTGCAATTCTCACTCTGTGGTTATTATTACAATTTTCTTGTTAGTTATTAATGGTAACTTTCAATGGTGGTGTCACAACAAAGGCAGAACACATCAACTAAAGATTTTTTTTCCTGGTTTCAAGCAATTTTGGAGATTCCACTGTACAACAGTAGCTTCTCAAAGGCTGGTCACACTTGAAATGCGTGAAAAATCAACTTAAAAATGTTTGTTTTGTTTTTTGCTCTTTCCTTCAGCTGAGGCCGTCAACACAGACCCCTCCAGGTAACCATGAAATGTAAACATAGTGTGACTGAATGAGGTATGGATAATTCGAGAGAGGAGAGCAGTGAGGACAGAGAATTGGTTTTTACACTGCCATTTTGAGCCATTCTCGATTACATAACAGGTCAATTTTGGAGGGAATGAGGACTGCTGAGCTCAAGTGTGACTAATAGCTGCATTTAGCAAGCATCATTACCGCCTGGTTTAATACGCACAAACAAAATGGCGTAATGCATTTTATGTATTTCCCAGAGCTCAATGTGCTCGCTCTGTGCGAGTTCGCAAGTCCAGACCCATTTCCCAATTTTGCCACACACTCTTCAGCACAGATTTACTCTCCTACATACAGGTAAAGATTACGCAATCTCTAAACGCAAAATTGCATTTTCTTTGGTTTGCTTTTGTGCTATTTGGCTTTGCTTTTCTGAGGAACTAATGTGGAATATTCTGGGCCTGTGTGTACTGAATGGTCACGCTTATGGCTTATTTATGGCACTCTATCCTTTCAATCCATTTCCTACTTTTTTCTGTTCCACTTTTAAAAAGGGATTAAAATACACTTGAGTCTCCATTGCCTCCTCTCTCAACTCCTCAACTTAACTTGTGTGTGTGCAGTTTGCATCACTGCTTCTAAATCTTTCCTACTCTTATTTTTTATTCACTTCTTTTCCTTACCTTGCCTTTTCCCTTTCTGTTCACTGCTGTGCTTTGCTTGGTGTAGAAGAAGAAGAAGAATGTCTCGTACACAGGTACCAAACTCTGTTGTTGCTCCAGTAAAGCAGGAAATATGACGTCTTTATGTCAACCTTGAAAACACATGAATGGGAGTTCTACGATTAAAAAATACTATAGTCAAAACGATGCATAGTACAAGAAAAGACAAGGAGTAGTTGATGATTATTGTGTCATTTTTCATCCCATAGCCATTTTCTAGCCCAGCTTTGCTTTTTGTAGCATAAAGATTTCTAAAATAATTCTTGACAGGGCCACTGAATTAGGATCCACAAACAATATCTGAAAAAAAAACATAGAATAGCAGTATTTTCACTTCAAATTGAATAATAAATGAACCTGAGATGAGAGAAAATGTTGCAGTAGATATAACTGAAACATAAATGGGTGCGGGGGTTGCTCAACCACATTTCTCATCCTAGCTACGGCCCTGGCAGTGCCAATGATGCATGTTTTCCACCTTAGCAACTAAAGACAAAGCTATCATCATTTCATGACCTTCACAGTCTCTTAATTCATTTTCCTATCACATCATGTATTTATTTGCGCCCCCCCCCCAAAGACTGTTATAATATTCTTTTCTTTGTGTCCTATTTCTTCTGGCTCTGAAATCCTCTTCCTCTGCAGAGCTCCGGCCAGCAGATCCCTGTGGTGGTTGAAAGCTGCATCCGCTTCATAAACCTTCACGGTGAGACAATTTGCATGAGTGGCCGTAAACCATGCTGGGGGAGCTTCTGCGAATATTAAAACGATCGGATGGAGTCATCATGATGTCAATGCACTACCAGCATTAAGAATTTGTCATATATTTGACTCCCCATGGAATCATACTTTACTGTAAAACCGAATTCTTATTCTGAACCTTAACACAAAAGTAAAAAATATGTTAAAGCACACGTTGTGTTTGCTGTCTTTGTTCCAGGTCTCCACCATGAAGGAATATTCCGAGTCCCTGGGTCACAAAGAGAGGTTAATCTAATCAAGGATGCCTTTGAGAGAGGTACAGTAACTCTGGGAAAAAAGCTGACATCATGCTTTTAACCATTTGAAAGCTTGGGTTGCAAAATAAAGTGTTTATCCCCTGTTTACAATATGTTTAGTCAGATTTCTTACTAGAATTTTAACAAAACCGTCAATCTTGAACAAACATGAACTGTTGTTGATTTTGGAAGATTGTTCACAGAAAATGTCCATTCAGGAGAAATACGCTTTGTTCAATTCAAGGTGCCTTTCTGTTCACAAAACAAAGTGCTTTGGCTTGTACGCTAGTAATTCTAGGTTAATAAATCTACCAGTAAAGTGGAAATGTATCTGCATATTCTGCATATCCACAACTCCCCGTGTAGGAGAAGATCCTCTGTCGGACAGTGAGTGTGACCTGGACTCTGTGGCCGGCGTTTTGAAGCTTTACTTCAGGGGCCTCGAGCCCCCCCTCTTCCCCTATGATAGCTACTTGCAGCTGCTGGAGTGTGTCCGTAAGACCCCTCTTTTTTCTGTGCTCTGTTTGCAGATATCGTGTCACACATGATTTCCAACATTCAACTTGTTGTTGCAGTCAATTCTTTTGATGATTCTCTAAATTAAATCAAATTGAATGAAACTTTGTATTTTTTGCCTGATGTTTCTTTTCCTTTCACTCATTTTCATTCAGAAATTGAAGGTATGGTGGAGAGAGCGGCACAGATAAAAGCAATTGTCTCTGCTTTCCCACGACCTCTCCTCATTGTAATGCGATACCTGTTCGCATTTCTCAATCAGTGAGTTAATATATCAGTGGATGAGAAAGGATGTTGAATTTTGTACAAAAAATTGTGTAAAATTGTTATCACCGGAGCAATACATTCGTAGTCGTCTGTCCGAGATTTTTATTTTTTTCCATTACTGTATTTCTAAAATACAGTACCTCAACATCTGTTTTGAAGACATGTAGCAATGTAGCTTTTTTTTTGTGATTGCGTTTTAATGTGTTTTTAGCATGTTGGCCAGCTTTCAGGAATGTGTTATGAGAGTACTTAATTGTGTCGCTGCTGCTTTGTGCGCAGAGCTCATCTTGTTAGCAAATTGTCCAGGTTAAATATACTGCAGTGCTTAAGTTTCTGTATGATTTTCAACATTTTTTTTCACAAGAACACATTGGCATATTTGATTATTTTTGCTCTGGTGGTACCAATGAATTTGTGCGTGTTTTCGCAGCGTGACTCAGTACAGTGATGAGAATATGATGCAGCCCTACAACCTGGCTGTTTGCTTCGGGCCAAGCCTGCTGAGAGGGGTTGATTCTGATGACGTGGTTGCTCGGCAGCCGCAGGTCAATGACCTTGTCAAAACCATGATCCTCCAGCATGATGTCATATTCCCAGGCCAGTCGGAATTGCCAGGCCCTATCTATGAGAAGCACATGACTCTTGAGCAAGAATATTGGTAAGGGATGATTCTGTTGCTGTTTTCTCTCATGACAGTGTGATATGTGTAGAGTGAATGACAGAATTTAATATCCAGTTATAGGTGGTTTAAAATGTGTAAAGCAGCTTTTTTTTTCATCTTGTCCTCCAGCTTATTAAGTGAATTTAATGCCACATCAAAGGTATTTCTGTGCAGCTTTTTGCAAGAAAGCACTGATCAAATTTTGTGAATCCTAACAGAGTCAATCATTCACGATATTGTTATTCTGCTCTGACACTACTAAATATTGTACTACTTAATGTCATTTCCATTTTCCAAGAGATTAGCACTCAATCAAAGACCAGAACCTGCCCTTGTTTGGGATGGCTGAGTTTTTTTTTATGTTTCACAACCAAACAAAAGCTTCATCAGCAATGTAAATATTTTAACATTAGACAGCATATAATTTGGCACTGAATTAAACCAATAAAATAAGCACGGCATCTACTGACGGTTCAGGTAAACAAGATCCGTGACCGGAAGAAGAAACTATCACAAACTCACCATTTGCTTTGTCTGCAGTGAACCAATCACAGAGGAGGGAGATGGAGAGGCTGAACAACTGCCTAGTGAGGACGGTGAGGAGAACGCACAAGCGAACACACAGTTACTACATTTGACAATGAATAAAGTTCCTCTTATGGAATGACATTTTTGAATATGGCTGCAAATCATAATCATTCTGTCTGAGGTTTTTTTCTGCATTATGTGTACAGAGTGGGAGGCCGTAGCAATGTTTGACTATGCGGCAAGATCGCCGGCAGAGCTGTCGTTCAAGCAAGGGGAGCTCCTTATTCTTCACAGTAAGGCCTCTTCTGATTGGTGGAGGGGTGAAGCAGGAGGACTCAAAGGTCTCATCCCACACAAGTACATCAGCGTCTTGGAAGGGTGAGCACTCTTTAGTACCATGACCACATTATACTTTTGTTTCCTTCACTTGTATGTTTTTTATCCAGCAAAAACAGCAAGACAGTAGTCAAATGACTTGCACTGTTTTTGCTCAGTGAAAGAAAGCACATAAGTGACAATTTGCTGCACTTTCATTGACCTAACATAGTTAAAATTACAGATAAAAGGTTCCATACACCTTTTCTAGATCAAATTTAAGTACTTTTTGAAACATTTTTAATATTGTTTTTTAAGTTTTGATAGTTATTATGTAGTTATTTATATGTAAATCACCACCTTAGTTGATTGTATTGTGCAATAAACAATATGGATTCTGTGTTGTAAAAGAGCATAAGATCAGAAATTAAAGGGAAAGCACACCCATCCATCCATCCATTTTCTGAACCGCTTAGTCCCCACGGGAGCCTATCCCAGCCGCCATCGGGCAGTAGGCGGGGGACACTCTGAACCAGTTGCCAGCCAATCGCAGGGCACACAGAGACAGAAAACCATTCGCACTCACACTCACACCTAGGGACAATTTGGAGTCTTCAATCGGCCTACCAAGCATGTTTTCGGAATGTGGGAGGAAACCGGAGTGCCCGGAGGAAACCCACGCGGGCCCAGGGAGAACATGCAAACTCCACACAGGGAGGGCCGGAGGTGGAATCGAACCCGCACCTTCCTAACTGTGAAGCAGACGTGCTACCCAGTGCCCCACCAAGCCGCCCGGGAAAGCACGTTGTGTCCTAAATATCTTATTTTGTCTGATGTGTCATCTCTTGCTTAAACTTCAATTTGTACAAGTAACATGTCTTGTCTTGTCCTGCAGGTCAGAGAAAGGGAAAAAAGATGAAGGAGGAGGTTTCAGCAGCGGTGGCGGCATCAGCGGTGGCGGCAGCAGCGGTGGCGGCGGCAGCACTGGAAATTTGACTGCAGATGATCCTCATACGGAGAACACTGTTCGGTACGAACACACACACATTCACATTTTGCAATGCTTGACATCTAATCTATTATTTTACATCATGTAAT
Organism: Syngnathus scovelli; assembly: GCF_024217435.2. Lineage (NCBI taxonomy): Eukaryota > Metazoa > Chordata > Actinopteri > Syngnathiformes > Syngnathidae > Syngnathus > Syngnathus scovelli. The sequence goes on from NC_090848.1 coordinate 19,211,535, forward strand.
AAAACAATATTTTCAGCAAATGAACATTTGAAATATAACATGTTAAATTTGAATACAAAAGATGATGGTTGCACTCACCATTAGCTATTAGCTCATATATTTAATATTGAATAAAATGGTCATTTTTAGACTTAGACTTAGACTTAGACTCAACTTTATTAACTTTATTTTGGAGTTTGGAGTCAGTTTGATGAGTCCAAATTGGCCAGTCGCAGAGTACAGTAGCTAGAAAAAGATGCACTAGACCAGGGGTCACCAACGTGGTGGATCACGAATAGCCTGCGGGCCTGTTCTAAAAATAGCTCACTTTGCGATAGGACAATGTGATTTTCTATTTAACAGTCAGTTCCATTCAGAATTGTATCAGTCAAAAACTTTTGTGTGTTTTTCGACAGGATGCGGGTGAACAGCGACGGCGCTTCGTTGCCTGGGCGACAGAGAGGAAGTGATGGAAGCCCTGGTCGAAAGCCGCCAACCTCCCCGGCGACACGCCACCTGCCAGTGTAAGACCGACTCACGACTCACAAACGTATCAAATGTATTGACTAAAAAATTGCACATCCCTTGAGTTGGGTGAGAAATTAGAGAGAACCAAGCACTTTTAACGATCCCATACCACAAGTAATCTTTTTGCCTAATCTATGAAGTCCTTTTATCATGTTGGTGTGACAGTTTGAGTTTGAAATGACCAGTATTATTTCCCTTTTCAAGCTATTGTAGTTTGTCCAAAATGGCTGGTGGATGAATTTTTCACAAATAGTTTAAATCTAATCATCTATATTTCTCCGATTAGTGTGCCGTACTCCTTAATTTGAATATGGAAAACAACTTTGATTGGTTGTACGCTATTTGTCGGCGTCTTGTGGCAGCCAAGTGTTTGTAATAATGTAATAATGCTGAATTTGGATCATTCCATGTTGGTTGTGATTGTGAACCTGAATTCATCAAATACTCAAATGTTCACCCATCATACGCTTGCGTAGATCCATCATGAGACGGGGTAGTCTTACCCTATTGATGGGTTGGCGCAAAAATAACCATGAAAACCACCAAGATATAGTGTTTGTTACCAGTGCGAGTCTGGCACAAGACGTGCCCTTAATCTGTGCAGGGGCAGGTTAGACAAATCCTGTTTGAATGACAATATTTTTTAAAACATTTATTCATACTCATTGTATCACATCTAGGTTTTCTCTACATAGTTGGGAAAAAACATCAACAAAAAGACATGATGCTTATTTTTTTGGTTGAGGGGAGTTCTTGAGGAACGTTTGCAAAGAAAAATGTGTTTGTGTCTCAGGTCTCAGGAGCGAAGACACACACTAGACACTGTGAGACAGGCAGGGTTTAAACCTGTGGACCGACCTACATTTGCTCAGGCAGAGAGGACATCGGTTGACAAGGTTGGTAGCTCAGTTGAACTGATTGCTTGTTTTCACAGTCAAATCATGTTTTAAAGTAATTTCCGGTAAAATGGCAAAAAAAAACCTGTGAATATTCTCATTCAGCCAGGTCATTGTATTTGAGACTCAGGTTAGCACTGTCCTACCTAGCCTAATAAAGCCTCCTCAGATGAGAGGCAAAATGTCTTCCAAGACACCCCAAACAGTCCTTTTGCAATTGATACAGTGCCCTGAGAATTTTGTTCATATAGTTGAACTGTCCGTGCAGCCACTTTCCCTCTTGCTGTACTTCATCATAAATGTAATGCTCCATTTCCTGTCTACGTTCCTCTCTGGCCCCGCCCCTTTGCCCCTGTCAGGAGATAATCAGCCGCCAGATGAACTCTGTCTTCAAGGAGCTCTTGTCTCGACAACCTCCCATGGCTGAGGCTCCCCCTGCTCTCCCCCCTTCTTCCTCTTCTACCACCACCTCCTCCTCTTCCTCTCCACTCCCTCAAACTGCCAAAAAAGTGGGCTTCAGTATTCGAGGACGGCCCCTATTCCGGCCAGTGGACTGACATACCCTAAAACTGGATGGATGAGTCAAAGTATAGATTTAAAGCTTGAAAATGAATATGTTGTCATGCATTCTGGGAAAATCTTGATTTATTTTTAGGATAGTACATCTATATATTTACGTCTGTGCCATTTCATAATGCCACGTGGTGCTGTATTGTGTGTTTTCCAGCTGCTTTTGGTCTTCTTTTTCTTCCAGATGTGTCAGTCTGGTTTTGGTCTTCAGTTGCAGAGAACAAGGGATGTGTTCTGTCTAATGTGGGGGGATATTAGGGCCAAGCTGAAAAGAAAAAAATGTGATACTACAAAAATCAAGCTTGGAATGTTATGAGAAAAAAAGTTCAATTGCAGGTGTAAAATCTGTAAGAAAAAAAAGCTTATACTGGTCAAGAATGTTTTACTATCGTTTTTATTCAAGGATGCAAGCAAACTTTTCTCTATATGATTTTTTTTCTGGATCGTTTTTTTTTTCTAGCACATTAGGTTTTTAGAATAGCAATAATCATCTATTTGACCATATCTATCAAATAAAGGGTTTGGTTAAGCAACAGGTAGCCTCTGAAACATCATAGTTATTAATTACAATGCATGGTTAAATTTCATATTACGCAAGCTTTTATTGGTCAAACTTAAAAACAAAAAAATGAAAACATCTCAAAAACCTGATGTGCTGGGGGTGAAGACGTCAGCATCAAAATTACGTGTAGGTATACATAAAACCATCCCTGACTAAAATTTGCTATTGACCAGTGTTTTTATGCTTGTAATATTGCATCTTTATTCACTTTAAAAATTTCCTCATACATTGAAAAGAACCCAAGTTTAGTCTCTAAAAAAACATTGTTTCCATATAACAATTTTATTCCATTTGTGGTTGTAATATTATCATGAATCACAACTTTATTCTCAAAATATTCCTCATTTAGAATTACAATTTTATTATTGTAAGTCTGACTATCATAGTAGTTTCCTTTTAAGTATGGCCCTAATTATCAGTTAATTGGTTGACATGGTTCGTGACAGTAAAAAGACTGTCCTCTTGGGGCAGGTTCCGAATGCGTTAATTCAGTTCATTATTAAAGGAGAAAAACGACTGCCAATCTGAGGCCTGTGTCAAGGAGTGCCTCTGTATTATTTTTACATTTTCTGTTCATTTAAAATATTTTTACATGATGTGAGCTGTAAAGATGATTGCTTTGACATTACTGTATGCAACAAGCAAATATGTCAATATCTGAAATAGCATGCAGTGATTTGACAAACGCGTGGTGGAAAAAAGACAAAACAACATTCCCTTTCATATGTGATACATGGCCGACAAGGCAAAACTCAGGGCTTGCAAAGTTAAGATGGGCTGACTCAGGTTTGCCTTTGAAAGAATTAAGTGGCTTCTCTTGGCTTCCTTCAAGCTGTGTAAGAGCCAAAACTGCCCTAATGTCAGGGGAGAACTCATGTGACTTCTTCTGTCTTTAACTGTGACGATGGCAACAAAGTTTGGCAATCCCACTCCGAATTGCACTCATACACACTAATGTATACAAAGAGTCAAGCCTGAAATTATTCATGCCCTTAAGTGTGAATAATTTGGGTCTTGACCGTTGGCCTATATCTGTTGCAAATAGACGAGATAGAGTTACACTCAAAATTATTCATACCCCAGGTATGAATAATTTGGGGCTTGACTCTGTGTGCGTGCGTGTGTATGCGTATGTGCGTGGTGTGTTTCTTTGTGTGTGTGTGTGTGTGTGTGTGTGTGTGTGTGTATGTGTGTATATATATATATATATATATATATATATATATATATATATATATATATATATATATATATATATATACATATACAATCGTACACCAAAACACAACCGTTTGACATGTATTGCGTCCCTCTTCTGTTGAATTTTCATTGAAACATAGATGTAATACAATTTACTTGTTTTATGAAATGAAAGCACCCTTTTATTCAAAGTCACTGTTTGATAATGTCACTAGATTTGAAGTGTAAAATTACGGCATATGTGTGATGAAAGAAACTATGATGAGAATAAAAGAGACTCGGGTGATGACTTTTGAAGTGTTGTCAGTGATTTTATGACGACTTTTTCTATTACATCTGCCCAACTGAATTGCAAAAACAGCAGAGCTAAGTTTTAGCTTTGGTAAACTTTTCAGGCAAAATAGTATTTATTATATTGTTAGTGCATGTTTATAACGTCTAACTCACATTCTGAGGTTCAGAGTTCAAATTTCAGCTTTTGACCTGCTGTGTGGACTCCGCATGTATGGATTTACTTCGAGAAATATGGTTTGCTCCCATGTCACATAAAAACGTGCACATTAGAATCATTGAAAGCTCAACATTTCCCATATGTATTATGTGTGTCAAAGTCAGCTTGGAAACTGGATGAATAGATATATGAATAAAGTTCAACTAAGTTCAACTACTAAGGTGGAGGACATTTTGTATCACAGCAGGACATCTCTGTCTATATGTGATGTTACCCAACGATATGCCTGTTTACTAATTAACAGACAAAACATAACCCATTGCACAATTCCAGTTCTTATTCACCACTGCGACAACAAACATCCATCCATTTTCTGTACCGCTACTCGGATAGGCTCCAGCACTCCTGCGACCACTGTGGAGACAAGCGGTACACAAGATGGATGAATAATAATAATAATAATAATAATAATAATAATAATAATAATAATAATAATAATAATAAAAAAAAATAATAATAATAATAATAATAACAATAATAATAATATGGCCACTGTGTAGTAGTAATAATAATAATAGTAATAATAATAATAAACATAGGCAAAGGCCTTCACACAATTTATTTAGATTTACTTTATATACGTACTCGACAACTAGTCAGTGAACATGTTTCCGAAAAATATTGATGGTTACTGCGTTTAATAGTCGTAATTACGAGCATTCATGCAGTACCTGAAGGCAACATCTCATTAACCCAGCATGCATCTCGCGGTCGCCATTATTGTTGTGCTCCGAGAAAATCGAGTTTCAGACTGCGGAGGAAAATTCATTTGTTTTTATTTATACAACATCTGTGCATCTTTTGCTTCAGATATTTGCAATCTTCACTTGTATTGACGTAACATTTAAGAAAGAACAAAGCAACATGGCTCAATACAAAGGAGCCGCCAGCGAGGCTGGGAGAGCAATGCAGCTGATGAAAAAACGAGAAAAGGAGAGAGAACAACTTGAACAACTGAAACAGAGGATCGCAGAGGTTTGTAACGCTTACATTTACAAAACAACCATTAATGTTGTCCGAAATGGTTGCATTAGCTGTACGAGGCAGCTTTAACCTGGACCAATGCCTATCCACAGCCATGTGTGTATGTTTTGCATTCTGTGTGATCCATCCTGCAGGACAATATGGTCAAGTCCAACATCGACAAGAAGTTCTCAGCTCACTATGACGCTGTGGAGGCAGAGTTGAAGTCCAGCACAGTTGGTATGCAAATCGTTGTTCAGAATCCATCCAACAAGTAAAGACATAGTTGCATGCATGCCTTCTCTAATACTTCTACATCGTAATTCATTCTAAAAAATGATCCTGGTGGATGAAGTCTGTTTTTCCATTTCTATTGATTTGATTAGGTTTGGTGACATTGAATGACATGAAAGCCAAGCAGGAGGCTCTTGTGAAGGAGCGTGAGAAGCAGCTGGCCAAGAAGGAGCAATCCAAGGAGCTCCAGCTGTGAGTTCAAAAGCTTGTGTTGTGAATTCATGATGCAGTAATGATCCAAGAGCCATTTGTTCTTTGCGTGGTGTTTGTCAAGTTGTTCATCACGCTGTCCTCATCACTTTTCAGCAAGCTCGAGAAGCAGAAGGAAAAAAAGAGAAAAGAAGAACAGAAAAGAAAAATTGCCAGTTTATCATTTAATCCCGAAAATGACGGTGACGAGGACAATGAAGAAGAGGAGGATGAAAAGGAAGAGGAGGAGGAAGAAGAGGAGGAGGAGCAGGAGTGTGAGTTCTTGGTGAAGGGTTCCTAAAATAGAGCTGTTACTCAAGTATGAACGCTGTCTGCCATTCCAATCATTGTGTTGCCGTTCTGTGAATCTGGTACAGAATGTTTCCATCCATCAAACCTAGTACATTGAGATTCAAAAGTTTGGACTTGCCCGGACAATTTCATTAAATTGAAAACACCCAATTTTTCATATACGCTTCAATTCAAAAGTAATGAGATCGTTAAGAAAGGCACAACTTTACCACTATGTCTGAACTTTATTTTTTTAAACACTATTTTGAAAATATACCCCACAAGTAGTGCTTGTTCACCAAAGGAATATATATTTGGTATAGGAGTCATCTAAAGGTAATTAAAAGCATATGTCACATTACTTCATTATTATAGTATTCGAACATTACTATCTACATTTTTTCAAAGGTAACTAATAACTGTACGGGAATACATTTTAAAAGTAAGCCCTCCCCACCCGAATTGGATTCATATTTCCTAGCCGTAGCAGTGCAGCCCTAATAAAAACACAGTGTCAGTTTGTTTTCATGGCTGAAGCGTGTATTTATTATTTTTCCTTTGTCATAAACAATTCTCACTTGTACTATATAAAGAGGTCTCTTCTCTTACAGATGTCCCCGCAAAGAAGAAGAAGCTAGGAAAAAATCCAGACGTAGACACAAGTTTCCTTCCTGATCGTGACCGAGAGGTGTGGTTGAATAGTTTCATGTTAATTTGAGCTTCGTTCACTTGAAATGATTTCCTTGTTTCTTGTTGCTCCGCCTCAAAGGACAACGTTTAGTCAATGAGTGTAGTTGATGTAAGACATCACTGGTTGCATTTACTTTCACAAAATACCTCAGCTGAGGTGCCTCCTCTTTTTCCACAGACAAATAAAATGTGGAGCCACTTGCGATGTACCGCCCACAGACAAAGGGAAAGAGTGCAGTGGAAAGTCAAACGGGGGAGGGGGGGGGGGGTTGCATATCAAGAAGTTAGACTGAAGGCTATTATTGTAGTAGTATAAAATTTCCAAAACAACAATTTGACAATCCCAGGAAAGCTGCAGTACTGGTACACCCAGATGTGGCATTTTAACATGCAGATGAATGCAAAACAATGAGTTAATAGGGTTCACCAGTGGGCACCAGGTACCCCCAATGTGCCCAAGAAGTATCCCGCTGGCCTGTTTTAAATATAGCTCGTTTGATCTGGACTGTCAACCAATCCACGGTGTACTTTGCCTGAGACCCAAAGTCGGCTCCAGCTCACCCGCCTTTGTACCACTTGTCCATTATCAAAAAAAAAAAAAAAAAATGCTACTGATGAACAAGCGCTGGCTTGTTGTTTGTGGACAAATAATTCAGAAATATTATTCAAATATTGTATAAATAAATGTCTTAAAAGTCCTTAACCTCACAATGCTTCCTCAAAGGAAACCTTTTGTTTTTGTTTGTGAATTTTTGTGTTCAGGAGGAGGAGAATCGACTCAGAGAGGAGCTGAGGCAGGAGTGGGAGCTCAAGCAAGAAAAAATCAAGAGTGAGTATCAAAAAGCACCAAACTATCTCCAAGACTTTTGCGATCATTTACTGTCAGTTTTGTCTTCTTCATGCATGAGCACGCATTGATGCATTAAACATGGTTGCTTTCAGGCGAGGAGATTGAGATTACCTTCAGTTACTGGGATGGATCTGGCCATCGCAAGACAGTCAAGGTGGGCGCATGGCCCACGTTAAAAATCTTCAAAAGGTTTCCTTTTTCATGCTCTTTGTTTTTGCCATCAGATGAAGAAAGGAAACACTATCCAGAACTTTCTGCAGAGGGCCCTGGAAGTCCTAAGGAAGGACTTCAGTGAGCTCAGGTCTGTTTAGAACAACATTTGCAGATTTGCGTTGTTAATGCTTCATGTAGACAGATATTATTGTTTTCTTTTTTTATGATTTTTTATTGTAAGGTAGGATCAAGAGACACATTGGGGTGCCAGCTTTTGAAAGTTGTTACTTGGCATATCCTGTATAGATATTATTTTCCTCCAACTCAATGAAGTGATTAAATATCCATAGACTTAATACGAGTCCATTCTAACTATGATCAAGAGTTGATGAAGCAACACAGCATGGTTATAATTATCATTAGGAAGTTAGAAGTTAGTCATAGTTTTGTTCTGCATGCGATGTGAATTGGGCGTAACTGTTAAAATTGATGGACCAGTGTTTTTGGGTTTGGTTATTTTAAGATGTGCAGGGCTAATTCAAGTAGCAATGTTGTAGTCTCCAATTTTCAAATTGCAAAGGCTGAATTATTAATTTTTGAAAGCTGCAATTTTGTTTTGGTCATTTGGTATTGCTTTATTTATCCATATATAATAAATAAAATAAAATAATAGGATGTAGTGTCTGGAAGGATTTAGTGCTTAAAAATTGTTGTCCAGATGTTGACATCATTGTTTCATAAAATATGAAACGTTAATGTCGTTGTCTTTTTCTGCGTTATTCTTGCAATCGCACTTATTTGCCTTTCTTTCAGCATAAACTTAATCTATAAAACCAAAACATTTATGTATAATAAATCTCTTCTTGTTAATTGTAATACAAATTAATTTCTTGCTTGTGTTTTTTTTTTGTTTGTTTTAAATACAGCAGAAGACCTTAAAAAAAAAAAAAAAAAAAGTTGTTCAATTGTTCAACAATCATTCGGGTCTAGTTTCCAGAGATGTCAGGTGGATCCAGGAGAACTGAACATGTGCTAAGCATTGCTACAAAGCATTGTCCTCTGTGCAGGTCTGCTGGAGTTGAGCAGCTGATGTATATTAAGGAGGATCTGATCATCCCGCATGTAAGTGACCCTTCATTAGTTTACACAATAAATACCTTTGTTTAAAAAAAAAAAAAAAAATATCTGACACCCCACCTCTCTGCTGCTTTTAGCACCACAGCTTTTACGACTTCATCGTGACAAAAGCCAGGGGCAAATCAGGTACGTTAACTGAAGTCAACTAACTGTTTGGAACAGGAATGCTGGCAGTGCCAGCATGAGGAAAACAAATTAATTGCTGTCCTCAGATCCATACAAGGTCTCAATCATATGAAGAGAAACTCTGGTAGGGAAAAAATGGTAATTGATCCAGGTATCATGTAATGCAGTGATGGGTACCTGGCGGAAAACAGTTGTACTCACCTGTTGACTTGTTGGCAAAATATAGTCATTTATAAACCATCTTAACAAATATCAATCACTAAAATATAACATTTGTACTCACCTGTTGTTGCATAAGAATTTTCTTTTTACCTTGAACTTTCCTTTTTGGTAAGTGTTGGTCTTCTCGCCACATCACTTGAATTAACTGCGGGTGAAGTTTCAATCCAGTCCAAAGTAAATGCCATATATTTATTGTTTACAGTCCTGTTTCTCTACTTGCGTGTGGGTTATTTCATGTGTTTATTTAAAAAAGTTGGCGTTTTGTTTTTACTCCAACAGGACCACTCTTCAGCTTTGATGTCCATGATGATATCCGTCTGGTCAATGACGCCACTGTAGAGAAAGATGAGGTATGGACAATTGTTAGCAGCGTGTAATGGAATAGTTATCTTTGTTTCTATTTCATCTCTTTGTCCTTAAGTCTCACGCAGGTAAAGTAGTGCTGAGGAGCTGGTACGAGAAGAACAAGCACATCTTCCCCGCTAGCCGCTGGGAGCCGTACGACCCTGAGAAGAAATGGGACAAGTATACGGTGAGCTTTGTTGTCCTGCACAAGTTCTCGAGTATCATTTGGAATTTGCTCCTACTTTCTGGAACAAATTTAGCAGCTGTAGTGGTCAGCTAGTTAAAAAACACACATCAGGTCAAGAGGTATGTCATGAAAAGAATGCCGTTCCTGTCAGTTTTTTCATGTTGGCCCTGACCTGAGGGCATTGACTACAAATGTGGCACCCCCATGAGTTTCTTGGTGTTTTGGCACGCTTTGGGAATGTGCAACAGAAGTCAAGTCCCATGTCTGGCTGCTGCCAATTGGCAGTTTGGTTGGCTTTCCAACATAACACTTCATTCCCTGTTTTCTTTTTCCAGATCCGGTGAAGCTGCAGTGACCTTCTGTATTATAGCATATCTCTCCTGCGCCCTTTTAGAATTGATCACAATTACCCCAAACTGACCTCAAACATTCATTGTATCCCATGTAAACTCACATATGTAAATATTGCTGATTAAATTCAACCTGTAATTCTGACAAGACTGTTTTTTTAATGCGGGTTTTTTTTTAGCTGTGGGTGGATGTTTGTGTGGTATGATTGCTCATGAAATCACACCACACAAACATGCTCCACCTTCTGCCTCAAGACACCACACCCACTGCACTGATTTCTCCTTCCAGCAGCCATTCTAACTCAAAAGAATGAGCTCTTGAGTAGACTTTGCCAAATAGAAGACGCTCATTGCTTTGTAGTTGCGCACCGTGATGGCTCTGAAGATTTGGATGACGGCAATGATTTTCTGCCATGTGTTTGCAAGTTGTCACCTTGACCAATTTCATGATAATTTGACAACAGCGATCACTCCTCAGGACTGCAGCCTGAAGTGTATCCGCCAGGTAAGACCACTGCAGGCCCCTTGACTTAATTGCATGGTTGTTGTATTGAATTTTGTCACGATGAAATAATCACAAATTACACTAATGCTGACTCCGTCTTCAGTATATGTAATAAGTGCTTTAACAGTGTGTTGAATGTTTTGATTTTTCATTGTTCATTTTAAAAATGTTTCAATAATATTCAAAAAATATAAGTTCAATGTTACATGTGTCGCGCCTTACAGGACATTCTATTACACTGTCCCTTTTAGTGAAAAAAATAAATGCTGATACTTCCCTGAGGTCATAAGAGAACACGCCAACAACCTTAAAACATACTGATCTTTTATCAGGGGACGCATTGTTTTCACATATTGTATAGTATCCAAATCTCTAGGACACGTCAGCCCTTAAAATGGGTTGAATCGCTTTAGAATGTGAAAGTAGTGTTGTAAAGACCACACCAACTGAGTGAGACCATATTATTGAGACTAGAAAGTTGAGACAAGACCAAGACTATGGCTGGGTTGTACTAACAAGCTTTTTAATCAAGGACGAGCTGCGATGGAAGATTCATAAAAATCACGTGTATAATGAGTTAAATGACCAGATGAGACTGACAAAAGTGTTAAGACCGGTTTTGAGAAGTGCAGCACCACGTGAAAGCGCACCACTGGCTGTGGATTAAATGAGATAATGAGTTGTCATGCAAGTGAATATTTTTAGTCTTCAAAGACATTCTAGCGACCTGATTAGTGAGAGCCATATTAGTGTAGAGTTATGCTAACTAGAAGGCCTGACACCATGTGTATTTTTCAAAACTGCTATGAACTTGTTTTTAACAGCTCGTATGATGTGTGTTTTGTAGAATCAGTATGTATAGAAGTTAAAGGGCGAGCTGATCTTTAGCTGTGTTGTTGATATGGTGATTGTCTGGCACCCAATCAACAGCTGGCTTATAGCTTTCTTGTTTTTGAGTCAGTGTTTATGACAGGAATATGCGGTTTCACCTCAACAATAGAAAAAAGTCCACTAAGACTCAATTGCATTTCTGCCACCTACAGGGAGGAACAGGGTGTGAATACTGCAGAATAAGCAATGACGACCTGAACAATGCACTGGGCCTGACCTCCAGAAATCAGTTGGGAAGTAAGTGGGACTCGTTTTGTTTACATTACCTCAAACATCAACAGATTTGAGACTCATGAACTGTATATGAGTCACTTCTGTTGTATTTAGTTGTATGGTTATTATTATCCATCCATTCATTATCCGGCCGCTTTATTCTCACAAGGGTTGCGGGATCCTATCCCAGCAGTTTTTGGGCGGTAGGCGAGGTACATTCTGCCAGCCAATCGCGAGCCACTCATAGACGAACAACCGTTCGCACTCACACCTAATTAGTAGTGGTCAATCGGCCTACCATGCATGACTTTGGTATGCGGGAGGAAACCGGAGAACCCGGGTGAAACCCACCCAGGCACGAGGACAACATGCAAACTCCACACAGGAAGGCCGGAGCCCAGAATTGAACCCAGGACCTCGAATGCTGTCTCTTTGGGTTAAAATGATTGTTACAATGTGGCAAATGTATTCACATTGTCTAAGCATTTTGTATACCTACTTTGCCACCATAGGTTGCGTCCCCTGGCCATGTTTCACGCTGTTAGGCGAAGAGGACCCTGGCATCTGTCAACACTACGTTGACGCACCCACTGATTTGCATGTTGATTTTCTACCTGATCCGGATCCCGATTCAGATTCCATCGTTGTGTCCTGGAAGCCGAGCCAATATGGTGAGTTGACCTATGTGTAAACACGCACATACGCCTAATCTTGTCCTCCATGGTATGTTAAAAGCTCTGTCCTTTAGGGTATGCTTTAAAATAATAAATCATCACGTCAGACATGTCTGAGAGGACTGAACCTCACCCGTCTGCAGATATTTCTGCTTGACATCGGCAAGATTGATTACAAATCAGCTCATGAGCATGCTTTTGCTTCTTCATATGTGAGACACTGCACTTTGGAACATCATACAAATTTACCAGAAGTTTAACAATGATTGGAAAAGCGTAACAAGGAACTCTTACTCTTACTTTTACTACCAATAACAACAGCATGCAGGATATCAAATTGATGAAGGATTTTGTCTTGAAATCACAAGACACTTCAGTTTTTTGTTTTTAAAACTATGTGAGAGTACCCAACATGGGTCAAACCTGTTTTATGAGGTCATGGCATTTGCTGTTAAGGGGTAGTTTGGACTTTAAATCATTGACTTCCTAACCGTGAAGAGCAAAATATCGGTCAATGGAGCTACCTACGAGGGCCCGCTCCATTCTTTAATCCAGCCCGCTTCGCTTTCTTACTACCAAGAAACCTGTAATATTTGTTGTATTTTAAGCCATGCTCATTTATCTCTTTAGATAATTAGATTGACTCTATTGTAAATAACATAAATTGTGAATAATAAATCATTGTTTGTGTTTGTTTGTTTGTTTGTTTGTTTGTTTGTTTGTTTGTTTGTTTGTTTGTTTGTTTGTTTGTTTGTTTGTTTGTTCTTACTTCACCTTCAAATTACTCCATTAATCCAATGTAGCACAAAAGAAAGAACAACTAAACTCGAATGTGCCAACTATATGAGAAAATCCCAAGAATGTCGTACGAATGTCTCATAGTCTCCTACGAGCATGCAATTTTACTTTTTTATTTTCCCCTTTGCTGCAGGTATTGCCTTCCTCCGAGGCTTCCAGGTGACCGTGCAACCCTTGTCAGGTTCCAGTGCTGGCTGTCAGCTCTTTCTTTTCCAGCGAAACCTCACACTCTCAGCTTCACACTCTGAAATGGTATTTATCATGCTGCGTGAGAAACCAACAAAAGCAATCAAGTTGTTTTTCTACATTCTTGGTCTGTTAACTGGTTGCATAGCATGTTGATGAAGTAACTGGTATATCTGGTTTAGCTCCAGACTTTGGAGTTGCGTGCTTTGAAGATGAAACCGTTAAAATTATGATACATAAACTTTGTGGGTGGTGCTACTTTAGTGTATCAAATGTTTTAAAGGAATATTTTAATGAAATCACAACTCTTGTATTGGAAGAGAAATATAAATAAATATAAATTTAACATGTACAAGTCATAAAAAATAAAAACCTGGCCCAAACAATCTGGGGAAATCTGCTGATTTGATTCCATTTTATCCAATTTTGATTCCAGAGTTTTCATCTGGTTGAAGAGTAATTCCAAAGTATTGTTCGTTGCTTGGTTCAGTTTTCTTCTGTCGCTCTTCCCTTGTACAAATAACGGTAGTTTGTATTTAGTAATTTGTATTTTACATGTCTGTGTGTCTGTATGCCATTATTTCTCAGTTTGCAGCAATAACCTTGAGAGCAGAATAGAGAGTGTCCTACCCTCTCGGCTGCTAGAACTGAATGTTACTTACATAAAGATGTACATAATTTCTTAAAATAAACTACTCATGACTGTGTTTGTCCTCTTTCAGGTCTACAAGTCAGATCCTTTTCCCGGCCTCCCCCTTGGGTCCAAATATGCCATCACTGTGATGGCAGTGCCGGTGCCTGAGAGGTGGGAGCGCTTCTATCACAGCAAGATCTTCTCTACACGCTGTAAGACACACACGCACACTTGCTCTCTCATGGTAATACTCAATATTTGAGGTTATCATTCACAGAACTGTGCAGGCAGTCGGGACAGTGGAAATAAATAAGCAATGTAAAACATGTTTAGTGATGTATTCATTTTCCAGTTATTTTTTTTTATTTATTAAATATATAATGACACCAGAGCCTTTTGGATTTAGAGCCCCACACCCAGTTGTCAATCATAACAAACTTATTGCTTTAAAAAAAAAAAAAAGTCATGAGCACAGCAATGTGATTGCCAAAGAATTTTGTACAGTCCTATACGTATTGGTTACAATACAAGTAAGATATAGCATTTAATAATGACTATTTTGCGATTTTACAGCATGTGCAGAGAAAAATGGATTTCAGCAGTGTAAAGCAGGTGAGGAAACAAAGACTCATCTTCAATTTTCCACATTTTACAACAAAATGTAAAACATGCTAAAGTTAAGTACTGCGCAGGATAACCTTATTTTGAATGTTGTTTTGAAATTAGACCAACCAGCAGCGTAACAAAATGGATAGTGTTAATATTTTCACTGTATTTTTTTTTTAATGTCTCATGTTTATTTCATTGTCAGATTTAGATTTCTGTAAAATTGTTGCTTGTGGTTGTAGACTGGTATCCAACGAACGTTGAGGTGGAGCAGAAAGGATCTGTGATCACCGTCACGTTCAACTTGGCGCCGCCTAACTTGGGCATTACAAGCTACTTCTCATATTGCTCAGCAAACGGCAAGACCACGTACATAGAGATAGCACCTGTGAGTGACATTGTTTCAACATGCACCCGTTACAGCGTTAACAACGCTCAGATTTATTTCTATATTTATTTATTATATTTATTTATTTAATTGATTTTATATTTCTTCAGAATTATTCCAGAAACCGAACACATCACAGCTTTGCGCTCAGAGACCTCAAAGAAGGAACCAATTACACATGTGAGGTAAAATAACCGAATTGAACCGCTCTATGCACACTATCTAGAATAATGTTGTAGTCATTAAAGCACTTCTTATGGATGTGGAGACTGGTGGAATATACTGTATATACAATATATAGTATATACTCTTGTGTTTTCTGTGATTTAAATACTCAAAAGAACACGTTCCACGCATTCAATGTGAATAATTATCTTGATAACCTTTATGTGACAGATAGCTGCAAACGAAGTGGATGCCATGAGGAAATTATTCAACTTTCAAGTCAAGCCACAAGGTGTGTATTTATTATTAACTTGCCTTCAAATGGTGATGCAACTTCACATGGTTAATGCTCATTTTATGTTGCGTAATTATTGTGGCCCACAACATGATCTCAACTAGTTTTGGAAACAAAGACAGAAAATAATTAATCGAGCGCGATATCGTCAATGCTGAGGTTAAAGTGTCTTAACATATACTTTCCTACCCTCAGAAGTTGGCTCTACAGGTCCCAGCTGGACTCTGGCCATTCCTGTGGGTTTTGCTGGAGTGGCCATTTTTATTATTGTGTGGGTTGTTCTCACACGGATGCCCTGCGTACAAATGAAAAAGATTTACATCAAACCAGGTGCAAAAAGCTAAAAGTGAAAACACTTGAACTGACATTGTAAGAGTACAAACCAAATTATTTTGCTATGTTGTTTTAAGATGAGTTGATAAAGCAGCAAGAAGAAATGAAGGCCCAGGAGGAAGTGATGATACTGCCTAACAACCGGAGGAGCCCTCCTCGTCTTCTGATATGCTACAGTAGTAACGATGGCCCCGCCCACGTCAATGTGGTCATGAAGCTCGGAGCTTTCATGCAGCAACACATGGCGACTCAGGTAGTGTACTTGACCTTTAGTTTCAAGCCTGCAACAGCAAAAGCGATAGACTTTAGTTGAAATACGTACAGTACGTGGATTGGTGTTGATTTCGGAACACTGGCTGTGTTTTCATAATAAAGAAAATGGTGGGGCAGCAACCAGTTAGATAGACCTACATACGTACCAGTGTAATGACTTTCTCTCACAGTGTACACATCATTATAAAAACCTTGCATCTTAAAAGTTTTTAAATTGTTATTACTAATCTCAGTATTGATTTATTATTATATTTTCCGTCACTAGTGGTGTAGCGGTACATTCGCTCGACATGTGTTTGGGCAGCGTGGAGTCCATTCCTGCTCAGTGACAGTGTGCTCGTGGGTGTGGCTGATTGTTCGCCTCAATACTGTGTGCCCTGCGGCTGGCCGGCAATCTAGTTCAGGGTGTAGTCTACTTTTCGCCTGATGTCAGATGGCTCCAGCCCTCCTCACAACACTGAACAGGTTAAGCGGTGTTGAGAATGGATGGATAGAGAAAATTAGATTGTGTTCAACAGAAAAAAAAAGACATTTTCATTTCCATACTGTGATACAATATTTACAGTATATTTTTTCTCACTGTTACCGTACTGTCAGAATTGAATAAGGGTGTATGCAAAGTCCTCTGGTTTTGGTCGGTTATTTCCCTGAAGCCCTAAATCCAGAATAATAATTGGCCATAACGTTTTAACAGATTTGGATATAATTGGTCTATATTTTAGGTATGTACCAAGAACAGATTAATAGATTTTGATTATAATCTGGATTGGAGATTAGTGTGTAAATCTGTCCAATTTTACTGAATGTAATTTAGTTATCTGTTCCCACTCAAGGTGTGTCTGGACCTTTGGGATTCTCTGGGGATTGCCGAAGAAGGAAGCATGGCGTGGTATTGTAATCGGATCCAAGAGAGCGACTTTGTCTTGGTTATTTGTTCCAAGGGTCTTTGTCGCAAAAGCGGACATTTAGAACACGGTCTCTTGGACTCTGAGGTGATGGTCAGCCTCATCGGAGCGGAAGTGGGACGAGCAAAATCTGACGGCAGAGACCTCTCCAAGTATATGGCAGCCATTTTTAACTACTCAGAGGAGGCAGATATCCCCACTGAACTGGGCCTGGTGTCCCGCTACAGGCTGACCACTGACTTGATGTTGCTTTTCTCCCAACTCCACCAAGTCCGCCTTCACACTCCGGGCCGCTATGTTAAGATAAATAATATCTCAGAGGAAGACTTTATCGTGTCACATGCTGGACAGGCTTTGCAAGAAGCGATCCGAGACTCAGAGAAGGCAATGAAGGAAGAGAAAGAGATTTGACCATTAGGAGAAAGGCAGAGAAGGAAATACAAAGGCAAAGGAGAAATGAAAAAGAGAATGCTTTTTCCCTCTCTCTGCTAATATTCTAACTTATATTATATTTATTGGTAGACTCAAGGTCCAGTCAACATTTTCACTCCAACTATATAGACAAACACAAAAATCGATCAAAAAACATTTAGTTCACTCCATACGAGCTGAAGTTAATGACTTGAATGAGGTTATAGACTGGCCGAAGTGATTGACAGCCCCAAACTTCTCATACATAGCAGGCTAAGATAAGGAAATCAAGCTAAACTGTTGTAGCTGATATTTCCCATGGACAGTATGCTTTTATCTCAGTAGTGCACTTTAACCTAACAAAATGTGTAGATATGCTGTAAATTGTAGTTAGGTATGTGCACCCAAACATAATCAAACCTAATCAACAGCATTAACATTTGCTATTGTATTAAAAAAATTAAAAGAAGCAAATGGAACTTTGTTGGGATAATTTTTGTCCATGAATAAGCAATCAATGTTGTACATAATGGAAGAATATTTGTTTTACCTCAAAATATGAGTATGATTGTGTGAATTGTGTTTTTTATAAATTGTGAGTAGAAGTCATGATTGTCGACAGTGAGTACCTGTTTGAACTTTGACTTGTTAGATTGTAATCCGTGTATTGCCAAAATTGAAATGGTACTATTATTTATTAGGAACAATTCATACAGACTCGTTTTTGCTATTGCACGATAGTCCTTGTGTAGCATATAATGCCTCAAAAATGGTTTCTCTTGAGACTGTGCACTATGCATTTTGTGCTTTTGATGTAGCTCACTTAAGATCCTCATGTGTAGAATGTATGTAGATGAGACAATATTTATAATGTATTGAAATGACACATTTTGCATTATATGCATATGTATCATATTTTGTATATATCATTTATTTATTGCTTTTCTACCCAATATCTAATAAAGTAAAAGACATGTCCCTCGTGCGCATTCAATGTGTCGTGACAATCACAACATAACATGATGTCGAGTTTTGATTTTAATTCAAATTTTGTGTGGCATAAAGGATGATCTCATCAAGATGCCAATGGCATACAACTATGCCCCTGTGCATGTTGTAATCAAAGTACCATGAAACAATCCAGAAATATATGATTTCATAATACATAAATGTGTTATTTTTAAAATATCTTATTATTTGAAAAACCTCAGTCGTTTGAATAGTCAAAATATTAATTATTCAATTGATTGAAAGAGTTAATTTCGCAGTTTTCCTATTTTATGCGATATTGTGGGTTGCCAGAAATGTGTGGAACAATTCCAATAGGTAGTATTTGATGCAAAATCTATTCACTAATCAATAAAAACTACCCCATAAAATGCAAATAAATCTTTCACTAGAGATTTCTAAGACGGTAACGTTTTTTTCAAGTAACCAAGCAAATAAATGCTAGTTGAACGTGAAGTCGTGCATTTTCGTCTCTTCAGCAACAAAATCTGGCAACACAGAAGAGGCGTAACAAGCACGGGAGCTGGTTCTGGCTTTCTCTTGAGTGTCAGACAACGTGTAGAGATGGTGCTCGACTTGGACCTGTTTCGAACCGACAAAGGCGGCGATCCTGAACTGGTCCGTGAGGTCCAAAGGAAACGCTTTAAAGACGTTACGCTCGTCGATAAACTGGTCGCCGCGGACTCAGAATGGCGAAAGTGTAAGATGCCGCCCAACTCATTCAATCACCCGAGCAAGTTGCTAACGTCAGCACAACTCCATAAAGATTTCAATGATTTTAATATTGCCAGTTCTGTACGTCGTTTATGTGTTGATTGTTCAATAAGTGAAATGTACCGATAATGTCAGGACAGTGCCACTGTTCGGCATTACAATGTACAGTGAAGCGATTAAAATACTCGGTTTAATCCATATTTATTTTGTTTCCGTGCTAACCAGCGCTACGTTGGCTTTAACTTTAGACTGCAGTGCAGGTGGCAGTGCCTTAGGCGATTTACAATTACAATCGTTACAGTGAGCGGGTTTCAATCCTCCCGAATTTACCGTGTTGTTTCCATTTTACTAGTCAAACGACTCTTTCTAATTTAGTCGTGACAGTAAGCATTTTTCAACAGGGTTTAATGTGATGTGTGAGGTTGCATATGCTACTTCGCTGCGGTGCTAATATTAGCATCACTCTGTAGACAAAGTACACCAAAAGGCAATATATTTCGCTTAACTGTGAAAACCGAAAAGGTGCAATGCTAAATCTACACACAGGCACAACGGAAGTTTCAACAAAAGGCGTGTCTTTTGGCAGGGTTAAGGTTGAGTTGGATTAGTTTCGCTGGCTAGCATCGTGCAATCTGACGCAATCCCCGTTTGCAGTTTGACTACCTTGCCCAGCTGGCTGACTCCTCCACGCTTGTCATTGTGACCCACACTGCAGACACGTAGTGTTCGTTACATCGATTGCTTGTGCATGCTACTCTATAATATAATTGTGCAAAATTGTCTGTCAGCATGGTGGCATAACAGCTTCTTATGACAAACATTCCCATGATTCATCTCTTACTGTCTTCCCCCATCTGAAACAGGCCGCTTCACTGCAGACAACCTCAACAAAGCAAAAAACCTTTGCAGCAAGAGTATTGGGGAGAAAATGAAGGTACATTCTTGACTTTTTTAAAAAAAGAAGTGTACAATAAAAAAAATGACATCTAAATTTGACCTTTGACCCATCATGTCGTTAAAGAGGAAAGAACCGGTTGGCGAGGATGAGTCTATTCCAGAGGCGGCACAGAATCTGGAGGCGCTCACAGCAGATACACTCTCGGTATGTGATATGTGATGCGTTTAGTTATGTGAGCGCACATGTTTGCACTAAAAAGATGTCTTCATACAAGGTTTCTGACAGTCATCCACCAAAATCTACAAATATTTACAGCACATGTAATATCTACTTGTACCACCTTTTTGAAATTTTTCGGTTTTGTGATACTGCTCGTCCTGTGCAGCTATGCCATTGGCAAGTACATCTTTTTCCAACCGGAAGCAAACTGGCACTATGAGCCTGCAACGAGGCAAGTGGTTATGCAGTCTTTTATCACCTGCTGCCAAATTATTTGTTAAATAGGTTAGTGGATCCATGCATGTGGCACATGAAGTGGACACATTGAGCTAATGCTAACACTGCAACTGTGTTTACCTTTTTTGGCTTTGACATGATTATGCCACTCCATAGTCCAGTGGCAGAACAAATTGCCACATAAAGGCTGAAAACCAAACACTCAGTCATGTCATAAGCTAGAGAAATTCAAAACTGCATTTTTTGGAAATAGATAATTGTAGACTTGTTTAATTTTACACTTACTTATTAGTGAGGTACTCCAGAGAACCAACTATTTGCAATTAAAAAGTCAAGTTTCCATAACTTGTTCCCTTCAACACCTTTTGTGAATACTTAACTTTAAATATTGTTTCCTCCCTCCCTCCCTCACTCTGTGCAGGCCCTAACAGTGACCCAAATCAAGAAGGTGCGTGTGTTGGTGGATGAGGCCATGGTAAAAACTGATAGCGAACGGTTGAAGCTGGAGGCGGAACGCTTTTCGTACCTGAGGGAGATTGGCAATCTTCTGCACCCGTCTGTACCCATCAGCAACGATGAGGTGGGTTTTGAATCAGATGAAAGAATTCTCACTGGAAATTACTGCACAGGCGTAATACAGCAGGGGATGAAGACGCTTTTCTATGTAGTAAATAGTATGGCGGAATTGTTTTGAGTTGGCTTATATGAATTGGAACAGGGAGCGCAGGAGATGGCTTTAGAAGCTACATGCTGTGTGTTATCACATCCCTGGTCTTGATGACAGTGAAGTGCATGAGATTGACGTTACGCAGACAAATTATGCTTCTAATTGCATGTCAATCGGGTTAATGAATCATTTGCTTGCATCTCCTTAAAAAGTGCCTTCACTTTTGAGTTACACTTTAATAATTGTGACAATTAGTGAGGTTGAAGATGGATGGAAATCCAGCCTTTCAATTATTTGAGTGAGTCACTCCTGAAATCTGACCAATTCGTGTAGCGAAGTCAATCACACTTTTTTTGCCCATCGTTTACAAATCTCCTGTCTTTGCAGGATGCAGACAACAAGGTGGAGCGGACATGGGGTGACTGCAGTGTCCAGAAGAAGTACTCCCATGTTGACCTGGTGGTCATGATAGACGGCTTTGAGGGGGAGAAGGGAGCCGTTGTGGCTGGGAGTCGAGGCTACTTCTTGAAGGTGAACTGATTAAGCATGCTCCTGGACTCTCCTGTTTTTTGCCTTTCATACTGCTTCACTCTCTTGTTATTTTCAGGGCCCACTGGTGTTCCTTGAACAGGCTCTAATCAATTACGCCATGAGGCTCTTGCATAGCAAGAACTACACCATGCTTTACACGCCCTTCTTTATGAGGAAAGAGGTCATGCAGGAAGTTGCCCAGCTCAGCCAATTTGATGAAGAGCTTTATAAGGTAAATTATACCTATTATACTTTTACTGTTAGTGTCATTGTTGCCATTTTAGTCCACTGATGGGGTGTACAGTATATATGAATAAAAAGACGAGCAGAAGTAGGCCTGTTTTCTCTTATTCGCCACCTTAATTCATAAAACCAGATTAAACCCATTACCATTAGCCACTGTTGATATAGAATTGCATCGTGTAAATGAAACAGTGACATGTTGTATGTTATTTTGAGTGTGACTAATTTGTTGAAAATAAAACAATGGGAAACAAGTGTGTCAACAATAATATATAAATATACTGCTTTTCAAGTATTGACTAGAATAATTGATAGGATTTCCTAACATTCCCCTTCCAGGCAAGTTCCCATTTTGTTGCTAATTGCTATCAGTCACCAGTGTAATTATGTTACTGTGTGTCATTAATGCAGCAGCTCAGTTTTACTGTGTTTCTATGTAGGTCATCGGTAAAGGGAGCGAACGAGCAGATGACAACTCCATCGACGAGAAGTACCTCATCGCCACTTCTGAGCAGCCCATCGCAGCTTTCTTGAGGGAAGAGTGGCTGAAGCCCGAGGATCTGCCCATACGCTACGGCGGCTTCTCCACCTGCTTCAGACAGGAAGTGGGCTCCCACGGTCGAGACACGCGTGGAATCTTCAGGGTGCATCAGTTTGAGAAGGTTGGCCTTGTCGGAGTAAAGAGGTTATGACTCGATAAGTGGCATGGAAATGTCAATTTTTCGTCTTTCTCGGCTTAGATTGAGCAGTTTGTCTACGCATCGCCGCATGATGGAAAATCGTGGGAGATGTTTGATGAAATGATCGGGACCGCGGAACACTTTTATCAGTCTCTCTGTATTCCTTACCGCATTGTCAACATCGTCTCTGGTATGTCAAATTTCCTCCACATCTGTTGTTTTAAAACGCACAATAGAATGTTATTTACAGTAATGACCATCTATTAACATGTAGTTTGTCTGCAGAGCCTTAAAAAGTATTACATTTGATTTCTCCAAATTAACTTGATCTCATTCATCCTCAGGTGCCCTCAATCATGCTGCTAGTAAGAAGCTGGATCTGGAGGCCTGGTTCCCGGGCTCTGGGGCTTTCAGAGAGCTGGTCTCCTGTTCCAATTGCACAGACTACCAGGCCAGACGCTTGCGTATCCGCTACGGACAGACCAAAAAGATGATGGACAAGGTGGGAAAAGTGCAGCAGTTTAGACATTATGTTGATCAATTGATTTTTGGTCATCAAAAGTGTTTCAAGTGGAATTAAATGCCATAAGTGTCAGTGAAATTAAAATGAAGCTAGTGAGACCTAATGAATTTCATTAATTGTTAGCAATCATCAGGGATGGGTGCGATTTCAGGTCTAACTTGTTTTCTCTCTAAACGCTTTCTGTTTGTGCGTGTGACTATTTTAAATGAGAAAATATCAACCTTAATCCTATGTGTTAGGGTTTTTACTTTTTGCCATTCACGGTAATTTGGTTGTTCAAGGAAACTATTTTTGGAAATACCATGATGTCTTTCAAAAATTAATAAATTATTCAATAAAATTGTCAAAGTAATCGACAACCACTTTAATAATCAAGGAATCGTTTACAGGCAAATTTTTTTTTTACTTTAGAATTGCCCAAATCCAAATGTCAGCGTCTAAACAGTAATTATTCGTTCATTTATGTATTTATTCATGAAAAAAACAAACTCTTTGTTTGTAAGATATTTGTAAACTTTGGAAAACAATAACTGCACCAGTAAGCGAATCAGTTTGGTGAATACATCATCAATCCCTCTTATGTAATGCTGTTTGATTATTTTGTTCTTTTCATCACAAAACAATACATACTAAACAACAGTAAATGGGAAAAATGATTTTATAATACACTTTCTTGCAAAATAAAATTTTATATGATTATTTGATTAAATAATCGATAGAACATCCGATCGTACAAATATTCTCTAGTGAAAGTCCTAAACACGCTTATAATCTATGGCTGTACACTCAAGACACTTCCTGTTTTTCACGTTTCCAGGCAGAGTTTGTTCATATGCTTAACGCCACCATGTGTGCCACCACACGTGTGATGTGCGCCATCTTGGAGAATTACCAAACTGAGGAGGGCATCATTGTTCCAGAGAAGCTCAGGGAATTCATGCCTCCTGGTAAGCAGTTACCAAGCTGTAAATCCATCTTCTGTACCGCTTATCCCCACGGGAGTTGCCGGCGTGCTGGAGCCTATCCCAGCAGTCATCGGGCAGTAGGTGGGGGACACCCTGAGCTGGTTGCCAGCTAGTCGCAGCCAAGCTGTAAATGTTCTTGTATATTAAGACCATGAACACCACCCTCAAATTCGGTTGAACCCAATGCAGATTCACGTCAGACTTTAGTTACAGGACTTGGTAAAAAATCCTGTACCAACTGAACTTGAACTTCAAGACTTGACAAGTCTTGCCTGTTTGCATGTATACAGCTGCATTTTTCAATCACATCTTGTATAATGGACGCCCAAAGTCCATTCTAATATACAGTGATGGCTTTGGGGCCATGTTGAAATGACTTATTTGTTGAAACCAAAGCCTGTCGAATACGAAAATATGCTTCATGTTCGTGTTGCCTCTTGCGGCCTGCTTTGTTCTGCGTCTGACTGGAGCGTTTGGTCAAGCTCGGAACGGCAGCAAGAGAGAAGTAGCCGCTCCCTTGTCACTTTTGGCAGACTTACCAGTTAAGCCTGTGGACTTGGGCTAGGCAAAGTTGCCTGCTTGCATGGGCGTGGCTAAAACAGTATGAGAACAAGTAACCATTTCACATAGGTTAGACCTTCTGCAGCTGACAGAAAATTTTTGCATGGTTCTTATTGATCTTTTTGGATTCCATTAAACAATTCAACTGAGAATACACAGTCATCTGGGAGTTATAGTTAACATAGAAAGGTTAAAGGTAAATGGGCCAGTGAAAGTTTACCTCAGGACTTTCCGCTGTACTCTTGGATTTTCGTCCGTCTTCTGTCTCTAACAAACTGTGGGTGTGCAGTGTAGATTAATTGTACAGGAAGGGAGGGGGTGACCAACTGCTCGTTTGTAATACCAGATTTGTCCACTTGTCTCTGCTGTTTACCAATCAAGGTATGAACGAAATCATCAAGTTTGTCAAGCCTGCACCCATCGACCAGGAGATGTCCAAAAAGGCTAAGAAACAGAAGAATAAGCAGGCAGGAGACCAGAACCTCCCCGACGCCATGGAGGCGATGTCGGTCAACAACTCTTAGATGCACAAATAATAAATATTCTGGAATTGAGCCTTTCATTGTACCACCAAATTGTTTTGGAGAGAGAAGAAAACAAATATAGTTCGCACTTTTTATTGATTAATGTTGGTTCTCAACAATGCTTTGGGTGGCTCTATCCTACCAGTATGTACCACAATTGACAAAGGGATAGTTCCTGCGCATTTTTCAGCTGTCGCAGACAAATGACTCACACGCATTCCGAGCCTTAAACAAACAGGATCACTGTCATTTCTGGCTTTGTTTGTTTGTGATTACTTTGTAGTGCATGGGGGACACTGTAGTATGGAACCAAATCTGTCTTGAGCTGCTCATTTAAGACCAAACCTAATTTTAAAAAAAATCCTACAAAGGTTAACGTGTATGCTAAAACTGGTTCAACCATCGCTAGTTGTATCTTGAATTTCTGCTCTGTCAACTGTTTATTTTAGGCTCTGAAATTCCCTCATATTGCCTTTTCCCAGTTTCATCATGTCACTATTGAATATTCAGCCTGTATTGAGAAGGAATCACAAAGTGGCTCTTACTGTAAGCATATTAATAAATCCAGGTCATATGGAAGTTTTGTTGTGTGCGTCTTTAAATGCATTTCCAATTCAAAATCACTTGTAGTTGAACTTGCCAGTGGTCATGATGAGCATCTGATAACATACAATAAGGAAGACGTAAGTTGTTCATTAACTCCAGCAGACTTTACTCCCGTCCACTCAAGGAAATCCTGTATTGTCTACTGCCAAAACGGTAAGCTCAAGTTACTTTGTATTCCCATTATTTATTATTGCGTTGACCTTTTGTTTGTGCTTTCAAATGTGTGTGTATACTGTATATAAATATGAATAGTAGTTGCCCACCTGGCTGAATCTGCTACTGGGAAGGATGAGTGACACAGAGGATGACATTGAGATCTCTTTTACAGTGAAGGTAACTATTCACTATTGATCGTTGACTGCGATAGTTTAGCACTTAAAAGAATTACGTATGTGCGATCTCGGTACACTTAAATTCTGGCATACTGTACCTAGTTTCTTGGGCGAGTGGAGGTGGTCCACCCTAATGGACTTAATATCCTGGAGGAAGCAGCTCAGAACCTCAAGGTATTACGGAAACGTACTAGTTGCACCCTTTACATGAAGTTTGATACCCCTGTTTGAAACAATGTATATGTTTGAGTCCTAGAATAAAAGTGAAAGTGTCTGTACTGTATGTGGTCCATGTGCCATACTTTTTCTCCTGTGTAATGATTAGAAGACATATACATTATGTGGTAATTGACGTGTAAAGCTCTTCCTTGTCATCCTTAAGACGCCTGACCCATACTCCTCAGACAAGGCTGCAAAGAAGAGCAAAGTCCATCTTTTCGTGTCTCTGAGTGGGATTGACATGTTGGAAAACAAAACCAAGGTGTGCTCCAACCCAGAACCTATGTAGACCTTAAAGCGTCCAAGCATGTGACATGACTTTGTCCGCCTGTCAGTTTCTGCTGTACACCTGTCCTCTCCCCACTATTTCCTTCTGCGCCGTCTTGCCTTCGTCGCCCAAAGTGTTTGGCTTTGTGGCTAAGCACCCTGCGGTGGACATGTACCACTGCTACTTGTTCAAGAGCGAGACTTTGGTGAGCATGCGTACATTCGCACAACTGGATGGTGGCCTATCGGTGGACCCCAACTTCCAAAACTTGTTCCCAGGCATACGTGCTGGTCTCCGCCATCGGCGATGTCTTCCGAGCCGCGAAAAAAGAAGAAAGTGTCCGAGGGAGTCGAGACCTGATAGTGGAGGCCCTCAGGCACAAGGTCAGCAGCCCTGCTGCATATTGATGAGACAGTAGGTTCACTGCATTCTTACTATTTTGTCATTTTCAGAACAAAATGCTACAAAAAGAGAATTCTGAGCTCAAGAAGAGGCTTGCAGACAAAAACAACCAACAATAAGGACTTGAGCTTGGAGTCTTTCTACATCTGCATGTAACTATAATACCAACCATTCTATTCAGTTCTGCACCTAAAATCAAACAACCTCTTCACAAACTCATCAGTCATTGAAAATGATCCAACAAAATGACACATTTAAAAATGCATGCCTCCACTTTTTATAGAAATTGTGTACATTTTGCAAATGTGCATGAGGGCTGAATAATTTTGACTGCAACTTTAGTCTCTTTTGTTGTCTTCAGGGAAACCTTGAAGATCACTTGTAGAACGGAATTACCTTCAATAGTGTTTTTACCCTTTTAAATATAGTTTGCATTGTATTCTTGTTTTGCATTCAGTTTTGCATCATTTGACTGAATTGTGGTTTAATGAACAACAAATTTTGTATACAGATAAAACTGGCAGTGGTCACTGAGTTAATAAAATTATTGATTTAAGTGGTGTAATCTTGTAATTGGTCAGAAAGAAAATGAAAACCATTATGTGAGTGCCTTCAAACAACTTACATAACAGAATCAACTGGGTGTGCTCGAAAAGCTTGCAGACGTGAAAAAATAATGTCGCTGACACTTGGCTCTGTACTTAGCTGCTAAAATATTTACATATTTTTTACTATTCTAGTGTAGCACTCACTAGCGTTTGTTAACTGCTGTTAGCTTTTGACAGTCTGATTTATGTTGCACAGAGAGTTTCAAAGTGGGCTCTTTTTCTCTTTGCGGCGTCATCATCACATTATTCTGGACATAACAGGTCTCGACCTGACTTTTAAGATCAACTTCCTTCCATCCTTTCCATGATGACCGAGCAGACTGACCTAGACACTCAGTTTCCGTCTTTTGTACTTTACATATTTCTTTTGCCCTTTAACAAACATTTACAATGTCCCATGAAATGTTTGTTGAAGAATGACAGTATTTTTTTTTTTGCAAATGCGGCAAAAATGTTCGCCAAGCAATTTTCTTAATATTTTTCCCAGTTATATGATTTTACTCTTACTTTGCGGGGTCATGGTGTCACAAGTGTTAAATTGACATGTTTTCTTCTATCCCTGTTTGAACTGGCAAATATTTTTGTCCTAAATCATACTTTCATTCAAAAAAATCCCATAAAATTGCCAGACAATGAGAATATATTCATGGATGTCGATGACTACATAGTCCATATCCCAATGTTTTTAAGATTTTAATTCTTTCTCAGTTCTCACAGTAAGCCCCATACGCTCTACGTAATGATAATGTTATAAAGAATTTCTCTCTGCCCAAAAAAGCAGTACGGTGAAAAATGGACAAATATGCCCAAATACATTATCCAGAATGGGTGTAAATGATCACATAATTTGAATGAAATTGCTTCACCAAGTGTAGAGCTGCTAAATTGCATTTTCATGACCCTCATGACCAAAATAATTAACTACATATACATAAATAAAATGTGATTTTATTAAATTATATGTATACATTAAAGGAAAAACACTGGTGATTTATTAACATGTTAACATTGCATCCTGCCCATAAATTCTGCCCCAAGAGACAAAACATGGAATAAAAAAACTGTGAGACAGCATATTTTTAACATTGCAATGCTTTACGGGACCTCATCATGAGGACACAACATAGCATATATTTTTGTTACTTTTTTTGGCCCAGCAAACATGCTGTAAAGCCACACACAATGAGTCACACTACTGCCAAACAGACCAAAATACTTTTGCTGCTATGGCTCCTAAATTTTCTTCAAAGAAAGAATAACATTTGTTTGTTTCTGTTTACCCCACCATTCTTTTTCTCTGGGCTTTTCCCTTTTTTGGTTTCATTTTGTGTTGTCTGGGCTCTTCCCTCCGACCTAGCCCTCACTCTGTTGTTCCACCTTCTCCTCATTTCGCCATCTTCCAGAAATAAACCATCAATCTTTGTTCATCCAGAGTACATACTGAGTGTTAGACTGTTCCTGCCAAATATGCTGCTTGCTACAGCTGAAAAACACTTTGGCCAATAAAACTGTGTAAAAGAGGGTTTGTGAGCCCCCCCCCCCCCCATTTTGCAAGCGGAAAATCAGGTTTTCACTGGGTATAAGTGAGAAATCTTCACAGTTGATTAGTTGGAGTTAATTTCATAGCATGTAAAACCAGGAGGAGGGATATCGTTGTAAACGCTGCATTCTGACCTCATGTCTGACAGCAGAAACTTCCAAAGAAAGGTGAGATTGTTGAATGCAGGGCTTTAGGGGGATCTACTCGTTTCTCTGGAATTGATTTGTGTCCAAGGAAGGTCTCCTGGGAAGCTTTCTTGAGGCAAAATGCTTGCAATAACAAAGATGTGGAGGGTAGGGTGGGGGCTTGTGGAGGTGCATACAGAATTTGCCTTTTAAGGGGGTCTGCTCTCTCTTGTGCAAGCCTTGTGAGCTCATGCGCAACAATCACAACAGAGTCATTTCAAAATAAACAAGAACCTAGAAACACGTGTGGAGTATTTTCTGCACTCTCTCGGCTGAAAGAGTTGGCTCCCCTTTCAGGATATCTTGGCTGATTGGACCATATGTATGTTGTTTACATACTTGAGAACAGTGAACAAGAGTCTGGGGCTGAGTTGGCGGCGTGACGAGCATCCTATCTGCCGCCGTCACCGCTGTGGTTTTCTGGCTTGTTTTCCAGACAATACCAACAATGTGCTTTACGACTGAGCCGAGGGGAGGCCGCCTGCATCTGGGGGCAGGAAGCCCAAGGAGATGAGATGAGAGGGAGGAGGGGATAAGAACAGAGAGGTAATTGTGTGTATATATAAGAGTGAGGTAACCAAGCTGAGCGGCAGAGGCAGAGCGGGCAGGAGAGGGAGATGTGTTCTTGGGATGGGAAGAATGGGGAAAAAAGTGAAGAAAGTGTAGATGGATTCTGGAGAGTCAAAGGAATGAGGCAAGTCGGAAAGTGTGTGTGGGAAAAGCAGAATAATGGAGCAGCAAGTGCCAGCATGGAGTTGAGTAAGAAGTTTTTGTAAAGTGTACTTGGAAAGGAAAGGGGGGTGAGCATATCCTCCCCTCTGTCCCTTCTCGCAAGTCGAGCCAGGCTGTACCAGAGCCAGGAAAAGGGGAAGGGCCTCCATCTCTTTTTCTGGCTGACAAAAACAGCTGCCCGGAGCCCGATTGAGAGGCTTTGCGGAGGACCGGGAAGACGAGGACCAGTGGTGAATAGGAAGGGGAGACATCCCCGAGGTCAGGACCCGTCCACCTACATGGGTTGCATCCTGAGTTCGGATTGGTGTGGGGAGGACGTGGTGGCTGCAGTGCCGTTGGTCAGGAGCCCGTCCGAGAGGATTCGCAGCCTGGACAGGAGCGACAGTGGCAGGATGAAGCTGATGAAGGTCAGTGTGGGAGTGTGATCGCTCCATAGCATTACACAGTGCATGGTGGGGGTGGTGCAGAGCATGAGGGGCTCACAAGGAAGACCAAGCTTGCTTCAGTGTTTACAAACACATGAATGTCATGACATTGAAGACTATTTTGGAATTTACAGATTTTTTTCTTAGCATGGTTTTCTCAGTATTTACGAAATTATTTACGATATTGTCTTTTTTTACAAACACACAATCTTGAGACAAAAATATCTTCCATATATGACAAGTGTTATGAAAATGAAGACTAAATTATTTGTTTGCAAAAATAAAAGTATTATGAAATTGTCTTCAGTGTTTACAAAACATATTTTTAAGGAATGTATGGATTTTCTTTGGATTTTCTTTATGGAATTTAGTTATTTATATGATTAAAGGAATTGAAGAAAAAATTACATTTTGTTCACAAATATGTGATCAAATCATTAATGATGGCAAAAATCAGTACAGTCCACAAAGTAGTTATGCAACTGCAGACTGTTCACATAAACACAAGTAAATTATCATCAGTGCTTACAAAATACCATTATCTCTGATGAAAAAAAAACACATAGTGGCCCCATTGAATGCTCTTGATTTTATTTTAAATCACTGTCAACTGACTGTGATGGCATGACAGCAATTGTAGTCTGGCAAAGTTTCAGAAACAGAGGTCAAAAATCATATCAGATGTTCCACTCCATTCCATGTGACTTGATTATGAGGATGACATCGCCATCCCATCGCACATCTGTGGTGACACAAAGCAGTGTTGCAACGGGTGCATTGCCGTCAGCGCTGTAATGCAATGACACACTGATACGGCACAATGA
Source organism: Syngnathus scovelli (assembly GCF_024217435.2). Classification (NCBI taxonomy): domain Eukaryota; kingdom Metazoa; phylum Chordata; class Actinopteri; order Syngnathiformes; family Syngnathidae; genus Syngnathus; species Syngnathus scovelli. The sequence goes on from NC_090848.1 coordinate 19,242,766, forward strand.
GGCAGTCTGGCTGCTGGATGAATCATGTCAAGTAGTTAATAGTGACCGAGTATTGCTCTTGTCACTGACAATGTGGTAAGATAACATTAAAACACGGTTTGTCGTGTATTTACCTGTCTCACTTACATTTAGTACATTCACAAGCCTTTCTTTTAAGTCTCTCAAGACTCTTGCCTTCTGCCATCTGTGCTCCATATTTAAACACGTATGCTTGGTTGCACCGCATGTCCCCACGGGGCCAAAATCACACGGCAGCACTGTGGGAATGCGGCGCCCTCTGGACCACGTCAACTGGCGGTGAATGACCCCTGCGAGAGTAAATGTCTGTGGGAAGCAGCTCTATCCCACTAAAAGATGTTGTCTCTTCTATTTATGGAGATTTTTTTTTTTTTTTTTTTAAAGCACTTGTTTGTCTCAAACGTTTTAGTGTGTGAACTGCAGTTTAGATACTGCGGCTTGTTCCCGTCAATATTTGGTTATGAAATCTAGGCGTACTGTGTGATCCACGATCCATGATTATTTGTTTTTGTGACAGACTCCACCCATGTTGAATAAACGGTCAATCAGGCTATCAGAAAATACAAAGAAGGGTAGAAGTTGAAGCTTCATTTTTCTAATCCATTCACAAATCCACTCAATGTGCTTCACAGGAGCACCAAAAAGTTATTTGCTAGCAAGCGCAACTAACTTCATGTTCTCACTCATCTTCCAGTGATGTTAGCAACCACTGAAAATGAAAAAGAAACCACTTTTGCTTTTCATTATTAGAAAAACAAATTAGGTTTGACATTATGATTCTTTTAGGTCTCATTTGTCTATCTCCCTCTGTAATTTTCATGTGAACGACAACATTTAGATTGACCTAGACTGCGGCCTGAAGCCACAGGCATTCACTATAAACACACCCGAGACAGGAAGAGGCTCTGAAGGAACAGCTATTGGTAAATATAGAGCCACTTTAAATGAGAACGCGACATAAGACGTTCTCTCTCAGCCATATTACTGAATGAAAAAAAAGCTGAAAAAACCCCCAACGTAGATTCAACTTTGAGTGTGGTTGCTGTACACTGTAAACTATAGAGTCCCGTGCTTTCAGCATGATCATATGGACTCAACTTAGAAGTCTTGCAAAGGCAGAAAAATATAAAGTATTTTCTTTTGGAGTCCCCCAAATGCCCTTAATTACAGACCTTTTTGTAGACTGTGCCGCTTATGCGCGTATTTACACTTTTCCCCACAGGGCTGAGTCTCTCTCCCTTGTGAAACGTGTGGGCTTGTGGGTATTCTGTTAGTATTGATGGCAATTAACACGAGTCAATTTGTACCTTCTATTGTTTTGAGGAAGAGCATTCAATTGTTCAATTGTGATTATATGCCACTGACTTAGATTTATGAAAAAAGATTTGTTTGCGGTAATTAGCCAAGACTAATTTTTGGACCAATCAACAGTTTTACTCAGTTACAGTGTGACTGACAGTGAGGATGATTGTCCGTATGTGCCCTCTGATTGATTGGTGACAAGTCCTTGGTGTTGACAGAGGCAAGAGATAAGGACTGGGATAGATTACAATAGTATGCACGAATACATTATTTTTACTGCGCATATTGTATTGAGAAGCAACATCTTTTCTCATGTTGCAGTCAGTTCCATTTCTTCTTTGCCATCACTGATCCAGTTCAATGGTTAGCATCATTGTATGCCCAAAAACCAATTGCTTCTCACCCCATAACTTATGTTGTGATATTTTTCCAGAAAACTTTGGTTGCCAGGATCCACTCTATATATGCTAAAAACTTTGTTTGGTGTCCGACAACCTCATGCTTTGTTGCTCTTAAACAGCTGCACTTTATCAACACTCTGGCTTAGTGCTGTTTTACACAATCCAGCGCCGCTTCTCTTGCCTCCTCCTCCTCTCATTTCCTGTAGGCCCCTATTCTGTCCTTTTTGTCATTTAGCCTCCTCCACCAGTTGTCATTTGGACAAAGCAGAAAAACACAGGCAACATGATGATGACTTTTTTAACGTCACATCTAAAGTCATTCTTCCTCAACCATTTTCCCATGCCCAACTCCATCTACCATTCACGTGGGACCCTCCCCCACTTTGGTGACCGCCCCGTGGCCTCATTCCAACCCCAAGCATCAGTTTCCTGTCTCTCTGTCCTCCTAACCTTCGTGAGTGGCGCCCACCCATTGCATTTATTTCAGTACCCTTCACCTATTATTATGAATCCACTTCTCTGATACACCCAACTTGCCCAACTTCAACTTCATTCCATTCCACGTCACATAAAATGTACCGTAAATAATAAACTTCCAAAGGGGGAAAAAAAATTGGAAATCCACACATTCCATACGTATTAGCAATAGGCATGGACTGCATTAGTCAATTCTTTATGTTCAGAACTGCAGTCATGTTCTCCTTTGATTGTAAGGGATATAGTTACCCAACATTATACTTTTGAAGTGGATGCAGATGGTGCCCGTCATAGCTCTGTGGTAGAGTGGTCGTTTCCCAAACCCAGAGGTTGGAACTTTGATCCGAAGCCATTTTGACTAACATAATGCCCTTGAGCAAGACAATGAACCCCCAGTTGCTCCTGATACTGCACCATCATCTATCTGAAAATGAGGCAACAGTGTTTGAGTACAAACGGTAAAAAAGCGCTATACGTGTACAGCCCATCTGTCATGTAGTAACGCAGCACAGATAGACGCACAGATAGAAGTTAAGGCTCTAGAGAAATTAAGTACTTATCATACAGACATTAAGTTGTCAAATGTCCACCACTAGATGGTAGTGCTGGCACACTGTAAGGTGTTGAGGACCAGCACTGTGTTTCAGCTTTTTTCAGCTGGGTTACTGTGCTGTTTCATGTATAAAATACATGCAGTGTCGTTAGTAGTAGTAGTAGTAGTAGTAGTAGTAGTAGTAGTAGTAATAATAATAATAATAATAATAATAATAATAATAATAATAATAATAATAATAATAGTAAGAGACAAAGACCACTTGCATCTTCTGGACAGGGATTAAAGGTCCTGGTGCCCATGATACAAAGCCTATTCGTCACACATCAAGAAAATACCTTTAAACTTCAAAAAGTACGAGTATCAAATAATTCATTCATTCATTCATTCATTCATTCATTCATTCATTCATTCATTCATTCATTCATTCATTCATTCATTCATTCAACCATCTTCTGAACCGCTTATAAGTATTAATTAAAACAGGAGTAAAACAAATAATAATTGTATATTGCAGGTTGAGTCACTAGAAGCGACATCATGCAGCCGAAAAATCAGGCCAAAAATGCAAAGTTACGGTCGCAGGCAGATAGTGAGTGCCACCTTGTGGAAGCAATGGGGTAACCAACAGTTTACGCATCATCAATTATGGACCGTGGAACTCGATTAAACGGTATGGTGTTATAATGAAATTCTGCTAGTTTATTGGTGACAACAGTTTTTGAAGCTGATGCGTTTGAACAGTAAGAAAAGGATTTAATTAAATGTGCGTGTTGTCATGTCACAAAGAGAAAGTGGCTATGATGGCTAGTTTCCACCACTCAAAATATACACACAAATCTCAGCTAAATTGTTTATATTATCCCTGGAGTGTGTCTGAAATACTGTAAGCAGTGAAAGGTGGTGAGTAATCATGAAGGGAAGAAAATCATAATTTTCTAGTGATTCAGCGTTTGAACAGCAATTAGGACCACACATTCTGAGAACCACCCATACACGCACACGCACACGCACACACGCACACGCACGCACACACACACATACACATGCACACGCGCGCACACACACACGCACACGCACACGCACGCACGCACACACACACGCACACATACACACGCACACGCGCACACACACACGCACACACACACACACACACACGCATGCATACTCCAATACACGTGTAGGGTATATATCATCCATATAACGTACTAAGTGTTGTTAACCCGGCGAGACGATGTTAAAGTAAACGTGTCTATATAGTTGTGTATATTCAAGTAGTGCTGTTGTCCGCCCCAAAAGCAGCTGTGTGGCAGTATTTTTGTCCAAACACAACTTTGAGGTACTTTATCTGTATACAACGGGTCTGTATTTTCTACCTGTGCCTTGTTCGTTACAAGAGGTGTGCAACTCCCTTTAAGGGGGCATTTGACCCAATCCAGGCTAGCCGTTTTTGCGCTCCCCAATGGAAAAGCGCAAAGAAGTAATGTCACGCCTCCAGTTGCAAAGAGCTGCGTGTGGCCCCACCCGGTTGCTGCAGCCCACCACCACCCACTACCACCACACACTCTGAGGGTGGACCGGAGCAGAGCAAACAAGTGATCTCATAGCAGCAACAGTGAAAGAGTCCGGCCGTGTTCGTGGAAGTTTGCTTCGGCATGAGGGGCCCCCGTTGAAAGTTCAAGCATGTTTAGCAGCAAAGCAAGCAAGGTAAGCGCATTTTAAGTCCGATTGTTTTTCCCGATCCAACATTTGTGCGTGTGTGTGTGTTGGATGAGTGATGCGCACTTTGGATTGAGCGGCATGTTTTCCGCGTCAACTTGACGTCGGTTCAAGTTGCACAGATAACGTTGCTGAATTTATTCAATGGCCCTTGAAGATCGAGCCAATAAGTTCTCTCACAATGTGACTCCTTGTTGCGATAAACCTGATTCCAATGACATGCGCGTCTTCGGGAGGGGGGTCATATGATGCATTAAGCAGGCCGCCCCCACCTCTTCACCCCCTCGAGGTTACTGCGTCAGAGCAAGTCATTTGCTGTTAATGTCACACAGTTAATTCAAGGATTACAAGAAAACTCACCAGCGCAAGGAGATGTGTGTGCGTTTGCGTGCGTGCGTGTGCGTGCGTGCGTGTACAATGTGTGTACAGTGTTTCCCAACCTCTTGCGCCAATTAGGTGCATCCTGCATTATAAAATGATTGCCTAGTAGAAAGGCATTATTTCGTCTGCCGCTTTATCTCGCTGGCGTATATAGATGAAGTTAATTAATTGAACATCATTTCCGGACCGATGATGTCCAGTAAAATTATATATTCTCAGGAATCACTGTCTAATTATATTTCTATCCTCTGTTTCTCACTGCCATAGGCCCAAAATCACCTTTTGACATGTGCAAAATATGTAAACTCACCCAGAGTCCTATTTCATAATTGAAGCCAGACATGTTCCAAACATGTGGAATGCGGGAACGCTCATAGGAGCATGGTGCATTAATACGGGCAACACTGCATAAACCCATCTGGTGGCACTTTTCATCTTTTATTTTCAGGATGTACTTTATATTTAATACATATTCTAAAAGCTTGCATATACACTAATGAAATATCTCAGCGACCTTAGAGGCTTAAAATTTTAGCCGTCATTTCTTTCATGTCTGTCTGCCTGACTCGGGTTCCTGTTCACACATATAGACCTATTTGACGTGTAATAGTTACATTGAATGTCTTAAATTACACAGATTACCTGTGTATCAATTTTAGATGATAACCTTTTTTTTTATTTTCATGTCTGCCAGACTTCCTGTTCCCAGATGACTGTTATACAATTTAGTGGTTTAATTGGGGCTAGACGCTTGTACTCTAAATGACAATTTACTGCTTGCTTGTGCTTTAGACAGTTTCGCTGTGAAAATGTGTGAATTACTTTTAAAGGATTTCTTGCTTATGTTTTGTGTTTACCAAGGTACTAGGAATGTAAATTCGCTTTTTGCTACCGCCTGCACAAATACGCAGGTATTGTGTCCATTAATGTGCATTGTCCTTTTTAAATAAACAACCAAAGCAAAACAAAATTTTACTCTTGTGTGACCATTTGAGATGCACACAGCATATCTGCCTAATCCACTTGCATCATGCCTCATTGTTTTTTGGTAAAAATGTTAGAAAGACCCATCTGTGCAAGATGTAAAGTACCCACAATGCATTTAGCATCTTCAGAATCCTAAAGTGTGGGATCCTATTGACATCATGTCAAAAGCATATCAACATGATTAATGATTGTTGTTTGAGCTGGCTCCACATGATGACGCCTTGTCGGAGTCCCCATCCTGCTTGACAGCGTAAAGAACAACCAACAAGCTGATAACATTGTCTGCAGAGCCACCGACTTTTCCTCCATCAGTAGTGGTGCTGTCATTAGTAATATCTAAAACCAAATTTGATGCATGACATTGGCACAGAGGTTTTTATCAAAAACGTCAGGTTAAAAGTGGGAGTAAGTGAAAAGATTAAGGATTTACAGAGGCATATCATGACTTTTTATGAGAAGGTTGTGGGGGGACATTTCACTACTGGAATAGCTGGAATACTACATCTTTCATTTGTGTCATTTTATTTGAAATTGCTGTTTTGAAGGTGTGGTTCTGTCTCATGCAATTGAGTCACAGTTCACCCGCCCACTTCGACAGTGCCAATGGGCTTTTGTTACTGTTGTGAGTGGGAGAAGGAGGGTGTAGGCTTGTGGGTTCTGACTAGAGTGGCTTCTTGTTTTCAAATAGCCCAGAGTTTCAAGAGAAATGCAAGTAATATTTGAACAGAGAAAGCCAGAATTGTTTACTTGTGGAGGCAGGATAAACCGAGTCACCAAATGATGCTTGCCAATTCGTGTGCTAAGCTACGCGAGTTGGCTGACGGAAACTAACACTGCAGCTCTGCTTACCTTATGGCTTTGACATTATAGCGCTTCCGTGTTGTGTGCTTGGAAACGGTGGTTCTATAAATAGGTAGATAAAAGAATGACTTGCTTGTTTAATTGCACATGACAGGCGGGCGGGCGCTCCAACTACAAGCGATTGAAAGATCTAATCTCCGTGATATGTATCTTTTAAGAAAGCTTATGCTATAGATCATGTACACCAACAGCTGTTTTGCTCCAAGCTGACTGATGCCTGGGCTGGATGATGCCACTGGGCCCACTTCAGTGCACATGCTTAGCATTTTTAAAGAAAACCAGATGTTGTATTTTGATGGTAAACATGAACAAATGAAGCTGGGATGTCAGTGCTGGTCCTTTGAGACCATTTCTCTCTTTGTGTGTGTGCGTGTGTGTGTGTGATTGCGCATGTGTGTGCGTGCGCGTGTGTGTGTGTTGCTGCTAACAGCAGGACTCCCGAGGAGCGGAAGTACGCCGTGGCGGTGCACTGACCTCACTTCAGGAACAGGCACTCTCTGTTCCCTTCCCTGCCTGTCCCACCCAATGGACACGGA